>NC_047113.1:16779992-17478742 GCF_902500255.1 Thalassophryne amazonica | reverse complement strand
GGGCTCTCTGGTTTCCTCCCACATCCAGAGACATACATAAACAGCAACACACATGTTACATTGATTCACTTGTGTTGGTTTTTACATGACAGCATGGTGGCTTAGTGGTTAGCACTGTTGCCTCACAGCGAGAAGGTCATGAGTTCAATTCCCGCCTGTGGCCTTTCTGTGTGGAGTTTGCATGGGTTTCCTCTGGGTGTTCCGGTTTCCTCCCACATCCAGAGACATGCGGGTTAGGTGGATTGAAATCTTTAAATTGTCCATAGGTGTGCAAGTGGGTGTGAATGTGTTTGTTTGTGGCCCTGTGACAGACTGGCATTCTGTCCTGGGTGTATCCTGCCTCACGCTCTGTGACTGTTGGTATAGGCTCCAGCCCCCCGAGACCTTTAATTGGACTAAGTGGTTGAAGATGAGTGTGAGTGTATGGTTTTTACATAGAATGAATTAGTCAACCAATCAGTGTGAGCGGAGGCTAAGTTTTCCAATAATCCCTTTGGGCACCTGTGTGTAAATGTTTAAATCTTCAGAATTAGTGCATTATTTTAAAATTAACACATATGTGTTACATATCCACTTTGTACATTTTAAGAGTTTACATTAATGTAGTTATTCTATCCGGAATAATTTGATTTGTAAATCAAAGCCATGAGTCAAATCTGCGTCCCATTTCAATCCATATATCACACGGCCTGAATCACAATTTAATAGACGTTTCGGCTTTGCAAATGCCTTTTTTTTACACAAATGAAAAAAACTGAGATATTTTAGAAAAGCACATTTATTTGTAAACAGCAGCACACACGTTACATTGATTCACTTGTGTTGGTTTTTACATGGCAGCACGGTGGCTTAGTGGTTAGCACTGTTGCCTCACAGCGAGAAGGTCATGAGTTCAATTCCTGCCTGTGGCCTTTCTGTGTGGAGTTTGCATGGGTTTTCTCTGGGTGCTCTGGTTTCCTCCCACATCCAGAGGCATGCGGGTTAGGTGGATTGGAATCTTTAAATTGTCCGTAGGTGTGCAAGTGGGTGTGAATGTCTTCGTTTGTCTGTTTGTGGCACTGTGATAGACTGGCATCCTGTCCTGGGTGTACCCTGCCTCGCGTTCTATGACTGCTGGTATAGGCTCCAGATATTAACAGATATGTGTTATTTATCCACTTTGTACATTTTAAGAGTTTACATTGATGTAGTTATTTTATCCGGAATAATTTGATTTGTAAATCAAAACCATAAGTCAAATCTGCTTCCCATTTCAAGACCTCTGCCTCATGGCTGGAATAATTAGTTAAGGTTAAAGAATAATGACTTCTTCTTTGTGGCAGTCTAGTAGCCAGGCCCTTTCTGGTAGGGGTAGAGTTGAGCTCAGCTCCTCTTAGCTACCTCACTGCTGCAAAACACATAGCAGACAGGAGCAAAAGGGATTATAAATGTTTTTCAACATTACTAGCTATGTAAAAAAAAAAAAATGTTAGCAGTCTGAGTTATCAGATCTACATTTATCAGAAGATAATTGGTCCAATGATGGTTTTAAAACTTATCTGAAAAACTAATCAGCTAACAAAAACATACAAAATGGTTGATGTTCAGCTCTTGTGATAACCAGAGAAAGTGCACACGATGGTCCGGCTCCACAGAGCCATCCATTTAGAAATGATCTGGTGGTTTGTGGCTCTCGATGGTGGTACGGGGCGCGGCGCGCCGAGCGTCCTTAAAGCCATCCTTAAAGCTGTAGTAAGTCCTTATTCTTTGTGAAGCCCGTAAAATTTTCACGGAAAGCCAGATACATTTTTCAAATGGTTTCCAGGTGCCAGTCTCTAACAGTTTCTGAAAAAATTCTGATGGAAAAAAAGCCCAAATCATTCCACCATTTCCTGACAATGAAAATCCACAGAGGGGGTGGACCACTCCTCACTCAAAGCCTGCTCACAGGCGAATGACACAACCGACAGGCGTGGAAAAACTCACGCATGCGCACGAGGTTTGAAGCTTGTCTGACGCAATCACACGTGATTCAAATCCATATGGTTTTTGAAAAAAATAATAAGGTCGGATACTTTTCTAATAGACCTCGTATATGTTGAATACGTAACAGGTAGTATTTCCAGTCCATTCAAATCACAAGAAAAGTCACATTTCACAATGAAAATGTCTTGAAACTTAACTTTACTGGAATGACAATATCAGTCATATATCAAGTTATGTGAGGTCAATATGCTTATATCAGAGGTCTCAAACTGGTTCCAGAAAGGGCCAAAAGGGTGCAGGCTTTCTGTGCAACCACCCACTCCACCAGGTGATTTCACTGATTAACTGATTCCACCTGCTCAAAGTGATGTTAATCAGTGAAATCACCTGCTGCAGTGGGTGGTTGCACAGAAAGCCTGCACCCTCTTGGCCCTTTCTAGAATCGGTTTGAGACCTCTGGCTTACATATTGAGTACATTATTTTGGCTGCCATTTTGTTTAGCGCCCCCTTGTGAAGTTAGCCCACACTTAGAAAGAAATTACCCTTGCTAAAATCAAAATTTTTTGGGCCAAACTCTAAGATTCTGCATTCAAAACCTACTCCTGGAAAATTGAGTGTGGACTCAATGGGAGGGTCCTCTACTACAGGCTTGAGGATGCATGGCACAGAATATGGGAGGGCACAAAATGCAGACTCAAGGACAAGGTGTTATATGTAGAAAGTAAGCTTTATCATTTTCACAGGCTGGGGTACGGTACACAGGAAGGCAGGCAGCGAAGCAGAGATACAGATAAGTGCGAGGTAAAAACATGGTCAAGAGACAGGCTGGGTTCAAAAACACAGAGAAATACTGTATCAAAGGCAGAGGCAAAAACAGGGTACGGTACACAAAGCAAGGTCGTAATACACTGAGGCAAAAACAATACAGAATCAGGAGGCTGGAATGTGGATACATGGATCACAACAAACTGGCAGAGGAATGGAGAAAGTGAAGGCCTTAAATACACAGGTGAGGTAATTAGGTTAACAAGGTGCATGTGTGGATGAAAGTTCCAGAAGGGAGGTGTGGTTGGGTGAATCCAAGAGGAGCGAAAAGATGCAAGAGAGTGATTCAGGGGGACTGAGAAAGATGAAACAGACAAGTGAAGGAAGGAAGTGAAGGAAATGCAATCGGTGACCAAAATCAGTGACAATAAAGGAACAAACTAAACACATGGCTAAAGTCAAGAAGATAATAAACATAGCAAAGAACCTATAAATTACAGTCTGAACTGTAAAACAGAAAACAAAACACAAGACAACAGCAATGTGAAGAACACAAGAGGACTGAAACAACTAAAGACTACATTATAAGAATCAGGAGACAAACCAGAATGGCTAACACAATGGAAACAACCACAACTGGACAGAAACAATGAATGAATAAACCACATGACTAAAATATGAAAAACAGAAAATCCAAAAATAAACAGAAAACAAAATCAGAGACTACAGAATATAGAACAAAAAATAAATGGTGATCTCAGAATGAAACTAATAACTAGAAAATTGAGCTGTGGAAAGGGGAAATAAGAGAACCAACCCCACCCCGGGGTTGGAACCTGATAATTATAGACTTTTGTGGCTGTGATAGGGGAATCTGTGCAGTGTGCAACCTTTTTTGTTGCACCACTAGTCACAGTTTCATGGTGGAGTTGCACAAGGAAGGATTTTCACCCAAGAAAAGAGATTCAAAAAAAAAAAAAACATCAGATCAAATCTAGGCTCAAGTCTCCCATTTGCCTTTGGGCAAACTGCTTTGAAGAAAATCCTTTTCATTACAAAACAACTCTGATAATAATTGATCATTTCCAGTTAGGAATATGACAGTAGTCTTTATCTTCATATGGAAATTAAATCCAGTGCTTTTTGTGAGATTCTTTAGCCTTTCCTGTAAAGCTGGTTCCTTTAATTGTTGGCGTAGCCTATGAGAATATCTGGTTAAACCCAGTGATGTAAAGAGAATGAATCTTTCTTCAGTGCAATATTTTATTTCTTGGTGTCGGGTTTATACGTCATCAAGCCCTTGTTTTGTTTGCACAACCCAATTTGATCAAGAGTTTTTAGACATACTAAGCTTGCCGACAAGCTGACGGTGATGTGTATGTTATATTGGCACAGTACCTCATGCATTAACTCTAAATCATGGCTGATTATGGCCCAACCCTATAAGAAGCGGAATTCCCCCTCTGTAACCCCAGTGAGATGAGGAGATCACGGTGATTCATGTGGCTAAGATGTGAGAGTGTGTGTGTGTCCACATATGCATTACATGAGTGCATTATGGGTATTTCCTTCACAGCTGTTTATATAGGGTTTCCATAGAGATATTCTGCTCAACATTAGTACACAGTACTGTAGAGTGTACATGAAAATTAGACTTGCAGTGTTTTGTCTGTTTGCCAGGGGTGTGCATGCACACAGGTACAGGCAACGGCAAAAAGAAAATACAGATTTACTGGTGAACTCCGAGACACTTGGCAGAACCCGAGTTGTGCGTCAAACAGGACTCACCTGACCCATTATCAGCTCGGATCAAAAGACTTAATATGTGTATGGCTTGACACCAGCTATATTTTATCACTGAACTATGTTTAATGTAAAACCAGCATGTTGCCTGCAGGGATGCACAGGCTCTAGATTGGGTAGCGTTTATCAAATAGGTAGCTGACATTTTTGTGGTCAGGGTGGTAATAAATTAAGCAAAGCTTGCATAATGAGTTGGAATGGTCGTGCGAGTCCAGAATGTTTTCAGATCTCAACAATTTTTAGAACTCAGCCCTTTTATTTCCTGTTAATTATGTGATTTTTTTGTATTAATTTACTGTCTTAATGTATTTATAAATTGTTTAGGTTCTTGTTATCATATAGACTGTTATTGTTATTATTTTATTTCTACTTCTATTTTGTCATTTGATTTTTAAATGGACCACAATGGAAATTAGTGCTTTCAGTTTTTTGTGTCATCCATGTATTTTTAGCATATTTACAATTATATTATCTACTTACATTGAATTTAAAATCACTCACCACTCTCACACTTTTAATATAAAGATGACTTACCGCCCCCTGCTGGAATGGTGTGAGTTCAGAAAGTAGTTGTCAGCACGAAAGATGGGGGCACGTTCAGGCTTCTTTTGCCACACAACCCACGATTTTATCCATTTTATCCATTTATGGGTACGTCGTGACATAGCCAGAATCAGCTTCCACCTTTACGGGCTTCACATTGGCTGTTCTGGGTTTCTCTTGAAAACATAGGTGACATCACGCTGGGTTTATCCAGTCCATAGACACACAGTCTATGATTGAGTCCAGCACCGCCAGTCACACTCATAGAAATTTAGAATTCTTTCAGAGTTGTCATGGATGTCTTGTTGGCTTCCCTCACCTGTCACCTTCTTGTCCAGTCAGTTTTTGACAACTGCCAACTCTAGACAGCTTTAACATACAATATTATCCTGCTTGTATTTTTTGACCCAGCGACCCGGTTCCGGATAAGTGGTTGAAGGTGAGTGAGTGAGTGAGTGAGTGATTGAGTGGTACAGTTAAACTCCAAGGCATTCAGTGAAATGTTAATCTGTCAACTGACTTCTGGAAGGTAATTTGGCCATAATAGTGCCAATTTTGCTGTGGCTGACCCACTTATGCATCGCATTATTTTGGCTTTGATATTTTTACTTCATCATGTCACACAAATTGGTTTTCATTGCAATTTCAGTTTTTCAATTTATTTCAATTTATTTTCATTTATATAGCACCAAATCACAACAGAGTTGCCTCAAAGCGCTTCACACAGGTAAGGTCTAACCTTACCAACCCCTAGAGCAACAATGGTAAGGAAAAACTCCCTCTGAGGAAGAAACCTCAAGCAGACCAGACTCAAAGGGGTGACCCTCTGCTTGGGCCATGCTACAAACATAACTTACAGAACAATTCACGGACGAATATACAAGAAATGCTATTGGTGCACTGGACAGGAGGATCGCCAACACAAACACAACTCCCATCTCTGGATGGAGCTGCATCTTAAACAGAGAGAAAAAAAACAGAATCAGGCATCAGAAAGACAAGAAATACTGTATAATTTGTCAGCATTAAACAGCAAGAAAAACAGAAATACTAAGGTGATCGCCAGCCACTAGCCCTAAACTTCACTAAAAGACCCAGAATTTAGGTAAAGTTGAGGTCGCGGCCCACTCCAATTACTAATAAAATGAATTAAAAGAGTGCGTCTTAAGTCTGGACTTGAAAATCTCCAGAGAATCTGACTGTTTTATTGACGCAGGGAGATCATTCCACAGAACAGGGGCACGATAAGAGAAAGCTCTGTGACCTGCAGACTTCTTATTCACCTTAGAGACACAAAGTAGTCCTGCACCCTGAGAACGTAAAGCCCGGGCCGGTACGTAAGGTTTAATTAGGTCAGCTAGGTAGGAGGGTGCCAGTACATGAATAATTTTATAGGTTAGTAGCAGAACCTTAAAATCTGATCTCACTGCGACAGGAAGCCAGTGAAGGGACGCCAAAATGGGTGTAATGTGGTCAAACATTCTGCTTCGTGTCAAAACTCTGGCTGCAGCATTTTGAACCAATTGGAAACCCCTAATGCTAGATTGCGGTAAACCAGAAAATAGAACATTGCAGTAGTCCAATCTAGAAGAGATAAATGCATGGATCAGGGTCTCAGCATCAGCCATAGACAGGATGGGACGAATCTTCGCTATATTTCGCAGGTGGAAGAAAGCAGTCCTAGTAATATTTCTAATGTGGAGGCCAAAGGATAACGAAGGATCAAAAATTACCCCAAGGTTCCTCACTTTGTCAGTGTGATGTATGACACGCGAGCCGAGGCTGAGCATTTACTGGTCAAATTGATGCCAATGTCTCACTGGACCAAGACCATCATTTCAATCTTATCAGAGTTTAAAAGTAGGAAGTTTCTAGGCATCCAACTTCTCACTGCTGCAAGGTAATCTTCTAAGGATTTTATGTGAACGAGATTACCAGCAGTTATCGGCATGTATAACTGAGTATCATCTGCATAGCAGTGAAAGGTAATCACAAAACGCCGCAATATGTGCCCAAGGGGTGCTATATAAAGGGAGAAAAGCAGGGGGCCTAAGACAGACCCCTGTGGAACCCCAAATTTCATGTCACTAAGGTTAGAGGTAGTGTTACTGTACAAAACACAGTGAGAACGACTGGTCAAGTGTGACATCAGCCATGCAAGGGCACTCCCAGTAATCCCAAAATGATTTTCCAGCCTATCAAGTAGAATATGATGATCCACTGTATCAAATGCAGCACTGAGATCTAACAGCAACAGAACCGTAGTGGTGTCCGAATCCATTGTAAGCAGAAGATTATTCACCACTTTAGTGAGAGCCGTCTCTGTGGAATGATATTTTCTAAAAGCAGACTGCAGTGGCTCAAAGAGATTATTCTCAGTAAGATAGTCTAAGAGTTTAAAGAGCATAGTTTTAAACATTATAATAGATAGAAATCTCCTTTTTCTTTAAAATTCTATGTAATAAAAGTATTTAAACATGCTGAAGCACAAGGATACCCAAAGGTGTTCTTGCCACTGTGTGTTCTGGTGGGAACTCCTCTCTTACCACCATGATAATGCCTCTTCCACAGAGCTTGAGTTTTCACTGAATAGTTCAAAAATAATGTAATTCATATGCTTTTGCCATCTCAGTTACTGTTTCACCCTTTCACATAACTGAATACTTATGGGATATTGTGGACTGGCTGCCAGGCTGTGTTCTTGTTATAAAAAGAATCAAATGATGGAAAATCGCCCTCCAGGAGAAATCAGAATTGTAAGAAGTCCAAGGGAACATTGAAGCTGAATTTGGGACTCATGCTGGTACTTAACTAATATAATTTTATGCAATTTTTATTTTTTATTGTTCTTGCTTTTACATTAATTCAGTAGCTGCGGGGGCCAATTAATTCTGGAAATAGTACACTGAGCAGATATGTTCCTGGATAAAAATGCCAATGGGCCAAAGGCCCACTCATCATAACATCCACAATATACACGATAGCAGGGATTCTAGTACTTTGAAAAGGTAAGGGAGTTGGGGGGGGGTTCCTTCCCCTCACTCCTCTGGCTTTGTAGTAGCACAGTCTGTGTGAGCAGCAGGACGACGGGCATGATGAGAAAACCGTGTGTTATGCGCCATGCTATGAAAGCGCAAAACTGACATGCACTGTTGATGATCTATGTGAATAAAATAGACTTATTGCATAGTTAAAG
Source organism: Thalassophryne amazonica (assembly GCF_902500255.1). Taxonomy (NCBI): domain Eukaryota; kingdom Metazoa; phylum Chordata; class Actinopteri; order Batrachoidiformes; family Batrachoididae; genus Thalassophryne; species Thalassophryne amazonica. The sequence goes on along the minus strand of NC_047113.1, from coordinate 17,470,469 downwards.
TGAAGATGTGTTAATGTACTTTTAAAACATCCACTGTGCCCTGTGCCGACCTCAGCTGCAGCACAGTCTACTTTCTTGCTCCACTGATACCTCACATATCAAACAAAACCAGAGGAAACATATTTTTTTTAGTTAATCAGGTTTAATTTAATCCATACTGACCAATCAAAATACACCTTTATTGGGCCAATTCCAATCAGATTTGATCAGAATGGGACACCCATCTGTGCACCAGCAGTGCACACAGTGGATTTAACCATGCATCCTTTAAGGAAATCAATGCAGAAAAGCTGCCTTCCACAGCCCCAGGATCATCACTGCTGATGTACCAAATCAACCTCATTAATACTTGACTCAGATATTTAACAAAGCTATTTTTTAAGTGGGATCATGAATGATATACTGTTACACACAACAGGATGTCTGTTTGTTCTGTTTGCATTAAATTAGCATTTATCCATTCACTGAGCATCTGCACTTACTGGTGAGTCAGGCTCAATATGACACTTTACTCTTAGGGTAAGGTGTCACCCTTAAGGTGACACCTTGCTCTTATGAAGCGCTGTGAGGTGACTTATGTTGCGATTGTGTATTAATAAATTGAAATAACCCCCAGCTTCAGTGGACCTCCAGAAGCTCTGCCTGTGAGGTTGTTGTCCCGGAAGAGATTATGGCATCTTGAGACCATTGGACTTTTACAATACAACAAACGTCAAAGTCCTTAAAGTGTTGCTACTTCCCATTTTATAGTATGGTTGTAAGACTTGAATGGAAACTAAGACGTGACCAAAGACAACAACACCTGCTGTGTTTGTTACTTGCTTCCTCTAGAGAGTCTTTGGTTACTGTTGGAAGGACTTTGTGTCAAATGACTGAGGAGGTGGGTACGGTCAACTAGTCCTAGGGTCCACAGGTTCTAACCTCTCTATTAATTGATGGTATATATATTACAACCCCAAACTGATATTAAAGTTCACAAGTAAATGTAATACTTTCAAATAGCTAACAAACCAGATCCAGTTTTGTTCAATTTAATGAAAATAAAACATATGATTCTGTTGCCGTACACCATTAATCACATTCAATATTACTGTTGTCTATAAATCTGTTGAATTGAAAATCAGCAAATAATGGTAATTCACTGTAATTATTTTTTTTTTTAATTGCAACACTTTTGTAATATTACTTAACCTATTTTAGTGCAACATATAGCCTACCATAAATGTAAAAACAACTTCAACATGCTCTCCTTAATACCAGGACTAGTTAACCCTAGGACCTAGTGGACCCTAGGACTAGTGGGAAGTTCCCGAGCAGACTCAGATGAGCCATAAAATTCACCACCTACTAGCTGAGGAAAATAGATGGCTACTTTAAAAGATAGGGCTGGGTTGCTTTTCTGGCAGTTGCCAATCAGGACTCTGTGCTTCTGTAAGTTGTTGGATGCAGCAACATGCAGCATCAGCACAGGAACACTAGTAACTAAGATGAACTTATTTATTTTTCACACTTTTCAAATAAAAAAAGGTTAATATACAGAATAAATATGTCCAATTATTTGTTAATTACTAACTGTGTCAGCCTATTCACGAATGGTGAGTCCAATTTGAGTTTTCCTACATTTTGGAGCCACAACCTTTCCAGTGACATGATCAAATGATAAGATTATAAAGCATTCTTAATGTAGAAAGGCATCTGATCAGTGAATCATCAAGTCATCCCCAAAATCTTGACTTGGAACCTGAAGGTTCTGTTGAGTTAGTGAAGAAAACTCAAGATCAGTTACACAAGCCCGAACCCTAGCCAGTGATAAAATGAACAACAAAGCCACATGTTATACTCCAGTTTGACTTATACTTGGGTGCAACTTATATGGGTTTTTCCTTTTCAAAACTCCTTTTCTTAACAGGTGCAAATTATACTCCAGAAAATATGGTAAAATGCGCATTGAAAAACCTATGCACCTATCCGGGGTATAAATTCTAAAAAGGCAACCATTATAAATCAACAAGTGTGGGTGACATGATATGCAATGTTTTTTTTGAGTATTTAAGACAGTGGTGTCCAAACTGTTCCAGAAAGGGCTGAGAGGGTGCAGGTTTTCCTTGCAGCCAATGACTTCAGCAGGTGATTTCACTGATTAATATCCCTTTGAACAGGTGGGATGAGTTCATCGGTGAAATCACCTGCTGGAGTCATTGGCTGCAAAGAAAACCTGCACCCTCTCAGCCCTTTCTGGAATAGTTTAGACATCACTGATTTAAGACTAAAATTAAACAACAGTTTGAAATTAATGCTTTCCTGGTGTGTGGTTACTGAAGAGATAAATATTTGGATTTTGAACTGCGCGCCACTAAAAACCAGGAACATCTGGGGAAGTCACGACATTGGAGAAGAAGGGGGAAGTGATCACAGCGGGAGAGCCATTATCTTAACAGCCCCATTTTTTTTTTTTTTTTTGGTTAACAATCAGACTTATTTCTGTTTTTAAGTGCTTCATTTCTGGAGTTATTCTGGCTGCATGAGTTTGTTGCAAGTTTTTCTTAAAACACTATTACAGGTGGAGTCCATTGGTTTCAGTTTCCTAAGGATCACATGCATCGGAATGAGTGTTTTGTGGGGACTGTATTGTGGACCAGCAGCACTTTTTTTTGCATGCTTTGAACACTTAAACAGTGATACAGAAAATTTATGGATTTTGACAGGCTACTGACAGCATCGTTTCCACAGAGAGGTTTGGGTCGGTGCTGCACATTTTTTATACGTCAGAACGGCTGGGTTCCCGCAGGTTCTAAAAAAGCCTTAAATTCAGAAACGTTAGGCCTTTAAATGTCTTAAAAACACCCACATTTTCATCGCAGGTCTAAAATTTAATTTACTCAAGTCTTAAAAAATTATATTTGCTCCGTCCATTCCGAGAAGTGTCTGTAGAACAGAAAAATGAAACACTAATAAGTTGGCTCGGTATGTCCATTACCACGTTCCGTACTTTTCAAATTTTCGTCATTTTCGTTTCCGCCAAGTGTATGCCACTGCCGTTAGTCAAGAATTGATAGTGTGGACAACGTGTTTGTGAAATGGGTAAATGTAATTTCCAGAAGAATTGGCTCGAAAGTACCGAGTTTTCCAGCTGGTTGGAAGAGATAGTCGGCGATAAGCACTCGGCTCGTTGCAAAGTATGCAAAAAAAAAAATATACAGTTGGGGACTTTGGGCATGAAGGCCCTCCAGTCACACACGAAAGCCGGGAAGCATCAGCTTGCTGTGAAAAGCGCGGTATGTCAGCCGATTTCAAGCTTTTTGGCTCCCTCCCTGTCTGGTCCATCTGCAGCAGTTCAACCTTCAACCACTCAGGCGACTTTTTCAGGCAATGTTCCCGGATTCTAACATTGCGAAAAAATTCACCTGCGGGCCAAACAAGATTGCCTACATTACACAATTTGGCATTGCAGACTACATTAAGAACCAGCTGGTTAAATCCATTACCGGACCGTAGGTGCTCATGTTTGACGAGAGCTATAACGCAACCACCAAGTCCAAGCAGATGGACGTTCACATTCGTTTCTGGGCCAAGGGAGAAGTGCAATCACGTTACATGGACTCGAAGTTCATGGGACATGGAACAGCACAGGACCTTCTGAGGCATATACAAGTAAGTTAATAATATGTTTTGATTCTCCTGTCCACTGTCCAGACCTCGCTTCGCTGGATCACATAAACATTCTCTCACTGAGCGAGTAACTAGTAGCGATGTGTGTGAATGTGTAGCATAATGTCCAAGCGCCATCTACTGCTCGCTAGTGGTAGCTGCAAAGTTAATGTAGAATTAGTTGTGCACGGTTAAACAACTGTGCACAGTTTAAAAAAAAAACATCAGTTGCATTTGAATGCTGAAATTGTGTTGACATTGTAAGCTGAAGAGGTTTATTTGTTTGTTTACAGTTTTGCAGCATGATTTTGTGCAAGTATTGAATTCTGATTAAGAGGAGAAAATGAATTAAATTTCTGCTAAATAGTATTTTTCAGAGATGTTGCCATTACTGCATGTGTTTTATTGACTGTATTAATTCATTTATGTAATGTTTTTATTTCTTATTTTCCATAAAGGAGGCATTGCAGCTATTGGACCCCAGCAGGCTGCTCTCTGTTTCTATGGATGGGCCCAATGTGAATTGGAAGCTTTTGGAACTTCTCCAACAAGTAAGTCTGAAAAGATATACCATATTTTACTGAACAATTAATCAAGCAAGAATTTATTTTGATAAATGATCATATTGACATTTTGCAATGAAACCACATTTAAAAGGACAAAAAGTAAAATTTACTTCTTAACATAATAATTATTGTGTCTAGAAAAGTTATGATTGTTATGGTTAAAATACTATAGTGACGATTAATTGATTAATTGATTTATTGATTATTGTTATAGGCCTACCAACAAAACCAAGAGGGCCATGGACAAGGGCTGGTGTCTGTAGGTAGCTGTGGACTCCACACACTGCACAGTGTATTCAAGGCCAGATTTTGCATTTGGAATCTGGACAAGCTTTTGAAAGCCATGCACCAACTTTTCCACCAAGTTCCTGCACGGCGGGAAGACTACGAAAGAGTCACCAAATCTGCGCTGTTCCCAAAGCCATTTTGTGGCCACAGATGGCTTGAAAATCTCCCTGTGGTTGAGCATGCAGTAGAGGTATGGCCATCTCTTTTGATCTGTGTAGATGCTGTGCACAAAAAGGAGCTTCCAAACCCCAGGACGGCATCATTTGACACCATCGAAGGAGCAATCAAAGATCCTTTGACGCCTGCAAAATTGCAGTTCTTCATGTCTGTGGCCAGGTGTGTGTGTGTGTGTGTGTGTGTGTGTGTGTGTGTGTGTGTGTGTGTGTGTGTGTGTGTGTGTGTGTGATTATTGTGAATGTCTTACCTATATGTTTAGTTAAACTGCACATTGGAGACTGGTGAAACACAGTTTAAATCTTCTGTGCTAACCCTTGCCTTGTTACATAGATTTTTGACAATAAAGTACACTTGACTTGACAGGACCTTCCACCCTTTCATGAAGAAATATCAAACCGAAGAACCTGTAATGCCTTTCCTTGCGAAAGACTTGGCTGAGTTGATTAAGGTAACTATGTTCTGCTTCATGGCTATAACTTGTGTGCATGAGCTTCTCTTATTTCTGTTTATTGATTGACAAAAGGAAAATAACGAGTGCTTTAAAGTCTTTTCTCCAGGTAGAAGGGATGCATCTGGTTATTCCTTTAAAAAAAAAAACCTTTATTTCACATTGGGGTGTACAGAGATAAAAAAAAAACAAAAAACAGTTAAATAACACTACCACCTTGACTTGGAGGTGAGTGCTTTGGATTTAGTTTATCAGTCTGTTTATTCATCTTTGAGAAATTTCCAAAAATAACAATAGCAAGTTGTTTTGTCACGTTGGGGATTGTACTTAAAATGTAATAAGACCAGGTTAATTGCGCCCCCAAGTGTAAGTTAGATAGATAGAACATTTATTGCTAAGTTGAGGTTAATTGCCCCCTTGAATCCTAATGGCAGTTTTGCTTATGGTGCATTGAGAGAGAGGCGCTTCAAGATATCTCTCCCCTTCAACTCACAAAAATTGATGTGTCGGACAAGAATCTGCTCCTCCCCCCCCCCCAAAGGGTTGACGTTGGCCCAGGTGCTGAAGCATTAATCAAGGTAAGTGTTTGTATGTTGATTTATTTATAATCAGTATGTACGCTGTCTCACTGCATAACATCACATAATTGATAAATTCCACATTGTCATGCCTTGTGATGCTTAAACTTTATTTTGATATTAATGACATGTATTTTTTATTGTCCAGGACAGTAAGAGTGCAGAGCTAGCTGCCCTTCAATTTAGGAGGGATTGTATGCAGGGCCTCTCAGACATCATTAGAAAAGCATAGGAGAAGAGCCCCTTGATGAAGTATGCAACGGTTAGGCAGATGGAGTGTCTGGACCCATCTCTCATGTTCTGGGACCCAGACCGATGCAAAAATGAGATGAAGGCTCTTGTCCAGACATTCCTGAAGAACAGGCAGCTGACAGGAGGTGTACCTGCTGGTAGGAATAGTTGTGGAAGGGGTTTTGAACCAAATACCATGCTCAATTATCATTTGATTTTGTTAATTACATTTTTATTCAGATGCATACATATGCTCTGCTTTTTGACAGTTTTTCAATGTCCTACAGGGTGTTAGTTGAGCATAGATGATTCACTTAGTCCTCTTTTGATGGTCCTGTACCTGTTCTGTGCACAGTGGCTGACCATATTGAATAAGTTTCATAATTTTATACAGTTTTTTTTTTTTTTTTTTGCTAATGCAGACATCTAGACATCTTAGCACAATACAAACCTGCCAAGGAAACAGTACAGAAGTGCCAACATTTTCAGTCTTGACTGCGTATTTCACTGACTTCTTATGTTCTTGTACTTTCTTGTAGGGGATGCCATTGTGTAGGAGTTTGAGGCGTTCCTGTCTGTTGAGGCCAGAAATGAAGCTTTTTTCGCCTTCAAGCCATTCGAGAGACATCTAGCCTCATTCTTATGCGAGCAGTTAAGCCGTCCCTATCCTGCTGCTTGGGGTTTTTGCCAGAAATTGCTCTTGCTCTCCCATGGTCAGGCCTCAGTTGAAAGGGGATTTTCAATCAACAGAGATCCTGACTGAAAACCTCCAAGAGGACACAATTGTTGCCCAAAGGCTCATATGTGACTTTGTTGCAATGCATGGAGGTGTCACTCAGGTCCCCCTCACCAAGGAACTTATGGCGTCTGTGGGTGCAGCCCGGTCAAAATACCGACTCTTTCTGGATCAGGAGCATGTCAGAAAAGACAAGGAAACCCAGGGCCAGAAAAGAAAGCTGGCTGAGCAGGCTCTGGAGGACCTGAAGAAGAGGAAGATGAGTCTGGAACGTGTGTCCGCCTGTCTTTCCAGTGAGGCAGATGCACTCGCTGAAGAGGCAGAGAAGAGAGCTGGCTCAAAGATGGCTCAGCTGCTTTCGAAGTCGAACGCTCTGAGAAGAGCACACAAAGACAAAGTCGCTGAAGTGAAAGCAATTGAGGCTGAGATTAGCGCAAAAGAAGAGGAGCTGAGATATATGGTTGTATAGTGCCTTTTGAGAATTTAACTTTTTTCTGGTTGGTCAATGTTGTTTATCATATTGTATATGTTGTGTATTATCACTCAATCTTGTTTTCTGCTTTTGGTGTACTTTGACATGTTTGAAACCAGTACAAAATGACATGGTTTTGAGAATCAAATGTGATCGTCCTTTTTTGGGGGGCGGGGGGTCTTGAGGTTGGTCTAAAATTTTTCTCATAATGGTCTAAAAAGGTCTAAAAAAAGGTCTAAAATTTAACTTGGTGATTCTTGCAAGAACACTGGAAGGGTTAAGTCTGGCCATGGACCCTTTTGATTGGCAGGTGAAACACTTATAGTATACCGACAAGCAGGGTTGGGTAGGATTACTTTGAAATGTAATCCAAAAGTAATCAGATTACAAGTAATTCAAATGTATGTACATACATACATGTAATCCACATGTAATATTTCAAAGTAATCCTATCCAACCTTGCTGACAAGTGCTTGTGCACACTGTTGCGCACCATCTCCACTCCACACGGAGGCAAAACTGAGTATTTTCACATTATTTTGTTTTATTTATTTATTTATTTTTTGTGGATCATGGGATAATTTCATCACGTGCTGCAGATCAGGTGCTGCAAGTCTTTCAACTTTCAACTAACAGAGGGGCCCGGTGGAAGAAAAGGATGCTCCGTTCACAGATGAGGTGCTGTGAGTCTTTCAACTTGCAGTGCAGAGCGGCCCATCTTGGAGGAGAGGACGCACCATTCACAGAGAAGACTCAAACCATCATGCAGTAAGTGGATTACACCTGTGCCAGCATTGTAACCTGGCACCAAACTGCTGGTATTGGGAGGACTTTTCTTTAGCCACGACAAAATTGATTATTTTCAGATGTCATTTTCCAAAATCAGCTTTTATGTGGATTCGTTAACGTTTTCATCAGCGATGATCTCACTGAAACGGGCAGGTAAGACTTTATTATTTACCCCTTGTGTGAATGGTTTTAATATTTTATAATAACACATTAATGGACAACAGATCTCTGATCTGTTCAAATTTGAACATGCACAAAACTCTGATGAACTCCAACTTCATTCATAAAAATCACAGCGCGCAGCCCTGATCATTGTGTGCCTGTTGGCTGTGATACGGAAATGATATTGCTCTTTTTACGTCTGCCAAGGATGTAATAAAATCATCTGCATTTATGTATTTATTTGTCTGTCTTTCTTTTAGCAAGACTATTTCAAAACTACTGCACAGATTTTAATTACATTTAAACCACAGATTGATATTAGGCCAAGGAAGACTTCATTTAATTTTGGAGGTGATCTGTATCCTGATTCTGGATCAAGTTTCTCTTTATATAGGCTTTGAAGGATTATTGTTAGCAGGATTACATCAAAACTACTTTTTTTACTACTGCACAGATTCTCACATTTTTTTATTTTTAACCACAGATACAGATTAGGCCATAAGAAGATAAGAAAAGCCGTATTCATCCCTCAATGGGGAAATTTCAGTGTCACATCGCAGCATAGAACAGTAGGAATAGACAGAAGGGCATGCAATAAAACAAGTATCTAAACTAAGAACTAAAAAAAGCACTGAGTGCCAGGTAAAGCTAAGGCTACCATTGTTCAGTTCAGTGCTGCACTGCCGGGATGTTATACACTGTCGGGATGTAAAAGTGATCAGATAAAGTGACTTCAGCCATGGAAGACTCCACGTCAAAACTACTTCACGGATTCTCACCACATTTACACCACAAATACATATTATCCCATGGAAAACTCCATTAAGTTTCAATGGATCTGGATTCTGGCTCAGGATTTCACTTTATATAGGCTTTGAAGGAGTACATCAAAACTAGGCCATAGAAGACTCCACGTCAAAACTACTTCACAGATTCTCACCAAATTTGCACCACAACTACATGGAACACCATGAAAGACTCCATTAAATTTTGGAGGTGATCTGGATCTGGATTCTGGTTCAAGATTTGACTTTATATAGGCTTTGAAGGATTACATCTTAACTACTTCACAGATTCTCACCAAATTTGCACCACAAATAGATATTAGGGCATGGAAGACGCTATTGAATTTTGGACGTGATCTGGATCCAGATTTGCGGATGTCAGAAATCTCTGATTGCGCTTGTGATTGCTCAGTTCATGTCCTGAGTTCATGTCCAAACTCACATCACTCTGGTCACGTTACAGTGGATGATCTGCTGTTGCCTTTACACACCTGTCAAGCGGCCCAGGGGCACACTGTGAGGTGTTTTTACATGGCCTAGGTGGTATATGTGCATCTTCCAGAATGGGTCACTCTTCTGTGGGAATCAGGCGCAGTTTCCTACTTAGCTGTGACCATTGCAATCATGGCGGTTTATGAGAGGATACCAAGAGGACCTTCTAAGGTCCTGGTGGCAGCTAAGCACCTCTTTGGCGTCATGGGGCGTTCAGTGCGATTTCATGACCACAAAAGAACTGCTGCACAGACCCCGTCCCTATGTAAAGGGGATTTACTTTGGTTGATATTGAGACCTAGACTGTCCTCCTTACACCAGTCCATCAACCAGTAGTAGGGCTCTATATTGTTTCTCCAAATTCAATATGATACATTGCACGTCTGATACACATTACAATATCAATACATTTATGTGCTTAATATTGCTTATATTAATTTTATTTAAATGCATTCATGATTTTTGGTGTGTTACCCAGCTTTTTAAATACTTTAGTTATATTGCTTAATGTGTGTGTGGTAATGGAATTTTTCTTTGGAACATTTTCACCTTTTCTTTGCTTTTCACCTATCCTAAGTTGACATTACACCCTGCATGTTTGTTTGATATGATTCCTAACCCAAGAAACCTTAATCATTTTCATTTGCTTGTGAAAAAAACATATTTCTTTGTCCCACTTTAGTTATGCAGAAAAGGTAAATAAAAGTAAACATATTTTATATGGCTCATCAGTTCCACTTAGTGCAGAACTGTAGTAAAACTTAGGCCTATAGCAGGGGTGGCCAAGTTCGGTCCTCGAGAGCCATATTCCTGACACTCTTAGTTGTCTCCCTGCTCCAACACACCTGAATCCAATGAAAGGCTCATTAAAAGTCTGCTAACAAGTCTTTCATTAGATTCAGGTGTGTTGGAGCAGGGAGACAAGAGTGTCAGGAATGTGGCTTTCGAGGACCGAACTTGGCCACCCCTGGCCTATAGTAAAACTGTTTAAACATTTTAGTTGTTAAAGTTAGTATTATTATATTATTATTATTAGTAGTAGTAGTAGTAGTAGTAGATGAGGAAAAAAGTCTTTAAAAGTGGACATTTACTCAAAGGATGTTGTGGGTGGCCACTCTGTCCTCTGTCTTTCTGGATGAGGCCCTGGCATGCACAGTCTGGAAGAATGTGTATTTATGTGAAACACCCTACTGACTGACAGGTAAGAAGGTCTTAACTATGCTTTTATCTTGAGTCATCCTCAAAAAGCCATTGTTTTTGTTTTGTTTTTTAACTTGCTGCAGATGTGCTACTGTTCTGTTTTTCACCGCAGTTCTCTATGGTTTAGCTGCACTAACAGAGCCAGAGGACACACACAGACTTTGAAAGAAGAGTAAAGCATAAATATGTGTCTAAAACTCACCGTGGATGTACCACGATTGTTTATTGCATTGTCACCACGTTGTGATACACAGCAACATGAAGCAAACTCTTTTTTTTCCAACTCTGAGCTGCTGCAGAAACAGCGGATAAACTGCTTGCCACATCCAACTCTGATATATTGAAAATATGGGGACGGGATTACCAGTACACATAGCAAATATCCTGTACTGGTACTTTGATAATTCCGTGATCTGGTATAGATCGCTAACCATGAGGTAGTTAATCTCATTATTACTTGAGATCAGATGTGTCCAAAGGAAAGCATTCTGGACACAAAGCAGATAAAAATGGTTCCAGGACAGATCCTTGGGGCACACTCCCAGAAACAAGACAGGATGAAATTCATTGCAGTGTTTATCCCAGTATTCCAAGTCACTTCTTCAGTATATGGAGATCAACTCAGTCAGACCTCACAGAGATCAATAAATGCGTACAAGTGTTTTTTCTTTAGTCTGCTCCTGTTTGTGTTTGGGGTTGCCACAGCAGATCCAGCATGGATTATCACTTGGATTTTACACAAGTTTTACAGCAGATGCCCTTAATGACATAACTCCAGGTGTGCATGATTTATGCACAGGTGTCTTTGAACTGGGAACCTTTCTTTCTATTTGGGAGGAAAAAGATAAATGCTTAAGGCACCTTGAAATGTATCCAGGAATATTTTTGTCTTATTATGGAATGATAGCGATATCTTCCAAAAGGGTACAGAGAGTGCATCCTGCTCAAATCTCCTGTTGACTTGAAAAATCCTAAAGACACAAAGAGTCTTTTTGCATGCATGTACTGTATGTTCAGTGTTTCTTAACCACTGTCCGCGCAACATCATGCTACAGTGCTTCCACTTTCAGAATAGCATCTTTCTCAGTGTGTGAATACTTTTCTGTGAGTGAGACATAGCATTGTGGTGATCTCATCGGACTGAGGGCAGATAGGGGATCTGAGTAACACTGAGTGCACTGTGGCGTCTTTGTCTGGCAGCAGGCTGAGTCAAGCCCTCTGTGCGATTCCAGACATGAATAAATCAGACAGCAATCAGGCAGATAAAAAAAGGACAAAACAGGGAGGCGAGAGCTGAAGACAAAACCCATGTCCAATGCTGCAACATTTGACCTGACACTTGACAAATGCATCTTTTACCACCTGTGCATTGATAATATTCAGTTAACAGATGACCTCCATCCATCTATCCAGCTGATGGCATCTGTTCTACAGTAGATACGCATACCCCAGAATGTATTGCTGAAAAGGCAGGGACAAGTTTGCGCAAGTTTCCAGTCTGTAACAAGGCTAACAGATAAACAGCTTTTGATCTGTGTGGGTCACCAGACACTAAAGGCTTGAAATTATATGTTGAAGGGAAACGAAAAGGAAGAATGAATGTGGAGAGCTTATCAGGTTTTTGGGGGAGGGAATACTGTCACATGAGATAAACAAAGGGGAGGACATACAAGTCAATGTGTGAGGCTGCTATATATGGTCTCCTCTCAGTTTTAACATAAATAAAACTGTTTTTAATGCAGACAGGAAAAAGAACTGCACTCACACCTCCTATATGTGTCACCAGTGTGTTGTCTGTGGGAACAGTAGTGCTGTAGATCATAGGCGCCAAATGGGAACATGTTAAAAAAAAAGTTAATTTTACAGATGGCTTTGGTTTTTATTTTGTTACACACACTCATCTTCAACCGCTTAGTCCAATTAAGGGTCGCGGGGGGCTGAAGCCTATCCCAGCAGTCATAGAGGGCAGTGCAGGGTACACCTTGGACAGGACGCCAGTCTGTCGCAGTATTTTGTTACTGCATCTCAAAATAAATAATTTCTACTTGAGTGCGAACTGGTTGCATTCTTTGTGTGTGGTGTTGTTCTATTTGTTTGTTCGCAGTCACTCTCCTGTGAGGTTGTGTGCGTGGGAGAGAGTCACACAGCTGTCACTGCATGAAGCTCACAGGGGGTGGGGGTGGCGTTACATATGAATCAGGCTTTGAACAGACCCGCTAAAATTAAAATACAATGCAGATTATTTTCTGTTTTGGAGCAGAGCGATTTCATTGACTGGAGCAGTCAGCGGAGCGCAGCGGTCTGTCTGTACAATGTTCATAGACTTTTTGCTGAGGTCTTTAACTGTTTTGTGGAAATGTTGCTTGTAATCGGCAGTGTCCTACTGCATAATTCTGTACATTACTAGGACAGAATAGGTTTTTACTGGTATTGTGATGAACTAGGCCTAATTTCTTTATTATCAGCAATGCAAAATTTGGCAACTGGAGAATGACCGTAGACATTATTGTTTTTATGTTATTGGTAATTGTGATAAAAGTTCAGCCCATATTCACTACATTTTGTCGTAAGAGAGCATAGCGTCATCATGATGTTTTACAGCCTCCTTGAGATCAGAAGTGTGAATCACGTCTTTAACAACACTCATACTGGTTCAGGGCTGTGTTTTGAATATCTAAGTGCAAAGTGTGGACTTATTTCATGCTTGTGTACAACAGTGATGGTTTAAACAAATACAGTGAGTTACACTGTAATTTATAGGAGTGGGAGAAAACTCTACTGTATTGCAATATTTAATTGTATACATTGAAATAGATTTTTTAAGTCCAGAATTGTGATAATTCAAAATGAATTGCTAATGGATGGATGGATGGTGGACATGCAGTACCTATTTTATTCAGCAATATTATGTGATATCATCTGTTTTAAGCCTACAGAAGAAAAAATAAAAATAAAAGCAGACTGCAAGAAATTGGCCTATTGCAGGGCTGGACACACAAGATCATGTTCATATTTCACTTTGAGCATAGAAAAGATAATCCAAGATTGAAAATAGTTCCCTGTGTGATGTTCTGTGGCAGACATGGTGATGTACCAGTTATGCAGACATTTCCAGGCCCTCAAACTATTTCATGCAGCCATCCGCGGTCGCAGATATGTGGGGAGGCAAGTAGTTTATTTCAAAACATGGATAAATTTAATGACCAAATATACAGTATTGTTCTCAAAAAACAAACAAAAACAAGACAAAAAACACTTAAAAACAGAATACAATGATTTGCAAATCCTTTCCAACCTATATTCAATTGAATACACCACAAAGACAAGATATTTAATGTTCAAACTGATAAACATTATTGTTTTTGTGCAAATATTTGCTCAGTTTAAAATGGATGCCTGCAACACATTTCAAAAAAGCTGGGACAGTGGTACGTTTACCACTGTGTTACATCACCTTTCCTTCTAACAACACTCAATAAGCGTTTGGGAACTGAGGACACTAATTGTTTAAGCTTTGTAGGTGGAATTCTTTCCCATTTTTGCTTGATGTACGGCTTCAGTTGTTCAGCAGTTGTATTTTTCGCCTCATAATGCGCCACACATTTTCAATGGGCAACAGGTCTGGACTGCAAGCACGCCAGTCTAGTACCTGCACTCTTTTACTATGAAGTCACGCTGTTGTAATACGTGCAGAATGTGACTTGGAATTGTCTTGTTGAAATAAGCAGGGACGTCCCTGAAAAAAACGTTGCTTGGATGGCAGCATGTGTTGCTCCAAAACCTGGATGTACCTTTCAGCATTGATGGTGCCATCACAGATGTGTAAGTTGCCCATGCCATGGGTACTAACACACCCCCATACCATCACAGATGCTGGCTTTTGAACTTAACGCTGGTAACAATCTGGATGGTCTTTTTCCTCTTTTGTCCAGAGGACACAATGTCCATGATTTCCAAAAACAATTTGGAATTTACGTTAATGTAGCATATAATTCATTCATGAAAATACTGATGAAATCATATAATAAAAACTGTAAATTAATAAAAATTAGTAAGAACAGAGTAAATAAACCATGGCTTACTAAGGGAATAAAAAATGCTTGTGTAAAGAAAAACTATTTATATAGGTGCTTTTTTAAAAATGCAAACAAAGGAAACAGAACACAGATACAAAAAATATGAAAATAAACTATTGACAATAATTAGGAAACAAAAAAAAGATTATTATAGTGAACAATTAAATAAGAGTAAAGATAATATAAAGGCAACATGGGGAATTATAAATAGTGTGATTGAAAGTGATGGAGCGAAATCAACTTTTCCAAATTACTTTGTCAAGGAACAAAGTGACATAAAAGAAGTTGCAAATGAGTTTAATGATTATTTTTCAAATGTGGGATCAAGTCTGCTGGGAAATTAATAGTAGAAGATAAATACACTTGTAAATACGGTCAATAGTATTTTCCTTGACAATGTGGAAAAAGATGAAATAAGAAATATTGTAAAAAAACTGTGTAAGCAAAAGATCAACTGACTATGAAGATTTTGACATGATGACTGTAAAAAGTATAACAGAAACTGTTATTGAACCATTCACTTACATTTGTAATCTGTCTCTGTCAACAGGAATTTTCCCAGACGAAATGAAAATTGCCAAGGTAGTCCCATTATATAAAAATGGAGACAAACATAATTTTTCAAATTACAGGCCATTGTCATTGCTTCCACAGTTTTCTAAAATTATGGAAAAAGTTTTTGTGACAAGGTTGGACAAATTCATTGAGAAACATCATATTTTAAATAATGCTCAGTATGGATTCAGAACAAAACATTTAACAGCTATGGCAATTATGGAATTAACAAAGAAAATATCAACAACAATAGATAATAAGGATTATTTTGTAAGTATTTTTATCGACCTGAAAAAAGCTTTTGATGTTATCGACCACTCAAGATTGCTTCACAAGTTACAACAATATGGAATTAGAGGTATTGCACATCAGTGGGTAAAAAGCTACTTAGAAAATAGAAAACAGTCTGTTCAGATAAATAATACTAAATCAGAATTGTGTAACATTATTTATGGAGTACCACAAGGGTCGGTACTTGGACCCAAACTGTTTATTTTGTATATCAATGACTTTGTGAATGTATCTAAAGTACTTGGCAGCATATTATTTGCTGATGATACAACATTATTTTACTCTGGATCAGATATACAGGAAGTAGTACAAGTGATAAATACAGATTTGGAAAAAGTTAAACATTGGTTTGATATAAACAGATTGTCACTAAATCTTAAGACAAATTTCATATTGTTTAATGACAGAGTGGAAAAAAATGATGTGTCATTAAAAATAGATGGAATGGACATACAAAGGGTAAAAGAAACAAAATTTCTAGGAGTCATGATTGATGAAGATCTTACATGGAAGTCACACATAAATTACATAAAAGGAAAAGTAGCAAAAGCCATTGCTGTTTTGCATAAAGTAAAATTTTCGCTAAATATTTATGGTTTATTAACATTGTACAATTCATTGATTGTCCCATATTTAACTTATTGTGTAGAAATCTGGGGATCAACATGTAAAACTTATACACAACCATTATTTATTCTGCAGAAAAGAGCTTTAAAAATGATTAGCAATAGTCGTTTTAGAGATCCATCTAATCCATTATTCATTAAGTATAGGGTACTTAAATTTCATGATTTAGTTGATTTGAAAATATTACAAACAATGCACCAAGCTAATAAAAATACCTTACCAATAAACATTCAGAATATGTTTGAAAAAAGAGTAAGTAGTTATAATTAGAAAGGAATAGAAGTCTTTAAAAAAAAAAACAAGATTCAGAACCAAAGTAAAGGAACAGAGTATTGCAGTGAATGGTGTAAAATTATGGAACAACCTCAACAAAGAAATCAAAGAATCAAGGTCTCTTAAATTATTTAAAAAATGTATTAAACTAGATGTATTAAGTAAGTATGAAACTATGAAATAAGTCAGTGGGTTGTGACAAAGTCTAAAATGTAATCTGTTAATAATGTCTAAAATGTTTAAGTCTAAAATGTAACCTGTTAAAAATGTAATCTTTTAAATAATCGCTAAAATTATGAAATAAGTCAGTGGTATGTGACAAAGTCAAAAATGTAATCTGTTAAATAATGTTGAATAATGATTCTTAAAATTGAAAGATTGTATTGTAAAAAGGGGCAGAAAATATAAGACTTGTTCTTCCCTCTGCTCCTTTTCATTCAATGTGTTGTGTGGGCCGCTGAAGAGGAGGTACTGCTGGCCCACCACCACCAGAGGGCGCCCTGCCTGGAGTGCGGGCTCCAGGCACCGGAGGGCGCTGCCGCCTTACAGGAGCAGCCAGGATGACAGCTGTCACCCATCACTGGAGACAGCTGATCCCAATCAACAAGGAGGTATATCAGCAGGACGGCATCTCCACCTCATTTGCCGAGATATCGCCTTACCAAAGAGGTAACAATCTCCGCCTACACATACGTGTGACTATAATTGTATTCTTGTTGATTATTTGTAGGACAGCTGACTACCGGACAGCATTTGGATAAGTACTCACCTTCCTACACTCCTTGATTGTTGTTGACGAGAGGTGGAGGTGGACTCTCCACCCTCCGTGTTGCTGGGTGCAGCTGCACCCACACCTGACTGTTTCTGTTTCTTGCCAGCAGTACCGGATCCGACGAGCGGAGGCAGTGGCCACCTGGGAATTCGGGACTTGGCGGCTCCAGTATTCCCGGGGTTCGGTGGCAGAGGAAATCGGGTTGGTTCCGGTTTGACTTGGACAGACGTCTCCTATCGTCGAGCCTGCCCACACGACACCGTTGTAATTGAACTCAGTCTCAATATTGTAATCGGTTGTATTTGTTGTGCCTGTTTCACAACAGTAAAAACAGTGTTATTTGACTCCTCCATTGTCCGTTCATTTGCGCCCCCTGTTGTGGGTCCGTGTTCCTACACTTTCACAACACAATGTCTTGTAATATATTCATTTCTGCTTTTCTGTTTTTCTTTTAAATGAATGAAATAAATATTGAGACCATCAGACCACAGCACACTTTTCCACTTTGCGTCTTTCCATTTAAAATGAGCTCAGGTCCAGAGAAGGCAGTGGTGTTTCTGGATGTTGTTGATGTATGGCTTTCACTTTGCATGGTAGAGTTTTAACTTGCACTTGTAGCTGTAGCGACAAACTGTGTTAACTGACAATGGTTTTCTGTAGTGTTCCTGAGCCCACACAGTAAGATCCTTTAAACAATGATGTCGGGTTTTAATGCAGTGCCGCCTGAGGGATCGAAGGTCACGGGCATTCAGTGTTGGTTTTTGGCCTTGTCGCTTATGTGTAGAATTTTCTCCAGATTCTCTATATCTTCTGATTATATTATGGACTGTAGATGATGGAATCTCTAAATTCCTTGCAATTGAACATTGAGAAACATTGTTCTTAAACTGTTGGACTATTTTTTCATGCAGTTGTTCACAAAGTGGTAATCCTCACCCCATCTTTGCTTGTGAATGGCTGAGCCTTTTGGGGATGCTCCTTTTATACCCAATCATGATGTTGTGTGGGCCGCTGAAGAGGAGGTACTGCTGGCCCACCACCACCAGAGGGCGCCCTGCCTGGAGTGCGGGCTCCAGGCACCAGAGGGCGCTGCCGCCGACGAAGGCTGTCAGGCTGACAGCTGTCACCCATTACTAGACACAGCTGACTGCACTCAGGACGGAGTATATCAGCAGGACAGCGTCTCCACCTCAGTGCCGAGATATCGCCTTGAGATTAAGGTAACCTACTCTGCTAGTATATATTTTGAGGACTCTGATAAACCTTGCTAAACTATTTCAGGACAGCTGATTACAGAAAGCACCTTGCTTGGATAAGTACTCACCTTCCTGCTTCATTATTTCAAGAGGTGGAGGCGGCTTCTCCCCTCTCCGTCTACTGGGTGCTGTCGCACCCATACCTGTGTGTTTGTGCTCTTTCCCGCCAGCAGTACCGGATCCGACGAGCGAAGGCAGTGGCCACCTGGGAATTCGGGACTTGGCGGTTCCAGTACTCCTGGTTTTCGGTGGCAGAGGAAATCTGGGTGGTTCCGGTTCGACGGGGACGGACGTCTCCTACCTTCGAGCCTGCCCACACAACACCAGCAGATTTCGACTTACAAAGTATTAATTGTTGTATTGGTTGTGCCCTGTTCACAACAGTAAAACTTGTTATTCACCTTTCTCTATTGTCCGTTCATTGCGCCCCCTGTTGTGGGTCCGTGTACCTACACTTTCACAACACATGACACCCATCTGTTTCCAAACAGGTGTTCTTTGAGCATTCATTAAATTTCCCAGTCTTTTGTTGACCCATCCCAAAGTTTTTGAAACGTGTTGCAGGCATCCATTTCAAAATGAGCAAATATTTGCATAAAAACAATAAAGTTTATCAGTTTGAACATTAAATATCTTGCCTTTGTGGTGTATTCAATTGAATATAGGTTGAAGAGGATTTGCAAATCATTGTATTCTGTTTTTATTTACATTTTACACAATGTCCCAACTTCATTGGAATTGGGGTTGTAAGTTATTTTGCCTTCTCCCATTTTGCTCAAAGTTACCACAGCAGACCCAAGGTGGAACTGCATGTTGAATTGGCACAATTTTTAAATTAATCTTTCAAAAAGCAAACAAAATTGACAATATCAAGTTTCAATACTTATGTACTGTGAATGAACTATGTACTGTGATACATAATGAATCAGGAGATAATTGTATTGTCTCAGCCCTAAAATATATGCAATGTATCAATCATTAATTTGACAATACTACACTCTAAGAAATAAAATGTAGAATTTAATAGTTAAAGTAACTTTTTACAATATTGGGATTTAAGTCATAATGTTTCATTTGGTTTAATTAATTTCAACTACAATATTGTTTTGCACTTAATTGACAGTGTTTTGTGGAAACAGTTAACTTTATCAATTAAATTCAACGTTTTATGCCTAAGAGTGTATGTTTCATTTCTTAGACTGATATGGAATTTCACCTTGGTGTACTCCCAGAGTGCTAGTAGATTCCGTGCTATGCACAAATCTGGATCATAGTCCTCACATTGATAGAGTGTGAAGTGTGGTAGACACAACACTTTGCACAAACCTTTATACACAGAGTTTAAGGTGGTGTCATGGCAGTAACACGACAGTTTTGCCACTACATGAGAACTTACTTCAAAGCCGTATGTCTTTTGTGGACAGTATATTCCCTTGCACGCATACCCCACCAAAATGTCCT
The DNA here is from genome assembly GCF_902500255.1 of Thalassophryne amazonica. Classification (NCBI taxonomy): domain Eukaryota; kingdom Metazoa; phylum Chordata; class Actinopteri; order Batrachoidiformes; family Batrachoididae; genus Thalassophryne; species Thalassophryne amazonica. The sequence goes on along the minus strand of NC_047113.1, from coordinate 17,450,586 downwards.
AAGGACCTAAGTGAGCCTTACCCAAAGAGCAGTCTACAAACCCCTGGTGGTCTGTGAGCAACCCTTAGTAATTTGTTAGTGACCTCTAGTGGTCTGTGAGTATATTGGTAAAATATCACATTTGAAATTAATGCCATATTCTAATGTAAAAGTGTTTTTCACACTGTTTAAAAATGTTTCCAACGTTATTACTGCAATGTTGGAGTGACCAGAACACATATTTTTGGATATTTGGGGAGACCCACAAGATTTTTTTATTTATTCACTTATTTATTTTTCTTGTGGTTCTAGGTCTGAAAAAGTTTGAGCCACACTGCTGTAAACATTTCCATGGTTCCTTTGAGACTTGGAATTTCTTTCTTGAGGGTTTCAGGTGGACATACTGTATAATATATATTACAGCTTGGCATTTAGGCAATTACAGCAAACAATAACCAACATGCAAAAGGCACATCATGCTGCATAGTCAGCTTGGGTGGCAGGTGAGCTGAGCATGTGGTAGAACTTATCTGGTTTGGGGGTGTCGTAAATACACAAATTAAGGAGAGACAGGAACAAAGATGTTCTTCCCCACTGCTTTTATTGTATCCTGGAAGACATTTGGGGTTATGACAAAATGCTGCAAGCATCTACAGATACAGATGGAAATACACCAGGGATGGAAAATGCTGAAGTATGGAGATGCTTGATGTTCAGCCATGGACAAAATGAGAGTTTAATGTGCACATGCACAGAATACAAGTCCATAACTAACCAACTGGTCTGCGCTTGTGCAATTTAGGAAGTGGTGGTGACAACAGAGACCTCAGGGAGCAGTGCGACAGTCATGGAGCCCGTTCTAAGGACCTGTCAGAGGGCACTGCTGCTCATTTGCTCATCTGATTACAACTGCGTTTGTCATCATCACTGAGGAAGCTGGTTTTGCCCCCATGTACATATCTGTTGAGCAAAATTACTTAAAAAACTAAACACACACAAAAACCCAGTAGAAATGCTTGTTTTACAAAGAGGAACAGTATTACATTTAAAAGGTTTATCCAAATGGCATAAAATTAAAAAGGTAATGTCCCACCAGCCTGTTTTGGAGTACGATACTGACAGCAAACAGGGAGGGAGATGTGGAGAGACTACCAACAAAGGATCCCCAGCCTGTGATTAAACGTGAGGACACTGTACCAAATCATATATACACTCATGGGCCACTTGATTAGATACACCTTGCAAGTACTGGGTTGGACCTCATTTTGCCTTCAGAACTGCCTTAATTCTCTGAGGAACGTTTCCAACTCCTTGTTGAATCTATGCCTCAGAGATGTTGGTCCATATTGACACAGTAGCATCACACAGTTGCCTATTCAACCAGTCTGCCCATTCTCCTCTGACATCAACAAGGAATTTTTGTCCACACACCTGCTGCTCACTGGATAGCTTCTCTTTTTTGGATCCTAGAAATGGTTGTGTGTGAAAATCTCAGTAGATCAGCAATTTCTGAAATACTCAGACCAGCCTGTCTGACAACAACAACCATGCCACATTCAAATGTCACTTAATTCCCCTTTCTTCTCCATTCTGATGCTCAGTTTAAAATTCAGCAAGTCTTCTTCACATCTAGATGCACTGAGTTGCTGCCACGTGATTGGCTGATTAGCTATTTGTGTTAACATGCAATTGAACAGGTGTACCTAATAAAGCAACGTATAGCGTAGGCATTAATCCCACATCAGTGCTTCTTGGATTTGAATACACCTTCCAGTGATACTTGGACATGTCATCAGTGAAGAACCCAGGGTCATAGGGTGTTTCAGGTCTTTAATCTTCATACACCCTCGCCTGGGCGACCTAGCCAGGGGTGATCAGTCCCCGACTTGTATCCAAGTGGCACGTTGTTCCACGAATCCCCCCTTTGGATCCACTGCCACCTTGAGGCCCTCTCTGCAGCCTCTAGAGCAGGGGTGGCCAAGTTCGGTCCTCGAGAGCCACCTTCCTGACACTCTTAGTTGTCTCCCTGCTCCAACGCACCTGAATCCTTGAAAGGCTCATTAAAAGTCTGCTAACGAGTCTTTCATTAGATTTAGGTGTGTTGGAGCAGGGAGACAACTAAGAGTGTCAGGAATGTGGCTCTCGAGGACCGAACTTGGCCACCCCTGCTCTAGAGTGTTCTTGATGGCTCTCTTCGCTTGTAGTCAATCTTTTTCAGACTGTGAACCACTTATCCCATACAAAAGAATTTTCCCAAAATATCCAAAAACTAATAATTTAGGGGTGGTGGCCAAGTGGTTAATGCTCTTGGTTTCAGTTCATAAGGTTCCGGATTCAAATCCCACCCCTGCCACATTTCTCCATGTAATGTGGAGTTGTGTCAGGAAGGGCATCCGGCGTAAAACTTGTGCCAATTCAACATGCAGATCCACCTTGGATTTGCTGTGGCGACCCCAAGTGCAAACAAGGGAGCAGCCGAAGGGACTTACTATCCAAAAACTAATAATTTACATGCAAGTTGATAATGAAAATAATACATAGACTACTATTTGTTAGACTGTGGAGCAATTTTTATATAACTTGAGAAACACTTTTCAGTTAGAATATGATATTAATTTAAAATGTGATATTTTATCAATATACTCTTGGATCACTAGGTGTTGCTTGTGGGAAAGCCTGCCAAACATTCATCAGAACATTACAAGCTTAAAAACAAACAAACAAAACATTTCTTTATAAAAATTAGAAGTCCTCTGTTTCACCCAAAAGACTTTCCACAAATGCATTTAATCCAGATTGTATTAGAGATCAAATTTATTCTTATTTGTCTCCCTTAAAAAGATCCGTTGATGTTCGAGGTCAGGGATTTTCAAACATCTTCAAACAAAGGACCACTTAAGCAAATAAATAAATAAATAACAACTTCTCATGGACCACCTAACGACCCATTTCTAATCCAATTACATTTTCCCGCAAATCTGACTGGGTAATCGTGTGAGATTTCAGACCGTATAATATTGGGTGTAAGGTCGCAAAAATATTCAACCGTTTCACATTTAATGTATTACAACGCGCCCTGACTGGCCACGTGCACTGCTATGCAGATGTCAATAATGGCGCTGTTAGATGAGACCGAGAGAAAGTCACGTACCGACAACAATGCCGAAATGGGTGAATTTAAGCTACCATATGGAAGTATTGATGTGGATTCTGATACAGAATTACCGTTTCACATTTGATGGATTTGATGGATTTTCACATTTGATGGATTACTCCGCGCCCTGCCTGCTGTTGGAGTGACGCTGCCTCGGCTCGACTGTAAGCCTCGCCAACCAAATTACCTACAGAAAAATAAACCGTGCAAACAATGGAATTGGATTAGAATGGGAATAACCCTGTTGTGTCTGATGATTTGCGGACGTTCATGCTGGATTACGGTTGCAAATATCCAAAAAAGTAAAAGTCCTTTTTACCAGCTCCGCTAATGTGTCACTGGTAAAGCTCAATTTGTGACTGTATAACCAGCATGAACATCCACAAATCATCAGACACAACAGGGTTATTCCCTAAATATACAAAAACAGTAGGTCTGCTGACCATTCCAACAGTTTATTACTGTCTATTAAATTTTGGAGTCATTTTAAAAAACACTTTCAGAAACACTTAAGTTATAATATGTTACTTTACAACATGATATTTTACCTACACACTCACGGACCACTAGGGTTGACTCACAGACAACCACTGGTCTGCAGACCACTCTTTGAGAAACGCTGGTTTACAATAATGACATAGTCAAGTGCTCCTTTGTTTTTCTGCTGAAATGCAGCTGTTGCAGCAGCTTCATTCACTTCTATCTGACGTAGGATCTAGCGAATGGAGAATGAGGTTGCTGGAAACAGTACAGTAAAAAAAAAAAAATGGGAGTAGGTCATCTGGCAGGAAGAGGAAACAGAAGGCCGGAGGTGATAGGTGATGTCATCAGTGGAAGGAGGAAGCCCATTTATGTTGGCAGCTCATGGGGCATCCCCGCAGTGGAGGGCAGCCCATTAACTCATGGAGAACAGGAAACGCATTTTTCTTCATGCTGCATGCAGAATAAGATCAGATTTGTCAGGGTTGTCACTGATTACATTATGTACTGGTGTCTGCATGGCCATTAAATATCCTGAGTGTATTTGTAATATTTTGAAATATCCATAGTTCAAAGTTGTACTCGTATTTTATTCTTCCTTGCATGTCCCCATCCTTCAAAATTAATGGTGTGATTGGTAAACAAAAGTTCCAGTGTTAAAAAATATTAACGAGCAGTCAGATGAGAAACTCTCACCTCTGACAATCAGTTCTTCACATCAGATACCTTCCTTTTAACAAGTGCACTCCAACAACCTTATCCAAGGATGTGTACACATCTCAAGTCTCAATCCATAATTAGGCAACACTTTTTTTTTTTTACAAAAACAAAAGATAATGCAGTGTAAAAAACAACTTCAAATTCTTTTCATTTATATGGTACCAAATCACAACAAAGTTGCCTCAGGGCGCTTCACACAAGTAAGGTCTAACCTTACCAACCCCCAGAGCATGCACACAGGCGACAGTGGTAAGGAAAAACTCTCTCTGATGATTTGAGGAAGAAACCTCAAGCAGACCAGACTCAAAGGGGTGACCCTCTGCTTGTGCCATGCTACCGACACAAATTACAAAACAATTCACAAAACAAATATACAGGATATTTTGCGGGTGCACAGGACGGGAGGGTTGCAGGAGTAGACACCACTCCCATCTCTGGATGGAGCCGCACCTCAAACAGAGAGAAGAAAACAAAATCAGGAAATACAACACATACAGTATAATTTGTCAGCATTAAGCAACAAGAAAAACAGAAGACATACTAAGGTGATCGCTGGCCACTAGCCCTAAGCTTCACTAAAATACCCAGAATTTAGATAAAGTTGAGGCCACAGCCCATGCTGTTTCCTAAATAAAATTAATTTAAAAGAATGCTAGCCATATGAAATGGAAAATAAGTCCACGTGTGTCTGTCCTTTGGCACGCACTGACTGGACACGCGGGACCGGCTGGATATGCGCGTGGAGCCAGCAGATGTGGACATGATAAGAGCACATAGCTTCATTCATGTCATTTCATGACTGTATGTCTATGACTATGGGTCATATACAGAGGAACAGAAGGTTCATACTTGTATTGTCCGTATAATTTGTCAGCATTAAGCAACAAGAAAAACAGAAGACATACTAAGGTGATCGCTGGCCACTAGCCCTAAACTTCACTAAAAGACCTAGACTTTAGATAAAGTTGAGGCCGCTGCACACTCCGTTTCCTGATAAAATGAATTAAAAGAGTAAAAGGCATAGTAACATACTATGCCAGTATGCTAGCTATACGAAAGGGAAAATAAGTGTGTCTTAAATCTGGACTTGAAAGTCTCTACAGAATCTGACTGTTTTATTGACGAAGAGTGATCATTCCACAGAACAGAGGCATGATAAGAGAAAGCTCGATGACCCGTAGACTTTTTATTCACCGTAGGGACACAAAGTAGCCCTGTACCCTGAGAATGCAGGGCCCTGGCTGGTACGTAGGGTTTAATTAGGTCAGCTAAGTAGGGAGGTGCCAGTCCGTGTACAGTTTTATAGGCTAGTAGCAGAACCTTAAAATCTGATCTCATAGGGACAGGAAGCCAGTGAAGAGATGCCAGAATGGGTGTAATGTGGTCAAACCTTATGCTTCTTGTTAAAAGTCTGGCAGCAGCATTTTGAATCAGTTGGAGAGTCCTAATGCTGGACTGCGGTATTCCAGAAAATAGAACATTGCTGCAGTTTGCCGATGAAGGACACTGATGCCAAGTTGGCTAAGTCTTGTTCCAGTGCTCCTCAGCACGCTCCTGCGTTCCACCCACTGTTGTGCCTGATGTTCGAGAGAACAAGTCTGAGCCAGAGGCGAGCCGCATGCAGCCACACATCTGGCTCTCTCCGTCTCTTCCTCCTCCTTTCTGCGCAACTCAGCAGCTGACGGAAGCATGAATATGAGGTGGAGACCATTCACCTGATTCATAGCGCGCAACAGCGCGGGACATTGTTCTTGATTGTGCGTAATGGTTCCTGATAATTCGGCAGCAAAATGTGCCATTAATTGTAACGCATGGTAACAGGTTGCAACAGTTCCTGAGCACTCCTGATGCCTCTGCCCCGAATCATCACATTCGGGATCAGCGACCAAGAATGTATACTTGGCATTCATGACTTATGTGTAAATGCAGCATAACCCTGTGTGCTACTGTCTTGAAGGAAGCTCAATTTCCCTGAGGGAGTCTTCCCAAGGGATTAATAAAGTTCTCTCTATCTATCTAACGTTCATACACCCCAACTCACACACGAGATTACGACTCCATGGATTCAACATGCTGATTTGTCCAAATGATCCTTCCCTGTCCTCTATTTGTCTGTCACAGCCCGTGCTGATGGGTTTGTTAATGTCCAGACATGTTTTGTGCTCAGGTGAGGAAAGCCGTCACACTTGGAAAATGCATGGAATCTGAGGAGTGGAGTGGGAGGAGATTTCATCACAATGGGATGTGGACTAGTCATAGAAGGCTCTGCTGGCCTGACTCTTAATGCACTGAAAAACCCTTGAGCACACCTGATGTTTGTCTGTTTCATGCGCTTCGCCTGTGATAGCATGCAGCTTTGCACTCTGATAACTGGGTGAGGTAAGCCACCAACATTCCCAGCGGCAGGTAGAACAGCTGCTTTTGTGAAACAATTGAGTTTTCTTTTTCTTATTTGGACATGCATGTCCCATCTTGGATGATTCAGCTGAGTGACGGTATTTAGATAACCCTCACACAGCATGGAGATAAGTTATCAAGAAGTTCCAGCCCGGCAGTGCATTTACCAAAATCTCTCCCGTGACCTACATGACATGAGATAAGATGATGCTTTTTTTAATGCATTTGCACAAATAAGCTTTTTGTACCCTCCTTTCAGAAATGTGCTTTTTCATGTCATGCAGCTGGCTGGACTGATGGGTCAGAGAGAGAGAGAGACACTCCCCCACAGAGTCTCTAGACACCTCCAAATCTTTATTTTGCGGCTCTCTTTTATGTCATATCAACTCAGGAGATGGCTCGAGAGCCTTCATTTCCAAAGACCATACAAAGCGCAGGAAAGACATCCAAGAAAAACCTGGAGGGTTCATTCTATACCTATTTCTTGAGGTATCACAGATGACACAGTCCTTTTGAATTTAACAATTCTAACTCGATTATTGCTCTTGGGACCATCATATTTTATAGATGCTGTTTCCAAAAGTGAGAATGGAACTTGGCAAAGCAGCTTTTAACTTCACTGCTCCTTCATCCTGTAACAACTTACAGAAGGATCTGAAACTGGCAGAGCTGATCTCTGTGGGGGAATTCAAATAGACTTTAAAGGTCTGAGAAAACAGCTCCCTTAGTCCATGTGATTGCTTTTAAAATTTTTCCAAAATCAGTTTAAAACTCAGATCTGCATCATAATCATGTTGTATCATTTTCCCGTTTAGTCACAGATTTGTATGTCCCCACTTTAAAATATTCCATTTCAGAAAATAACATCAATTGTGAATTTTAAGGTCATTTGGTTCATGTTTAAGACCACAGTGAGGTTATAATTCTCCACAAATTTAAGTTTGCAATTTTCCTGGTTGATGATCGGCTAGTTGCATATTTTATCTGATCCTTAGATAAAATAAAGACAGTGTTGTCTGCCTATTGAAACATCTAGAAAAAAAAAATTCAGGCAGTTTTACAACTTTCATCATCAGTTTCACACCTCATATAATTCTATTTGTTACAAAAATTACCACAGACTACAGAATTTGGAGAGGAAACATCTCTGCCTTCTGTTGTGTTGAGAGACAATATAAACAATAAACAAAGTGTATATTAGCAATTCTTTGAAATCATACATTTAGTTTTTTATGGTTTTTGAAGAATTTCAAAGCTTTGGTGGTCCCCTTAAATGTATTTTGATTTTGCTAAAATTTGTGCTATAGTAATTTCTTGGGCAGTGTAACAAAATAAACCTAGGGACAAGGTGATTTTCAAATGTTTAATATATATATATATATATATATATATATATATATATATATATATATATATATATATATAAAATCAAAGTTGTATCTGTATACTGCAGAAACACCGAAGAAGAATCAGACCTTTTGCTAACCTAACATTCTTAATTTAGAAGACAGAACAATATTTTGTCCACAGGATAAGGCATTTATTACACACTGACCATATTTTGAAATCCTCCATGTACAGTACAGTGTTTCACTTGTGCGTTATTCATGTTTTGTGGTTTTCTCCGCCATACGCAACAGATAAATGTGACTGAAATCAACACATTGTGTCATTATTACTTCATTCGTGAATTGGTCTGTTGAAGATTGTGTTTCTGTGGCAACTTGTTTGTTCATTGATAACAGTCTGCTCTGGTTGTCCTGTCTGTTCAAGAAGACATGCACTCATTAAACACTACAAAAAACAATAGATGACAAAATTTGGTAGATTAAAAATGAAGAGAACAGATCATTCTCTGTTCTTCCCAACGGGTCATGCTGAGGACCGATTTGTTAGTCTGTGGAAAAGATAATTCCTAAAGTAAATGGCAGATGTGAATTAAATTTTCCTGAGAGGTGATGCTCCAGTTGGGGAAATGTTGATGGGAATTTTGTTGGTGATGTGTATTTGCCTCATATATTTTGCTTATATCTTTTAATATGTGAGCTGTAGCATTTTTCCAGCCTTGTGAGTTGGAAATTTTTTGGAGAAATTCTGCAGTTCTCCAGATGAACAAAGACATATTTATTCAATAATGATCCTCATGGCTTAAAGTAGATTTGCCAGCCTCACAACAGTTTCCTTATGTTTCGTGTTAGTGTTCCAATTGCATTCAGGGGTCATACTTTCTGAGTTATGAGTGGTCGGTCTCAGTTGGAACACCCCCAGCTCATCAACTTATTCAAACTAGTTCAAAATCCAAGATGACCACTCTGACCATCAGCAGTAAGTGAAAGCTGCAGTTTTTACTGTTTTCACTTAGTGCTTCTTTTTTGTGTCCAGCTTAATAAATTACACTCACAGTACTACCTTACTACAGTCTGTGGACGTTGTTATGGTGTTTTATGTGTATACCTTGTAATACCTTGCAATGTCTCATTTTTCCGTTGGTGGTGTTAATATTGGCTATTAAAGACCTGAGAGAAAAATGAGCAGTAAATTAAAACACAGACATAACTTCTGTGCCATCTGTTCTCTTCCATGAGGTCTCTTTGATGGACCACATAGTTGTTTTGTTATTTCTTCATTCTCCAAACGGGCAAGCACAGCAGTGGTGTTCTTGAAGGAGTCTAGCTTGTAGTATCATGAGGAACATGGAACACATTTAACTTGGGAGTGACACCATTCCCAGTCACGTGTTATGACTTCTGAGGTATCTGGAACTAGGTGTTAGCACAAACTTCCACCAAAGCCATTGCCACTGAGTGTCATGTAGTTATTGTCACTGTCACCCAGTAGAGATGGGGCAAAGGTGATGTGATTGTCCCGGTTTATTTGTCTATCGACAGGATTTCTCAACGAGTACTGGCTGGATATTGACAAAAAATGTTATAGAAATTATCTTATGACCAGGAAATAGTTGATTAGATTTTACTGATGATTTGGCTGTTTCTCAATAAACTTTAATATTTTAAACACTGATATAGCAGATTGACAAAGTTATAATTGTATGGTTTTATGGTCAATTATTAAACTGACCTTTCCAAAGAACACATTCGTGCATGGTTTTATGACCACATAGGTTTGGTTAGGAAAGAAGGGGTGGACTATCAACCCAGCAGTGCATAGGCCACAAATCCCCCCCAATAAAAAAATAAAAATAAATAAATAAATAAACCTTCTTACTTAAATCTTTTGTTTAAGTAAGAATAAGTAAGAATAGCCCATAATTGAATTGGATTCATCCAATGAGTTATTTGTTTGACTCATTGGGTTAGGATCCATCTAATAAATATAAGTAATCCCAACTAAATTAAATTACATTGTCTTGCATTGATGTGCTTTATTTGAGTTGGGGCTACATATATTTATTTGATGGAAATCCTGCACATAATTGAATTGAGTACATACAAAGAGCCATTTTTGAGTGTAATTGACTGGATCCTTTCCCAAGGTTCTGTACAGTTTGAAGGAGGCACTTTGTCCCTCCACCTCTCCACAGAAGGTAATCCAGGAAAGTCCTTTGGCTTTCTTAATGGGTCCTTGTAACTATTTCTAGTCACAGCATATTGCTCCGATCTTTTTCCAGATGTTTGAGTTCTGTATATGCGCCACTGGCCCTGACTTCTTGCCGGAGTCCTGTTAGCTCTGGTGTCCATGATGGCTTCTTACCATGCTTCCAGGTCTTCTGCGGACAAGCCGTCTTGTAGGCCATCAACACAGTGTCCTGTAAACTGGAAACTTCAGTTTCTATAGCTTGTACAGTTTTAATTCTGACAATTCTTTTCTCCAGTCCCTCAAGGCACCTCATGGAGTCCTTGTCCACCCCGAGCATAAGAAATTACCCACCCTCTTGGGGTTGGGTGTGGAGGAATCGTCAAACCTCCATACGAAGCCCTGCATTCTGCCTATGGAGTCTCAGCAAAACAATCCTAGACTCCTGCAAGGAACCAGGAATGAATGCAAAAATTCTCCTGAGTATCGGAAGGTCCCGGACCCTCTTAGCTAAGCGTGGCCCTCCCACTCAGGAACTGCCAAGACAGTTCTCATGAGTCAGTAAGGACTCGTTAGCGCTGGTTAACGAAAGGTCCTCTTCACAAGTCCAGACTCATGAAACCAAGGTTCCTCCTCTTCAGGGGGCACCCAATCTAACAGGTTTTCCAGACCAGCCCTAATGTGCTCTGCTTCAGCAGTAGACAGCAGACAACTTGCAAGTCTTCCCCAACTGGCAGACACATGGAACCTCTTGTATGTTTCTTTGTGGGCTGCTGAGCACTCCCTGGCCTGGTGTCAACAGCCCGCTTTTGGTTATGCTCAGTGGATGTGACAGCTTTACCAGGGGCATCCTGTGAAGTACCAGGAGGTGGCATATGGTCAGCTCCCACTTCTGAAGAGGCGAGTGCTGATGCGCCATCCCCAGTCCCTTGCCCTTTTTTCCACGCCTTCCAACAATGGATGGACATAATCCCCTTCAGAAGTAGTGTCAGGGTTAGCAGTATCTGAAGACAAAGCCTCAGTCGCAGCACTCCCTTCCAGCTCCCGCATGCGGGGCACAAGATGTTCCAGTAATATTACTGACAGGCCCACCTGGGTTCCCTGCTGGACAAGTCAGGGGCTCAGATGTATGGCCACCCAGGGTGCCTGCGCCCTCCACACCCTGGGCTGGGTCCCCGGTGATTTTAGAACCCTCAATTGCCAGGTACTGAGGGCCGGTCTCTAAAGTGCTACCCATGATTGTATTAGTCAGTTTGCTGCAGGTCGAGGGCCCACAACTAACGGATGCTGACTACATCTGCGTTTGAATTTTGAAGAGTTTTCCATCTCCTAGATGGGTGGTCAACCGAGACTAACAGGTCCCACCTACCTGGCCATTTTGGTTTATGGTCTCCCATGAAGCCGCGATCAAGTAGCAGCCATGCAGGCCAGCCTGCCAGCCCTGAACACTGACCAAGGCAACAGACCCTGCCTGCACAGCCAGCTGAGTCCACAGTAACCAAAGGAAGCTCTCCCATCCCTAAGAAGAATGAGAGTTAGCCTCCCACTAGAAGCTCCTAAGCAGGACCAGTCATGCAAGCCAGGTCTAGTTGCTGACCAAGGTCAGGAGGATCTGCCCACACAGCCAGTCTTAGCCCAAAGCAGCCAAAGGAAGCCCTCCCAACATCCAAAGGAAAAAGAGTTTCCCCTATCCACCACCCAGGGGACACGCCTCTATGCTGTTAGGCCTCAGCACGAGGTTGCAACCACTTAGTGGTAACATTGCAGTGCGAGTATGCTAGCTGGTCAAAGCACATTGCACTATAACCAGCATTTAATTATGTCTGAAAATAGTCATCTGCTACAAAACGTCTCTGGGTTCTGTTTCAGTGACAAATTGCATGCCTCCTGAAAAATAAAATGTCCTCTTGGTGCTGTTGCTGTGGTACCGTCCCTGACATGTATTTTCCTGCTTTGTCCATTACTACAGGCATCAACTAGAAGTCACAAGGGTCAGATTTGTTCACCCAAGGATACAAATACAGGTGATACTATTTTGCCAGTTTTTTATAAATGTAATCTAGTGGAACGCAGATGATGTTTGTACTGTGATAAAATGTGATGATGAAACTGATTCATAGGAGAGATTAGGAGTGCTTTTTCTGCTTGTTTTTTTTTTTTTTTTTGGTACATTTGTTTCTATTGCTGTAGATCTGTCTGTGCATGTTTAAAGATTTGCTTGTTCAGTGTTTGTGTATGTTTGATCCAAGGCAGCATGTTATGTCGTGCTTGGGGCCTACAGATCTGTCTCAAGGCAAAAAGTCATCCATGTGGTACTCTGAAAAGTCTCAACTTGTCTTCACAGCACAATTTGCTGTATTTCTTTTTTTTTTTTTTTACTTGTATGCGAGAAAGACGGTTGGCAGGATTATTCAAAACCTACTGAACCAGATCGAACAAAAACTGAGGAAAACATTTTGTCTGAACCTGGAATATAAACTAATAGATTTTGGAAGAAGCAGATTTTTTTAATCAATCAATCAATCAATCAATCAATTTTTTTATATAGCGCCAAATCACAACAAACAGTTGCCCCAAGGCGCTTTATATTGTAAGGCAAGGTTTTTTAAGTCCCACTATTATGTAATTGCTAGTTGAGTTAACATGGTTTTAAAAAGGAATAGTTTGAACCATGTATCATCCTTACTTATCACATTACGGGGTAACATATGTCACATGTCATAGAATCCAATAGACGTAGACCTTGTTTGACCTTTACTTTGGAGACCAAGCATTGAACACTGTCAACACTATTCCATTTATTAATCCTATTAGCTCAACCAATAATTTGCATCACTTTTTACCAAAATTTGAGCAACTTTAACTTTTGACCCCTGTACAAAATGACACTGACCTTTGTCACCATTCTTGCTGTTTTTATCCCGTAACTCCATAGAATTCAGTCACAGATAGTCCAAACTATACCTTTTTGGAATCGTTATGATCAGGCAAATAATGTGGAATATTTTTCAATATGATTGGAGCATCTTTTAATTTTGACCTCTGTGTAATTCTTCAATTGACCCCTACCTGACCACCAATTGAAAAGTCAAGTGGCCAATCGTTTTTTTCAAAAGAGGAGTGTCTAAGGAGTATTTCTGCTAAATTTGATGCTTTTATCACCATTTGCATGATCGGTCATCTGCTGCACTATTACTGTATCATTTTGTTATTCTGAAGCATAGCATTTAAATCCGTTTGGCCGAACATTTTAAACAATGTGTGACCAAGCATGACAAAGGATGCTTCAGAAAACCTTGACACGCGTAGGACAGACAGAGTTCCGTTTCACACATCTTTAGTGGGAATATGTTATAGTTTATTATTGTACTGAATTATAGCTCTTACAATGCTTAAATAGAGTAATGCCTTTTGCAGCCTGTAAAAATTCAGCAGGTTTGCCGGCAGACTGTGTGCGTTGGATTCTTTGTGCAGCTAGTTAAACATTAATAATGCACATAGAGAGAAAGAATGGGGAAAGAATGCAAGTTATCCATTAGTGGGCATGTGTATGTTTACACAGCACACCATTCCCAGGTGCTACCCGATCCCTTAGATTATGATGGTGAGGGGAGGGTGAGTCCAATAGGGATCTACACACAGAGCACCATCATCGCCCTACCCCCTAGAAAGAAAAGACAGGAGGGGAGGTAAAGTGTGGAAGGGAGGGAGAGCGAGATTATAGATCAGAGGGAGGAACGGAAGAAGTGAGGGAGTGTGAATTCAGCAGCCAGCAGACCAAACTCTCAGGACTCTGCAGGACAGAGAGGCTTTGAGTCGGCAATATCTCAGATCAGCGCAGTACATGAACGTTCTGAACTCTGGAGGATGGTAGGACTGTCGTCCACCGACGTGGAGGGTAAGTCTCGGAGGAAGGAAGCAAGTGCATCAGAGATTTGTAAGGTCAAACCATCAGGTGATTCTGACGGTTGCTTTCTGTTGGTGTTATTTCAAGTATCATAGGAGCTTAACGAAATATCAGCAAAAACGGTATCAAAAAAAAAAGAGAGAGACAAAACAAGACGTGTTGGGTAACACTGCCATGTGTAGAAAGTGGTGTTTCTTTGTCAATTTGTGAAACACTTGTGCAACTAGTTGAGACGTTTCTGCCAGCCAACAACATTGCGAAACAAAGTCGCTTTTCAGTTTTTTTAACCCTCGATTCTTTCTGGATTCTATAAAGGTTTGTGTGTCTGCGTGTGAGAGTGATAAAGAGAAGGGAAAACCAAATCCATGCACCCGAGTAAGGTCACATTATCCTTGATATCAGGGTGTGCTGCTGACATGTTAGCACAGGTGTTCAACTTGCTGACATTGTGCATTTCTTTCAGTGTTTGCGTGTAAAGTAACGCTTGTTTAAAGCTCTGGTCCCCGCTGTTAAACGATTCTGTCCGGGAAGACAATTACACGGCGTCGCAGAGGTGCTTTTGCTGAGTCTGTCGCTCTTAACCAGGTGAGGAATGTCTCTCGTGTCTAACATCAATTGTCAGGAAAGTGTGATGAGGTGAAATGCTCACAAACGAAATCCTGCTGACTTTGTGGCATTAAAAAAAAAGCCTTTTACATCCTTCTTTATTTATTTATTTATTTTGATTGGTGGGTTATGTTTCCTTTATGTATTTATGCATTTTTTTTAAAATTATAATGTCTGTTAAGTAGAGACAAACCCAGATAGATTTTTTGGAGGCCGATACAATAATGATATTAGGGAATACAAAATTTGCGATACCTACAAATCTGCCGATATTCACATAAAAATGACGATTCCTAACATTTGTTTAGCAAATCCTTATGAAAAAAAAATTTAAATGAGGCTTGATGCTTTTACAGTTTTAAACATGAACTTCATTATGAATAATTACTTCACGCTGCCTTCAGCAGAAAGGCAGCATCACTACAGCTGACACTAGGAATAAATACCATATCTGTCAAAGGAAGTGCGCCCCTGTGGTCGGACTGGACAAATACATCAGGTTGATGCAAGATGAAGAGAATAGAGGCTGATGTGTGAATGCTACAAACATATCTTAAGAATATCTAATGTGGTTTTGATCAAACTGGGCAGGTGCATTGGGTCTGTGGATGGGAAGAACGGGTTTGGTTTTGTTACGATCGATTATTGATCAAAGTCAGACATAATGATAAAACTTCCAGGCTTATAATGGAAAATGGCCGCCAGTCTTGTAGAAATGAGTGCATTGGCACTCGTCTTGTTCGCGAACATTAATGTTTAAAAACCCATGTAATATTTTATCATTTTGCCTGGCACTTTACAATGCACATGTTGGATCACTGTGCTGATCTCGGCTGTGTTTGAGCTTTCTGAATGTTTCTGCCACAGTGTGGTTCATTTTTTTTGTATGTGCACACACATAGCTTCTAACTTATGCATTCCGATAGAAGAGTGTTGTCTTGTTTCTTCATGGCAGGTCTTACACCTCAAGCTAACCTTAGTTGGTGTGTTTATTAAATCATTTTTTGGGGGGCTGACTGGTGGTTTTAATAACAATTTTGCTTTGGTGTGGGCATTAAAAATTAGGACTTGCTTGTTTCATCAGTAATTGAGGATTAACTCAACCTAACATCTTCAAGCTGCCAACAACTGCTACAAATGCTAACACTGTTAGCATCTTTCTGACTAGCTCAGCTAAAAAGCCAACCTCTGTTCAGGTGTTTATTATAATTATATTTTTTTGGGGGGGGGGGTTGAATGGTGATTTTCATAATAGTTTGGCTTTGGTGTGGGGAAAAAATAATAATAATTATGACCCATTTATTTTCTCAGAATTGATGGATTAATGACCTAATGTCATGAACGTGCCGTTAGCTGCTATACATGCTAACACATTTGCACTCCAAAATGACATCACAATAATTTAACTTGATGCAGATATGACATAGACACACACACGTCTTAGGTGATCTCTTGTGACAGTTAAGCTCACAGCAATCTATTTTATCAAAGATACTTGTAATAAAATGCTAAAAAAGAGAGACAAGGACAAGCTTTCACGAGCCTCTGGCCAACTGCAACATTAACACATGAGAAAATAAATTTTAAAAAGCATCAATATACAAAATTTTACTTAAAACCAGCCACACCTTTAATGTGTAATGCTTTAGTGCCCGAGAGAATGAACATGATGATGTCTGAAAGACAATAAATACAGATTTAAATTATATCACTGGCATTGATTTGACATGTATTTATGTATATACGAAGTCTGTTAGAAAAGTATCCGACCTAATTATTTTTTTCAAAAACCATATGGATTTGAATCACATGTGATTGCGTCAGCCAAGCTTGAACCCTCGTGCGCATGTGTGAGTTTTTTCATGCCAGTCGGTTGCTTCATTCGCCTGGGAGCAGGCTTTGAGTGAGGTGTGGTCCACCCCTCTCATCTATTTTTTATTGCGAATAAATGTCTGAACGATTTGGATCTTTGCTGCATCAATTTTTTTCCAGAAACTGTAAGAGACCTCCAGGTGGACACCGTTCGAAAAATTAATATGGCTTTCAGGGACGATTTTATGGGGATTAAACTGATTAAGGAGTGTTACTGCCCCTTTAAGGACGGCCCACAACTGCTGAGAGCGCTCCCAGCGCCGATGGACAGGCTGACACCCCGCACAAACAACCAGATCATTTCCAACGTGAAAGCTTTGTTGATCCGGGACCTCGTCTGACTTTCACAAAAAGGCAGAAGATGTGGACATCAGCACTTTTTCCGGCACATTCCACCATTACAGGAGTTTTTTTTTTCATGGAAAAAGAAGCTGAGGGACGCGCCACGGAGCCGTTCATTACGCGGGACAAAACCACCTCGGTGTTGGTCTCACAGGACGGCTTAAAGGAGGATTTCAGACGGATTCCGGTTGCTTTCCAGTCGTGTGAATATCCGATTGTGATTGTGCATGAGCTGGACATGCCAGAACATGTCCTGTGAGGCTTCATCATGGCGTTTCTTTTCGCCATGCAGCTCCGCTGCGACGCGCGGAATTCCTCCACCTTTGTTCCTCTTTCCATGACAAAAACTCCTGTAACAGTGAAATGTGCCATTCATTTCTAAACTGGACGCTGTCTTGATCCGGTATGTCCTCTGACTAGCACAGGAATTGTGAAAAGACGTGGACATCAGCACTTTTTCCGGCACATTCCACCATTACAGGAGTTTTTTTTTTCATGGAAAAAGAAGGGACGCGGCACAAAACCACCTCGGTGTTGGTCTCTCATATTCGCCCGAGTTAGTCATTTTGGGTGACTGGTCATGGACGTCGGGCCTCTGAAAATGCTTACCGCCCTCCAAAAGCATGTTATTGTATTATTATTATTATCACTTTACCGGGGCGTTGCTGGGCCGGTATCATAGATTTACGTCGATGCTATCTGGCTATACCCGCCCGCTGTGCGTAAACAAATGATGTCATAGCGTGCGCGCAGCACAAGAACTGTCCGCAGAGGGGAAAAAAAAAAACTGTCCGCAGAGGAAAAGATGAAAAGGCAAAAAGTGTGTTTTGGTCCCAGTATGGCTATTCTGGATGATTTTCTCATGGATACTACGACAGTGAACAGCAGCTAAAGCAGCCAGCTTGATGAGGATGCACTGCTGAATCTGAACAGCAGCATGCGTGCCAGGCTACAAGGCAGAAGTTAAGTGAGCCAACTTTTTATGTACGTGTTACGTGTTGTGTATCTCAGTAAAAAGTGATAATAATGCAAATAACATGCTGTTGTCGTGCGGTATGCATTTTTCTGAGTCCCTCCGTCCATCCCCTCACCCGCAATGACAGCTATTCGCCCTCATCTAAATCGGGCGAATAGCTGTCATTTTGGGTGACTAGGCATGGACATCGGGCCACTTGAAAATGCATACCGCCCTCCAAAAGCATGTTATTGTATTATTATTATCACTTACTGAGGCATTGCTGGGCCGGTAGCATAGATTTACATCCCTGTAAATCCCAGTAGCGGGCAGGTATTGGGATACCTGCCCGCTGTGCATAAAGTGATGACGTCATAGCGCGCAATCCAAGAACTGTCCACAGACAACAACATGAAAAGGCGAGAAGCGTGTGTTGGTCCCAATATGGATATTCCAGACGATTTTCTCATGGATAGTCCAATACTGAACAGCAGCCAAAGCAGCCAGCTTGATGAGGACGCACTGACAAATTTGGAGAGCAGCGCGGTAGCAGCCGACACGACAAAAGTTAAAGTGAGCCAACTTTTTATGTATGCGTTTGCTGGGTGTCGTGTGTTTTGAAATGACATTAAATATTGTTAATGTGATTCCACGTGTTGTGTATCTCAGTAAGTGATAATAATGCAAATAACATGCAGCTGTCGTGCGGTATGCATTTTCAGAGTCCCTCCGTCCATGCCCAGTCGCCCAAAATGACTCGTCGAACTCGGGCAAATATCGTTCATTTTGGACGTTGGGCCTCTGAAAATGCATACCACCCTCCAAAAGCATGTTATTGTATTAACAGTAAATTCAAAGATGATGACAATAACCATTGCTTTCCCACAAAATTGACAGCACCCATGGCCAGTATTTAGAGTTTATTCTGACTGATATAATATGCTGACTGCATTTATGTTTGAATCTTTTTCATTCTGCATTCATCCAATGACTACTTCTGCTACCACCCTATAAATATGTGCCAAATGGCAAAAAGTGTCAAAACAAGGTTTAGCAACTGGTCCAATATAACTTTAAAACAAGACTTTTTTTAATAGCATTTTCAGTGAGCTCAGTTTTTCCAGAGGTTTTACACTCCAAATCTGCTTCATTTAACATTAAAAACAGAATCACACACAAAATAACTCTGAATGTTCTGCAGTTGCAACATCGTTAAACAGTTGATTATAACAGCATGAGCTGGGATTTAAGGGCAGTCTAAGTTGTCAAACACTGAGGTAACACTGCTTCACTCATACTGGCAGAAGTAGAATAATTCTGTAATTGTCCAGTTGGATCATCAGCTCTTGGGAGAGCTTGTCCAAGACAAACCGTTTAATGTTGGAGCGTTGGGTCTGATTTCATCACAACACTTCTGCCCAAATTTCTGTGTCACTGGTGTGAATTTCATTTGCCTCTATGCAAACACCACTCTGAGTCACGTTGTGGATCCGATTTTAGGTTAGGGGAAACCCAGTTGTACGTTGGAGCCAGAATATGAACAGCTGGAACTGCTGGCAGAAGGACAACAATGACCAAGCCGGCCCAGCCTACTTTCATTAGTTTCCTTTCGCCTTCCTCTTCGTATCCCCAGGGTGAATTGGTCCATAATGAAAAGAGGAGGCATTCCAGGTCTCTGCATGAAGTGGTTCCTCGTGCCCACTTCTTAGAGCGTTTATGTGCCAGCAGGCTTTTTTTACGACAATGCAAGGAAACTGCACTAATAACGGAAACAAAGCGGTGGAGCAGACACAGGCAAATATACACTGAATATAGTTGCAGCTCTGGGCAGGACATTGTTAAGCCCATAGGAAGACCCACCTTAGAAAAGTATGTCTGTCAATAAGGAGGAGTGGGAGCGCTCGTGCTTTCAAACACACACACACACACACACACACTTGACAGACACCAGAACCACCTCCCAGCTTATCAAGAGGTTTGCCTTGTCAGCAATCATTACACGATGTGTTAGATTGAACTCCACAACAGTCCAAAATTCTGTTTAGGCTCATACATAAGTTAAAGTCTTACAGATGTAAAACACACCCACACAGATGTGGTGTGACGTGTACACAACAAACAACTGGATAATGGATAGGTCTGTGTGGAGAATGGGGGCAGAAGTCAGCTGACACGTCTCATTCTGCAGTGATTTTGTTGCTTTTCCCATCGTAAAGGTGCCTTGACACTTGCAGGAATTTGATTGCAAATCTGCCATGCCAGAGAGTAAACTCGTAAACTGTGCGTGGCTTTGTGCAAGTGCAGAAAGAAAATTTTGAAATGTTCCAAATCTCTGGCACACATTAATTATGTGAACTTCACGCAAACTTGTGCAAACAGTTAAACAAAACACTGAGTGTCAGCGCGAGTCTCAGCGCAGCTCATCTGAACAATTATGATGAGATGTAAAATCTATAATAAACATAATTTTACAGCTACTCATAAGAAGGAATGAAAATGCAACTGTTTTACCAAACTATTACAATACAAATATTACAAATAATTACCTTTTAGACGATTCCAAATGCGTTCTCCACCTCATGAGGCGCACGAGAGAGAGAAAAAGCTGCAGCTCTAGAAAATTCCTCTGTGATTCCTGAAGCGATTAGAGGTGGTTTCATCAGTCAAACTCAGAGAAAATGATTAATCCACTACAAAATAATTACTTTATATAACGCAGCGTCCAGCGCACAAAGCGTGGCATCCATCTGGGAACACAGCGTGTGGCGTCGGCACAACGAATTGCGCGGCAGTGCGGGGGTTAAATGCATGTAAGTGTCAGGTCACCTTAAGTGGTGAACAAAGGGTCTTTAATCGTTTCTCTGACTCTGGACTTCTTGATTGCAACTACTGTATAACAGCATGTCCCCTGTGTGTCCCAAGTTGTTGGGACACACAGGGGACGTTCAGTTTGCCATACACGAGACGGTGATGCGAAATAAATGTGCTTTCCAGCAGGACCCTACAGAAACCACACATCCATAATGAATTTATTTGGAGATGCATGTTTTTGTTGTTAAAATCCCAAATAACTCTGTGAGGAGAACAAAAAAAAAAAAAAAAAAGACGGGAATCTTTAAAGGGCCTGACTTCCAAGGCATGCACATAAAAGCATCCATGCAGTTCTAGTGCGTCCGTGGAGAAGACAAAATTCCAAAAAGTATTTCACCTAAATTTTTATTGCATGCACCTGACATGTAACTCATTTTCACTGGTTTGATTAATTTGTGAGCATGTGACAAATCCTGCTTTCTTGTCTGTGCATGTGACCATTGGAAAAAAGTGAGGTGCTGGCTCACATGCACCTTTCTCTCTACGCAAACAAAATCCATTGCGTGCCTAAGAAATGTATTTTGTGATTGTTATTATCCACACACACAATAGAGTCTGTGACACGGTGTACGTTTTTGGTCTCTGTCTACTCTCTTTGGCACGGGGCAGATGCTTATCAGGCGCACATGTACTAATCAAACATGGGAAGTAGGGATGTGAATCTTACAACAACTCACGATTCAATTCAGTTCAGATTCTTGGGGTGACGATTCGATTCAGAATCGATTTTCGATTGAAAGAGCTCTGAGAAATAGTTATATTACTTAAAAAATGTTTATGTTTAAGAAAATGCAGCTTTACAAGGTTAATCAAGTGATTCTAAAGATGTAAATTTACTTATCCGCTTTGCTCGTTCAAAGTTGGCTGGCAATTTAGCAAAGCGCTGGTGAGTAGTTGGCAGATACCGCTGCTCCACTTCTTTTAGCTCCGGCTGATGACGTAGCATGTGGGCTTGCGGATTTGAAGTGTTTCCGAAGTACTTGACTTTCATTTTGCAGATTTTGCACACTGCATAAGTCACGTCAAACTCCTTCTTACGCAGCAAATAATAAAATCCAAAATGCGCCCAAACATTTGCCTTCAGCAAAGACGGTCCTGGCTGAATTAGCTCTTCGCCCGCCATGCTAAGCTGCAGCTCACAAATGTTTGAAGCACGTCGGACCCTCCCCTAGTGGGGACGCTGTAGTACGGAGGCCGTTGCCTGACAAACAGTACACGCAGCGAGTAAGCAAGAAAATGGAAAAAAAAAATGCTTTTTAAAAATCGATTCTTGGACATTTTGGATCGATTCAGAATCTTAATAAATAAGAATCGCGATTCGGACGTGAATCGATTTTTTCCAGCACCCCTAGTGGGAAGGGATTGTATCTTGTATACACACATAGTAGAATTTTTAATGCTCACTGCCTGGGTACAGATGCAAACCATATGCTGTTTTTTTTTTTTTTAATGGGTTTGTGCATTATGTTGATACAGTACTTTTACTTGATGAGGTGTAATTGTGTCTTATTGTGTGTCGAGTCGCCTGGTTTGTGCTAATGAAAAGAATTTTCAAGCACAAACATGAGAAGAATTTGCAATGTAGTTCCGTGTAACTTTAAAAACAAACAGTACCTTGTGTTTGGCGACAGGTTTTCACTAAACACAAGCACATGGCGTTGTGTCATTTTTGAGTTGTGCATGAATGGATGAAATGTGAAGAGGTGCACACTCATAACCCTACAAACCAGGGTTCGGGAGGTTTGTTTTCAAAGATTTTAAGGTGTGCCCCTTTAAATACTTCACAGACGTGTGCGTGCTTGCACGGACCCCCCCCACCCTGAGCACGTGTGCATGTGTTTGTTTAGTGCGGCACACAGGTCTATGTGCTGTGCGATCACCCACCAAAGGGGGGTTTCTGGCTCAGTGGCTGTACTGTGGCCGACCCCAGCAACAAGCACGGTTCAGCAGCTCTCATGTGGCCGGACCGTGAAACCGGGGCAGCAGTCGAGAGGAGTGAAGGCAATGAAGCAAATCGGACGGCTGGAAGGTGGGGAGACCACAAGCCGGCCAACAGTGACTCAGCCTGTTGTCAGATTTCACAGAGGATTTTGTAGATCCTAGCAGCAGTAAGACATTACAGATCTGCAGTGCTATTGAATAAAAGGAAAGCAAAGAAATGATTGAAAATAACAAATAAAAGGGTGAATCCACAGACTCCATTCTCAGACCTGTTCTCACAGTGTTCAGCGGGTGAGAGAAGAAAACAAAAGAGGGTTTATCTGAATTCTTCTCTGAAAACAGGGAGTGGGCTAGTCCAACATCTCACATCAACATGTGATGTGTGTTTGGAAAAAAAATTCTGCACTCAGATCAAATGACGTTCATCCATTATCTGTGTCAGCTTGTACTTCTGGGAGTCTCTGACATAAATCCGTCCTGTGTGAGTCAGTCAGGTTAACTACACTCAACAAAAATATAAACGCAACACTTTTGGTTTTGCTCCCATTTTGTATGAGATGAACTCAAAGATCTAAAACTTTTTCCACATACACAATATCACCATTTCTCTCAAATATTGTTCACAAACCAGTCTAAATCTGTGATAGTGAGCACTTCTCCTTTGCTGAGATAATCCATCCCACCTCACAGGTGTGCCATATCAAGATGCTGATTAGACACCATGATTAGTGCACAGGTGTGCCTTAGACTGCCCACAATAAAAGGCCACTCTGAAAGGTGCAGTTTTATCACACAGCACAATGCCACAGATGTCGCAAGATTTGAGGGAGCGTGCAATTGGCATGCTGACAGAAGGAATGTCAACCAGAGCTGTTGCTCGTGTATTGAATGTTCATGTCTCTACCATAAGCCGTCTCCAAAGTCGTTTCAGAGAATTTGGCAGTACATCCAACCAGCCTCACAACCGCAGACCACGTGTAACCACACCAGCCCAGGACCTCCACATCCAGCATGTTTACCTCCAAGATCGTCTGAGACCAGCCACTCGGACAGCTGCACAAACTGTCAGAAACCGTCTCAGGGAAGCTCATCTGCATGCTCGTCGTCCTCATCGGGGTCTCGACCTGACTCCAGTTCATCGTCGTAACTGACTTGAGTGGGCAAATGCTCACATTCGCTGGTGTTTGGCACGTTGGAGAGGTGTTCTCTTCACGGATGATGCGAAGGAGATGTGTTGCACTGCATGAGGAAAATGGTGGTCACACCAGATACTGACTGGTATCCCCCCCCCAATAAAACAAAACTGCACCTTTCAGAGTGGCCTTTTATTGTGGGCAGTCTAAGGCACACCTGTGCACTAATCATGGTGTCTAATCAGCATCTTGATATGGCACACCTGTGAGGTGGGATGGATTATCTCAGCAACGGAGAAGTGCTCACTATCACAGATTTAGACTGGTTTGTGAACAATATTTGAGGGAAATGGTGATATTGTGTATGTGGAAAAAGTTTTAGATCTTTGAGTTCATCTCATACAAAATGGGAGCAAAACCAAAAGTGTTGCGTTTATATTTTTGTTGAGTATATGTTCAGGTACAAGCTTTCATTGGAATTTTGTGGAGATTTGCAAAACTAGACACTTTTGAAAAGTGCTTATCAGTTCCAATCAGAAATGTATGAGTTTATTTTCCCAGAAGCCACCATGGTAACTATCTCGGATTTAAAAGAAAAAAACTAGAAGCACTCAGAGAGTGCAAACCTCCACCAAGGCCATGGGGTCACTGACGCCATAACATCTACACGCTGTGGAATCATTGAACCTAAAAAAGTCTAACAATGATGTTTGCTCAGTAGTAAAAAAAGTTTCATCTGCTGTGACTGGACAGCATGTATCCTTAGTGCTTGGCATCACAGTTTATTGCAACTTGCACCTTTCCCAGAAGCTACTGTCATCTGAGCACTGATATTGATATTGCATGTGCTTATAGACAAAAACAAGAGACAAAATTCAATTTGTTATTCAACTAAACTGCAAATATATGAATTTTTTTAACATTTATGAAAAACTTCTCTAAATAAATAACAGTAAATTCTGAAATAGAACTATTTTTTAAGTGTTGCATGTGCTACATAATGAAGTGCACCTTCTATATATTCAGTGAAGTGCACCGAAGCAGAATATATGCAACAGTAAGGTGCTGATGTCAGCCTCTGGGTTTTCTGGATCCTAGGCGTGATTCATCAACACATGGGAGTGGGCTTTGCACCTTGTGTACTTTGTTCAGTGATGTGCACTGAACCAGAACTTAACCACTGCTGAGTATACTGCTGACTCATCACTTTGCTTTTGCTAAGTGAAGTAATCTGGATAGTGATATTCATTGCCACTAAAATATAATAATGCCAAATGATAGTCCTTCACCTAATAAATTCATTGTGCTCCCCAGCCCTGTATAGTTTGTCATGAGGGATTTCCTCTTTGCAGTGTGTTGTATTTGACATCGTTTACTAACAAGGCCATGGGGTCACTGACCCTAAAGAGATTCCCTCCTTGGCACAGTGATCTATTCAACAATTCAGTGTTACAACCAAAACTATGATACATACATTTTTCTTTCCTGTATATTTGACATCCTTGACCATGAAAACATACCACTAGAACTTGGAATCACTTTTATATCTTTATTAGTTCAAAGGTTATTGTATAAAAATGATTCTTCGGTAATGGCGGTTTTCTTCTGGATCTAGCTCCATACCATTCGAATCTACATCAAATCTGATGACACCTTACTGAATCAGTACAGATTCAACTACAATTTGGTGTTAGTTGTGCATCTCTAGCTTCATTTGTCACCTCACACTGACACATTTTCTATTTTCCCTATATTTTTGCATATTCTGGATCACCAGATCCGGAATCCGGATCCGATCATCACCAAACTTTGTTGTTTGATAGAATATTTGACTATGTTACACCCTAATCTTTTTCAAGCCTTTCTGTTTTGTTTTTGTGGAGTTAGAAACTAGAATGTCAAAATTCCCCCTATCCCGCAATGGTGAAGAATCCTTAAAAAAATTCCTGGATCCGGATCACCGCTAAAATTTAATCACTTCTTCCTCTTGTCATTTCCAACCACTCCACAAAATTTCATCAAAATCTGTTCAAAATATTTTGAGTTAACCTGCTGACAAACAGACAGACAGACAAACAAACAAACAAACAAACTCGACCGAAAACATAACCTCCTTGGCGGAGGTAAAAAGAAAAATGGCAGATTAAAACTCATGTTTTGCAATATCCTGGCTTCTAGGTGACCTTGGATCTTGATTCCAGTGGCTAAAGCACAGGGGATCCATTGGTGCCAATTACAAAATATATTATTTTGTTGAAGTAACAAGAATCCAAGCTATCCACCCATAAATGGGACTCCCACATGTACATTTTTTTGTAACTGGCACCATTGACTTCCTTGGCTCCGAAAAAGCAACTGGAATTAAGATCCTACATCATCTAGAAGCTGCCATTTTTTTTTACAAATTCAAGATGGCTGCCATAGACTAGCATTTGTCTAAAGCGCATGCAAGAGCCAGTCTCTACAAAACTCCAGTGAAATTGCATAACAAACATGACTATGTCCCTTTGAGGTCCCTTTGGTTCCTGTGACAGATCTGGAAATGGCTCTTCCATGTCAAAATTTTATATTTCTGACGCAGTCTGTGTGGAACAGACACATTAGCTCCTTAGTTTGAAGAGGGACGACTGATTCAAAGTTGGATTTTTGCCATTTTGTCCATGTGCCAACATTATTTCATAGCTGCTACATAACATAACAATTGCGTTTTGAGTTCTTTTGTGCAAAGCATGTCGATGCACTGTGTGAAACAGTCCCATTTTCTTTGAGGGTTAATTAGCACACTTACTTCCTGCCCCTCTGGCCTTTGTTTGGTCTGACTTGTCACAAAGACAGCAGGAAAGGAGAAGTCTGTGATAAGGTGGCAGGTTGATGCCGAGCAAATGAAAGGAGGACACAAATGCAAAGCAGAAGGAGCTTCTTTGACACCCAGGGTATGTTTAGACTTGTCAGTTTGACCTTTGCCCTCTGACCTTTGCCTGCTGTGTAGCCATGGAGGTGTTGGTGAGTGAACTGGGTGTGCTGCTAAAGATGCTGGACCAGGAGAACCTCAGCTCCTCCACCCAAGAGAAGAAGACGTCTGTCCGGAACCTCCTGCAGCAGATACAGCCTTCAGGTCAAATGACAAGCGTTTCTTTCTTTCTTTTTATTGTGTAAAAAGGGTGGACACGGCTGCTCCCTTTTCACAAAAAACCTGGGCAAAGTTAGGCATGACCTGAAATAGAACTTGGCATGGAGATCTAAATATGTGTGTTTTATAAAATATATTTTTAATAGATCACTCCAAAATTATTATAAATGCATATAAAATTCAGATATTAGGAAACCTTGGTGGAACATCAGATAAACTGTAAAAAAAAAAAACCAAACAATTTATATATATATATATATATATGCCACTTGACAAGTCATCCTGTTGCTTATTGAGTTGTGCTGCAACCATGGCCGTGTTTTTTTCCCCCATTTTTCAGTATTTTAAAGATGCATGAAATATCTCAGTCACTCATCTTAAACCGCTTACTCCAGTTAAGGATCACCGGGGGGGGGCTGTAACCTATCCCAACAGTCACAGGGCCACATATAGACAAAAATATATTCACTCACACACACACACACCTACGGACAATTTACCATTTCCAGCCCAACTGCCCTGCATGTTTTTGGATGTTAGAGGAGCACCCGGAGAAAACCCACTCGAACACGGAGAGAACATGCAAACTCCACAGGTGGGAATTGATCCCATGACCTTCTTGTTGTGAGGCAGCAGTGTTAACCACTAATCTATCGTGCTGCCCTGCATAATATATCTCTATGACAAAAATACTAAAATAAACAGAATTTGATACTTTCCAATAACTTATGATGAAATATAAAGTGTAAAAATAAAAGTAATAATTGGGCATCTAGGCTCCTATAAAAATACTGTAATATATTGTGAAATTCTCAGTAGACTTCAAATTTTACTGATATTTTATGCAACATTTTAAAATGCAGGGAAATTCTTTCAAATATATGAATGTGAATATGTAACTCAACAAGATGACTGAATTCAGTGGAATAAACATGTTTTTTTTTGTTTTTTTTTTTGTGTTTTTTTTTACAGTGTATTTAAGGTTCAAGCAATGCAAAAGAGTGAATTTCTAATGTATTATTTTTATAATGCATATATGACTGCTGGGATAGGCACATTCACTGTCCTCCACCTGCTTAAACCAATGCCCATTTCCAAAATGACATAACACATACCTAACCTTATGTTATGCAACTCTACACCTCAATACAGTTTTTAGCCACATGATCATAGGACACATTCACAAAATAATTACAGTTTATTATACAAGTACATGATACAATATAATAATAATAATAATAATAATATGCTCACTAGAAAATACACTATACTGATATAAACAGATTATATGGTCATACTTTTTTCATTATTTATAGTCATTTCCAACAGCCATTACTGACACAAAATGCAGAGCATCACAGATTACATATTTAAGATCACAGTTGCCTGTTTTACACACTTTGGCCATCAGCTGGTATCGTGTGCATGAAGCCTCGACAAATGAACCCTTTTGTTAACCAATTTGCTGGAAAGCTTCAATGCTTCATGAAGCTCCATCTCACCATCATTACCTTACAGTAGTGTTGTTATTCCTGCACTGTTCACAATGTTGCGCTTGAGTTCTAATATGACCCCATATACAGAGAATAGGCAGGATGTATTCAGACATTGTTTTTTAATAAAAGCCCAAAATTCAGTCCAAGGTCATAGACACTGAAATACTACAGTAAAAACAAATGACATACAAGCCATCAAGAAACTGAAAAGCAGGGTTTAAGTAGACTGGCAGGTGATTACAATTGATAGCAGGTGCACTGATGGCTGAGTAAATTCAGGTGTGAGAGCAAACAGGAAGAAAGAAAACCAAAAAAAGAACAGAGAAGACTATTAAAGTAAAACAGGAAGTGGGTGAACCTGACAGACCTACAAAATAAACTCAAAGAGAGGACATTTAAAAATAAACCTAAACCCCAATAAAACTTACACACAAGACTGAGACCAGATGCACATTTAAAGAACCAGAACTAAAAATATAAGGAAGAACTCAGAAATAATTACTAGAACGGAGAACACAAACCTAACCAAAACTGGCATTTAAAAAAAAGAAAAAAGAAAAAAAAATGAGAACACACCATTAGGTGCGAAAAACAGAGTGGACAGACAGCAGGGACATGAACCACAACAGTACCGCCACCTGAAAAGGTGGCAGCAATCACTCAAAGACAAGAACACTTGGACCAAAACCAGTAACAAGAGCTGGGAGGGATTAGGGGGCCGGAACATGGGCAACCACAAGGGAACAACAAAGAAGGGACACCAAAACCCAAAACAACCAATGAGAAAGGTTGCAGAAGGCAAAACAAAACCACAAGAGAAAGGAACCCTAGAGGCCAACCGATCATCGGGGAGTCAAACACCACAGAACAAAACACAAAAGAGAAACTACAAACTCAGGGGCAGAACACCATTAAACTCAAACACCGAGAACCAAGAACACAGGAAAATGTCACAACACTAGGGGAGCAAGACACAAAGAGACAAAGACCAGGGGGCCAAATACAGGGAAACACAACCATCATGGTATGTCACCAGGAGCATCCAGACATATTAACATGTGAAAAGACCCACAAGCACAAGGGAAAAAGCAGAAAGACAAACTCAAAAGACCCGAGTAAAGGTGCCCTGACACTTGCACGACTTTGATCCACGCATTTTCACGCACTTTGTTGTGACGATTCCACCTGCTGTGTTCCCAGCTGGATGCTGTGCTTTTTTCCAACTGGATGACGCGGGTTGTGCGCTGGACACTGCATATGTAAAATAATTATTTTGTAGCGGATTAATCATTTTCTCTCCATGTTGGCTGTTGAAAGCACCTCTAATCGCTTTCGGAATCACAGAGGAACCGTCTAAAAGGTAATTATTTGTAATGTTTATGTTGCATGTTCTTTCCTTTGAGTAGCTGTAAAATTATGTTTATGATGGATTTAACATCTCGTTATGATCGTTCAGACAAGCTGCGCAAATGCAGTGTTTTTGACTTGTTTGCGCAGTGTTCACTTGAAGTTCACATAATTAATGCGTGATGAATATTTTGAACACTTCAAAATTTTTTTCTGCACGTACATGAAGCTGCGCACAGTTTACAACGGTTTACAATGAGTTTACAACAAGTTTACTCTCCTGCACGGCAGAGTGCGTGCAAGTGCGCGGATCAAAGTCGTGCATGTGTCAGGAGGCCTTAACAAACACAAGAGGGTATCTCAAATTACCAACAATCAAAGGAACTCAGAACAAATGAAACAGGACAGCGACAAGACAGACAGAATAAAGGAATCAATAAGTAAACAAAACTGAAGACATGAGGGAAAGGAACAGAACAAATCCCAACACAAGAAATAACTGTCACCCAGAAAGATGAGAAGGTGAATAAACAGAAACACAATTTAACCTGAATTTTAAATGCAACACCAGGTCAATGAATAAAATGGACACTAAACATTGCAGTAAACCAAAACCAATATAAAAAAATCCTATAAGAAACTCTACTAGACACAAGAAAAACAGAACCCTAACACAGGAAACCACTGGGATAAAATAAAATCCCAGTCAAAAGACAAAAGACATGACACTCCCATAAACGAACAATATACAAAACCCACACTGGAAAAAGAAGGAATAAATGGAAACCTCAATAAAACTTTGAAACAAGACTGAAACTGGATACACATAAGAATAAACCAAAACCTAAAATACAACGCCAATTCCAATGAAGTTGGGACATTGCGTAAAATGTAAATAAAAACAGAATACAATGATTTGCAAATCCTCTTCAACCTATATTCAATTGAATACACCACAAAGACAACATATTTAATGTTCAAACTGATAAACTTTATTGTTTTTGTGCAAATGTTTGCTCATTTTGAAATGGATTCCTGCAACACGTTTCAAAAAAGCTGGGACAGTGGTATGTTTACCACTGTGTTACATCACCTTTCCTTCTAACAACACTCAAAAAGCATTTGGGAACTGAGGACACTAATTGTTGAAGCTTTATAGGTGGAATTCTTTCCCATTCTTGCTTGATGTACGACTTCAGTTGTTCAACAGTCTGGGGTCTCTGTTGTCATATTTTGCGCTTCATAATGCACCAAACATTTTCAATGGGCGACAGGTCTGGACTGCAGGCAGGTCAATCTAGTACCAGCACTCTTTTACTATGAAGCCAAGCTGTTGTAACACGTGTAGAATGTTGCTTGGCATTGTCTTGCTGAAATAGGCAGGGATGTCCCTGAAAAAGACTGCTTGGATTGCAGCATGTCTTGCTCCAAAACATGGATGTACCTTTCAGCATTGATGGTGCCATCACAGATGTGCAAGTTGCCCATGCCATGGGCACTAACACACCCCCATACCATCAGAGATGCTGGCTTTTGAACTTTGCACTGATAACAATCTGGATGGTCTTTTCCTCTTTTGTCCGGAGGACCCGACATCCATGATTTCCAAAAACAATTTGAAATGTGGACTCATCAGACCACCGCACACTTTTCCACTTTGCGTCTGTCCATTTCAAATGAGCTCGGGCCCAGAGAAAATATAGCGTAAATATATATTGCTATTGTAAATATAGCGACGAACTGTGCTAACTGACAATGGTTTTCTGAAGTGTTCCTGAGCCCACGCGTTAAGATCCTTTACACAATGATGTTGGTTTTTAATGCAGTGCCACCTGAAGGATCATGGTCACGGGCATTCAGTGCTGGTTTTCAGCCTTGCCGCTTATGTGTAGAAAGTTCTCCAGATTCTCTTAATCTTCTGATGAAATTATGGACTGTAGATGATGGAATCCCTAAATTCCTTGCAATTGAATGTTGAGAAACATTGTTCTTAAACTGTTGGACTATTTTTTCATGCAGTTGTTCACAAAGTGGTGATCCTCATCCGTATTTGCTTGTGAACGGCTGAGTCTTTTGGGGTTGATCCTTTTATACCCAGTCATGACACTCGCAACTAGTGTTGTCAGTTCCCAAATGCTTATTGAGTTTTTAGAAGGAAAAGTGATGTAACATACCACTGTCCCAGCTTTTTTGAAATGTGTTGCAGGCATCCATTTCAAAATGAGTAAATATTTGCACAAAAACAATAAAGTTTATCAGTTTGAACATTAAATATCTTGTCTTTGTGGTGTATTCAATTGAATATAGCTTGAAGAGGATTTGCAAATCATTGTATTCTGTTTTTATTTATATTTCACACAATGTCCCAACTTCACTGGAATTGGAGTTGTACTAAAGAGTCATAAGGAAGAACTCAGAAATTACTACTGTAACAAAGAACACAAACTTAACCAAAAGCGGCATCACTGAGAACACCCCATTAGATACTAAAAAAAGAGGGGACATGATGTTTCATTTGTGTTCCACTTTAATATGCAATGATGGAAAGCTCAAGTTATAAAAACTATCAATGTCCAATCAGTACAGACATGCCTGTACAAACCTTGTAGTAAATGTACATTTGCTTCTTGTCCTAATTTAGTTTCAGGAGCTGATTACATCTATGTGAACTCTGCAATCTACAGGAATGGCACCAGTTTTGTGGAATCCCTCTTTGACACATTTGGTGAGTTCAGGTTCAGACACAAATTAGTAAAACAAAAATTAAATCAAATCAAATCAATTTTATTTATATAGCGCCAAATCACAACAAACAGCCACCCCAAGGCGCTCCACACTGCAAGGCAAGGCCATACAATAATTACGGAAAAACCCCAACGGTCAAAACGACCCCCTGTGAGTAAGCACTTGGTGACAGTGGGAAGGAAAAACTCCCTTTTAACAGGAAGAAACCTCCAGCAGAACCAGGCTCAGGGAGGGGCAGTCTTCTGCTGGGACTGTTGGGGCTGAGGGAGAGAACCAGGAAAAAGACATGCTGTGGAGAGGAGCAGAGATCAATCACTAATGATTAAATGCAGAGTGGTGCATACAGAGCAAAAAGAGAAAGAAACACTCAGTGCATCATGGGAACCCCCCAGCAGTCTAAGTCTATAGCAGCATAACTAAGGGATGGTTCAGGGTCACCTGATCCAGCCCTAACTATAAGCTTTAGCAAACAGGAAAGTTTTAAGACTAATCTTAAAAGTAGAGAGGGTGTCTGTCTCCCTGATCTGAATTGGGAGCTGGTTCCACAGGAGAGGAGCCTGAATGCTGAAGGCTCTGCCCCCCATTCTACTCTTACAAACCCTAGGAACTACAAGTAAGCCTGCAGTCTGAGAGCGAAGCACTCTATTGGGGTGATATGGTACTATGAGGTCCCTAAGATAAGATGGGACCTGATTATTCAAAACCTTATAAGTAAGAAGAAGAATTTTAAATTCTATTCTAGAATTAACAGGAAGCCAATGAAGAGAGGCCAATATGGGTGAGATATGCTCTCTCCTTCTAGTCCCCGTTAGTACTCTAGCTGCAGCATTTTGAATTAACTGAAGGCTTTTCAGGGAACTTTTAGGACAACCTGATAATAATGAATTACAATAGTCCAGCCTAGAGGAAATAAATGCATTAATTAGTTTTTCAGCATCACTCTGAGACAAGACATTTCTAATTTCAGAGATATTGCGCAAATGCAAAAAAGCAGTCCTACATATTTATTTAATATGCGCATTGAATGACATATCCTGATCAAAAATGACTCCAAGATTTCTCACAGTATTGCTAGAGGTCAGGGTAATGCCATCCAGAGTAAGGATCTGGTTAGACGTTGATGTTTCTAAGATTTGTGGGGCCAAGTACAATAACTTCAGTTTTATCTGAGTTTAAAAGCAGGAAATTAGAGGTTATCCATGTCTTTATGTCTGTAAGATAATCCTGCAGTTTAGCTAATTGGTGTGTGTCCTCTGGCTTCATGGATATCATCTGTGTAACAATGAAAATTTAAGCAATGCTGTCTAATAATACTGCCTAAGGGAAACATGTATAAAGTGAATAAAATTGGTCCTAGCACAGAACCTTGTGGAACTCCATAATTAACCTTAGTCTGTGAAGAAGATTCCCCATTTACATGAACAAATTGTAATCTATTAGATAAATATGATTCAAACCACCGCAGCGCAGTGCCTTTAATACCTATGGCATGCTCTAATCTCTGTAATAAAATTTTATGGTCAACAGTATCAAAAGCAGCACTGAGGTCTAACAGAACAAACACAGAGATGAGTCCACTGTCTGAGGCCATAAGAAGATCATTTGTAACCTTCACTAATGCTGTTTCTGTACTATGATAGATTCTA
Organism: Thalassophryne amazonica; assembly: GCF_902500255.1. Classification (NCBI taxonomy): domain Eukaryota; kingdom Metazoa; phylum Chordata; class Actinopteri; order Batrachoidiformes; family Batrachoididae; genus Thalassophryne; species Thalassophryne amazonica. Next base: position 17,416,331 of record NC_047113.1, on the reverse strand, counting down.
AAACCTGACTGAAACTCTTCAAATAGACCATTCCTCTGCAGATGATCAGTTAGCTGTTTTACAACTACCCTTTCAAGAATTTTTGAGAGAAAAGGAAGGTTGGAGATTGGCCTATAATTAGCTAAGATAGCTGGGTCAAGTGATGGCTTTTTAAGTAATGGTTAATTACTGCCACCTTAAAAGCCTGTGGTACATAGCCAACTAATAAAGATAGATTGATCATATTTAAGATCGAAGCATTAATTAATGGTAGGGCTTCCTTGAGCAGCCTGGTAGGAATGGGGTCTAATAGACATGTTGATGGTTTGGAGGAAGTAACTAATGAAAATAACTCAGACAGAACAATCGGAGAGAAAGAGTCTAACCAAATACCGGCATCACTGAAAGCAGCCAAAGATAACGATATGTCCTTGGGATGGTTATGAGTAATTTTTTCTCTAATAGTTAAAATTTTATTAGCAAAGTCATGAAGTCATTACTAGTTAAAGTTAAAGGAATACTCGGCTCAATAGAGCTCTGACTCTTTGTCAGCCTGGCTACAGTGCTGAAAAGAAACCTGGGGTTGTTCTTATTTTCTTCAATTAGTGATGAGTAGTAAGATGTCCTAGCTTTACGGAGGGCTTTTTTATAGAGCAACAGACTCTTTTTCCAGGCTAAGTAAAGATCTTCTAAATTAGTGAGACGCCATTTCCTCTCCAACTTACGGGTTATCTGCTTTAAGTTGCGAGTTTGTGAGTTATACCACGGAGTCAGGCACTTCTGATTTAAGGCTCTCTTTTTCAGAGGAGCTACAGCATCCAAAGTTGTCTTTAATGAGGATGTAAAACTATTGACGAGATACTCTATCTCACTCACAGAGTTTAGGTAGCTACTCTGCACTGTGTTGGTATATGGCATTAGAGAACATAAAGAAGGAATCATATCCTTAAACCTAGTTACAGCGCTTTCTGAAAGACTTCTAGTGTAATGAAACTTATTCCCCACTGCTGGGTAGTCCATCAGAGTAAATGTAAATGTTATTAAGAAATGATCAGACAGAAGGGAGTTTTCAGGGAATACTGTTAAGTCTTCAATTTCCATACCATAAGTCAGAACAAGATCTAAGATATGATTAAAGTGGTGGGTGGACTCATTTACATTTTGAGCAAAGCCAACTGAGTCTAATAATAGATTAAATGCAGTGTTGAGGCTGTCATTCTCAGCATCTGTGTGGATGTTAAAATCGCCCACTATAATTATCTTATCTGAGCTAAGCACTAAGTCAGACAAAGGGTCTGAAAATTCACAGAGAAACTCACAGTAACGACTAGGTGGACGATAGATAATAACAAATAAAACTGTTTTTTGGGACTTCCAATTTGGATGGACAAGACTAAGAGTCAAGCTTTCAAATGAATTAAAGCTCTGTCTGTGTTTTGGATTAATTAATAAACTGGAATGGAAGATTGCTGCTAATCCTCCGCCTCGGCCCGTGCTACGAGCGTTCTGGCAGTTAGTGTGACTCGGGGGTTTTGACTCATTTAAACTAACATATTCATTCTGCTGTAACCAGGTTTCTGTAAGGCAGAATAAATCAATATGTTGATCAATTATTATATCATTTACTAACAGGGACTTAGAAGAGAGAGACCTAATGTTTAATAGACCACATTTAACTGTTTTAGTCTGTGGTGCAGTTGAAGGTGCTATATTATTTTTTCTTTTTGAATTTTTATGCTTAATAGATTTTACTGGTTATTGGTGGTCTGGGAGCAGGCACCGTCTCTACAGGGATGGGGTAATGAGGGGATGGCAGGGGGAGAGAAGCTGCAGAGAGGTGTGTAAGACTACAACTCTGCTTCCTGGTCCCAACCCTGGATAGTCACGGTTTGGAGGATTTAAGAAAATTGGCCAGATTTCTAGAAATGAGAGCTGCTCCATCCAAAGTGGGATGGATGCCGTCTCTCCTAACAAGACCAGGTTTTCCCCAGAAGCTTTGCCAATTATCTATGAAGCCCACCTCATTTTTTGGACACCACTCAGACAGCCAGCAATTCAAGGAGAACATGCGGCTAAACATGTCACTCCCGGTCCGATTGGGGAGGGGCCCAGAGAAAACTATAGAGTCCGACATTGTTTTTGCAAAATTACACACCGATTCAATGTTAATTTTAGTAACCTCCGATTGGCGTAAGCGGGTGTCATTACTGACGACGTGAATTACAGTCTTACCAAATTTACGCTTAGCCTTAGCCAGCAGTTTCAAATTTCCTTCAATGTCGCCTGCTCTGGCCCCCGGAAGACAATTGACTATGGTTGCTGGTGTCGCTAACTTCACATTTCTCAAAACAGAGTCGCCAATAACCAGAGTTTGATCCTCGGCGCATGTGTCGCCGAGTGGGGAAAAACGGTTAGAAATGTGAACGGGTTGGCGGTGTACACGGGGCTTCTGTTTAGGGCTACGCTTCCTCCTCACAGTCACCCAGTCGGCCTGCTTTCCCGGCTGCTCGGGATCTGCTGGAAGGGAACTAAGGGCGGCTAAGCTACCTTGGTCCGCACCGACTACAGGGGCCTGGCTAGCTGTAGAATTTTCCACGGTGCGGAGCCGAGTCTCCAGTTTGCCCAGCCTTGCCGCCAAAGCTACGAATTTACGAAAAGTAACCAATAAATAACTACATGGACCAATTTGTTATGTATAAATGGTGTACGAGTTTTATTGTCATTTGTAGACTGCAAGCTTGGAGAGCTGAAGGATGCTACAGAGAATCTGGATCAAGACAAAGCCACAGAAATGGACACTTTAAAACAGGTACACTGACAGATTGACTGAACATAGAGTTAATGCCCTAGGGGCAGTCTTCCACTGCTGATTTTTGATATCTGATTTTCTACGTTTTTGGTGCATAATAAAATAAAAAAAAATTGTACACCCATTCAGGACCTGAACGGCTTTAATTGGAGGTAAAGCATGATAACAGACTGCAGACAATTACTTTTGTACTCACAGGGAAATCTGTCTAAGTCCCACATGAGTATGGCTTTGGTGTGTGTCCTCCTACTGAAACTGTGTTACTCTGTGGATCTGGACATGTCAACTGGACACCATGTACTGTGTTTGGACGGACATGGACAAACAACTGCCCACTGTGACATGCGTGTGTCTGTTTGCTGTTCTCAACTGGACATAAATAAAAACATATGTCACTGTGGCAACGTGCTGCAGCGAGCACTTGCACATGGACAGGCTGCTCCCAGTTTGAAACGGACCGTCAGAGCAGAACACGCAGCAGGCGATCTCACTGTCACGTCACCCAGGTGAGCTCTGTTCCACATGACCTGGTGTCCTGCGGCGCATTGTCCACAAGACACGCGCGCATGGCCGGTTGGAGATGCAGCAGCAGATGTGGACATGAATGAGACAAGTGAACTGCTTCTCATTCATGTCATTTCATGACTGTATGTCTGTGACCATGGGTCATTTACAGAGGAACTGAAGGGATCGTATTTGTATTGCTCGCTTGATAAATGCGGTGTTTTTATATGGTGTGTAGCTCAGTGGTAAAGTCTCTGACTGGGAATCAGAGCTTTTGAAAGGCGTGAGTTTGCATCCAGTGGGTGGTGTGTTTTTCTCTGTTTTTTTCTTTTTATTTTTTTATTTTGGTTCCACAAGTACCGTCTGGTTTTCTTCCACATAAACGGTGCCATGTGCTGCACTCTCACAACGGATTCATACATGCCTGCCCATAGGTACGATGTTTATGTGCTGATTTCGAACTGTTACGTGCTGTTTCACCGTTTTCGTCCAAACTTTGCACTATGTGTGAAGGGGCCATAAGAAATGGAAAACGACCCTAATGTGGGCTTTTTTTTTCATAAATCATTTATAATGTTGGATTTCAGTTATACAGTGAATATTTAATAGTTGCTCAGAAGTCATTTAAATATGCACAAGTCCTTGAAAGGGAGCTGGAGAATGCATCTTCTTTCCCCCCAGTATTCAGTGTCCAAATCCAGTTAGCAAGGAATAATCTCTGTGAACTAGATCTTGCTAAAAGTCTCCACTGGATGACCTCATGAGCTAAACAGTAAAATCACCTGGTATCTAGTGGGTACCTTGGAGTCTTTTGTAGAATGTATCAAAATATTGTGTGCCGAGCTTACATCATTTAGTGTTGATGAGCCATTATATGATTTTGCACTGACTGACCCATCAGGTCAGGTCTGGGAGCATGTGGTGGTGACATACACCACACCATGGAACCACCCCGGGTCCAGTAGGGAAAACACCCAGGCAGACAACTGGTCTATCTCCACCTCCTGAAAGTTCTCAGGGAACACCAGGTACTGACTCTGTGACCTAATTAATATGCAAGTCAGGTCACAGTTGCTATGGTGATCATGCCCCCTACTGGGACAATCTACTTGCCAAGAATGGTTAGTTTTGGCCCAAGACTTGGAGATATAGTGGAAAATGTTAAGAAATGAAGATGCGTGGAAGTCCGGTGCTGTCGGCTTTATCACTGCTGAAACTTTGTTCAGGCAGGCGGGGGATAATTAAACGGCAGAGGAAAAAGAGAGGGAAAGGGGGATATTTAGCGGGATTTTCCCATGCACACATAACACTCTCTCTTTGAGCTGTTGAAAGAGTCATGGTTTAGGGAGTCACTCATGCTCAGAGATTCAGTGTTGAATATTTATAGCTTTCATGTCATCTGTTATACTTTATATTGCACATAGTTGTGAATATAATTTGTAGCCAAAAAAAGTCCTTCTCAGTTAAGGAATAAAATTTTAATTTAGTTTTTTCTGTGTCTCCTTTTTCAGAACAGTGCAGAATTCCCAGCCCCACGCTCAGCCGATTCTCCTCCCCCTCTGCCCACAACACCTCCTCCAGAGGAGTACTACGAGGAGGCAGTGCCCCTCAGTCCTGGAAAGATGCCGGAGTACATCATCACGCGAGGTCAGCATTTTCCCCCTTCACTTGATTCAATAACCTTTGTGTCATTTTGTTGTAAAAACGACTATATTCTTGAAGGTGTCACTAGTGAAGCATTTGAGTGGTATAGAAACACTCATATTGCATGTTTCACAATAATTACAAGGTAGGAGTAGCTTTCAATTACATGTTAGCATTTAGGGACTAATTAGGATGGTTTTGTGTGTGTGTGTGTGTGTGTGTGTGTGTGTGTGTGTGTGTGTGTGTGTGTGTGTGTGTGTGTGTGTGTGTGTGTGTGTGTGTGTGTGTGTGTGTGTGTGTGTGTTCCATTTCTAGTCAGGTCCAGCCCTCCAAACTCCATTGAGGATGGCTACAAAGATGCAGAAAATAACTACCCCACCACCTGCTTAAACTCGCATCGCAAAAACTCCTGTAAGCAAAGAACACATTTACGCACAAATTAATATAATTGGGAGCATGAAAGGAGAAGGATTCATTTTCTTACTGCTCTCCCAGATAATGACTCTGACGCTCTGAGCAGCTCCTACGAGTCCTACGAGGAGGACGAGGAAGAGAGAAGCCCTGGTGTCCAACTCACACACCAGTGGCCGTCGGATGAGAGCTCCATGCCTCCCGTCAGGGACTGTCACATCTGCGCCTTCCTTCTGCGCAAGAAACGCTTTGGCCAATGGGCGAAACAGCTGACGGTCATACGGGAGAACAGACTACAGGTCGGAATGTGTACTTTGAGGTCTTCACTAAGGCAAGCATCTATGAAGTCTACTTAAACTGGATGTCCTCGTGTCTGCAGTGCTATAAGAGTTCTAAGGACACATGTCCTTATGTGGACTGGCTGCTGCCCCAGTGCACTGTCGTCTACTCTCCTAAAGACAGCAAGAGGAAGCACCATGAACTCCGGTTCACTTTACCCAATGGAGATGCCCTGGTTCTGGCGGTACAAAGCCAAGAGCAGGCCCATAGATGGATGAGGGTATGTGTGCAACTCACCAAATTAAAAAGAACATATTATGAGGCTGAACTGAACTGGGTACCCAATCATATGCCTTCTCCAAGTCTACAAAACACATGTAGACTAGATGGGCATATTCCCAGGCCCCCTCCAGGATACTTGTGATAGTGAAAAGCTGGTCAGTTGTTCCATGGCCATGACGAAACCCGCATTGTTCCTCTTCATTCTGAGGTTTGACGATCAGCTGAACCCTCCTCTCCAGTACTCTGGAGTAGACTTTACCAGGGAGGCTGATTCCCAATGGATTCCCCCACCGGAACCCCATGCAGGACTCCCGCCAGGGACTCCAAGAAGGCTGAATACGCCGAACTGCTCTTTGGTGCACATGGAGGTCTTCCAAGCATGTCCAACTGGGAGGAAGCCATGGGGAAAACCCAGGACAAGTTAGAGGGATTACATCTTCCTATTAATGGCCCACCCTTTGGTAATGCCTAGAGATTTCTCAGGAGGAGTTAGAGGACTCAAAGATAGGGAAGCGTGGGATGAGCTGCATAGTCTGCTCTTCACCGTGACCCTGACCTGGACCCAGATAGGTGGCAGGAAATCCCATGTACACATCTGCTCCATCCTTCATACCACCTGAGATATACAAGTACTAGCAACTGTGGTGAGAAGCATAACAGCCAATATAAGGGCAAATATGAGACAAAATATACAACAGAATGGGAAAGTAAAACTGGAATTCAGGAATAGATAGAATGTGTGTCTTGGGATGGTGCCAGAAATTCTGTCTGTATTGAAAATGAGTGATCCTAACTTGAAACACTTTTAAAACACCTATATTTTGAATATTGTTCTGGAGCCCATATAAAAAAGACTATTTGCTGTGCTGCCGCCACATGAACACTGGCACCTGCTGGACAATTCTGGAATGTCAATAAATATGAATTCATGAATTTTATATTTTTAAGGCTCCAGTCAGAACGGGGTCTGTAAGTACGCGAACACAAAGGTCAGGTCATGGCTCTGAGCATGCTCTGGTACCACAGGTTACTGCATCCACCACACTATGGAACACCTTAACTGGATGGCAGCCATCCAGTTAAGGTGGTTCGATAGTTATAATCATAGTCATGGATGGAAGCCATCCCCACCTCTCAAAAGTCACCATTTATCTTCCACAGCCAGGTGAAACATGGCTGTCCCCTCAGCCTTCTCCATCCACTGGGGTCCTCAACACTCATGTATTTAAGCATTTGGTCAAAAATATGACCTTGGTCCATGACCTTCATTTTTAAATAATTTTTCTCACAATCAAACAGCTTTATTCTTTTTAAGACCATCGGTCATTCTATCAACTTTGCGCCATATTAGATCAAAACTGCCTAATGTACAAAATTGCATCTTATAACAGCAAAATTGCATGAAATTGATGCAGAATGCACCAGTGCAACATAATTTGATGACATTTTCTCCACTACCACGCCCACTATCATTTGAGGCACTGCAGAATTGTCACTCATTGCTACTTTCTAAAGTGTCTGAAGGCTTGGTGTGTAGGCCTGAAAAGCACATTGATAGTCAGACAAATTGCACACTGACAGTGTGGACAGTACTTGTTTCCACTGCTGACACATATAATCTCTCCACAGGTTGTGAGGGAGGTGAGCGGCCAGAGCACGGGGCCTGAAGAACCTGGGTCTCCACTTATTCCGAGAAAAACTGAACTTGACAAGGTAGGTCTGAATAAAAGGATGTTTGTGTCAGCACGTCCTTCACTTCGTGATTTATCCACACCGCTGAGGTGCGGGAATGTCAGTGGCATGTTGCAATTTTGTTGTCATCATCAATTTTCCTAAACAATAGTTTGGCATGCCATTGAACGCAGCGATGCCTGTTTTTGCACTGCACAACAAAGAGGAGACATGTGAGTGTAATTGGGTGCTAAGACAGCAATGATAGGGTGCTATCACTGATTAAGTCAGTGCTGGAAGAGGTGCACGCTGTTTAAAGTTTGACAACGTGTCAGAACATTAAAACAAGTACAAAAATGAAAGCAGAGTCGTGTTAGAGGTTGTTGGACAGCTTCCGGAGAGATACAATGCAGGAAACAAGCAGACAGTTCAAAACCAGTGGAAAAATGATTCCCTGTGCTGTTAATAGCAAAAATGTAATTGAGCGGGTGAGTGAGTGAGTCCGTTCCAGCCAGCTTATCATCTTGGCTCTCACAAAATTATAAGAACATATCACGGAGACACACCCAATTGCTTCTGGTGAACTTTGATTCATAACATCCATCAAAAGAACAACTTGTTTTGCATATGTAATGTTTCATAGGTGTACCGCCACCTGCTGGATGGTTAGTAAAACACCTGCTTTCACAAGCATCAGTTAACAAGTGAAGGACAGTTAGGTGATGCTGGACAAATTGAGGAAAATTACAAACAGTTGTGGTTTTTTTGTTTGTTTTTATTTATTTATTTATTTTTGCTTACTGACCATGCTGTGTGCTCATTGCTGCACTGTGCTCATTTAGGAACCTAGTAACTGAAGGGAGAAATACAATATTTAGGCATATTCTCAAAGATATATGGGTGATTCTTTAACTACGGGCACTATTGGCCTTGTAAATGTAATTTCCACCACACCATTGCCTTACAATATAAAGCGTTTGGGGCAACTGTTTGTTGTGATTTGTGCTATATACATGTGCTCTGATGTCACTGTTTATCTCCATAGAAACTACCCAAACAATCTTTCATACAAACTGTTTAAAGGGACATTACAGTGTTGTGGTGGAAATTACGGCAATAGTGTGGGACAACTACATTTTGTTTAAAAAAAATCACAACAGTTGTATGACATTGAATACCCCAATTATGTTTTGATTATTTTACTGATATTTTATTCAGAGATATTTTAAAACATTAGAAAAAACGTTTCTTTACCATTCATTTTTATCATTGAAGATCAAAAGTCTGGGTGTGGTACAAGCACAATACAGCAATATTTGCATATAATGATGCTGAAAAAAGGTGAAAAAGTCATCATAGACTACTAGAACAAATTTCTTAACACACGTTCATTGTAAAGATAACTATAAAAGTGTGAAATTTCCCCTTTTTTCTGTTTTTCATACAGTATGATCAAAGGACATAATAAGTGCCCGTAGTCTAAGAATCACCCATATACAACAGGACAGGAAACAGGAATTAAATAATAGATAGAACGTGTGACTGGCGATTGTGCCAAAATCTTCCATTGGTTTTACAAATTAGTCAAAACAAGAATGAATGAACTGGGATTGAAATGTTTTTCAAAATGAATATTCAAAGGCTACAATTAGCACGGAGTCTGTATGTGCACTAGCAAATACATACACATTGCTTGTTTGATTAAATAGCTGAAATAAAATACAAATGTGGAATGCGTACGAAGCCCTCAGTATCATCAATAATGTTACTGTTTGTGTGTGCATCAGGGATTTTCTCCACCCTCTGATTTCCTGAAGGAAAAAAGGAAAAGTCCAACCTGGGGGACGGGGAAGTGGGGTGATCATATCTTTGTCCGTTTGCTGGATTGTCAACAGGAGTACTGACAAAATAATGAAGAGATTTTCTCCACAACATTTTGTGTGAATCTACAAAATAGTGTTTCCCCAGAATGTTTTCGAAAAAAAAAAAAGTCAAAATGACACTGTTTCTTATAGGCTGAAATGGTAAAAAATGGTCACTGTCATCGGGTTTTCTTTCATTTTTATCATGTTTAAACTAACCATACACAGAACACTGCTATCAGGAAGAAAAATCTAATCTAAATTTAAAATAGAGATATTTCATCAAAATCACTTAATTCAACGTGTCTCATTTGAAAAATTTGCCAAAAATAAAAGTAAATATTCTAGGTTCCTCTGTACACCTAGAGCGTATGCGTAATGAATGAATCTGTGTCCACAGAGGTTATCTGCTGAGAAGAACATGTCAGATTCAGACAGCGTTGGTATTTCAACAGGTGACAACTGCAGGGAGAATGGTGAGAGACACATCCTGGGACGTCTGCAACAGTTGTGATGATTGTATAATGCTTTTCGAGTGTATTTGCCATTTGTCTAAGATAAAGTCCAAAGTAAACACGATGCACGTCTGTGTTTGGTGCAGGGAAGGTGAAGCGCGGGGCTTTTGCTGCAGGCCGAAAAATCACACGTATAATCAGCTTCTCCAAGAAGAAGCCCCCTCGTCCAGGAGACCCGCGAGCAGCCCACAGTGACCCGCGGGAAGGTCAGACCCTAACCTCCTAACACCACATCCTTGTTTTTAACCCACTGCTGTGCCTTAATTGTCCTATACTCGTCTTTCAGGCTACTTATCAGTCCTGGTGAACCAGACGTGGCGGGAGCAGTGGTGCTGCGTGTGCAGAGGCTCCCTGCACTTCTACCACGACAGAGGAGACTCACGGATCTCCCTGCCTTCCCTTCTTCTCCACGGGTGCGAGGTGGTCCCAGGAATAGGGCCCAAGCACCCTTTTGCCTTTCGCATCCTACGGGCCAGCACAGAGGTGGCTGCTTTGGAGGTACAGTCCTGTCTGAGTTTCCCTCCCAATTTCTAATATTTCACACTCATGAGTACATCTGAAGTGTCTGAATTCTTTACAGGCAGGAAGCTCAGAGGAGCTGGGCAGGTGGCTTGGAGTCCTCTTAGCCGAGACAGGTTCCTCTACAGATCCAGAGTCACTGCATTACGACTACGTTGATGTAGAGACCATTGCTAATATCCGCGATGCTGCCCGCCATTCCTTCCTGTGAGTGAGACGGGGCGGGGGCGGGGGCAGGGGCAGGGGAGGGATATTTGGATGAGGTTGACAACCTGAGCCGTGATGTCTCATGTAGCGCTCGTTCCTGTCTCACTGCAGGTGGGCCACGTCCACAGACTGCAGAGCGTATGATGAGGTTCCTAATGAGGAAATGCAGGTAGGATGACGTCAACATCCGTCACGTTCATAAAAGTCTTGTTTTAACGTTTTACTTTGAAGTGCTGAGAATCAAAGTCTTTGTGTGCATGCAGCTGTTGGGGAGATCGTCAGTGTCTGAAAGCGACACTGCCGATCACTCAACCAGACAGACAGCGCTCTGTTACACGCCTATCAATGTCAGCTCTTTCCTTGGCCCGAGGAAACGCGATGCATGGGAAAAAATAAAGACTGGCGACAGAAAGCCATGAGGTCATGGCGCTTTTACAGCATGTAAACTGTTTCCTTACCCAGCTTTTAAAACAGAGTTCTCACCACCAAACGCCATAAACATACACCTCAGTGGCCTGGAGCCAATATATCATAACATTACGTTTATGGTTAGCTTAAGCGTAGCCCCCCTCCCCCAATGGTCCTCTGTGATTATTGTTTCTTTGTATCACCCCACATCCCCTCTGTCTCTGTCTCCTCCAGCCAAAGGAGAACCACAGGCAGCATTCTGGGATTCAGGGAAAGCGCCGCTCCAGCATATCCAGCAGTGATTTGGAAAAGACAAAGCCGGTGATCTCCTTGAAGCGTTCAGGCTCCAGTAAGCAATTTTGTTTTGTTTTCTAAAGCAACATTGCTGCGCACAGTTGTTGCTGCGTACAGGCCATTGGCCTGCTTTCTCTGTAGGGTTTTGTGTTCTGTTCAATGTTGGGACTGGGCATCTGTGTTCTGTATTTCATGCCGCTATGGCTGCTTTGCTATATGACTGTGGCCATGTGGCACTGATGCAACTGCTCACATCACATTTTATCTTTCACACTGTCCACATACATTGAAAGTTTTCCCACATACACCTATAGGTAGACTCATGTAACTGATGTCTTCTCGTTGTACCCATGAACCCATGTACAATTGCCTATTTGTATGATTACTGTTCTCACCATGACCAAATCCTCTATTAAGCACAGTTTGTTGTTTGTTTTCTCTCCATAGTCCTAATTAGTGTCGTTGTAGATCTGGGGTGGATCTGAAGACACATACGATGTCACTCTGTAGGGTGTCTAAATACTCAGTATGCATTTAGTCATAGCCGAGCAGTACCCAGATGATTTACTACATCCATAGTGCTCAAAGAAACTATAGTACCCGATCCCTGTTGCAGCTGGAGCCTCTCCAATGAAAATTCAAAGAAGACAGTGGACATACATGAATGTCGTAGTAGCATCCTGGAGGCTGTGACACAGTACAAATATACATAAGGAGCCATTTTTAAAAAGTATGCCTTTGCAAAATATTTTCACAGCGTATGTAGATTTGCACATATGCACCTGTAAACGTCTGGGTCAAAAGTCACGTATAATATGTCCAAATTGTGTCCCCACTACTCGCTTGCTTACTTCTATTCTGCACTACGAAACAGTAACTGTTAGGTAGTCTTTGTCAGTGTTATTGTCATCATCACTGTCAGAAAATGTGAAAATATGAAAAACTTTAAACTAGCTGTGATTCAGTGATACCAGAGTTTCCCCAATCCTGGTCCTTGGGACCCAAAGAATTGCACTTTTTGCATTTGTCCCTGATTAACTCAGACCAGATCAGCTAACACACCTGATATGGCTCATTATGTGCAGTTAGACAAGGTAGTAATAGAAAATTACACACCTCTCTGCAGCTTCTCTCCCCCTGCCATCCCCCCATTACCCCATCCCCGTAGAGACGGTGCCTGCTCCCAGACCACCAATAACCAGCAAAAATCTATTTAAGCATAAAAATGCAAAAAGAAAAAATAATATAGCACCTTCAACTGCACCACAGACTAAAACAGTTAAATGTGGTCTATTAAACATTAGGTCTCTCTCTTCTAAGTCCCTGTTAGTAAATGATATAATAATTGATCAACATATTGATTTATTCTGCCTAACAGAAACCTGGTTACAGCAGGATGAATATGTTAGTTTAAATGAGTCAACACCCCCGAGTCACACTAACTGTCAGAATGCTCGTAGCACGGGCCGAGGCGGAGGATTAGCAGCAATCTTTCATTCCAGCTTATTAATTAATCAAAAACCCAGAGAGAGCTTTAATTCATTTGAAAGCTTGACTCTTACTCTTGTCCATCCAAATTGGAAGTCCCAAAAATCAGTTTTATTTGTTGTTATCTATCGTCCTCCTGGTCGTTACTGTGAGTTTCTCTGTGAATTTTCAGACCTTTTGTCTGACTTAGTGCTTAGCTCAGATAAGATAATTACAGTGGGCGATTTTAACATCCACACAGATGCTGAGAATGACAGCCTCAAAACTGCATTTAATCTATTATTAGACTCAATTGGCTTTGCTCAAAATGTAAATGAGTCCACCCACCACTTTAATCATATCTTAGATCTTGTTCTGACTTATGGTATGGAAATTGAAGACTTAACAGTATTCCCTGAAAACTCCCTTCTGTCTAATCATTTCTTAATAACATTTACATTTACTCTGATGGACTACCCAGCAGTGGGGAATAAGTTTCATTACACTAGAAGTCTTTCAGAAAGCGCTGTAACTAGGTTTAAGGATATGATTCCTTCTTTATGTTCTCTAATGCCATATACCAACACAGTGCAGAGTAGCTACCTAAACACTGTAAGTGAGATAGAGTATCTCGTCAATAGTTTTACATCCTCATTGAAGACAACTTTGGATGCTGTAGCTCCTCTGAAAAAGAGAGCTTTATATCAGAAGTGCCTGACTCTGTGGTATAACTCACAAACTCGCAGCTTAAAGCAGATAACCCGTACGTTGGACAGGAAATGGCGTCTCACTAATTTATAAGATCTTCACTTAGCCTGGAAAAAGAGTCTGTTGCTCTATAAAAAAGCCCTCCGTAAAGCTAGGACATCTTACTACTCATCACTAATTGAAGAAAATAAGAACAACCCCAGGTTTCTTTTCAGCAGTGTAGCCAGACTGACAAAGAGTCAGATCTCTATTGAGCCGAGTATTCCTTTAACTTTAACTAGTAATGACTTCATGACTTTCTTTGCTAGTAAAATTTTAACTATTAGAGAAAAAATTACCCCAAAGACGTATCGTTATCTTTGGCTGCTTTCAGTGATGCCGGTATTTGGTTAGACTCTTTCTCTCCGATTGTTCTGAGTTATTTTCATCCAAACCATCAACATGTTTATTAGACCCCATTCCTACCAGGCTGCTCAAGGAAGCCCTACCATTATTTAATGCTTCGATCTTAAATATGATCAATCTATCTTTATTAGTTGGCTATGTACCACAGGCTTTTAAGGTGGCAGTAATTAAACCATTACTTAAAAAGCCATCACTTGACCCAGCTATCTTAGCTAATTATAGGCCAATCTCCAACCTTCCTTTTCTCTCAAAAATTCTTGAAAGGGTAGTTGTAAAACAGCTAACTGATCATCTGCAGAGGAATGGTCTATTTGAAGAGTTTCAGTCAGGTTTTAGAATTCATCATAGTACAGAAACAGCATTAGTGAAGGTTACAAATGATCTTCTTATGGCCTCAGACAGTGGACTCATCTCTGTGCTTGTTCTGTTAGACCTCAGTGCTGCTTTTGATACTGTTGACCACAAAATTTTATTACCGAGATTAGAACATGCCATAGGTATTAAAGGCACTGCGCTGCGGTGGTTTGAATCATATTTATCTAATAGATTACAATTTGTTCATGTAAATGGGGAATCTTCTTCACAGACTAAGGTTAATTATGGAGTTCCACAAGGTTCTGTGCTAGGACCAATTTTATTCACTTTATACATGCTTCCCTTAGGCAGTATTATTAGACGGCATTGCTTAAATTTTCATTGTTACGCAGATGATACCCAGCTTTATCTATCCATGAAGCCAGAGGACACACACCAATTAGCTAAACTGCAGGATTGTCTTACAGACATAAAGACATGAATGACCCCTAATTTCCTGCTTTTAAACTCAGATAAAACTGAAGTTATTGTACTTGGCCCCACAAATCTTAGAAACATGGTGTCTAACCAGATCCTTACTCTGGATGGCATTACCCTGACCTTTAGTATTACTGTGAGAAATCTTGGAGTCATTTTTGATCAGGATATGTCATTCAAAGCGCATATTAAACAAATATGTAGGACTGCTTTTTTGCATTTACGCCATATCTCTAAAATTAGAAAGGTCTTGTCTCAGAGTGATGCTGAAAAACTAATTCATGCATTTATTTCCTCTAGGCTGGACTATATTGGCCTCTCTTCATTGGCTTCCTGTTAATTCTAGAATAGATTTTAAAATTCTTCTTCTTACTTATAAGGTTTTGAATAATCAGGTCCCATCTTATCTTAGGGACCTCATAGTACCATATCACCCCAATAGAGCGCTTCGCTCTCAGACTGCAGGCTTACTTGTAGTTCCAAGGGTTTGTAAGAGTAGAATGGGAGGCAGAGCCTTCAGCTTTCAGGCTCCTCTCCTGTGGAACCAGCTCCCAATTCAGATCAGGGAGACAGACACCCTCTCTACTTTTAAGATTAGGCTTAAAACGTTCCTTTTTGCTAAAGTTTATAGTTAGGGCTGGATCAGGTGACCCTGAACCATCCCTTAGTTATGCTGCTATAGACTTAGACTGCTGGGGGATTCCCATGATGCACTGAGTGTTTCTCTTTTTGCTCTGTATGCACCACTCTGCATTTAATCATTAGTGATTGATCTCTGCTCCCCTCCACAGCATGTCTTTTTCTTGGTTCTCTCCCTCAGCCCCAACCAGTCCCAGCAGAAGACTGCCCCTCCCTGAGCCTGGTTCTGCTGGAGGTTTCTTCCTGTTAAAAGGGAGTTTTTCCTTCCCACTGTTGCCAAGTGCTTGCTCACAGGGGGTCGTTTTGACCGTTGGGGTTTTTACGTAATTATTGTATGGCCTTGCCTTACAATATAAAGCGCCTTGGGGCAACTGTTTGTTGTGATTTGGCGCTATATAAATAAAATTGATGATGATGATGATGATGAAAATATGCAGTACATTAGGTCCCGAGGACCAGAGTTAGTAATCTAATATAAACAAAGAACAAAATCATGGTAGTTCAAGGAAAAGAAGAAGCAATATTAATGTCAGTGATCGGAACATTCCTCCTTTCATCTCAACCATATCTTGGTTTTCCCGTCCTGTATGAGAAAATAATTGTATTTGGAAGGTAATGTGAGTGTGGTCGGTGCCCTCCTCTGTTTCACGGGTCTTACCTGTGATGTTCTTACACATTAAGGACTCAGCACTCTGCAGGGCTCAGAGCTTCAGGATGTAACCTGAGATTTATTGGACACTCCCATTAGATCCGCTGTCTCACCTCCTGCCCTCTCCCTCTGAACGAGTGTGTGTGTGTTCACTCTTTATTCAAATCGTATCGATGTTCTGCTCCAGTTGCATGGTTGAATTACGACGCAGGTCAAATGGTTTGTGTTACTGTTTATTTATTGTTAGAGTCACGCCCCTCGCCTCAGACAAGCAGGCAGATTGATGTGAGATACTGAGCCACGTTCCCACATCAGCCAGCAATTTTGACCATTGTGCTTTTGTTGATGATGACATCTCCACCCAGATGCCAACCAGTACGGACGGTATGGGAAAACGCGAGCAGAGGAGGACGCCAAGCGCTACCTGAAAGAGAAGGAGGAGATGGAGAGAGAAAGAGATGACATCAGAAATGCCCTGGTCACCCTCAGACAGGAGAAGAGACAGCTGAAGGAAGACTTGAAGATGGCCACAGGTAAGGAAAATACAGTAAAACAGGGAGCACGGGAATGACGGAGCTCAGCAACATAGCAAAATTGTGTGCTTGTATTAATGTGTTATGATGGAAAATGCACTTAGCGCTCATGATCTGAAGTGGACTGCACAATTTTCCTATTTTAAGGTGCAGAAATCAGGTACACTTTGCTTGTATGCACTTTGAAACAACTGAACACAACAATTCTTTGTCTTTACCACATTCTCCATTACTTTGAACAGTTGACCCCAAATATTTAAACTCATCTACTTTCACCACTTCTACTCCTTGTAACTGCACTATTCCACTGGGCTTCCTCCCATTCACACACATGTACTCAGTCTTGCTTCTACTGACTTTCATTCCCCTTCTCTCCAAAGCATATCTCCACTTCTCCAGACTAGACTCAACTTTCTCTGTACTCTCACTGCAGATCACGTCATCTGCAAACATCATAGTCCACGGGGACTCCTGTCTGATCTCATCCGTCAACCTGTCCATCACCACTGCAAACAAGAAAGGACTCAGAGCTGATCCTTGGTGTAATCCCATCTCCACCTTGAATGAGTCTGTCATTCCTACTGCACATCTCACCGCTGTCACACTATTCTTGTACATGTCCTGCACTACCCTAATATACGAGGTCTGTTAGAAAAGTATCGGACCTTTTTATTTTTTGCAAAAACCATATGGATTTGAATCACGTGTGATTGCATCAGCCAAGCTTGAACCTTCGTGCGCATGTGTGAGTTTTTTCACGCCTGTCGGTTGCATCATTCGCCTGTGAGCACACTTTGTGGGAGGAGTGGTCCAGCCTCCTCGGCGGATTTTCATTGTCAGGAAAATGGCCGAGCGACTGCTGCTTTGCTGCATCAAAATTTTTTCAGAAACTGTGAGAGACAGCGAGTTGGAAACCATTCGGAAAATTCAGATGACTTTCGGTGAAAATCTTATGGGCATCACACAGATTAAGGAGCATTACAACCTGATTAAAGAAGGCCCACAGCGGCTGAGGGCGCGCCGCGCTTCGAGCGGCCATCGACAGGCTGAAACGACCAGATCATTTCCAATGTGAAGGCT
The DNA here is from genome assembly GCF_902500255.1 of Thalassophryne amazonica. NCBI lineage: Eukaryota > Metazoa > Chordata > Actinopteri > Batrachoidiformes > Batrachoididae > Thalassophryne > Thalassophryne amazonica. The sequence goes on along the minus strand of NC_047113.1, from coordinate 17,398,674 downwards.
GTGTTCATCCGGGACGTCGTCTGACTACCAGAGAAATGGCAATAGAGGAGTACATAGCACTTTTTCGGCACATTACACTGTTACAGGAGATTTTGTAATGAAAGACGTGCGGCGGAATTCGCGCGTCAGGACGGAGCCGCTAATGGTGCAGAACAAAAAGCACCTCCGTGTTGGAAGTCTCACGGGACAGCCCAGCTCTTCCACCATTCGGAAGATTCAGACGGCTTTGAGTGGCTTTTCAGTTGAGTGAGTATCCGAGAAATTGTTGAAGAGCTGGGCGTGTCACAACATGTCCTGTGAGACCAACACGGAGGTGCTTTCGTTACGCGCCATTAGCGGCTCCGTGGCGAATTCCTCCGCTCCTATTTTCATGACAAAATCTCCTTTAACAGTGGAATGTGCCGGGAAAGTGCTATGTCCACCTTTTCTGCCATTTCTCTGGTAGTCAGACGATGTCCCGGATCAACATAGCATTCAGTTTGCAAATGATCTGATCATTTCAGCCTGTCGATCGCCGCTCGGAGTGCAGCGCACCCTCTGCCATTGTGCGCCTTCTTTAAACCAGCTGTACCACTCCTTAATCTGTGTGATGCCTGTACAATCAGCCCTGAAAGCCATCTGAATTTTCCGAATGGTGTCCACCTGGCTGTCTCTCACAGTTTCTGGAAAAATTTGATGCAGCGCTGCTCCAGCCGTTCAGATATTTTCCTCACAATGAAAATCCAACGAGGGGGGAGGACCAGTGCTCACTCAAAGCATGCTCACAGGCGAATGACGCAACCAACAGGCGTGAAAAAAACTCACGCATGCCCACGAAAGTTCAAGCTTGGCCGATGCAATCACAAGTGATTCAAATCCATAAGGTTATGCAAAAAATAAAAAGGTCCGATACTTTTCTAATAGACCTCGTACTTCTCTGCCACTCCAGACTTCCTCATACAATACCACAGCTCTTCTCTTGGCACCCTATCATAAGCTTTTTCTAAGTCCACAAACACACAGTGTAACTCTTTCTGGCCTTCTCTGTACTTCTCCACCAGTATTCTCAGACCAAACATTGCATCTGTAGTGCTCTTTCTTGGCATGAAACCATATTGCTGCTCACAGATCTTCACCTGTTTTCTAAGCCTAGCTTCTACTACTCTTTCCCATAACTTCATGCTATGGCTGATCAACTTTATGCCTCTGTAGTTACTGCAGCTCTGCACATCACCCTTGTTCTTGAAAATAGGAACCAGCACACTTCGTCTCCACTCCTCAGGTATCATCTCACTTTCCAAGATTTTATTAAACAATCTGGTTAGAAACTCCACTGCCATCTCTCCTAGACATTTCCATGCCTCCACTGGAATGTCATCTGGAACAACTGCCTTTCCACTCTTCATCCTCTTCATAGCAAATTCAAAAAGAAAAAATAATATAGCACCTTCAACTGCACCACAGACTAAAACAGTTAAATGTGGTCTATTAAACATTAGGTCTCTCTCTTCTAAGTCCCTGTTGGTAAATGATATAATAATTGATCAACATATTGATTTATTCTGCCTTACAGAAACCTGGTTACAGCAGGATGAATATGTTAGTTTAAATGAGTCAACACCCCCGAGTCACACTAACTGTCAGAATGCTCGTAGCACGGGCCGGGGAGGAGGATTAGCAGCAATCTTCCATTCCAGCTTATTAATTAATCAAAAACCCAGACAGAGCTTTAATTCATTTGAAAGCTTGTCTCTTAGTCTTGTCCATCCAAATTGGAAGTCCCAAAAACCAGTTTTATTTGTTATTATCTATCGTCCACCTGGTTGTTACTGTGAGTTTCTCTGTGAATTGTTATGTGTCGACGCAGATTGAGGAGCGAACCTGCGTCAGACAGGACCCAGCACTAAAAATAACCAGAAAGCGGTTCCATCAACAAAAAACAATTTATTTTTCACCTGTGCCTAAATAAATTATACAAAAAAACCCCAACCCAATGTCCTTCAAGAGGAGTGACTGCTGGCACGCTCTCCAGTGTTCATGGGGAGAGAAGTCCGGTGCTCCTGGACTCACTACCATCAAACAGACACCCCCCAGGTGGACATGACAAACTGACTCTCTGTTGAAGCACAGAAGATGTGAGGTACGTTAGCAGTTATAGCAATTTCTTTCACAAAACACATGCTATCAGCAACACATCAAGGTCTGTACTTTTTATCTTTATGCACATGAGCAGCTTCTCACAATAAGTGGAGGATCACTTATCCTGCACGCCACAGCAGTGAGAAGCAAGCCACACCATTCTCATCACAATTTCACGTATACTATGTAGCGAAACATCAAGTTACTATCTACAATTAGTCCAACAGTTAATTACCTTTACTGTGTGCTGACAGCATGTGTCCTCACCCTTCCTTGCTTCACAGGCTTAATGTGTCAAACCCAGGTGCGGTCCTCAGCGTCTCACAAACGAACATCACAAGGTCGAGTTCCCGGCAGTTCTGCTTGGTTCACACATGCCTTAAAAGCAGAACGCCATCCAATTATCCGCTACAGCTGAAAGTCTTTAGGGCTGCACATGAGCACCAGTCCCAGGTGCCTCACATGATATTGACGAGGGTGAGGATTCTTCAGCCAGCACCTTTTTTCCACAGACAAATCAGCTTCCATGCCACCTGAGGAGCAAAGAAAAGAAAACAACACCAAAACCTCCAGCCACACCCCCCAACACACAACATGAATTTTCAGACCTTTTGTCTGACTTAGTGCTTAGCTCAGATAAGATAATTATAGTGGGCGATTTTAACATCCACACAGATGCTGAAAATGACAGCCTCAACACTGCATTTAATCTATTATTAGACTCTATTGGCTTTGCTCAAAATGTAAATGAGTCCACCCACCACTTTAATCATATCTTAGATCTTGTTCTGACTTATGGTATGGAAATAGAAGACTTAACAGTATTCCCTGAAAACTCCCTTCTGTCTGATCATTTCTTAATAACATTTACATTTACTCTGATGGACTACCCAGCAGTGGGGAATAAGTTTCATTACACTAGAAGTCTTTCAGAAAGCGCTGTAACTAGGTTTAAGGATATGATTCCTTCTTTATGTTCTCTAATGCCATATACCAACACAGTGCAGAGTAGCTACCTAAACTCTGTAAGTGAGATAGAGTATCTCGTCAATAGTTTTACATCCTCATTGAAGACAACTTTGGATGCTGTAGATCCTCTGAAAAAGAGAGCTTTAAATCAGAAGTGCCTGACTCCGTGGTATAACTCACAAACTCGTAGCTTAAAGCAGATAACCCGTAAGTTGGAGAGGAAATGGCGTCTCACTAATTTAGAAGATCTTCACTTAGCCTGGAAAAAGAGTCTGTTGCTCTATAAAAAAGCCCTCCGTAAAGCTAGGACATCTTTCTACTCATCACTAATTGAAGAAAATAAGAACAACCCCAGGTTTCTTTTCAGCACTGTAGCCAGGCTGACAAAGAGTCAGAGCTCTATTGAGCTGAGTATTCCATTAACTTTAACTAGTAATGACTTCATGACTTTCTTTGCTAACAAAATTTTAACTATTAGAGAAAAAATTACTCATAACCATCCCAAAGATGTATCGTTATCTTTGGCTGCTTTCAGTGATGCCGGTATTTGGTTAGACTCTTTCTCTCCGATTGTTCTGAGTTATTTTCATTAGTTACTTCATCCAAACCATCAACATGTTTATTAGACCCCATTCCTACCAGGCTGCTCAAGGAAGCCCTACCATTATTTAATGCTTCGATCTTAAATATGATCAATCTATCTTTGTTAGTTGGCTATGTACCACAGGCTTTTAAGGTGGCAGTAATTAAACCATTACTTAAAAAGCCATCACTTGACCCAGCTATCTTAGCTAATTATAGGCCAATCTCCAACCTTCCTTTTCTCTCAAAAATTCTTGAAAGGGTAGTTGTAAAACAGCTAACTGATCATCTGCAGAGGAATGGTCTATTTGAAGAGTTTCAGTCAGGTTTTAGAATTCATCATAGTACAGAAACAGCATTAGTGAAGGTTACAAATGATCTTCTTATGGCCTCGGACAGTGGACTCATCTCTGTGCTTGTTCTGTTAGACCTCAGTGCTGCTTTTGATACTGTTGACCATAAAATTTTATTACAGAGATTAGAGCATGCCATAGGTATTGAAGGCACTGCGCTGCGGTGGTTTGAATCATATTTGTCTAATAAATTACAATTTGTTCATGTAAATGGGGAATCTTCTTCACAGACTAAAGTTAATTATGGAGTTCCACAAGGTTCTGTGCTAGGTATCAATTTTATTCACTTTATACATGCTTCCCTTAGGCAGTATTATTAGACGGTATTGCTTAAATTTTCATTGTTACGCAGATGATACCCAGCTTTATCTATCCATGAAGCCAGAGGACACACACCAATTAGCTAAACTGCAGGATTGTCTTACAGACATAAAGACATGGATGACCTCTAATTTCCTGCTTTTAAACTCAGATAAAACTGAAGTTATTGTACTTGGCCCCACAAATCTTAGAAACATGGTGTCTAACCAGATCCTTACTCTGGATGGCATTACCCTGACCTCTAGTAACACTGTGAGAAATCTTGGAGTCATTTTTGATCAGGATATGTCATTCAAAGCGCATATTAAACAAATATGTAGGACTGCTTTTTTGCATTTACGCAATATCTCTAAAATTAGAAAGGTCTTGTCTCAGAGTGATGCTGAAAAACTAATTCATGCATTTATTTCCTCCAGGCTGGACTATTGTAATTCATTATTATCAGGTTGTCCTAAAAGTTCCCTAAAAAGCCTTCAGTTAATTCAAAATGCTGCAGCTAGAGTACTAACGGGGACTAGAAGGAGAGAGCATATCTCACCCATATTGGCCTCTCTTCATTGGCTTCCTGTTAATTCTAGAATAGAATTTAAAATTCTTCTTCTTACTTATAAGGTTTTGAATAATCAGGTCCCATCTTATCTTAGGGACCTCGTAGTACCATATCACCCCAATAGAGCACTTCGCTCTCAGACTGCAGGCTTACTTGTAGTTCCTAGGGTTTGTAAGAGTAGAATGGGAGGCAGAGCCTTCAGCTTTCAGGCTCCTCTCCTGTGGAACCAGCTCCCAATTCAGATCAGGGAGACAGTGTTGTGTGGGCCGCTGAAGAGGAGGTACTGCTGGCCCACCACCACCAGAGGGCGCCCCGCCTGGAGTGCGGGCTCCAGGCACCAGAGGGCGCTGCCGCCTCACAGGAGCAGCCCAGGTGACAGCCGTCACCCATCACCTGAAACAGCTGACATCCATCAGCTGAGGGGTATATCAGCTGGATGGCATCTCCATCTCATTGCCGAGATATCGTTCTACCAGGAAGGTAACGCACTCAGCCAGTCATCTCATTTCTGAGGAATAACCTTTTTGCTTGTGCTTAAGACAGCTGAAGACTGAACTAGATTCATATCGGATAAGTACCCTACACTGCAGTATTGTTTGTGACTAGAGGTGGAGGTGGTGTTTCCATCCTACGTGTTGCTGGGTGCAGCCGCACCCACATCTGACTGTTTCTGTTCCTCGCCAGCAGTACCGGATCCGACGAGCGGAGGCAGTGGCCACCTGGGAGTTCGGGACTTGGCGGCTCCCGTATTCCCGGGGTTCGGTGGCAGAGGAAATCGGGTGGTTCCGGTTCGACTCGGACGGACGTCTCCTATCGTCGAGCCTGCCCACACGACACCAGTGGAATTGGTTTATTTTTACAATTGTGATCTGTTGTGTTTGTTGTGCGAATTCACAACAGTAAAACCTTGTTATTTGACTTCTTCATTGTCCGTTCATTTGCGCCCCCTGTTGTGGGTCCGTGTTCCTCACTTTCCCCAACAGGATATCTCGGCCAACGTCATGGATCCCGAGGGGCGTCAACCGGCTGTTGAACGGCCAATGGAAGAACAGGACGCGCAGGCGTCCGCAGGAGGGGTAATCGGTGAGTTGCAGCGGATCCTCACCGCTTTCACGACTCGGTTAGATTTGATGACCGAGCAGAACGTCCTCCTTAACCGCAGGGTGGAGGCTCTCGCCGCGCAGGTGGAAGCGCGCCCTCCGGGCACCGCTGCGGCTCTCCCTCCCGTAGACCCTGTGCGTAACATTGACGTTCCATTGGTCGTTCAACGACCCCTCCGACCTTCCCCGGAAGCATACATAAGCCCCCCAGAGCCGTACGGAGGCTGTGTGGAGACGTGCGCGGATTTCCTTATGCAGTGTTCGCTCGTCTTCACACAGCGTCCAGTTATGTACGCGACTGATACTAGCAAGGTAGCTTATGTAATAAACCTGCTTCGCGGCGAGGCACGCGCTTGGGCTACAGCGCTCTGGGAGCAAAATTCACAGCTCCTTCAGACATATGATGGGTTTGTGAGGAAGTTCAGAACCGTGTTCGATCACCCTAATAGAGGAGTAACCGCTTCAACTGTGCTACTGTCGATGAGACAGGGGCGTCGGAGCGCAGCTGCCTATGCAGTCGACTTCCGCATCGCGGCTGCGAGGTCCGGCTGGAATAGCACTGCCCTCCGCGCTGCCTTTGTAAACGGACTGTCATTGGTTCTTAAGGAGCACCTGGTGGCTAAGGACGAACCGCGGGATTTAGATGGGCTCATCGATCTTGTCATAGGGTTAGACAACCGGTTAGAAGAACGTCGGCGGGAACGAGACGAAGGGCGTGGCCGGGCACGCGCCGTCCCTCTCCCTTCCGGTTCCGACCGCGCACCGCCTTCCCCACGCTCCACGGCCCCTGCGCTCCGTGGGGCCACAGCTCCCCCTGCTGACGAAGCTATGGACACGAGTAGGGCAACATTTAGGGCACCAGATGCACAGAGGAGGCGGGCCCACGGAGCTTGTTTTGTTTGTGGCTCGATAGAGCACCACGTAAGAGACTGCCCCGAGCGGTTAAACACCAACGCCCGCCCCTAGAGACTGGGCTAGGTGTGGGCCAAGACATTCACGTGGGACACACCCACATCGCCACACGACTCCCAGTTACGATCCTTTATGAGGACTCAACCCTGAAGGCCCCAGCACTGGTGGACACGGGCTCGGAGGGGAATCTGTTGGACAGCAGATGGGCTAGGGAGGTGGGGCTCCCTCTGGTGGCGCTCACCTCGCCTGTGAGGGTGCGGGCACTAGATGGCTCCCTACTCCCTCCGATCACGCATAAGTTACAGTTAACCAGAGTTACAGGTGGTGTCAGGAAATCACCGGGAGGAGATCGAGTTTTTGTGACTCCTGCTACCTCCCGTGTGATTTTAGGGTTCCCCTGGATGGTAAAACACAATCCCCGGATCGATTGGCCATCCGGGGTAGTGGTGCAGTGGAGCGAGACCTGCCATCGGGCGTGTTTAGGTTCCTCGGTTCCTCCCGGCTCCCAGGCTAAGGAGGAGGTCAGAGTCCCGCCCAATCTGGGGACGGTGCCGGTGGAGTACCATGACCTTGTCGACGTGTTCAGCAAGGATCTGGCGCTCACCCTTCCCCCCCACCGTCCTTATGATTGTGCCATTGATTTGGTTCCGGGCAGTGAGTTCCCGTCCAGCAGGCTGTACAACCTCTCACTGCCTGAGCGCGAATCAATGGAGACCTACATCCGGGACTCGTTAGCCGCCGGGTTGATCCGGAATTCCACCTCCCCGATGGGTGCAGGTTTCTTTTTTGTGGGTAAAAAAGACGGCGGACTTCGTCCATGCATTGATTATAGGGGGCTGAACGAGATCACGGTTCGCAATCGATACCCGTTGCCCCTGTTGGATTCAGTGTTCACGCCCCTGCATGGAGCCCAAATATTCACTAAGCTCGATCTTAGAAATGCGTATCACCTGGTTCGGATCCGGAAGGGAGACGAGTGGAAGACGGCATTTAACACCCCGTTAGGTCACTTTGAGTACCTGGTCATGCCGTTCGGTCTCACCAACGCTCCCGCGACTTTCCAAGCGTTGGTTAATGATGTCTTGCGGGATTTCCTGCACCGGTTCGTCTTCGTATACCTAGACGATATACTCATCTTTTCTCCGGACCCTGAGACCCATGTTAGGCATGTACGTCAGGTCATACAGCGGTTGTTGGACCACCGGAACCTGGAGTATATCAGGACCACCAAGCGGCTGAATCCCAGGCAAGCCCGCTGGTCACTGTTCTTCGGCCGTTTTGACTTCCGGATCACCTACCGTCCCGGGACCAAGAACCAGAGATCGGATGCCTTGTCCCGGGTACATGAAGATGAGGTCAAAACGGAGCCGTCGGATCCCCCGGATCCCATCATCCCGGAGTCCACTATCGTGGCCACCCTCACCTGGGACGTGGAGAAGACCGTCCGGGAGGCCCTGGCACGAAGCCTGGACCCCGGAACCGGGCCGAAGAACAGGCTCTACGTCCCACCAGAAGCTAGGGCTGCGGTCCTGGACTTCTGTCACGGTTCTAAGCTCTCCTGTCATCCTGGGGTGCGAAGAACCGTGGCGGTCGTCCGGCAGCGCTTCTGGTGGGCATCCCTGGAGACCGACGTCCGGGACTATATCCAGGCCTGTACCACCTGCGCCAGGGGCAAAGCCGACCACCGCATGTCCTCGGGTTTGCTACAGCCGCTGCCCGTACCTCATCGCCCCTGGTCTCACATCTGCCTGGATTTTGTCATGGGCCTCCCGCCGTCCCAGGGAAACACCGTCATCCTCACGATAGTGGACCGATTCTCCAAGGCGGCCCACTTCATGGCCCTCCCGAAGCTCCCAACGGCCCAGGAGACAGCGGACCTCCTGGTCCACCACGTCGTCCGGCTGCATGGGATACCATCAGACATCGTCTCCGATCGCGGTCCCCAGTTCTCCTTGCACGTCTGGAGGAGTTTCTGCCGGGAACTGGGGGCCACGGTCAGTCTCTCGTCCGGGTATCACCCCCAAACCAACGGGCAAGCAGAACGGGCCAACCAGGAGATGGAGCAGACACTACGTTGTGTGACAGCCGCGCACCCGGCGGCCTGGAGTACTCATCTGGCCTGGATCGAGTACGCCCACAACAGTCAAGTGTCGTCAGCCACCGGCCTCTCCCCTTTTGAGGTGTGTTTGGGGTATCAGCCCCCATTGTTCCCGGTGGTTGAGGGAGAGGTCGGTGTGCCCTCGGTCCAGGCCCACCTGCGGAAGTGCCGTTGGGTGTGGCGTGCCGCCCGTTCTGCTTTATTGAGGGCCCGTGCGAGGGCTAAGGCCCATGCAGACCGGCGGCGGACCCTGGCCCCTACGTATCGCCCCGGGCAGGACGTGTGGCTATCCACCAAGGACATACCACTGCAAGTAGCCTCCCCGAAACTCAAAGACCGATACATAGGACCGTATAAAATCCTCCAAATCGTCAATCCCGCCGCAGTGAGGCTTCAGCTTCCGGCCTCACTGCGGATCCATCCTGTATTCCATGTGTCCAGAATCAAGCCACATCACACTTCACCCCTCTGTACTCCCGGTCCGGCGCCACCTCCTGCCCGGATCATCGACGGCGAGCCGGCTTGGACCGTGCGCCGGCTTCTGGATGTCCGACGGATGGGCCGGGGTTTTCAATACCTGGTGGACTGGGAGGGGTACGGCCCCGAAGAACGCTCCTGGGTGAAACAGAGCTTCATCCTGGACCCGGCCCTCCTGGCTGACTTCTACCGCCGCCACCCGGGCAAGCCCGGTCAACTTTTTTCTTATATAGCGCCAAATCACAACAAACAGTTGCCCCAAGGCGCTCCATATTGTAAGGCAAGGCCATACAATAATTATGAAAAACCCCAACGGTCAAAATGACCCCCTATGAGCAAGCACTTGGCAACAGTGGGAAGGAAAAACTCCCTTTTAACAGGAAGAAACCTCCAGCAGAACCAGGCTCAGGGAGGGGCAGTCTTCTGCTGAGACTGGTTGGGGCTGAGGGAAAAAACCAGGAAAAAGACATGCCGTGAAGGGGGGCAGAGATCGATCACTAATGATTAAATGCAGAGTGATGCATACGGAGCAAAAAGAGAAAGAAACAGTGCATCATGGGAACCCCCCCACAATCTACGTCTAAAGCAGCATAACCAAGGAATGGTCCAGGGTCACCCGATCCAGCCCTAACTATAAGCCTTAGCAAAAAGGAAAGTTTTAAGCCTAATCTTAAAAGTAGAGAGGGTATCTGTCTCCCTGATCTGAATTGGGAGCTGGTTCCACAGGAGAGGAGCCTGAAAGCTGAAGGCTCTGCCTCCCATTCTACTCTTACAAACCCTAGGAACTACAAGTAAGCCCGCAGTCTGAGAACGAAGCGCTCTAATGGGGTAATATGGTACTACGAGGTCCCTAAGATAAGATGGGACCTGATTATTCAAAACCTTATAAGTAAGAAGAAGAATTTTAAATTCTATTCTAGAATTAACAGGAAGCCAATGAAGAGAGGCCAACACGGGTGAGATATGCTCTCTCCTGCTAGTCCCCGTCAGTACTCTAGCTGCAGCATTCTGAACCAACTGAAGGCTTTTTAGGGAACTTTTATGACAACCTTATAATAATGAATTACAATAGTCCAGCCTAGAGGAAATAAATGCATGAATTAGTTTTTCAGCATCACTCTGAGACAAGACCTTTCTGATTTTAGAGATATTGCGTAAATGCAAAAAGGCAGTCCTACATATTTGTTTAATATGCGCTTTGAATGACATATCCTGATCAAAAATGACTCCAAGATTTCTCACAGTATTACTAGAGATCAGGGAAATGCCATCCAGAGTAACGATCTGGTTAGACACCATGCTTCTAAGATTTGTGGGGCCAAGTACAATAACTTCAGTTTTATCTGAGTTTAAAAGCAGGAAATTAGAGGTCATCCATGTCTTTATGTCTGTAAGACAATCCTGCAGTTTAGCTAATTGGTGTGTATCCTCTGGCTTCATGGATAGATAAAGCTGGGTATCATCTGCGTAACAATGAAAATTTAAGCAATACCGTCTAATAATACTGCCTAAGGGAAGCATGTATAAAGTGAATCAAATTGGTCCTAGCACAGAACCTTGTGGAACTCCATAATTAACTTTAGTCTGTGAAGAAGATTCCCCATTTACATGAACAAACTGTAATCTATTAGACAAATATGATTCAAACCACCGCAGCGCAGTGCCTTTAATACCTATGACATGCTCTAATCTCTGTAATAAAATTTTATGGTCAACAGTATCAAAAGCAGCACTGAGGTCCAACAGAACAAGCACAGAGATAAGTCCACTGTCCGAAGCCATAAGAAGATCATTTGTAACCTTCACTAATGCTGTTTCTGTACTATGATGAATTCTAAAACCTGACTGAAACTCTTCAAATAGACCATTCCTCTGCAGGTGATCAGTTAGCTGTTTTACAACTACCCTCTCAAGAATCTTTGAGAGAAAAGGAAGGTTGGAAATTGGCCTATAATTAGCTAAGATAGCTGGGTCAAGTGATGGCTTTTTAAGTAATGGTTTAATTACTGCCACCTTAAAGGCCTGTGGTACATAACCAACTAACAAAGATAGATTGATCATATTTAAGATTGAAGTATTAAATAATGGTAAGACTTCCTTGAGCAGCCTGGCAGGAATGGGGTCCAATAAACATGCCGATGGTTTGGACGAAGCAACCAATGAAAATAACTCAGACAGAACAACCGGAGAGAAAGAGTCTAACCAAATACCGGCATCACTGAAAGCAGCCAAAGAATTCACAACAGTAAAACCTTGTTATTTGACTTCTTCATTGTCCGTTCATTTGCGCCCCCTGTTGTGGGTCCGTGTTCCTCACTTTCCCCAACAGACAGACATCCTCTCTACTTTTAAGATTAGGCTTAAAACTTTCCTTTTTGCTAAAGCTTATAGTTAGGGCTGGATCGGGTGACCCTGAACCATCCCTTAGTTATGCTGCTATAGACGTAGACTGCTGGGGGGTTCCCATGATGCACTGTTTCTTTCTCTTTTTGCTCTGTATGCACCACTCTGCTTTTAATCATTAGTGATCAATCTCTGCTCCCCTCCACAGCATGTCTTTTTCCTGGTTCTCTCCCTCAGCCCCAACCAGTCCCAGCAGAAGACTGCCCCTCCCTGAGCCTGGTTCTGCTGGAGGTTTCTTCCTGTTAAAAGGGAGTTTTTCCTTCCCACTGTAGCCAAGTGCTTGCTCACAGGGGGTCGTTTTGACCGTTGGGGTTTTACATAATTATTGTATGGCCTTGCCTTACAATATAAAGCGCCTTGGGGCAACTGTTTGTTGTGATTTGGCGCTATATAAAAAAAAATTGATTGATTGATTGATAGCAGCCCTCACTTCCTTGCTGATTTACTCTCACCACATCATCAGCTCTTCAAAATATTCCCTCCACCTTCTCAGCACACACTCCTCACTTGTCAGCACATTACCATGTGCATCTTTTACCACTTTAACCTGCTGCACATCCAGCTCTGTCCCTTTGTCTGGCCAATCGGTACAAGTCCTTTTCTCCTTCCTTACTATTCAACTTCTTGTACAGCTTGCAATATGCCTTTTCCTTTGCTTTTGCCACTTCTCTTTTCGCCTTACGCCGCATCTCCTTGTACTCCTGTCTACTTTCTTCATCTCTCCAACTATCCCAAAACTTTTTCGCCAACCTCTTTCTCCTTATGCTTTCCTGGACCTCTTCATTCCACTACCAAGTCTCCTTGTCTTCCTTCCACTGTCTAGATGTCATACCCAGTACTGTCCTAGCTGTCTCCCTCACCACATCTGCAGTACTTTTTCAGTTGTCCAAAATTGCTTCCCCTCCAACCAGTGCTTCTCTCAGTTGCTCGCTAAATTTCACACAACAGTCTTCCTCCTTCAGCTTCCACCATCTCATCCTTTGTTGAGCTCTCACTCTCTTCTTCTTCTTTACCTCTAAAGTCATCCTACAAACTACCATCCTATGCTGTCTAACGACACTCTCTCCTGCCACCACCTTACAGTCTCTGATTTGTTTTAGCTTGCATCTCCTATAAAGAATGTAGTCCACTTGTGTGCACCTTCCTCCACTGAACACAACAATTAAATGGAAAAATGTAAACGTTAATAGAAAAATACAAAACATCACCTTACTGCTTCATGGCTTCAGCTCAGGGAGCTTTGGTGGCTGCTTTCTGCTTGAATGTTGTGATGCATTGGCACAGATCCGTGAACATGAGAGTAAATCTTTCACTTGAAAACAGGAGTACAGCAGGAATCTGAAATACTCTGGCTCTTAAAGGGAATGGAAGAATGCACATTGGTTGGTTTATTTCATGTTCTACCCAAAACATGCACAAGAATAATTTAGTAACAATTTAAAGGATATGTTGCATGTTTTTTAACATCCCAGTTAGCAAGACAACATAAACATACTGATGATTGTAAGTCTCTCCACACACGTGTTAATAATTAGTGTATTTTATTCCTCTCACTCTGAGCCTTAGCAGGTGCATTTCCAAAAAATGTCTCACTCAGCAATTCTTGGCATTTTTCGGCATGTGACATACATTTTAGAGTGAGCAAAAACATACTGATGACTGACAGACAGAGGGAAACAAACCTGCTCTGTCCGAAAATGACACTTCTGAGCTTTCATGCCCTTGCTCTGTGGAATGATCTCCCTGCATCAATAAAACAGTCAGATTCTGTAGAGACTTTCAAGTCCAGACTTAAGACACACAAAGTATGTTTATATGCTTTTTACTCTTTTAATTCATTTTATTAGGAAACTGCGCGGGCCGTGGCCTCAACTTTATCTAAATTCTGGGTCTTTTAGTGAAGCTTAAGGCTAGTGGCCGGTGATCACCTTAGTATTTCTTCTGTTTTTTTTGTTGCTCAATGCTGATAAATTACACTGTATTTTTTGTTTTTCTGATGCTTGATTCTGCTTTTTTCTTTTCTCTCTGTTTGAGATGTGGTTCTATTGAGAGATGGGTGTTGCATCTGTTCCAGAAACAGTCCTGTGCACCGACAACATTTCCTGTATGTTCGTTTTGTGAATTGTTCTGTAATTTATGTCTGTAGCATGGCCCAAGCAGAGGGTCACCCCTTTGAGTCTGGTCTGCTTGAGGTTTCTTCCTCAGAGGGAGTTTTTCCTTACCACTGTTGCTCTGGGGGTTGGTAAGGTTTGACCTTACTTGTGTGAAGAGCCTTGAGGCAACCTTGTTGTGATTTGGTGCTATATAAATGAAAATAAATTGAAAACTGAAATTTCATTCTAAAGTGATGTCTCGGATTTACTTCCTCATCACCTCTGTTCACTTTGATGGCATGCCCATTGAAGTCCATTCCAATCATTCTCATTCATGCATGAGCACACTCTCCACCACCTCATCTAACTCACTCCAGAAAACTTTGTCCTTCGTTCCACAACCTACAGTACCTGCGGGGCATATGCACTGATGATATTCATCATTATTATCACTTTACTGAGGTGTTGCTAGGCCGGTATCGTAGATTTACGTCGATGCTACCTGGCTATACCCGCCCGCTGTGCATAAACAAATGACGTCATAGTGCGCAGCCCAAGAACTGTCCACAGAGGAAAAGATAAAAAAGTGAGAAGTGTGTATTGGTCCCAATATGGATATTCCGGATGATTTCCTCATGGATAGTATGACAGTGAACAGCAGCCAAAGCAGCCAGCTTGACGAGGACGCACTGCCGAATTTGGAGAGCAGCGCACGCCAGCCGACACGACGAAAGTTAAAGTGAGCCAAATTTTTATGTGCACGTTACGTTTTGTGTATGTCAGTAAGTGATAATAATGCAAATAACATGCTGTTGTCGTGCGGTATGCATTTTCCGCCCTCCAAAAGCATGTTATTGTATTATCACCGCTTCAATTTCCAATGTCACACTCATCACCCTGTCAGACACTCGCTTAACTTCCAACACATTTTTAACATACTCTTTCATTAAAATGACCCCAACACCATTTCTCTACCTGTCCACACTCTGATACAACTTTAACCCACCGTCTATGCTCCAGGCCTTACTTTCTTTCACTTGGTCTCTTGCAGACCCAGTATGTTTACCATGATTCTCCTCTCCAATATGTCTGCTAGCTCTCTCCCTTTACCAGTCATATTCCTAATATTCAAAGTTCTGTCACTTCTACCTTTGTAGTATTCCTCTTCTCCCTCTGCCTATGGACATGTTATCCTCCTCTACTTCTTCGCCCAGCAGTAGCCAAATTTCTGGCAGCACCCTGTTGGGCGACAGCACCGGTGGCCGCCTTTATTAATCCGGGCCCCAACCAATCTGACTTGGAAATTCGAGTTACTCCTCATCTTTATTTTGTGTTGTTTTACACCAGATGGCCTTCTTAACATAACCCTATTCATTTATTCAGGCTTTGGACCGGCACTCAGAATGTACCAGCTGCACATGCTGGCTGAGTCATCCTTGAGATGTTTCTACAGCTTAACTGGTCTCCACTTGGGTAAATTCAGTTGACTGGATGTGATTTGGAAAGGCAAACACCACTGTACTGTTCTGTCAGCAAAAGTCTTCTTCTGCTCCACCTCTGATTTTAGCTTTTTGGCAAAGTGTGGGTAAAACCCAGCAGTATAATGGGACTCATGCAGACTTGGGTCATGTATTTGGCAATAATTGGATTCACTCCTATGGAAGTGGATATAGTATAATAGAGTACGTCCCTCTGGCTGCTCCTTTGTTTTGGGGTCGCCACAGCAAATCCGAGGTGGATTTGCATGTTGATTTGGCACAGGTTTTGCACTGGATGTCCTTCCTGGCATAACTAATTATCAATCAATCAATCAATCAACTTTTTTCTTGTATAGCGCCAAATCACAACAAACAGTTGCCCCAAGGCGCTCCACATTGCAAGGCAAGGCCATACAATAATTATGAAACACAGTCTACGTCTAAAGCAACATAACCAAGGGATGGTCCAGGGTCACCCGATCCAGCCCTAACTATAAGCCTTAGCGAAAAGGAAAGTTTTAAGCCTAATCTTAAAAGTAGAGAGGGTATCTGTCTCCCTGATCTGAATTGGGAGCTGGTTCCACAGCAGAGGAGCCTGAAAGCTGAAGGCTCTGCCTCCCATTCTACTCTTACAAACCCTAGGAACTACAAGTAAGCCCGCAGTCTGAGAGCGAAGCGCTCTAATGGGGTAATATGGTACTATGAGGTCCCTAAGATAAGATGGGACCTTATTATTCAAAACCTTATAAGTAAGAAGAAGAATTTTAAATTCTATTCTAGCATTAACAGGAAGCCAATGAAGGGAGGCCAACACGGGTGAGATATGCTCTCTCCTGCTAGTCCCCGTCAGTACTCTAGCTGCAGCATTCTGAACCAACTGAAGGCTTTTTAGGGAACTTTTAGGACAACCTGATAATAATGAATTACAATAGTCCAGCCTAGAGGAAACAAATGCATGAATTAGTTTTTCAGCATCACTCTGAGACAAGACCTTTCTGATTTTAGAGATATTGCGTAAATGCAAAAAGGCAGTCCTACATATTTGTTTAATATGCGCTTTGAATGACATATCCTGATCAAAAATAACTCCAAGATTTCTCACAGTATTACTAGAGATCAGGGAAATGCCATCCAGAGTAACGATCTGGTTAGACACCATGCTTCTAAGATTTGTGGGGCCAAGTACAATAACTTCAGTTTTATCTGAGTTTAAAAGCAGGAAATTAGAGGTCATCCATGTCTTTATGTCTGTAAGACAATCCTGCAGTTTAGCTAATTGGTGCGTATCCTCTGGCTTCATGGATAGATAAAGCTGGGTATCATCTGCGTAACAATGAAAATTTAAGCAATACCGTCTAATAATACTGCCCAAGGGAAGCATGTATAAAGTGAATAAAATTGGTCCTAGCACAGAACCTTGTGGAACTCCATAATTAACTTTAGTCTGTGAAGAAGATTCCCCATTTACATGAACAAACTGTAATCTATTAGACAAATATGATTCAAACCACCGCAGCGCAATGCCTTTAATACCTATGACATGCTCTAATCTCTGTAATAAAATTTTATGGTCAACAGTATCAAAAGCAGCACTGAGGTCCAACAGAACAAGCACAGAGATAAGTCCACTGTCCGAAGCCATAAGAAGATCATTTGTAACCTTCACTAATGCTGTTTCTGTACTATGATGAATTCTAAAACCTGACTGAAACTCTTCAAATAGACCATTCCTCTGCAGGTGATCAGTTAGCTGTTTTACAACTACCCTCTCAAGAATCTTTGAGAGAAAAGGAAGGTTGGAGATTGGCCTATAATTAGCTAAGATAGCTGGGTCAAGTGATGGCTTTTTAAGTAATGGTTTAATTACTGCCACCTTAAAGGCCTGTGGTACATAACCAACTAACAAAGATAGATTGATCATATTTAAGATTGAAGCATTAAATAATGGTAGGACTTCCTTGAGCAGCCTGGCAGGAATGGGGTCTAATAAGCATGTTGATGGTTTGGATGAAGTAACTAATGAAAATAACTCAGACAGAACAATCGGAGAGAAAGAGTCTAACCAAATACCGGCATCACTGAAAGCAGCCAAAGATAACGATACATCTTTGGGATGGTTATGAGTAATTTTTTCTCTAATAGTCAAAATTTTGTTAGCAAAGAAAGTCATGAAGTCATTACTAGTTAAAGTTAATGGAATACTCAGCTCAATAGAGCTCTGACTCTTTGTCAGCCTGGCTACAGTGCTGAAAAGAAACCTGGGGTTGTTCTTATTTTCTTCAATTAGTGATGAGTAGAAAGATGTCCTAGCTTCACGAAGGGCTTTCTTATAGAGCAACAAACTCTTTTTCCAGGCTAAGTGAAGATCTTCTAAATTAGTGAGACGCCATTTCCTCTCCAACTTACGGGTTATCTGCTTTAAGCTACGAGTTTGTGAGTTATACCACGGAGTCAGACACTTCTGATTTAAAGCTCTCTTTTTCAGAGGAGCTACAGCATCCAAAGTTGTCTTCAATGAGGATGTAAAACTATTGACAAGATACTCTAACTCCCTTACAGAGTTTAGGTAGCTACTCTGCTCTGTGTTGGTATATGACATTAGAGAACATAAAGAAGGAATCATATCCTTAAACCTAGTTACAGAGCTTTCTGAAAGACTTCTAGTGTAATGAAACTTATTCCCCACTGCAGGGTAGTCCATCAGGGTAAATGTAAATGTTATTAAAAAATGATCAGACAAAAGGGAGTTTTCAGGGAATACTGTTAAGTCTTCTATTTCCATACCATAAGTCAGAACAAGATCTAAAATATGATTAAAGTGGTGGGTGGACTCATTTACTTTTTGAGCAAAGCCGATAGAGTCTAATAATAGATTAAATGAAGTGTTGAGGCTGTCATTCTCAGCATCTGTGTGGATGTTAAAATCGCCCACTATAATTATCTTATCTGAGCTAAGCACTAAGTCAGACAAAAGGTCTGAAAATTCACAGAGAAACTCACAGTAACGACCAGGTGGACGATAGATAATAACAAATAAAACTGGTTTTTGGGACTTCCAATTTGGATGGACAAGACTAAGATACAAGCTTTCAAATGAATTAAAGCTCTGTCTAGGTTTTTGATTAATTAATAAGCTGGAATGGAAGATTGCTGCTAATCCTCCGCCCCGGCCCGTGCTACGAGCATTCTGACAGTTAGTGTGACTCGGGGGTGTTGACTCATTTAAACTAACATATTCATCCTGCTGTAACCAAGTTTCTGTTAGGCAGAATAAATCAATACGTTGATCAATTATTATATCATTTACCAACAGGGACTTAGAAGAAAGAGACCTAATGTTTAATAGACCACATTTAACTGTTTTAGTCTGTGGTGCAATTGAAGGTGCTATATTATTTTTTCTTTTTGAATTTTTATGCTTAAATAGATTTTTGCTGGTTATTGGTGGTCTGGGAGCAGGCACCGTCTCTACGGGGATGGGGTAATGAGGGGATGGCAGGGGGAGAGAAGCTGCAGAGAGGTGTATAAGACCACAGCTCTGCCTCCTGGTCCCAACGCTAGACAGTCACAGTTTGGAGGATCCCAAAAAATTGGCCAGATTTCTAGAAATGAGAGCTGCTCCCTCTAAAGTGGGATGGATGCCGTCTCTCCTAACAAGACCAGGTTTTCCCCAGAAGCTTTGCCAATTATCAATGAAGCCCACCTCATTTTTTGGACACCACTCAGACAGCCAGCAATTCAAGGAGAACATGCGGCTAAACATGTCACTCCCGGTCTGATTGGGGAGGGGCCCAGAGAAAACAACAGAGTCCGACATTGTTTTTGCAAAGTTACACACCGATTCAATGTTAATTTTAGTGACCTCCGATTGGCGTAACCGAGTGTCATTACTGCCGACGTGAATTACAATCTTACCAAATTTACGCTTAGCCTTAGCCAGCAATTTCAAATGTCCTTCGATGTCGCCTGCTCTGGCCCCCGGAAGACAATTGACAATGGTTGCTGGTGTCGCTAACTTCACATTTCTCAAAACAGAGTCGCCAATAACCAGAGTTTGATCCTCGGCGAGTGTATCGTCGAGTGGGGAAAAACGGTTAGAGATGTGAACGGGTTGACGGTGTACACGGGGCTTCTGTTTAGGGCTACGCTTCCTCCTCACAGTCACCCAGTCAGCCTGCCTTCCCGACTGCACGGGGTCTGCCAGGGGGGAACTAACGGCGGCTAAGCTACCTTGGTCCGCACCGACTACAGGGGCCTGGCTAGCTGTAGAATTTTCCACGGTGCGGAGCCGAGCCTCCAATTCGCCCAGCCTGGCCTCCAAAGCTACGAATAAGCTGCACTTATTACATGTACCGTTACTGCTAAAAGAGGCCGAGGAATAACTAAACATTTCACACCCAGAGCAGAAAAGTACGGGAGAGACAGGAGAAGCCGCCATGCTAAAACGGCTAAGAGCTAGTAGCTACGCTAAGCTAGCGGATTCCCAAACAGGGAATCCGACACTAGACAGGCTGTGGAGCAGCACAGGTAACGCACGACAACAGTGCTAAAATAAAATAAAAATCCACTAGACAGGCTGTGGAGCAGCACAGGTAACGCACAACAACAGTGCTAAAAATAAAATAAAATAAAAATAAAAATCCACTGGACAGGCTGTGGAGCAGCACAGGCAACGCACGACAACAGTGCTAAAACAAAATAAAAATCCACTAGACAGGCTGTGGAGCAGCACAGGTAACGCACGACAACAGTGCTAAAATAAAATAAAAATCCACTAGACAGGCTGTGGAGCAGCACAGGTAACGCACAACAACAGTGCTAAAAAATAAAATAAAATAAAAATAAAAATCCACTGGACAGGCTGTGGAGCAGCACAGGTAACGCACAACAACAGTGCTAAAAAATAAAATAAAAATAAAAATCCACTGGACAGGCTGTGGAGCAGCACAGGTAACGCACGACAACAGCGCCCAAAAAAATAAAATAAAAATCAAAATCCACTGGACAGGCTGTGGAGCAGCACAGGTAACGCACGACAACAGTGCTAAAAAAATAAAATAAAATAAAATAATAAAATAAAAATCCACTGGACAGGCTGTGGAGCAGCACAGGTAGTAACACACGACAACAGTGGTAAAAAACAAAACAAAAATCCACTGAACAGGCTGTGGAGCAGCACAGGTAACACACGACAACAGTGCTAAAATAAAATAAAAATCCACTAGGCAGGCTGTGGAGCAGCACGACAACAGTGCTAAAAAATAAAATAAAAATAAAAACGAAAGCGTTAGCAAGCTAGTTAGCTTGCCAACGCTGATGAAGGTTAGCTGATAAAAGAGCTCCGTCGCGATGCTTCGACCGTTAGAGGTCTTCTTTAGGCGTTGGAGCACGGTGAAAAAGTAAAAAAAAGTAAAAAATTATATGCAGGGGTGAATTTTGCACCGGGAACCGTCTGCACTGAAAATGTGAATTTTGCCTGCTGTTTAAAAAAAATCTGGCACAATTCCCTCAATTTTGAAATAGTTTACGGCTTCTGTGGCTGTTTTGTGTCATAGCTGTGCATGTTTTGATAGCTTCCCTCACTTGTTTCATTAATGGACAGTCACTCAGTTTTTGATAAGTGCCTACTCCAGACTGATTTACTTTGCAGCACCATACCGTTTGTATGTCTAATTAATGTACACCAACTCCAAAACACATTCAGTGACTTGGAAAATGTTCATGTGAGTTCTGAAAATGGAGGGAATGTGGACAAAAATTACAGTTATTGTGAAAGTGATATTTTTGTCAGACTACTTGAATTACAGCTAAAAATGCACACAACAACCACATGTTGAATGTTTCATTTCAACTGCTTTGCAGTGGGGTACAGAGGCAAAATTACAAAAACTTGTGGTGTTTGTGTTGCACTCACTGTGGTTCTCCTGTGTGGAGCAGAGAGGAGGAAGCCCATCCTGAATGACCGCGTGTCCCAGCTGGAGGAAGCCTGCCGGAGTAAGGAGGCGGAGAGGGTTGACTTGGAACTTCGACTGAGCCAGGTCAAAGAAAACATCAAGAAGAGCCTGGCAGGAGGGGTGCTGGGTGCACCAGTTGTAGCCAAACCACCTGTTAAGGTACTGTTGTTGATTGGTTTGGAAAATGCCAGAAATGCATACTTAAGTGCACACCAACCCATCTTTACTTATTTATTTTGCTAGATTTCCAGCAGAAAGACCCACAATTTGCACAGTGAGTCTTTACCAGTGAACTGTGCCACAGAGATGCGTAGGAGGCCTCCATCTGTTTATGCTTCAAGTGGAACAGTCATGCAGAAGGCTAAGGTAACAGTGCTGTCACAGTCTATCCTGTTTCCTTCAGTTACTGTGTGAACCATTCCCACAGTGTGTCATGTTGAAGGGAACATGTGTCACAGTGTAATTTCTGACAGGTGACACATAGCATTGCACAGTACAGAAGGTATCTCAGTGAGACAGGAGTTGGACTACCCATCTTAAGACTGTGGTTGGATTCCAACCACAGTCTTGTCTGTTTTATGCTCTGGAATAATGGGATAATCATTGGAACCAATGGGCGTCAGGGCATTTATATGACGTCTTTACATCTAACATTGCAATGGTCAATGGGGTATTCGTTTTGTCTGCCAATCTGTAGACCAGGATTCGATTCCAGGTCATTGCATCATGCGACCTGTCTGTGTTCTTGACAACCCATTCTCACAACCAAGTCTTCACATTTTGATATAAACAGGTGATTTTGTCCTAACATCAATAATGTAACACACTGGGACACATTGACATATGGAGAAATGCTAACCCTAACCATAACCTTAACCATAACCAAAACACAGATGAATGTTCCCCAATGAAGAGGAAGTGAATGTTAGTTACATACAGTTTTAGAGAGAACTGAAAAAAGTGTCCTCCCCCCACCCCCCTCTCCCCTTCTCTATATGACGCAACAAGGATCCCTAACTCGTCACATGTGACGGGTTAGGAGTAAGAATGTGTTGTCTCTACCCGGTTTTAAACTGGTACCAACCGTAAGTAACCTGTAGTTGACTTGCACCTTGTCCACTGGGAGTCGTAGACTCTTGTTGTCTTCACGCTACGCAGTCCACCAGCGGTAATGGGCCTGAAACCGTGTTTAAGACTTTATCACATGGCATCATTTTGTAAGATTATCAACACTTTGTGTGCATGTTTGAGGATTTTTTTTGTTTTAGTTTTAATGGTTTATTTCAGCACCATTGCTTTCATTCTCATGATCAAAATTATCTTTGATATCACAATAATCTGGTGAATACAGTGTATGCAAAATAATTTTGTTGTAAATTAAGAATACAGCAGATGTGCACTGCTCCCATTATTTTAAGGTTTTTATGTACATGTTGTTATTTATTTTTATGCACAGATAAAAGATAATTGAAGTCATATTCATTATTGTGCATGTCTGCAGCCGAGTAAGGGTTTTCTTTCCTGTCTATTTCACAGGAATGGGAGGCAAAGAAAGGAACATAAGAACTACAACATAATGAGGACTGGAGATTTTAAAAGTGGACATCAGGAGGTGGCAAATATGACCTGCAATCCGATGTACATTACGAAGGTTTCCCCTTTTTATATAGTGAGGAAATTACGTCCCGATGCAAGGAGTCAGCCACTAGGTGGAGGTACCTCTCAATGAATATTTAGCCTTTCTGTGTTATGTTTCTGAAAAAGACAATTACAAATGCCAAGGATCTGCATCTTCTTCGCATGTAGTTTTCATTGTTTGAACAGGCATGGACCAGGTGGTATAATAAAATAAAATCATTCATGAAAGAAAGGAATGAGGAAAGTGTTAAGATAGAATAGAGCAGCTTGTGTTTGCAGCATGTCCAGTAACATGCTTTGGTGCCAAGTGGGAAGAGAGGACCTACAAAATGTGATGTGTTGGAAAATAAGCCTGTGGAAGGCCTCAACGGGCCCTTTGTTAGACAGATTATTTTAATGCCTGTATATAATGAGTCATGACTACTGTTTTTGTTTTATACTGTACTAATGTTTCTTTCATTCTTGCAATCGTCATGGGTTTACTTTTTTATAGTTTTTTTTATTATTATTTTTTTAACTGCACTTTGCAGCTTTTTTGGAGCTGTACGATTCTATCTGCTGTAGTATTTGATCATCGGACCCTCAGTGACACGCAGTAGAACAGTCTTGCTATAAATAAATGCGTGACTAACAAAATGGTGCTATTCAGAGACAAACAAAAAAGAAAGAAAGAAAAAACCCTTTTAACACGTTCTCATCTGAACCTGAGACTTTTGCACTTTACTGTTCTACCTGGATAAGGGAATAATAAAATTGTCTTCCCCAAACATCATGGTGTCATCATTTTCAACCTACGGGAATGAAATTATGTTCAGAATTATTCAATATAACGCAATACCCTCAGCCATATGAGCATTGTGTTCTTTATAATTTTCAGTTTAATTAATTATTAAGATCCTATTGGCTTACATACATTCCACGTCCCAACAGCCAGGGGCTGTGAGCATGGACCGGGCCCCCGGGCCCCCCGCCCTCGACCGCCACCCAATCCTCTCTGCACCTGACCCCCATGGCCCCCTCTGCAGGTGGTGAACCCACATGTCGGTGGAGTGTCCTTGCCTCAAGTGGAGGAGTTTAAGTATCTCGGGGTCTTGTTCACAAGTGAGGGACAGACGGAGCGTGAGATCGATAGACAGATCGGTGCAGCGTCTGCAGTGATGCGGTCGCTGTATCGGACCGCCGTGGTGAAGAGAGAGCTGAGTAGGGGGGCAAAGCTCTCGATTTACCGATCAATCTACGTTCCGATCCTCACCTATGGTCATGAGATTTGGCTCATGACCGAAAGAATGAGATTGCGGGTACAAGCAGCCAAGATGAGTTTCCTCCGCAGGGTGGCTGGGCGCTCCCTTAGAGATAGGGTGAGGAGCTCAGTCACTCGGGAGGAGCTCGGAGTCGAGTCGCTGCTCCTCCACGTCGAAAGGAGTCAGTTGAGGTGGCTCGGGCATCTTTTCCGGATGCCCCCTGGACGCCTCGCTGGAGAGGTGTTCCGGGCACGTCCCATTGGGAGGAGGCCCCGGGGAAGACCCAGGACACGCTGGAAGGATTACATCTCTCGGCTGGCTTGGGAACGCCTTGGGGTTCCCCCGGAGGAGCTGGGGGAGGTATGTGTGGATTGGGAGGTCTGGGCGGCTTTGCTTGAGCTGCTGCCCCCGCGACCCGACTCCGGATAAAGCGGAAGAAAATGGATGGCTGGATGGATGGATGGATGTCTTACATACAGTTTGCATATGTTCAAATCAAATCATCATTTTTTCATGTTGTGCAAATCAAGGAATATTTGTATATCACCCTCTGTGCATTTAGGGAATAACCCTGTTGTGTCTGATGATTTGTGGATGTTCACGCTGGTTATACGGTCGCAAAGTGAGTAAAAAGGAGTTTTACTGGTGATGCGTTAACATATACAGTATTTGCGACCGTATAACAGCATGCATGTCCGCAAATCATCAGACACAAGGGGGTTATTCTCATTCTAACCCAATTCCATTGCTTGCACGGTTTATTTTTCTGTAGGTAGTCAGTCAGTGAGCAGCGTCGCTCCAACAGCGGTCAGGGCGCAGAGTAATCCATCAAATGTGAAAATCCATCAAATCTGACATGGTAATTCTGTGTCAGAATCCACATCAGTACTTTCGTATGCTACCTTAAACTCACCCATTTGGGCGTTGATACGCAACTTTCTCACTCTCAACTAATAGCGCCATTATGACATCTGCGTAGCAGCGCGCGCAACCGGTGTTCTGTCGAATTGTGTGTCTCATCACATAAATTGACAGTTCCGCGTCCCGACAATATTGCACATGCGCAGTTGCACGGAGGGTTGGCCTGTCAGTTCAATTAAATTTTCAGTTCAGTTTCAGTTTATTTTCATTTATATAGCACCAAATCACAACAAAGTTGCCTCAAGGCGCTTCACACAAGTAAGGTCTGACATCTCGTCAGAACGCCAGTCAAGGCGCAGCGTAATACATCCAAATGTGAAATGGTTGAAAATTTTGCCACCGTTACCCCGATATTATACAGTCTGAAATCTCACACGATTAACCAATCAGATTTGCGGAAAAAATGTAATTGGATTAGAATTGCAGTTATTGAGACAAATTTAACTTCATAGGAATTTAGCTTTAAGTTAGCAAAAGTAAGCTAAAACTGTAAGATGACTCCATCTTATCGGGTTACAAAAATGGTGTTTTCAGTTTATTTCTCACTAGCCTTTACATAATACTAGCAAGAGTGGCTTGGCTCTACTGGTGGTTGGCTCTCACTGCGGTATTGTATCACTTCCTGTTCCGGAGCACAGCAGTGTTTTGCTGTATCTGTTAGCTGTTTAATCTGCGCAGTTAGATTGATCTAGTTAACTAGATAACGATTTGTTTCACAGTGTAATCTTCATGTGCCTTAACTAAAGCACTCCCTCTGCTGAATCACCTCTAAATTATTTACACATTATTTTTAGGAATGTGTTTTTAGGAATCCGCTAGCTTAGCGCAGCTACTAGCTCTTAGCCGATTTAGCATGGCGGCTTCTCCTGTCTCTCCTGCACTTTTCTGCTCTGGGTGTGAAATGTTTAGTTATTCCTCGGCCTCCTTTAGCAGTAATGGTACTTGTAATAAGTGTAGCTTATTCATAGCTTTGGAGGCCAGGCTGGGCGAATTGGAGACTCGGCTCCGCACCGTGGAAAATTCTACAGCTAGCCAGGCCCTTGTAGTCGGTGCGGACCAAGGTAGCTTAGCCGCCGTTAGTTCCCTTCCAGCAGATCCCGAGCAGCCGGGAAAGCAGGCCGACTGGGTGACTGTGAGGAGGAAGCGTAGCCCTAAACAGAAGCCCCGTGTACACCGCCAACCCGTTCACATTTCTAACCGTTTTTCCCCACTTGGCAACACACCCGCCGAGGATCAAACTCTGGTTATTGGCGACTCTGTTTTGAGAAATGTGAAGTTAGCGACACCAGCAACCATAGTCAGTAGTCTTCCGGGGGCCAGAGCAGGCGACATTGAAGAAAATTTGAAACTGCTGGCTAAGGCTAAGCGTAAATTTGGTAAGATTGTAATTCACGTCGGCAGCAATGACACCTGGTTACGCCAATCAGAGGTCACTAAAATTAACATTGAATCGGTGTGTAACTTTGCAAAAACAATGTCGGACTCTGTAGTTTTCTCTGGGCCCCTCCCCAATCGGACCGGGAGTGACGTTTAGCCGCATGTTCTCCTTGAATTGCTGGCTGTCTGAGTGGTGTCCAAAAAATGAGGTGGGCTTCATAGATAATTGGCAAAGCTTCTGGGGAAAACCTGGTCTTGTTAGGAGAGACGGCATCCATCCCACTTTGGATGGAACAGCTCTCATTTCTAGAAATCTGGCCAATTTTCTTAAATCCTCCAAACCGTGACTATCCAGGGTTGGGACCAGGAAGCAGAGTTGTAGTCTTACACACCTCTCTGCAGCTTCTCTCCCCTTGCCATCCCCTCATTACCCCATCCCCATAGAGACGGTGCCTGCTCCCAGACCACCAATAACCAGTAAAAATCTATTTAAGCATAAAAATTCAAAAAGAAAAAATAATATAGCACCTTCAACTGCACCACAGACTAAAACAGTTAAATGTGGTCTATTAAACATTAGGTCTCTCTCTTCTAAGTCCCTGTTAGTAAATGATATAATAATTGATCAACATATTGATTTATTCTGCCTTACAGAAACCTGGTTACAGCAGGATGAATATCTTAGTTTAAATGAGTCAACACCCCCGAGTCACACTAACTGCCAGAACGCTCGTAGCACGGGCCGAGGCGGAGGATTAGCAGCAATCTTCCATTCCAGTTTATTAATTAATCAAAAACCCAGACAGAGCTTTAATTCATTTGAAAGCTTGACTCTTAGTCTTGTCCATCCAAATTGGAAGTCCCAAAAAACAGTTTTATTTGTTATTATCTATCGTCCACCTGGTTGTTACTGTGAGTTTCTCTGTGAATTTTCAGACCTTTTGTCTGACTTAGTGCTTAGCTCAGATAATTATAGTGGGCGATTTTAACATCCACACAGATGCTGAGAATGACAGCCTCAACACTGCATTTAATCTATTATTAGACTCAATTGGCTTTGCTCAAAATGTAAATGAGTCCACCCACCACTTTAATCATATCTTAGATCTTGTTCTGACTTATGGTATGGAAATTTAAGACTTAACAGTATTCCCTGAAAACTCCCTTCTGTCTGATCATTTCTTAATAACATTTACATTTACTCTGATGGACTACCCAGCAGTGGGGAATAACTTTCATTACACTAGAAGTTTTTCAGAAAGCGCTGTAACTAGGTTTAAGGATATGATTCCTTCTTTATGTTCTCTAATGCCATATACCAACACAGTGTAGAGTAGCTACCTAAACTCTGTGAGTGAGATAGAGTATCTCGTCAATAGTTTTACATCCTCATTGAAGACAACTTTGGATGCTGTAGCTCCTCTGAAAAAGAGAGCCTTAAATCAGAAGTGCCTGACTCCGTGGTATAACTCACAAACTCGCAGCTTAAAGCAGATAACCCGTAAGTTGGAGAGGAAATGGCGTCTCACTAATTTAGAAGATCTTCACTTAGCCTGGAAAAAGAGTCTGTTGCTCTATAAAAAAGCCCTCCGTAAAGCTAGGACATCTTACTACTCATCACTAATTGAAGAAAATAAGAACAACCCCAGGTTTCTTTTCAGCACTGTAGCCAGGCTGACAAAGAGTCAGAGCTCTATTGAGCCGAGTATTCCTTTAACTTTAACTAGTAATGACTTCATGACTTTCTTTGCTAATAAAATTTTAACTATTAGAGAAAAAATTACTCATAACCATCCTAAGGACATATCGTTATCTTTGGCTGCTTTCAGTGATGGCGGTATTTGGTTAGACTCTTTCTCTCCGATTGTTCTGTCTGAGTTATTTTCATTTGTTACTTCCTCCAAACCATCAACGTGTCTATTAGACCCCATTCCTACCAGGCTGCTCAAGGAAGCCCTACCATTAATTAATGCTTCGATCTTAAATATGATCAATCTATCTTTATTAGTTGCCTATGTACCACAGGCTTTTAAGGTGGCAGTAATTAAACCATTACTTAAAAAGCCATCACTTGACCCAGCTATCTTAGCTAATTATAGGCCAATCTCCAACCTTCCTTTTCTCTCAAAAATTCTTGAAAGGGTAGTTGTAAAACAGCTAACTGATCATCTGCAGAGGAATGGTCTATTTGAAGAGTTTCAGTCAGGTTTTAGAATTCATTATAGTACAGAAACAGCATTAGTGAAGGTTACAAATGATCTTCTTATGGCCTCAGACAGTGGACTCATCTCTGTGCTTGTTCTGTTAGACCTCAGTGCTGCTTTTGATACTGTTGACCATAAAATTTTATTACAGAGATTAGAGCATGCCATAGGTATTAAAGGCACTGCGCTGCGGTGGTTTGAATCATATTTATCTAATAGATTACAATTTGTTCATGTAAATGGGGAATCTTCTTCACAGACTAAGGTTAATTATGGAGTTACACAAGGATCTGTGCTAGGACCAATTTTATTCACTTTATACATGTTTCCCTTAGGCAGTATTATTAGATGGCATTGCTTAAATTTTCATTGTTACGCAGATGATACCCAGCTTTATCTATCCATGAAGCCAGAGGACACACACCAATTAGCTAAACTGCAGGATTGTCTTACAGACATAAAGACATGGATGACCTCTAATTTCCTGCTTTTAAACTCAGATAAAACTGAAGTTATTGTACTTGGCCCCACAAATCTTAGAAACATGGTGTCTAACCAGATCCTTACTCTGGATGGCATTACCCTGACCTCTAGTAATACTGTGAGAAATCTTGGAGTCATTTTTGATCAGGATATGTCATTCAATGCGCATATTAAACAAATATGTAGGACTGCTTTTTTGCATTTGCGCAATATCTCTAAAATTAGAAAGGTCTTGTCTCAGAGTGATGCTGAAAAACTAATTCATGCATTTATTTCCTCTAGGCTGGACTATTGTAATTCATTATTATCAGGTTGTCCTAAAAGTTCCCTGAAAAGCCTTCAGTTAATTCAAAATGCTGCAGCTAGAGTACTGACAGGGACTAGAAGGGGAGAGCATATCTCACCCATATTGGCCTCTCTTCATTGGCTTCCTGTTAATTCTAGAATAGAATTTAAAATTCTTCTTCTTACTTATAAGGTTTTGAATAATCAGGTCCCATCTTATCTTAGGGACCTCATAGTACCATATCACCCCAATAGAGCGCTTCGCTCTCAGACTGCAGGCTTACTTGTAGTTCCTAGGGTTTGTAAGAGTAGAATGGGAGGCAGAGCCTTCAGCTTTCAGGCTCCTCTCCTGTGGAACCAGCTCTCAATTCAGATCAGGGAGACAGACACCCTCTCTACTTTTAAGATTAGGCTTAAAACTTTCCATTTTGCTAAAGCTTATAGTTAGGGCTGGATCAGGTGACCCTGAACCATCCCTTAGTTATGCTGCTATAGACTTAGACTTCCCACTGTCGCCAAGTGCTTGCTCACAGGGGGTCGTTTTGACCGTTGGGTTTTTCCGTAATTATTGTATGGCCTTGCCTTACAATATAAAGCGCCTTGGGGCGACTGTTTGTTGTGATTTGGCGCTATATAAATAAAATTGATTTGATTTGATAATATATGAGAAACATGTATATAAAGACAGAAAACTAAACAGTTTTGAAGAGACCAGCGACTGACGTCACGGTACAGCTCTACTCTGATTGGCTGTCACTCACATCACTCAAAACCAAAACAGATCCAACTGAAACAGAATGTGACTTTTTAACCTCTTAAAATACATCAAGGTTTGCCATCTTTTAACTTGTCCAAGGTCTGTGTCCTAAAAATGTTCCCTGTGAATTAGCAAACCCTGGCAGTAACAGGACTGGATTTATACTGCGTGCAAACAGGCGGACAGACGGATGAAAAGCCTTTGCAATACCTGATGGCCATATTTGATGGCCTTGAGTAAAAATGCAACAACCCCCCCTTCAGTTAATTATTTATTATTGTAAGTTTCATACAGTATTGCAAAGCAAATATTTAAGTTCTCATACAATGTATGAAAGCCAATAAAAGAATGTACATCGATATATTCTCTTGATGAAGGCAATTCAGCGCAGCGCAGCATAGCGGGATGCAGTTCAGGCAGCCTATTCTTTACAGCTAATAAAGAGCTTAAACTTATCCTCGCTTTTTTCTCTGGATTTATCAGCAGATAGGTATGGGCATGGTTGCATCCTCACTTTAGTAGATTAATAAGGTGTTAGCCATCTATTCATACAGTACATGAACAACAGTAACTTCCATCAGCGTAATGCAAATAAGAATGCCGGGTTTTATACATTTCACCCAAACAACCTCTGTGGCAGGTGGTGTTGTCACTTTGACCCAGGTGGTGGCAACTGTTGTTGGACCACAATCAAGGACTAAGAACCGCCTAATTATAGTGAAGACAGGCAATGGGTTGGAACCGGGACTCAAAGGAAGAGATAGTAAAGCCAGTAGAAGATATTGACTATGAGAAACGCCATCGGGAAAACAGTACGGGAATGGCGGTCAATGTTGTGTGGGTTTTCCACAATGAAAACAGATACTGCTCTACGAGATGCATCCTTGACTGATGACAGGCCACAACCGTTCCCAGTCATCTTTTCTTTGGTGGCGCCACGCTCCTTTGTGTCAGTCTTTGCTGACTGTTCTGTGGGCTGCGTCGTGGACTCCTCTGCAGTGGAGTCGATCTCCACAGACTGGTTTGGTTGGTTGGCACTGACGATAGGGATGGAACCGTTCCCGTTGGATTGAATGAACTCCCTCAGCAGGTCCTATTCGCACAGATAGAGAAAGTGATAAATAGATCGATTAAGTAGATTGGCTGAGAGACTGATTCTGTTGCTCACCCTGTGTAAATCCTCTAAGGTCTGATGCTGCATGGTATAGAAGTGGGCACAGGCGTACTCCAGAAGTGCACCAAAGATAAAGGTGAAGCAGATGCCCAAGTAAACATCTATGGCCTTGATGAAGCAGTTGGCATTGGGCAGTGAAGTGCGGGCACCCATCATTAGGGTAGTCATCGTCAAAACTGTTGTCACTCCTGAAGCACAAACCATAACATGCTCAGTTTTAGAATTCATGAATTTATTCACATTTTATTTTGACCCTCGATTAAAAGATATGTATGGGTGTGTATATATACACACAAACCATATCTACATGTTCAAACCCCAATCTATCTGCTTTTTTTAATGAAAGTTGCTTAAATGTTGCTTTAAAAATAGAAAAAAAAATGCTTGAGATAAATTAGGTTTTTATGAAAGTTGATTAAAGACCAACCCTAAATTAAATTACTTTTCTTACCCCAACACTTCGTAAAAGGAAAAATGATTTTTCATGACGTACTTGTCATTTCTACAACTTACCTGTAACAACATCAACAGTGTGTGCTGGTCTTTTCCCAAGTTCCGTAGATGTCCCGAGTGACCAACAATAACTTTTTGCACATGCATGCAATGTTTCAATCAATCAATCAACATTTATTTATAAAGCGCTTTACAGCACCACTGGTGTCCAAAGTGCTTAATATTAAAAACACAAATTCACAACCGCACATAAAAACTCAACACTAAGTGTTAAAAATGAGTTTAATTAAATAAGTCTTTAACTTGGATTTAAAAAGTGCTAGGTCAGGAA
Source organism: Thalassophryne amazonica (assembly GCF_902500255.1). Lineage (NCBI taxonomy): Eukaryota > Metazoa > Chordata > Actinopteri > Batrachoidiformes > Batrachoididae > Thalassophryne > Thalassophryne amazonica. The sequence continues at coordinate 17,366,402 of NC_047113.1, read as the reverse complement.
TAGTATGTAACGCAAAAGGTAGCTCGTTCCACAGTCTGGGGCTGGCTACCGCGAAAGCATGATCACCCCAGCGTTTATATCTTGACCTCGGAACATCTAAGTAAAGCTGGCCAGATACCCTTAATGTACTAGTGTAGGAGCGCAAAGTTAAAATTTCAGACAAGTAGGGAGGTGCAAGGCCATAAATAGCTTTAAAAAACAAACACTAAAATTTTTAAATAAATTCTAAAATGAACTGGAAGCCAGTGGAGTGAGTACAGGACAGGCGTAATATGCTCACATCTAAAAGCGTTTGTTAAAAGATGAGCAGCAGCATTCTGCACCAACTGGAGACGGCAAGAGACGGATTAATGCCCGAATAAAGTGCATTACAATAATCAAGTCTGGAGCTGATGAAAGCAGGAATGGCTGTCTCAAGATCACAGCCTACTGAGGAAGTGCTTTATTTTAGCCAAAAGTCTAAGTTGGAAAAAACTAGCTTTGACAACAGGGTTTATCTGTTGATCAAACCTCAAGCAGCTGTCAAATATCACAAATTCTTAACAGCTGGTTTTACATAGTTAGTCAAAGCACCAAAATTTGGTGTTTGGTGATTTGTTTTTATCGGTAGTCACATGACAATGGTGTCAGTTTGAGAGTTTGCAGTATGAGAGTTACGCATAAGGCAGAATGGATCTGGCACTGAACAGGTGAGTTATTTGAGATGAAACCAGGCATTTTATTGAACTATAGAGGGGTGGGCACTCTGACAAATGTAAACTTGGCTGCACTATCGTGCACTCCCTCCTCCCTTTTCAGGCAGAATTTCACGCTCAAGGCCCTGGGCATGCCAATGTGCAGATGGAACATTCTTTGTTTTAACAAGGATGACAATCATCCATTACTGCCAAGTGATCTATAGTACAACCCCTGGCAAAAGTATGGAATCACCGGCCTCGGAGGATGTTCATTCAGTTGTTTAATTTTGTAGAAAAAAAGCAGATCACAGACATGACACAAAACTAAAGTCATTTCAAATGGCAACTTTCTGGCTTTAAGAAACACTATAAGAAATCAAGAAAAAAAGATTGTGGCAGTCAGTAACGGTTACTTTTTTAGACCAAGCAAAGGAAAAAAATATGGAATCACTCAATTCTGAGGAAAAAATTATGGAATCACCCTGTAAATTTTCATCCCCAAAACTAACACCTGCATCATATCAGATCTGCTCGTTAGTCTGCATCTAAAAAAGAGTGATCACACCTTGGAGAGCTGTTGCACCAAGTGGACTGACATGAATCATGGCTTCAACATGAGAGATGTCAATTGAAACAAAGGAGAGGATTATCAAACTCTTAAGAGAGAGTAAATCATCACGCAATGTTGCAAAAGATGTTGGTTGTTCACAGTCAGCTGTGTCTAAACTCTGGACCAAATACACACAACATGGGAAGGTTGTTAAAGGCAAACATACTGGTAGAAATGAGGAACGAATGGGAGGAAACTGGAGTCAACGTCTGTGACCGAACTGTAAGAAACAGCCTAAAGGAAATGGGATTTACATACAGAAAAGCTAAACGAAAGGCATCATTAACACCTAAACAGAAAAAACAAGGTTACAATGGGCTAAGGAAAAGCAATTGTGGACTGTGGATGACTGGATGAAAGTCATATTCAGTGATGAATCTCGAATCTGCATTGGGCAGAGGTGATGATGCTGGAACTTTTGTTTGGTGCCTTTCCAATGAGATTTATAAAGATGACTGCCTGAAGAGAACATGTAAATTTCCACAGTCATTGATGATATGGGGCTGCATGTCAGGTAAAGGCACTGGGCAGATGGCTGTCATTACATCATCAATAAATGCACAAGTTTATGTTGATATTTTGGACAATTGAAAGGATGTTTGGGGATGATAAAATCATTTTTCAAGATGATAATGCATCTTGCCATAGAGCAAAAACTGCAAAAACATTCCTTACAAAAAGACACATAGGGTCAATGTGCAGATCTGATTTGATGCAGGTGTTAATTTGGGGGATGAAAATTTACAGGGTGATTCCATAATTTTTTCCTCTGCTTGGTCTAAAAAAGTAACCGTTACTGACTGTTGTGTGGGCCGCTGAAGAGGAGGTACTGCTGGCCCACCACCACCAGAGGGCGCCCTGCTTGGAGTGCGGGCTCCAAGCACGAGAGGGCGCCAGACCCAGAAGAAGTGACAGCTGTCACTCATCCTCTGCACCAGCTGTCACTCGTTATCATCACTACCATAAAAAGCCGGACTGCAACTCCACCTCCCCGGCCGAGAAATCCTGTTGGGAAGGTGTCGTAGCAACGGACCCACAACAGGGGGCGCAAATGAACGGACAATGAGTAAGCCAAAAGGTAACAATTTAATGTTGTGATATTACACAACGAAACGTGTCTTAATTTCACAGTCAATAAACACCAGGTGAAGTGTGGGCAGGCTCGAAGATAGAAGGCGCCCGACGAGAGAGAAGCCGCGTCCCACACGGCTTCCACCACCAACGGCCTGAAGAACACCGGAGCCGCCAAGTCCCGAGTCCCCAGGTGGCCTCTGTCTTCGACTGTCGACCCTGGTACTGCTGGCAGAAAGCAGAAATATGATGTGTGAGTGTGAGTCCGCACACTCAGTAATCTATAGTCCAGATACCGTTAGGAGGGAGCACCTCCACCTCCAAATCACACACACTCGTGCAGCTCCTGTTTGTCCCTCTTCTGGGTCTTCACAGGAATGCGACTGCACACAGAACAAAGTTAGACAGCGTATTAGTCAGCAGAGAAATTACCTTGGTTCTGGTAGTCGTTTTCTCAGCGGGGAGGTGGAGTTGCAGTCCGGCTTTTATGGTAGTGATGATAACGAGTGACAGCTGGTGCAGAGGATGAGTGACAGCTGTCACTTCTTCTGGGTCTGGCGCCCTCTCGGGCTTGGAGCCCGCACTCCAAGCAGGGCGCCCTCTGGTGGTGGTGGGCCAGCAGTACCTCCTCTTCAGCGGCCCACACAACACTGACTGCCACAATCTTTTTTTCCTTGAGTTTCTTATAGTGTTTCTTAAAGCCAGAAAGTTGCCATTTGAAATGACTTTAGTTTTGTGTCATGTCTGTGATCTGCTTTTTTTCTACAAAATTAAACAACTGAATGAACATCCTCTGAGGCCGGTGATTCCATAATTTTTGCCAGGGGTTGTAGTACTCACTTTGTGAACTTTGCACACTTGTAGCTTCCTTAATAATTCAAAGTTCTCCAGACTGCTTTCTGTTCTCTGTCCTAGACTTAAACAATGGTTTAGTCTGGGACAGTGACTGAACAAGCGTTAACTTGTTGACTTCAGGCCGTTGCTCACAGGAGGATTGGTTGTACTGTTTGAAACAATACATGGATACTAACCAATGCAGTTCTTGCTGGTACTGAGGACTGGCTGATCCAAAATGAAACCCAGGACAGAACCACAAGCAGAGTAGAGGGGACATATGTCTCCAAGATAAAGAACAAAACATTTCTACGAAGTGCAAAGTGCAACATCAGTTTGGGATATGTTCCTGTCAAGACAAAAAGACAGTGCTTCAACCAAACACAACAAATACATTAATTTCACAATTACATTTCACTGTGGCATGCACAAGTTCAAGGAAAGAGGCTTTTACACATTTTACTTTTATTACATTTAAAAAGTATATATAATTTTATGTTTCCTTTTAAAATTCCTGCTCTTTCATCTTAATGTAATACAAATGTCTACAACATTATAAAAATACATAAAATGCTGTAAAGCATGTACCTGTAAATAGAGTTTTGAACACATTTTTCCTCCAACCATACATTTTCTATTTGATCAGACAATGTGTTTTTAAATCAGAATGTCTGTTTATTTGTATACAACTGAGATATATTTTTCAGTTTGTCTTCACTGTGCCACCAGTTTATTTCCCTGAGGATGAGGCCTTTTAAACAGCATAGAAGATTCCAGGAAAATGGTGGAATAACTTGTAAAAGCTTCTGGATGACCAATTGACATAATATTGGGATTAATTGGGGGACATTTGTCTGTATTTAAGGACCTAATGGAAGGACCAGTGCCTTTGAGCATGAAAACAATGTGAAGAATTAAGGACAAGCTTTTGGGAACAAAATTTCAACTCATAAGTCAGGTTTCTCCTTGGAGCCATCTGATAAGGATTATTGGTACCTTCAAGCAACTGTATAATCTATTCCACAAAACATGAGAAGCTTGGAGCCATAATGACTTCACATCATAAAGGAGGGGTTACAACTTAACCCGAGTCATTAACCCCAATATCGTCATGGAATTGATGTTGGAGTTTGGGGCATATTTGTAAAATGTCAAAATAGTGTTTCAATGTGAGTTGGAGAGTGGAAGGTATTTGGACCTACTGCATCACAACATATTGTTAGATAATATCTGTGCTAATTCCTTATTTTATGTAGTTAAAGTATTTGCTTTTGTTACCTGTTTAGAAGTGCCTGGTTCTAACTGGTTGAAGGTCTCAACAGAAGAGTTAGGTTTCACTTCCATCACGCATGCGCAAGTTTAAGATAAAGGGAGGACTTCCCTCTGTTTGTGGGGAGCCAGTAAGAATAGGTTTGTGAGACTAAAATCCACCCACTGTACCGCCTGTATTGTTTTGTACAAAAGCATTTATGCCGCCCATGTTCTAGGTGTTTTCAGGAAATGGAGTCCGTGTGTGGGCTCCGTTCTGGGGACCTGGGCCTGGTTTTCAGCGTGACTTTGAATAAATTCAAACTGAGGAATGTATCGATTTTGTTCTTTATAAGGGGCAGTGTATTACAAAATGAACTGGGAGGAATTACAATATTTCAGTTGTACTAGGAAGGACTTGAATTCCCTGCTCAAAACATCATTGAACAGTGCAGCTGATGGCAGCTCAGACATTAACCAGGCCCACTGTCAAAGCTTCCAGTGTGAACCAGGACTCAACCCAGCCTGTCCACCACTTCAACCAAACTCTCACCTGTCGTAGGTGGTAAAAGGCAGTATCGGCCGGCGGCCCCCAGTGTGCTGCACATGTTCAAAACCGTAATGGAATGTACTTATAAAAAGTTTGACATTTCTGAATTATAAACCTTTGTTTTCAGCTGATCTTCCGAAATATTCTAATATTTTGAGCTGCACATTATACGTATTTGTATTTTTTGGAGCAGTTAACTGTAATTATCAAAATAAATTAAAAATACTTAAAACATTTTAGTTTGTATTGTCACATGCCCGTGGCTCAGAGGACAGTGACAAGGAGGAGACACAAACAAGAGGATTAGAAAAATAGAAGTATTTATTTACAATAGTTTAAGTCAATAAATTAAAAGGTGCAAAGATGTGCAGCTGTGCAAAAAGGCGCTCTGTTACCGGTCGGCGCAGCGAGACGTCCTAAAAAGAGAGGGAGAGAACAAAATGAATTAGTTGGGCCCACTTAAGAGACAGGGACACCGGGCCCAGGTGCCCCTGATTATGGGCCCGCCCCGCTACAAGACGGCAGGGCCGTCACACCCTCCCCTTCAAAAGGGAAGTCCACCTAAGGACTTTCCAAACCAATCGCGAACAGCACAATTTTTTCTTTTTGTTAGTAGTACTACATTATATTTTGTTGCACCAAAATTACAATATTTACAGCTTACTTATATTCAGCTATACATTTTTTTCCTTTACAAACTACTTTAAAATCTGATAGGACTAAGTTTTTTCTTCTATTTTCCATTATCAAACAAGAGAAGTTCTACTTAGCTATACAGGCTAAAGATGACACCAATTGGTAAAGTCACAAGCTTAGCACACATCCTCTGCTGCACCTCCAGAGTTCTGGCGCCTGAAACTGAGGACAGGCAGAAGAGAGACAGGCACAAAAATGACGGCAACTTTGCTTTTTCCTTTTTTAAACTGGCGCACGTGACAAAGCATCAGCCAACAAGTTATCAGAACCTTTAATATGACGAATGTCTAAACTGAACGCCTGTAGAAACAGCACTTTCAACGTTTTTTCACATCTACGTGACCAACGTCATCATGGGCAACTCTGCGCACATCATGAAACATCTCAGGAACAACAATCTGAAAAATGGGCTCACCAATGAAGTCACCATGACATGGGACCCACTTGCGCACCAACAGACCCCTCCTGCATGAAGTACCCATGAGCAGCACTCTGTACCTTGTCACCTGGAAAGAACATTTCAAACAAAACTGAAAGAGCTGGATCAGACTTTTGATGCTGACTCCATTCCTTCACAGAGACAGATGCTGGGAGCTCGGGCAACAAGACTGAGCTCTCAAGCACATCCGACTCAGACGCACGAAATTGAGTGGCACGTCACGACACAAGCCGGAAACACCTCTGGACACTGCTCTTCAAGCAGAGATGACGAGCGTGGCTCAGGGGTCACCACGGGCAAAGGAGACCTCGGCCACACAGCACTACCAACCAAATCATTGCCTAAAATCAATGAAACCCCAGGAAGCGGCAGAGTGGGGCGCACGCCTACAATCACCAGACCATTAATAAACCCACATTCTAACATAATTGTGTGCCTCGGCAAGGAGACCACACCCAGCTCCATCCCATGCATAAGGACAGTCACCCGTTTCTGTAGCAGAGGAAAATGGAAGGACAGAAGCCACTATAAATGAGTGTTTAGCCCCTGTGTCACGCAGCATCTGTAATATGAACACGCTGCTCCGCTCCCCACAATGGCACACATACGCATCATGGATGAAGGAGCAAAAGCTTATCGAACCCTTTTCCTGGACTTATATTTGAAGCTGACAGAGCAGGAGCTGAAGGGCCGTACATTTTACACTCAATTTTAGACTTGAGCACAGGAACTGAGACTTCCAGTGGCCCGTTGCCTGACGTATTACACTGCTAGAGTGCCCTCTGAATGAAGCAGAGCGACCTGTGCAAAGGTCTGCGAGTAGGAGCGACTTTCACTGATATAGGCTGGTCCTAAATGAAAAATTCAGCCTAGCCCCTTGAGAGTCAGGACAAAATCATCTGCCAGCTCAGCTGCCTTCAGAGCAGTGCTGGGTTGCTTGTCAGTAACATAAGTAGCTACTGCTGAGGAATACAGTTCTTAACCTGCTCCAAGATCATCAACTCTGACAAACCCTCAAAAGTGTCAATATTTAAAGCGAACAACAACAATTAAATTGGACAGGTTAAATCTAATGAATTCCACTTGAGTTTGACATTCATTTTTCTCAAAATTCCTGAATTTCTGGCGATAAGCTTCTGGGACTAATTCGTAAGATTTTAGAACCGCAGCCTTTATTTTGGCATAATCCAGACACTCTGCAGCGTTCAATGCAGAATAAGCCTCCTGGGCACGACCAGTAAACACGGACTGCAACAACAAAGCTCTATCACAATCCGCCTAATTTTTAACATCTGCAATGCGCTCGAACAGAACAAAAAAAAGTATCTGGATCTTTTTCATTAAACTTTGGCATTAGGTGCAGACTAGCACCCACGTCAAACGCGTTAGGAGCAGGCCTATACAGCAGAGGAAAATGATTCTTCACTCACCTCGCCTATAACCTTACCATCCCGAATCAAATTCAATTTATAGTGTTCCAATTCCAATCTCATTTTTTCAGTCTCTTGTCTGACACGTTCTAACTGAACCTCTTTTTCAGCTTCAGTTCTCAGTCTCATTTGTTCCAGTTGAATTTCAGCATCTTTTCTGCTTTTCTCTTGTTCAATTTGCAGCAACATTAATTCCTTACGCTGCTCAAAACTCAGTCCATTAAACGAAACAGACAGCTCGGGTTTAGAATTGACATATAAACCCGACTGTTGCTCCCCCTCTCAGGACGCCTTTATTAAAAAGCGCAGCAGTGATTATATCTCTATCATCATCTTTGCGTATATTATTTCCCACTGTAATGCCGTAGTGTTCAGCTATCTGCAATAAGTGTTTCTTTTGACAATTTTCCAAAAGAAAACTTTCAGAAGGAGTGGAGAAAAATGCGAAACAGAAGCCATGGTTACAAAAAAAAAAAAAAAGTAATGTGAACCGAACTGAATGCAAACTGCCAAGCTCACATAACCGAGGCTGAGGGCCAGCGCGTCCCTCGGAGTCCCTCGCCCTGAACTACTTAACCCAAATCTACCTGCTTAACCTAGTCTTCTTGCGGTCTCATATGGTGGGTATTTATGCGCTAAAACCCGATGGGTCTGAGCAGCGACCAGCAAGCTGACAACCCCAGAACACCACGGACGCACTCCCAAGCCGAAGCTTGTAGCCACGTTCACCATTGCCCTCACAAATAAAAGCAGGCAAATCTCCTTATGAGAAAAGCCACTAAAGCCTAACGAAGGACTCCAAAACACCATGCAGCACGAGACAGCACTTACCTTCACCTCGGATCAAAAAAAAACAAAACAATTTGGCTTCAAACCTCTCGCGTGTCCCCACAAACAAACAAACGAACGCGCAATCAGCAGGTGCGCACCGGATTCTAATCACGTAATCAGCGTGCGGCAAAGCCCCAACACAAAAACAGGCCTAAAAACAAACTTTAACCAAATAAATTTACAAAAACTAAACGCGCTGACTACAAAAATTAAATTTAAAGGACGAGCCCACTCGTCACGTGCCGTGGGTTCCCCCCGGAGGAGCTGGGGGAGGTATGTGTGATTGGGAGGTCTGGGCGGCTTTGCTTGAGCTGCTGCCCCCGCGACCCGACTCCGGATAAAGCGGAAGAAAATGGATGGCTGGATGGATGGATGGATGTCTTACATCAGTTTGCATATGTTCAAATCAAATCATCATTTTTTCATGTTGTGCAAATCAAGGATATTGATATACCCTCTGTGCATTTAGGAATAACCCTGTTGTGTCTGATGATTTGTGGATGTTCACCGCTGGTTATACGGTCGCAAAGTGAGTAAAAAGGAGTTTTACTGGTGATGCGTTAAACATATACAGTATTTGCGGACCGTATAACAGCATGCATGTCCGCAAATCATCAGACACAAGGGGTTATTCTCATTCTAACCCATTCCATTGCTTGCACGGTTTATTTTTCTGTAGGTAGTCAGTCAGTGAGCAGCGTCGCTCCAACAGCGGTCAGGGCGCAGAGTAATCCAGCAAATGTGAAATCCATCAAATCTGACATGGTAATTCTGTGTCAGAATCCACATCAGTACTTTCGTATGCTACCTAAAATAAACCACCATTTGGGCGTTGATACGCAACTTTCTCACTCTCAAATAGCGCCATTATGACATCTGCGTAGCAGCGCGCGCAACCGGTGTTCTGTCGAATTGTGTGTCTCATCACATAAATTGACAGTTCCGCGTCCCGACAATATTGCACATGCGCAGTGCACGGAGGGTGGCCTGTCAGTTCAATTAAATTTTCAGTTCAGTTTCAGTTTATTTCATTTATATAGCACCAAATCACAACAAAGTTGCCTCAAGGCTTTCACACAAGTAAGGTCTGACATCTCGTCAGAACGCCAGTCAAGGCGCAGCGTAATACATCCAAATGTGAAATGGTTGAAAATTTTGCCACCGTTACCCCGATATTATACAGTCTGAAATCTCACACGATTAACCAATCAGATTTGCGGAAAAAAAAATGTAATTGGATTAGAATTGCAGTTATTGAGACAAATTAACTTCATAGGAATTAGCTTTAAGTTAGCAAAAGTAAGCTAAAACTGTAAGATGACTCCATCTTATCGGGTTACAAAATGGTGTTTTCAGTTTATTTCTCACTAGCCTTTACATAATACTAGCAAGAGTGGCTTGGCTCTACTGGTGGTTGGCTCTCACTGCGGTATTTATCACTTCCGTTCCGGAGCACAGCAGTGTTTGCTGTCTGTTAGCTGTTTAATCTGCGCAGTTAGATTGATCTAGTTAACTAGATAACGATTTGTTTCACAGTGTAATCTTCATGTGCCTTAACTAAAGCACTCCCTCTGCTGAATCACCTCTAAATTATTTACACATTATTTTTAGGAATGTGTTTTAGGAATCCGCTAGCTTAGCGCAGCTACTAGCTCTTAGCCGATTTAGCATGGCGGCTTCTCCTGTCTCTCCTGCACTTTTCTGCTCTGGGTGTGAAATGTTTAGTTATTCCTCGGCCTCCTTTAGCAGTAATGGTACTTGTAATAAGTGTAGCTTATTCATAGCTTTGGAGGCCAGGCTGGGCGAATTGGAGACTCGGCTCGCACCGTGGAAAATTCTACAGCTAGCCAGGCCCTTGTAGTCGGTGCGGACCAAGGTAGCTTAGCCGCCGTTAGTTCCCTTCCAGCAGATCCCGAGCAGCCGGGAAAGCAGGCCGACTGGGTGACTGTGAGGAGGAAGCGTAGCCCTAAACAGAAGCCCCGTGTACACCGCCAACCCGTTCACATTTCTAACCGTTTTTCCCCACTTGGCAACACACCCGCCGAGGATCAAACTCTGGTTATTGGCGACTCTGTTTTGAGAAATGTGAAGTTAGCGACACCAGCAACCATAGTCAGTAGTCTTCCGGGGGCCAGAGCAGGCGACATTGAAGAAAATTTGAAACTGCTGGCTAAGGCTAAGCGTAAATTTGGTAAGATTGTAATTCACGTCGGCAGCAATGACACCTGGTTACGCCAATCAGAGGTCACTAAAATTAACATTGAATCGGTGTGTAACTTTGCAAAAACAATGTCGGACTCTGTAGTTTTCTCTGGGCCCCTCCCCAATCGGACCGGGAGTGACGTTTAGCCGCATGTTCTCCTTGAATTGCTGGCTGTCTGAGTGGTGTCCAAAAAATGGGTGGGCTTCATAGATAATTGGCAAAGCTTCTGGGGAAAACCTGGTCTTGTTAGGAGAGACGGCATCCATCCCACTTTGGATGGAGCAGCTCTCATTTCTAGAAATCTGGCCAATTTTCTTAAATCCTCCAAACCGTGACTATCCAGGGTTGGGACCAGGAAGCAGAGTTGTAGTCTTACACACCTCTCTGCAGCTTCTCTCCCTTGCCATCCCCTCATTACCCCATCCCCATAGAGACGGTGCCTGCTCCCAGACCACCAATAACCAGTAAAAATCTATTTAAGCATAAAAATTCAAAAAGAAAAAATAATATAGCACCTTCAACTGCACCACAGACTAAAACAGTTAAATGTGGTCTATTAAACATTAGGTCTCTCTCTTCTAAGTCCCTGTTAGTAAATGATATAATAATTGATCAACATATTGATTTATTCTGCCTTACAGAAACCTGGTTACAGCAGGATGAATATCTTAGTTTAAATGAGTCAACACCCCCGAGTCACACTAACTGCCAGAACGCTCGTAGCACGGGCCGAGGCGGAGGATTAGCAGCAATCTTCCATTCCAGTTTATTAATTAATCAAAAACCCAGACAGAGCTTTAATTCATTTGAAAGCTTGACTCTTAGTCTTGTCCATCCAAATTGGAAGTCCCAAAAAACAGTTTTATTTGTTATTATCTATCGTCCACCTGGTTGTTACTGTGAGTTTCTCTGTGAATTTTCAGACCTTTTGTCTGACTTAGTGCTTAGCTCAGATAATTATAGTGGGTGATTTTAACATCCACACAGATGCTGAGAATGACAGCCTCAACACTGCATTTAATCTATTATTAGACTCAATTGGCTTTGCTCAAAATGTAAATGAGTCCACCCACCACTTTAATCATATCTTAGATCTTGTTCTGACTTATGGTATGGAAATTTAAGACTTAACAGTATTCCCTGAAAACTCCCTTCTGTCTGATCATTTCTTAATAACATTTACATTTACTCTGATGGACTACCCAGCAGTGGGGAATAACTTTCATTACACTAGAAGTTTTTCAGAAAGCGCTGTAACTAGGTTTAAGGATATGATTCCTTCTTTATGTTCTCTAATGCCATATACCAACACAGTGTAGAGTAGCTACCTAAACTCTGTGAGTGAGATAGAGTATCTCGTCAATAGTTTTACATCCTCATTGAAGACAACTTTGGATGCTGTAGCTCCTCTGAAAAAGAGAGCCTTAAATCAGAAGTGCCTGACTCCGTGGTATAACTCACAAACTCGCAGCTTAAAGCAGATAACCCGTAAGTTGGAGAGGAAATGGCGTCTCACTAATTTAGAAGATCTTCACTTAGCCTGGAAAAAGAGTCTGTTGCTCTATAAAAAGCCCTCCGTAAAGCTAGGACATCTTACTCATCACTAATTGAAGAAAATAAGAACAACCCAGGTTTCTTTTCAGCACTGTAGCCAGGCTGACAAAGAGTCAGAGCTCTATTGAGCCGAGTATTCCTTTAACTTTAACTAGTAATGACTTCATGACTTTCTTTGCTAATAAAATTTTAACTATTAGAGAAAAAATTACTCATAACCATCCTAAGGACATATCGTTATCTTTGGCTGCTTTCAGTGATGGCGGTATTTGGTTAGACCTTTCTCTCCGATTGTTCTGTCTGAGTTATTTTCATTTGTTACTTCCTCCAAACCATCAACGTGTCTATTAGACCCCATTCCTACCAGGCTGCTCAAGGAAGCCCTACCATTAATTAATGCTTCGATCTTAAATATGATCAATCTATCTTTATTAGTTGCCTATGTACCACAGGCTTTTAAGGTGGCAGTAATTAAACCATTACTTAAAAAGCCATCACTTGACCCAGCTATCTTAGCTAATTATAGGCCAATCTCCAACCTTCCTTTTCTCTCAAAAATTCTTGAAAGGGTAGTTGTAAAACAGCTAACTGATCATCTGCAGAGGAAATGGTCTATTTGAAGAGTTTCAGTCAGGTTTTAGATCATTATAGTACAGAAACAGCATTAGTGAAGGTTACAAATGATCTCTTATGGCCTCAGACAGTGGACTCATCTCTGTGCTTGGTTCTGTTAGACCTCAGTGCTGCTTTTGATACTGTTGACCATAAAATTTTATTACAGAGATTAGAGCATGCCATAGGTATTAAAGGCACTGCGCTGCGGTGGTTTGAATCATATTTATCTAATAGATTACAATTTGTTCATGTAAATGGGGAATCTTCTTCACAGACTAAGGTTAATTATGGAGTTACACAAGGATCTGTGCTAGGACCAATTTTATTCACTTTATACATGTTTCCCTTAGGCAGTATTATTAGATGGCATTGCTTAAATTTTCATTGTTACGCAGATGATACCCAGCTTTATCTATCCATGAAGCCAGAGGACACACACCAATTAGCTAAACTGCAGGATTGTCTTACAGACATAAAGACATGGATGACCTCTAATTTCCTGCTTTTAAACTCAGATAAAACTGAAGTTATTGTACTTGGCCCCACAAATCTTAGAAACATGGTGTCTAACCAGATCCTTACTCTGGATGGCATTACCCTGACCTCTAGTAATACTGTGAGAAATCTTGGAGTCATTTTTGATCAGGATATGTCATTCAATGCGCATATTAAACAAATATGTAGGACTGCTTTTTTGCATTTGCGCAATATCTCTAAAATTAGAAAGGTCTTGTCTCAGAGTGATGCTGAAAAACTAATTCATGCATTTATTTCCTCTAGGCTGGACTATTGTAATTCATTATTATCAGGTTGTCCTAAAAGTTCCCTGAAAAGCCTTCAGTTAATTCAAAATGCTGCAGCTAGAGTACTGACAGGGACTAGAAGGGGAGAGCATATCTCACCCATATTGGCCTCTCTTCATTGGCTTCCTGTTAATTCTAGAATAGAATTTAAAATTCTTCTTCTTACTTATAAGGTTTTGAATAATCAGGTCCCATCTTATCTTAGGGACCTCATAGTACCATATCACCCCAATAGAGCGCTTCGCTCTCAGACTGCAGGCTTACTTGTAGTTCCTAGGGTTTGTAAGAGTAGAATGGGAGGCAGAGCCTTCAGCTTTCAGGCTCCTCTCCTGTGGAACCAGCTCTCAATTCAGATCAGGGAGACAGACACCCTCTCTACTTTTAAGATTAGGCTTAAACTTTCCATTTTGCTAAAGCTTATAGTTAGGGCTGGATCAGGTGACCCTGAACCATCCCTTAGTTATGCTGCTATAGACTTAGACTTCCCACTGTCGCCAAGTGCTTGCTCACAGGGGGTCGTTTTGACCGTTGGGTTTTTCCGTAATTATTGTATGGCCTTGCCTTACAATATAAAGCGCCTTGGGGCGACTGTTTGTTGTGATTTGGCGCTATATAAATAAAATTGATTTGATTTGATAATATATGAGAAACATGTATATAAAGACAGAAAACTAAACAGTTTTGAAGAGACCAGCGACTGACGTCACGGTACAGCTCTACTCTGATTGGCTGTCACTCACATCACTCAAAACCAAAACAGATCCAACTGAAACAGAATGTGACTTTTTAACCTCTTAAAATACATCAAGGTTTGCCATCTTTTAACTTGTCCAAGGTCTGTGTCCTAAAATGTTCCCTGTGAATTAGCAAACCCTGGCAGTAACAGGACTGGATTTATACTGCGTGCAAACAGGCGGACAGACGGATGAAAAGCCTTTGCAATACCTGATGGCCATATTTGATGGCCTTGAGTAAAAATGCAACAACCCCCCCTTCAGTTAATTATTTATTATTGTAAGTTTCATACAGTATTGCAAAGCAAATATTTAAGTTCTCATACAATGTATGAAAGCCAATAAAAGAAATGTACATCGATATTATTCTCTTGATGAAGGCAATTCAGCGCAGCGCAGCATAGCGGGATGCAGTTCAGGCAGCCTATTCTTTACAGCTAATAAAGAGCTTAAACTTATCCTCGCTTTTTTCTCTGGATTTATCAGCAGATAGGTTATGTGGCATGGTTGCATCCTCACTTTAGTAGATTAATAAGGTGTTAGCCATCTATTCATACAGTACATGAACAACAGTAACTTCCATCAGCGTAATGCAAATAAGAATGCCGGGTTTTATACATTTCACCCAAACAACCTCTGTGGCAGGTGGTGTTGTCACTTTGACCAGTGGTGGCAACTGTTGTTGGACCACAATCAAGGACTAAGAACCGCCTAATTATAGTGAAGACAGGCAATGGGTTGGAACCGGGACTCAAAGAAGAGATAGTAAAGCCAGTAGAAGATATTGACTATGAGAAACGCCATCGGGGAAAACAGTACGGGAATGGCGGTCAATGTTGTGTGGGTTTTTCCACAATGAAAACAGATACTGCTCTACGAGATGCATCCTTGACTGATGACAGGCCACAACCGTTCCCAGTCATCTTTCTTTGGTGGCGCCACGCTCCTTGTGTCAGTCTTTGCTGACTGTTCTGTGGGCTGCGTCGTGGACTCCTCTGCAGTGGAGTCGATCTCCACAGACTGGTTGGTTGGTTGGCACTGACGATAGGGATGGAAACCTTTCCGTTGGATTGAATGAACTCCCTCAGCAGGTCCTATTCGCACAGATAGAGAAAGTGATAAATAGATCGATTAAGTAGATTGGCTGAGAGACTGATTCTGTTGCTCACCCTGTGTAAATCCTCTAAGGTCTGATGCTGCATGGTATAGAAGTGGGCACAGGCGTACTCCAGAAGTGCACCAAAGATAAAGGTGAAGCAGATGCCAAGTAAACATCTATGGCCTTGATGAAGCAGTTGGCATTGGGCAGTGAAGTGCGGGCACCCATCATTAGGGTAGTCATCGTCAAACTGTTGTCACTCCTGAAGCACAAACCATAACATGCTCAGTTTTAGAATTCATGAATTTATTCACATTTTATTTTGACCCTCGATTAAAAGATATGTATGGGTGTGTATATATACACACAAACCATATCTACATGTTCAAACCCCAATCTATCTGCTTTTTTTAATGAAAGTTGCTTAAATGTTGCTTTAAAAATAGAAAAAAAAATGCTTGAGATAAATTAGGTTTTTATGAAAGTTGATTAAAGACCAACCCTAAATTAAATTACTTTTCTTACCCCAACACTTCGTAAAAGGAAAAATGATTTTTCATGACGTACTTGTCATTTCTACAACTTACCTGTAACAACATCAACAGTGTGTGCTGGTCTTTCCCAAGTTCCGTAGATGTCCCGAGTGACCAACAATAACTTTTTGCACATGCATGCAATGTTTTCAATCAATCAATCAACATTTATTTATAAAGCGCTTTACAGCACCAACTGGTGTCCAAAGTGCTTAATATTAAAAACACAAATTCACAACCGCACATAAAAAACTCAACACTAAGTGTTAAAAATGAGTTTAATTAAATAAGTCTTTAACTTGGATTTAAAAAGTGCTAGGTCAGGAATAGTATGTAACGCAAAAGGTAGCTCGTTCCACAGTCTGGGGCTGGCTACCGCGAAAGCATGATCACCCCAGCGTTTATATCTTGACCTCGGAACATCTAAGTAAAGCTGGCCAGATACCCTTAATGTACTAGTGTAGGAGCGCAAAGTTAAAATTTCAGACAAGTAGGGAGGTGCAAGGCCATAAATAGCTTTAAAAACAAACACTAAAATTTTTAAATAAATTCTAAAATGAACTGGAAGCCAGTGGAGTGAGTACAGGACAGGCGTAATATGCTCACATCTAAAAGCGTTTGTTAAAAGATGAGCAGCAGCATTCTGCACCAACTGGAGACGTGCAAGAGACTGATTAATGCCCGAATAAAGTGCATTACAATAATCAAGTCTGGAGCTGATGAAAGCATGAATGGCTGTCTCAAGATCACGCCTACTGAGGAAGTGCTTTATTTTAGCCAAAAGTCTAAGTTGGAAAAAACTAGCTTTGACAACAGGGTTTATCTGTTGATCAAACCTCAAGCAGCTGTCAAATATCACAAATTCTTAACAGCTGGTTTTACATAGTTAGTCAAAGCACCAAAATTTGGTGTTTGGTGATTTGTTTTTATCGGTAGTCACATGACAATGGTGTCAGTTTGAGAGTTTGCAGTATGAGAGTTACGCATAAGGCAGAATGGATCTGGCACTGAACAGGTGAGTTATTTGAGATGAAACCAGGCATTTTATTGAACTATAGAGGGTGGGCACTCTGACAAATGTAAACTGGCTGCACTATCGTGCACTCCCTCCTCCCTTTTCAGGCAGAATTTCACGCTCAAGGCCCCTGGGCATGCCAATGTGCAGATGGAACATTCTTTGTTTTAACAGGATGACAATCATCCATTACTGCCAAGTGATCTATAGTACAACCCCTGGCAAAAGTATGGAATCACCGGCCTCGGAGGATGTTCATTCAGTTGTTTAATTTTGTAGAAAAAAGCAGATCACAGACATGACACAAAACTAAAGTCATTTCAAATGGCAACTTTCTGGCTTTAAGAAACACTATAAGAAATCAAGAAAAAAAGATTGTGGCAGTCAGTAACGGTTACTTTTTTAGACCAAGCAAAGGAAAAAAATATGGAATCACTCAATTCTGAGGAAAAATTATGGAATCACCCTGTAAATTTTCATCCCCAAAACTAACAACCTGCATCATATCAGATCTGCTCGTTAGTCTGCATCTAAAAAAGAGTGATCACACCTTGGAGAGCTGTTGCACCAAGTGGACTGACATGAATCATGGCTTCAACATGAGAGATGTCAATTGAAACAAAGGAGAGGATTATCAACTCTTAAGAGAGAGTAAATCATCACGCAATGTTGCAAAAGATGTTGGTTGTTCACAGTCAGCTGTGTCTAAACTCTGGACCAAATACACACAACATGGGAAGGTTGTTAAAGGCAAACATACTGGTAGAAATGAGGAACGAATGGGAGGAAACTGGAGTCAACGTCTGTGACCGAACTGTAAGAAACAGCCTAAAGGAAATGGGATTTACATACAGAAAAGCTAAACGAAAGGCATCATTAACACCTAAACAGAAAAAACAAGGTTACAATGGGCTAAGGAAAAGCAATTGTGGACTGTGGATGACTGGATGAAAGTCATATTCAGTGATGAATCTCGAATCTGCATTGGGCAAGGTGATGATGCTGGAACTTTTGTTTGGTGCCTTTCCAATGAGATTTATAAAGATGACTGCCTGAAGAGAACATGTAAATTTCCACAGTCATTGATGATATGGGGCTGCATGTCAGGTAAAGGCACTGGGCAGATGGCTGTCATTACATCATCAATAAATGCACAAGTTTATGTTGATATTTTGGACAATTGAAAGGATGTTTGGGGATGATAAAATCATTTTTCAAGATGATAATGCATCTTGCCATAGAGCAAAAACTGCAAAAACATTCCTTACAAAAAGACACATAGGGTCAATGTGCAGATCTGATTTGATGCAGGTGTTAATTTGGGGGATGAAAATTTACAGGGTGATTCCATAATTTTTTCCTCTGCTTGGTCTAAAAAAGTAACCGTTACTGACTGTTGTGTGGGCCGCTGAAGAGGAGGTACTGCTGGCCCACCACCACCAGAGGGCGCCCTGCTTGGAGTGCGGGCTCCAAGCACGAGAGGGCGCCAGACCCAGAAGAAGTGACAGCTGTCACTCATCCTCTGCACCAGCTGTCACTCGTTATCATCACTACCATAAAAGCCGGACTGCAACTCCACCTCCCCGGCCGAGAAATCCTGTTGGGAAGGTGTCGTAGCACGGACCCACAACAGGGGGCGCAAATGAACGGACAATGAGTAAGCCAAAAGGTAACAATTTAATGTTGTGATATTACACAACGAAACGTGTCTTAATTTCACAGTCAATAAACACCAGGTGAAGTGTGGGCAGGCTCGAAGATAGAAGGCGCCGACGAGAGAGAAGCCGCGTCCACACGGGCTTCCACACCAACGGCCTGAAGAACACCGGAGCCGCCAAGTCCCCGAGTCCCAGGTGGCCTCTGTCTTCGACTGTCGACCCTGGTACTGCTGGCAGAAAGCAGAAATATGATGTGTGAGTGTGAGTCCGCACACTCAGTAATCTATAGTCCAGATACCGTTAGGAGGGAGCACCTCCACCTCCAAATCACACACACTCGTGCAGCTCCTGTTTGTCCCTCTTCTGGGTCTTCACAGGAATGCGACTGCACACAGAACAAAGTTAGACAGCGTATTAGTCAGCAGAGAAATTACCTTGGTTCTGGTAGTCGTTTTCTCAGCGGGGAGGTGGAGTTGCAGTCCGGCTTTTATGGTAGTGATGATAACGAGTGACAGCTGGTGCAGAGGATGAGTGACAGCTGTCACTTCTTCTGGGTCTGGCGCCCTCTCGGGCTTGGAGCCCGCACTCCAAGCAGGGCGCCCTCTGGTGGTGGTGGGCCAGCAGTACCTCCTCTTCAGCGGCCCACACAACACTGACTGCCACAATCTTTTTTTCTTGATTTCTTATAGTGTTTCTTAAAGCCAGAAAGTTGCCATTTGAAATGACTTTAGTTTTGTGTCATGTCTGTGATCTGCTTTTTTTCTACAAAATTAAACAACTGAATGAACATCCTCTGAGGCCGGTGATTCCATAATTTTTGCCAGGGGTTTGTAGTACTCACTTTGTGAACTTTGCACACTTGTAGCTTCCTTAATAATTCAAAGTTCTCCAGACTGCTTTCTGTTCTCTGTCCTAGACTTAAACAATGGTTTAGTCTGGGACAGTGACTGAACAAGCGTTAACTTGTTGACTTCAGGCCGTTGCTCACAGGAGGATTGGTTGTACTGTTGAAACAATACATGGATACTAACCAATGCAGGTTCTTGCTGGTACTGAGGACTGGCTGATCCAAAATGAAACCCAGGACAGAACCACAAGCAGAGTAGAGGGGACATATGTCTCCAAGATAAAGAACAAAACATTTCTACGAAGTGCAAAGTGCAACATCAGTTTGGGATATGTTCCTGTCAAGACAAAAAGACAGTGCTTCACCAAACACAACAAATACATTAATTTCACAATTACATTTCACTGTGGCATGCACAAGTTCAAGAAAGAGGCTTTTACACATTTTACTTTTATTACATTTAAAAAGTATATATAATTTTATGTTTCATTTTTAAAATTCTGCTCTTTCATCTTAATGTAAATACAAATGTCTACAACATTATAAAAATACATAAAATGCTGTAAAGCATGTACCTGTAAATAGAGTTTTGAACACATTTTTCTCCAACCATACATTTTCTATTTGATCAGACAATGTGTTTTAAATCAGAATGTCTGTTTATTTTATACAACTGAGATATATTTTTCAGTTTGTCTTCACTGTGCCACCAGTTTATTTCCCTGAGGATGAATGCCTTTTAAAACAGCATAGAAGATTCCAGGAAAATGGTGGAATAACTTGTAAAAGCTTCTGGATGACCAATTGACATAATTTGGGATTAATTGGGGGACATTTGTCTGTATTTAAGGACCTAATGGAAGGACCAGTGCCTTTGAGCATGAAAACAATGTGAAGAATTAAGACAAGCTTTTGGGAACAAAATTTCAACTCATAAGTCAGGTTTCTCCTTTGGAGCCATCTGATAAGGATTATTGGTACCTCAAGCAACTGTATAATCTATTCCACAAAACCATGAGAAGCTTGGAGCCATAATGACTTCACATCATAAAGGAAGGAGGTACAACTTAACACCGAGTCATTAACCCCAATATCGTCAAGGAATTGATGTTGGAGTTTGGGGCATATTTGTAAAATGTCAAAAATAGTGTTTCAATGTGAGTTGGAGAGTGGAAGGTATTTGGACCTACTGCATCACAACATATTGTTAGATAATATCTGTGCTAATTCCTTATTTTATGTTAGTTAAAGTATTTGCTTTTGTTACCTGTTTAGAAGTGCCTGGTTCTAACTGGTTGAAGGTCTCAACAGAAGAGTTAGGTTTCACTTCCATCACGCATGCGCAAGTTTAAGATAAAGGGAGGACTTCCCTCTGTTTGTGGGGAGCCAGTAAGAATAGGTTTGTGAGACTAAAATCCACCCACTGTACCGCCTGTATTGTTTTGTACAAAAGCATTTATGCCGCCCATGTTCTAGGTGTTTTCAGGAAATGGAGTCCGTGTGTGGGCTCCGTTTCTGGGGACCTGGGCCTGGTTTTCAGCGTGACTTTGAATAAATTCAAACTGAGGAATGTATCGATTTTGTTCTTTATAAGGGGCAGTGTATTACAAAATGAACTGGGAGGAATTACAATATTTCAGTTGTACTAGGAAGGACTTGAATTCCCTGCTCAAAACATCATTGAACAGTGCAGCTGATGGCAGCTCAGACATTAACCAGGCCCACTGTCAAAGCTTCCAGTGTGAACCAGGACTCAACCCAGCCTGTCCACCACTTCAACCAAACTCTCACCTGTCGTAGGTGGTAAAAGGCAGTATCGGCCGGCGGCCCCCAGTGTGCTGCACATGTTCAAAACCGTAATGGAATGTACTTATAAAAAGTTTGACATTTCTGAATTATAAACCTTTGTTTTCAGCTGATCTTCCGAAATATTCTAATATTTTGAGCTGCACATTATACGTATTTGTATTTTTTGGAGCAGTTAACTGTAATTATCAAAATAAATTAAAAATACTTAAAACATTTTAGTTTGTATTGTCACATGCCCGTGGCTCAGAGGACAGTGACAAGGAGGAGACACAAACAAGAGGATTAGAAAAATAGAAGTATTTATTTACAATAGTTTAAGTCAATAAATTAAAAGGTGCAAAGATGTGCAGCTGTGCAAAAAGGCGCTCTGTTACCGGTCGGCGCAGCGAGACGTCCTAAAAAGAGAGGGAGAGAACAAAATGAATTAGTTGGGCCCACTTAAGAGACAGGGACACCGGGCCCAGGTGCCCCTGATTATGGGCCCGCCCCGCTACAAGACGGCAGGGCCGTCACACCCTCCCCTTCAAAAGGGAAGTCCACCTAAGGACTTTCCAAACCAATCGCGAACAGCACAATTTTTTCTTTTTTGTTAGTAGTACTACATTATATTTTGTTGCACCAAAATTACAATATTTACAGCTTACTTATATTCAGCTATACATTTTTTTCCTTTACAAACTACTTTAAAATCTGATAGGACTAAGTTTTTTCTTCTATTTTCCATTATCAAACAAGAGAAGTTCTACTTAGCTATACAAGGCTAAAGATGACACCAATTGGTAAAGTCACAAGCTTAGCACACATCCTCTGCTGCACCTCCAGAGTTCTGGCGCCTGAAACTGAGGACAGGCAGAAGAGAGACAGGCACAAAAATGACGGCAACTTTGCTTTTTCCTTTTTTAAACTGGCGCACGTGACAAAGCATCAGCCAACAAGTTATCAGAACCTTTAATATGACGAATGTCTAAACTGAACGCCTGTAGAAACAGCACTTTCAACGTTTTTTTCACATCTACGTGACCAACGTCATCATGGGCAACTCTGCGCACATCATGAAACATCTCAGGAACAACAATCTGAAAAATGGGCTCACCAATGAAGTCACCATGACATGGGACCCACTTGCGCACCAACAGACCCTCCTGCATGAAGTACCCATGAGCAGCACTCTGTACCTTGTCACCTGGAAGAACATTTTCAAACAAAACTGAAAGAGCTGGATCAGACTTTTGATGCTGACTCCATTCCTTCACAGAGACAGATGCTGGGAGCTCGGGCAACAAGACTGAGCTCTCAAGCACATCCGACTCAGACGCACGAAATTGAGTGCACGTCACGACACAAGCCGGAAACACCTCTGGACACTGCTCTTCAAGCAGAGATGACGAGCGTGGCTCAGGGGTCACCACGGGCAAAGGAGACCTCGGCCACACAGCACTACCAACCAAATCATTGCCTAAAATCAATGAAACCCCAGGAAGCGGCAGAGTGGGGCGCACGCCTACAATCACCAGACCATTAATAAACCCACATTCTAACATAATTGTGTGCCTCGGCAAGGAGACCACACCCAGCTCCATCCCATGCATAAGGACAGTCACCCGTTTCTGTAGCAGAGGAAAATGGAAGGACAGAAGCCACTATAAATGAGTGTTTAGCCCCTGTGTCACGCAGCATCTTAATATGAACACGCTGCTCGCTCCCCACAATGGACACATACGCATCATGGATGAAAGGAGCAAAAGCTTTATCGAACCTTTTCCTGGACTTATTATTTGAAGCTGACAGAGCAGGAGCTGAAGGGACGTACATTTTACACCTACTTTTAGACTTGAGCACAGGACACTGAGACTTCCAGTGGCCCGTTGCCTGACAGTAATTACACCTGCTAGAGTGCCCTCTGAATGAAGCAGAGCGACCCTGTGCAAAGGTCTGCGAGTAGGAGCGACTTTCACTGACTATAGGCTTGGTCCTAAATGGAAAAATTTCAGCCATAGCCCCCTTGAGAGTCAGGACAAAATCATCTGCCAGCTCAGCTGCCTTCAGAGCAGTGCTGGGTTTCTGTTCAGTAACATAAGTAGCTACATGCTGAGGAATACAGTTCTTAAACTGCTCCAAGATCATCAACTCTGACAAACCCTCAAAAGTGTCAATATTTAAAGCAGAACAACAACAATTAAATTGACAGGTTAAATCTAATGAATTCCACTTGAGTTTGACATTCATTTTTCTCAAAATTCCTGAATTTCTGGCGATAAGCTTCTGGGACTAATTCGTAAGATTTTAGAACCGCAGCCTTTATTTTGGCATAATCCAGACACTCTGCAGCGTTCAATGCAGAATAAGCCTCCTGGGCACGACCAGTAAACACGGACTGCAACAACAAAGCTCTATCACAATCCGCCTAATTTTTAACATCTGCAATGCGCTCGAACAGAACAAAAAAAAGTATCTGGATCTTTTTCATTAAACTTTGGCATTAGGTGCAGACTAGCACCCACGTCAAACGTGTTAGGAGCAGGCCTATACAGCAGAGGAAAATGATTCTTCACTCACCTCGCCTATAACCTTACCATCCCGAATCAAATTCAATTTATAGTGTTCCAATTCCAATCTCATTTTTTCAGTCTCTTGTCTGACACGTTCTAACTGAACCTCTTTTTCAGCTTCAGTTCTCAGTCTCATTTGTTCCAGTTGAATTTCAGCATCTTTTCTGCTTTTCTCTTGTTCAATTTGCAGCAACATTAATTCCTTACGCTGCTCAAAACTCAGTCCATTAAACGAAACAGACAGCTCGGGTTTAGAATTGACATATAAACCCGACTGTTGCTCTCCCCCTCTCAGGACGCCTTTATTAAAAAGCGCAGCAGTGATTATATCTCTATCATCATCTTTGCGTATATTATTTCCCACTGTAATGCCGTAGTGTTCAGCTATCTGCAATAAGTGTTTCTTTTGACAATTTTCCAAAAGAAAACTTTCAGAAGGAGTGGAGAAAAATGCGAAACAGAAGCCATGGTTACAAAAAAAAAAAAAAAAGTAATGTGAACCGAACTGAATGCAAACTGCCAAGCTCACATAACCGAGGCTGAGGGCCAGCGCGTCCCTCGGAGTCCCTCGCCCTGAACTACTTAACCCAAATCTACCTGCTTAACCTAGTCTTCTTGCGGTCTCATATGGTGGGTATTTATGCGCTAAAACCCGATGGGTCTGAGCAGCGACCAGCAAGCTGACAACCCCCAGAACACCACGGACGCACTCCCAAGCCGAAGCTTGTAGCCACGTTCACCATTGCCCTCACAAAATAAAAGCAGGCAAATCTCCTTATGAGAAAAGCCACTAAAGCCTAACGAAGGACTCCAAAACACCATGCAGCACGAGACAGCACTTACCTTCACCTCGGATCAAAAAAAACAAAACAATTTGGCTTCAAACCTCTCGCGTGTCCCCACAAACAAACAAACGAACGCGCAATCAGCAGGTGCGCACCGGATTCTAATCACGTAATCAGCGTGCGGCAAAGCCCCAACACAAAAACAGGCCTAAAAACAAACTTTAACCAAATAAATTTACAAAAACTAAACGCGCTGACTACAAAAATTAAATTTAAAGGACGAGCCCCCACTCTTGTCACGTGCCCGTGGCTCAGAGGACAGTGACAAGGAGGAGACACAAACGAGAAGATTAGAAAAATAGAAGTATTAATTTACAATAGTTTAAGTCAGTAAATTAAAAGGTGCAAAGATGTGCAGCTGTGCAAAAAGGCGCTCTGTTACCGGTTGGCGCAGCGAGACGTCCTAAAAAGAGAGAGGGAGAGAACAAAATGAATTAGTTGGGCCCACTTAATTAAGAGACAGGGACACCGGGCCCAGGTGCCCCTGATTATGGGCCCGCCCCGCTACAAGACGGCGGGGCCGTCACAGTATGTAATGAGTCTAGAATATGTAAAATGTTCACTTTCTGAAACATCTAAGTATTGAACTTTTTTCTCACTTTTCAAATTTTTTTGAGCTGCAACTTTACAGTGTATTCCATTGCTACTAGGACACTGGTTTGCCCTTAAAATGTTCTGTTTTGGAGATTGTTTCTTTTTATTTATTTATTTTTTTACTGTTTTTTTTTTTTTTTTTTTAGCTGTTTTATTGTGTATTCATACAGTGACAAAGATATTTCTTATGACTTATACTTAAAGGACCTATTTTTTCAAAAATTGAGTGTTGAGAATGAATTCTTTTTCTAAAGTTTGACATTATGAAAATTTAATGTGTAAAAGCCCAATGGTTCCTGCAGTTTTGCATACCACTGTATTCACACGGATGTGAAAATACAGGATTTGCAGTATTTCTACCTGTCTCATACACAGCCTCAGACACTGACGTATAGTAGCTCTCCACACTATACTGAGCCAGTCGCAGTGTGTCGAGACCCCTCACAGAGTCATTTCCTCTGGTCCAGTAGAACATCACGTCCTGCAGATTATACCCCCCTGAACACACAGATGAATGTGGGTTAATGACATTTTGAAGCATGCAATCTCCCAAAAACAACCCTGTTCACTCACTCTGATACTCACTACAATGGTGGGGATAAGAATGGCGATGGAGATGTTAGTGAAGATGATGAACACGATGATTTACGTCCAGCTACACAGGATATATCGAAGACGGAGTTCACAGATACTCACAGCTCTCCAGCTGTAGCGTGCACTCCTGTCTGTCCATCGGGTACTTAGTCAGGTCCATGTTACAGGCGATAGTAGCAGTGATTCTGTGCACATTTATAGTAACATTATTAAAGCTGTATCTATAAGAAATAACTAAACAAGAAGAAGACTTAAGTCTGATACAAGCGAGGCTCATTGGTGGCAGGAATGTTCTTCAGAATACTCAACTTTAAGGGGATGAGAGACTCCAACTCCTTGTTTATGAGTCAGTCACAGGTTACTGTCCATGGGTTCTGTCCTTGGGCCATTGCTGTTTCTTTTGTACATTAATGATATATGTTTGGTTTCCAAGTCTGCTAGTTGTATTTTGTTTGCTGATGATACAACTGTGTTTTGTAGTGGGGATCATTTGGGACAGCTCCTGGACAAAATGGAGAATGAATTACATAAATTTAAACTGTGGTTCGATTCAAACTAATTATTGCTCCATTATGGTAAAACTAAGTGTATCATATTTGGTAATAAGACCAGGAACGTAAATAGAAATTTATTATTAGATCATACTGAAATTGAAATTGTAACAAGTAGAAAATTTCTTGGTGTTTATATTGATGATAAATTAAGCTGGAAAACACATTAAGTATGTTAAATCTAAAATTTAAAAAGTCATTGCAATTCTGCATAAAGTACAAAACTTCCTCTACCAACATTCTTTGGCTATTTTGTATCATGCATTACTTGTTCCATATATGACATACTGTGTTGAGGTTTGGGGAAACACATATAGAACCAATACTAATCCAATATTTCTATTGCAAAAGAAAGCTATAAGAATTATCAGTAATAAAACATATCGGGAGTCAACAAATCCGTTATTTGTTGGTTTGCAAATTTAAAAATTCTGGGACTTTGTTGATTATATCACAATACAAATTATGTATAAAGTCAAAAATAAAGTCTTGCCTAAACATGTCCAGGATCTGTTTAAAATGAGGGATTCCTGCTCCAATTTGAGAGGGACACTGCTGGTAATCTCATTCACATAAATCCTTAGAAGGTTGCCTTGCAGCAGTGAGAAGTTGGATGTCTAGAAACTTCCTACTTTTAAACTCTGATAAGACTGAAATGATGGTTCTTGGTCCAGTGAGACATTGGCTTCAATTTGACCAGTTAATGCTCAGCCTCGGCTCGTGTGTCATACATCACACTGACAAAGTGAGGAACCTTGGGGTAATTTTTGATCCTTCGTTGTCCTTTGGCCTCCACATTAGAAATATTACTCAGACTGCTTTCTTCCACCTGCAAAATATAGCGAAGATTCGTCCCATCCTGTCTATGGCTGATGCTGAGACCCTGATCCATGCATTTATCTCTTCTAGATTGGACTACTGCAGGGGTGCTCAAGTTTGATCCTCGAGAGCTACCTTCCTGATACTCTTAGTTGTGTCCCTGCTCCAACACACCTGAATCCAATGAAAGACTCGTTATCAGGCTTTTAATGAGCCTTTTATTGGATTCAGGTGTGTTGGAGCAGGGAGACAACTAAGAGTATCAGGAAGGCAGCTCTCGAGGACCGAACTTGAGCACCCTTGGACTACTGCAATGTTCTATTTTCTGGTTTACCGCAGTCTAGCATTAGGGGTCTCCAATTGGTTCAAAATGCTGCAGCCAGACTTTTGACACGAAGCAGAAAGTTTGACCACATTACACCCATTTTGGCATCCCTTCACTGGCTTCCTGTCCCAGTGAGATCAGATTTTAAGGTTCTGCTACTAACCTAGAAAATTATTGATGGACTGGCACCCTCCTACCTAGCTGACCTAATTAAACCTTACGTACCGGCCCCGGGCTTTACATTCTCAGGGTGCAGGACTACTTTGTGTCCCTAAGGTGAATAAGATGTCTGCGGGTCACAGAGCTTTCTCTTATCGTGCCCCTGTTCTGTGTAATGATCTCCCTGCATCAATAAAACAGTCAGATTCTGTGGAGACTTTCAAGTCCAGACTTAAGACGCACTTATTTTCCCTTTCATATGGCTGGCATACTGGTACAGTTTTGGTTTACGCTTTTTACTCTTTTAATTCATTTTATTAGTAATTGGAGCGGACCGCGGCCTCAACTTTACCTAAATTCTGGGTCTTTTAGTGAAGTTTAGGGCTAGTGGCTAGCGATCACCTTAGTATTTCTCTGTTTTTCTTGTTATTTAATGCTGACAAATTATACAGTATTTCTTGTCTTTCTGATGCCTGATTCTGTTTTTTCTGTCTGTTTAAGGTGCAACTCCATCCAGAGATGGGAGTTGTGTTCGTGTTGGCGATCCTCCTGTCCTGTGCGCCAACAGCATTTCTTGGATATTCGTCCGTGAATTGTTCTGTGAATTGTTCTGTAATTTATGTTTTGTAGCATGGCCCAAGCAGAGGGTCACCCCTTTGAGTCTGGTCTGCTTGAGGTTTCTTCCTCAGAGGGAGTTTTTCTTTACCACTGTTGCTCTGGGGGTTGGTAAGGTTAGACCTTACCTGTGTGAAGTGCTTTGAGGCAACTCTGTTGTGATTTGGCGCTATATAAATGAAAATAAATTGCTATTGAAATTGGACATTAGTATTTGAAAAACCAAGAATCAGAACTACTGCAAAAACTTAGTGTGTTTCCGTTAAGGGTTGATATTTGGAATAAGTGTCCTGATAATATTAAGTTACTAGGTACCTTTGTCAGCTTTAAAAGACATTACAAAATAATATACTTACTTGTTATAGTTTGGAAAATTAGGTTTACCATTTTGCTGTTGTGCTTGGGTTTATGTACTGTTGCTCGTTGGGTTATGTTTTCAAATTCTGGTGCAGAGTTGTTTTGTTTCCGCATATGTATATGTATACCTTCTTTACTTTATTTTTTACGGTATAAGGGGAGGGTATCTATAAGCTTTGTTTCTGCCTTCACCCTTTCAGCTACACGGATTTATTGTACGTTGCTTCTTTTATGAGTGTGTTATTGTTTGTGTTGTTGTTCTGTGTGCCGAATAAATTCATTCATTCATTCATACTTCCCCAGCCAAGGCTGGTGCCTATTTACAGATGGGTAGATTGGGACAATGGAGATGAAGTGCCTTGTCCAAAGACAGATGTTAGCCCAACTCCAATATCACTGAGCCATCAGCTATGCAATAAAATCTGAAAATTCATAAAACAACAAGAATATACCACCATTACACCATTATTCTTATATATTTGTCCTGAGGGTCACCCTGTAATTATGTAAAATTGATTTGATTTCAAAATCTTTGCAAATAAATAATGCATCAAATTATTCTCTCATGTTTAAGTATGCTTGAAGTGCATATCACTGGTAAATAAAATGTCAAATGAACTCACTATTCTAAATAAATTAAGAATTATGAAAATATTGGTGTATTTCATTTTATTTTTGGTGCCACATGCCCAGAGAAATTAACTCATAAACACGGGGACATTAGCTTGATTTCATCTAATGATGATAAATGCTCAACACCTCACACTGTGAGGAATATGAATTTTGGTGACATCATCTCAGGTCCTGCCTCTAAAATGAATGGGGGGAAAATGTCATTTTTTTACAATATAAAGTCAGTGTTGTGGACTTTAACAGTGAATTCGCCAAAATGGTTAAAATGTGTATTTTGCAAGGGTGTAGTCACATGACTACACTCTAAAAAAGGAACTGCTGTCTCAATGAGAAAAACTCATGGAACAATTTGCATAGATTTTTTAAAAGTTCTTTCAACTTAGTTATTTCAACTTTCAACTAAGTTAATGCCACAAGACTTTTGTAGTTACAGTGGCTTGCAAAAGTATTCAGCACCTTGGTATTTCATGCATTTTAATTTGTTTATGGCATTTCAAATACAAAAAGTAAATCAGGCTTCTCAATATAAAAATTTCTACTAAAAAGAAGACCTGAAAGTTCAGCCACAATTTGCCAGAAGGTACATCTGAGATGCAAGCCTAGATTTAATGTTTTGGTGAAAGAAAACCCTCCTCTGTACCATGTCATCATGAAGCTGTATAACTCAGGATACAAAATGCAAAACATGCACTATGCACAATTTCTCCAGTCACAGTCACAGAACCATGTAACTTCTTCTGGGTTGTCTGGGTGTCTTGGTGGCTTTCCTCACTCTTCTTATTGCACAGTCACGCAGTTTTTGCGAACTGTCTACTCCACACAGATTTATCATAGAGGCCATACTGTTTGTATTTCTTCATAACTGATGTAAATAAAGTTCAAGAGATATTCAGTGACTTGGAAATGTTCATGTATCCATCCCCTGACGTGTCTGAAGAAAACTGGTAATTAAACTGATTATTTACAGGTATTATACCAAAGGGGCTGATTACTTATGCAACCCATCATCTTGGATTTTATATTTTTAATTAATTTATATAAAGTTGTAGAGATTTACTTTCATTTTGAGTCTAAGAAAGATAATTTTAGAAATTTTTATAGTGAGAAGGCTGATTTACTTTTTGTATTTGAAATGCCATAAACAAATTTAAATGTGTGAAATACCAAGGTGCTGAATACTTTTGCAAGACACTATGTTTAAATAACTTTCATGATATAGTAAGCTCATATTTTTAAGCACATTTGGATCATTTCAGATGCTTTTGAAAGCTGAGATCATCAGCCACAAGGTGCTTCACACAAGTAAGGTCTAACCTTACCAACCCCTACAGCAAGCACACAGGGGACAGTAGTAAGAAAAAACTCCCTCTGATGATTTGAGGAAGAAACCTCAAGCAGACCAGACTTAAAGGGGTGACCCTCTGCTTAGGCCATGCTACCAAAAAGATTTACAATACAGAATACAACACAAGAACAACTGACAAGAGTCCATGCAGGCGTCCAGCCCACCATCAGGTGAATAATTATATTTCATTTGTCCAGTTAGCTATAGACTATGAAAATGTCAGGATGAATGCCTATAATTTGTAAATGGTTAATTCAATACTTTTGTAAAGCATCTTGAATTAAAGTTGGAGCTCTGCACTACGAAAACATATTGCTTGTTTCATTTCAACTCCATTGTGGTCAAAATTGTCTCAAAGTCCAAATACATACCTACCCTACCCCTTTTCGGACATGTTGGGTACACAGTAGGAACTTTTTTGTTGTTGTCTTTACTGATCTATCTTGTAATTGTTGTTGTATCAAATGTTCGAAATAAACAGTTTTCATTCATTCATTCATTCATTCATTCATTCATTCATTCATTCATTCATTCATACAGTGAGGAAAATAAGTATTTGAACACCCTGCGATTTTGCAAGTTCTCCCACTTAGAAATCATGGAGGGGTCTGAAATTTTCATCTTAGGTGCATGTCCACTGTGACAGACATAATCCATCCATTCTATTCGGGGCATGACAAACATGGACACAAAAAGGAAACCTGTAATTGACAATAATGAATTTATAAAAGCCAATGAGCTAAATGATTTTTATTTGCGTTTTGAGAGAATAATCAGGAAGAGTGCAGGGACATTTTAAAAGAGATTAGGTGTAATTTGCATGAGGACAGAATTTTAATTGACTCACAATCAGTTACTCAAGTTTTTAAATCAATGTATACTAATAAAGCTACAGGGCCAGACAATATGTCTGCTTTTCTTTTAAAAACATTTGCAGAGGAGCTCACTCCAGCTTGGCATCAACTCTTCCAGCTCTCTATTGATACTTATTCAGTACCTGAGCTTTGGAAGAGATCAGTTATTATTCCAGTTTCCAAGAAATCATGCCCCCAAGTGAATAATGATTTTCGGCCAGTGGCCCTAACCTCTAATGTAATGAAAGCATTGGAGAAACTGTTAATTCAGGAGCTTACTGTAGAGGTGGAGCCACAACTGGATCAGTATCAGTTTGCATACAAAAGGAAGCAGAGTACGAGTGATGCCATTTTAACTATAATGAACTTGGTTTTAAAGCATCTTGAGAGTTCCTCTTCATATGCCAAATTAGTTTTTATTGATTTTGTTCTGCTTTTAACTGTATCCGGTCACATATCCTTCTTCAAAAAATGATTCAGTTGAATGTGAACCCTTTTTTAATTAAGTGGTATCTTGACAAACAGGTCACAGCAGGTGAAGGTCAATTCTGTCTGCTCTGATATTGCATTAAGTAGCACTGGTGCCCCTCAGGGCTGTGTTAGTTCACCTTTTTTATTTACACTGTATACCAATGACTGCATCAGCTATCAGCCAAACCAGTATGTTGTTAAATTTTCAGATGACACGGTAATACTCAGTCTGCTGAACACTAGTACTAATTCAAGTTGTCACAAATCTGGAGTGGACAGGTTTGTGAACTGGTGTGATGTCCATCAATTGCAGATTAATGTTAATAAAACAGTGGAGATGTTGGTGGACCCTCGGGCTGTTGGAGACCGTAGTGTGGTCACCATACATGGACGTAACATTGAACAGGTGGATTCATATAAATATCTGGGGGTTTATATCGATAATAACTTAAGCTGGCACATGCAAGTGTCAAGTGTTTGTGCCCGAATCCACCAGCATTTGCACTTTCTTCGTCGACTCCGACTGTTTGGTGTATGTAGGAATATTATGCTGATTTTCTACAGAGCAACGATTGAGTCCGTGTTACGGTATGGTATTACTAGCTGGTTTTGTAATTTAATGGTTAAATCAAAAACTCAAATATTAAATCTGATTAAGATAGCTGGCAAAATCATGGGTATGGTGGTACCTGTAACTCCCCAAGAGTTGTTTGAACAGGCAGTTCTCAGATGTGCTGACAATATTTTAACAGATGAGTCTCATGTTCTGCACTCTGAATATACTTTACTTCACTCAGGAAGGAGGTACAGGGTTCCTCTTTGTAAATATAATCGATATAAATATTCATTTATTCCATTATCAGTGAAGCTCATAAATCAGCAGATAGTTCAGGGAAGATAGCCTAAGGGTATGTATTGCGGAATTTGCACAAAGATGTTAATAATGTGTATTTATATTTTATCCTTTGACTTACTGTGTTGTTTTTAATGTATGGGTGCTATGTACTGGATGTGTTGTTGTGTAGCAGACCCTGTCCAAGGCAAATTTCTCCTTAGGGAGACAAATAAAAGACACTTTGACTTTGACTACCCACCAGCAAGAATTCTGGCTCTCACAGACCTGTTAATTTTTCTTTAAGAAGCCCTCTTATTCTGCACTCTTTACCTGTATTAATTGCACCTGTTTGAACTTGTTACTTGTATAAAAGACACCTGTTCACACACTCAATCAATCACACTCCAACCTGTCCACCATAGCCAAGACCAAAGAGCTGTCTAAGGACACCAGTGACAAACTGTAGACCTGCACAAGGCTGGGATGGACTACAGGCAAGCAGCTTGGTAGAAGACAACAACTGTTATGATTATTTATTAGAAAGTGGAAGAAACAAAGATGACTGTCAATCTCCCTCAGTCTGGGATTCTATGCAAGATCTCACTTTGTGGGTAAGGATGATTCTTAGAAAGCTCAGAAACTACACAGGAGGACCTGGTCAATGACCTGAAGAGAGCTGGGACCACAGTCACAAAGATTACTTGAGTAACACATGATGCTGTCATGGTATAAAATCATGCAGTGCAGCAAGGTCCCCCTGCTCAAGCCAGCACATGTCAGGCCCGTTTGAAGTTCACCAGTGACCATGTGGATGATCCAGAGGAGGCATGGGAGAAGGTCATGTGGTCAGATGAGACCAGAATAGAGCTTTTTGGAATCAACTCCACTTACCATGTTTAGAGGATGAGAACAACCCCAAGAAAACCATCCCAACCGTGAAGCATGGGGGTGGAAACATCATACTCGGGGGTGCTCTTCTGCAAAGGGGACAGGACAAGTGCACCGTAGTGAAGGGAGGATGGATGAGGTCATGTATTGCGAGATTTTGGCAAACAACCTCCTTCCCTCAGTAAGAGCATTGAAGATGGGTCATGGCTGGGTCTTCCAGCATGACAATGACCCCAAACACACAGCCAGGGCAACTAAGGAGGGGCTCCGTAAGAAGCATTTCAGGGTCCTGGAGTGGCCTGACCAGTCTCCAGACTCAATAGAAAATCTTTGGAGGGAGCTGAAACTCCAAACCTGAAATATTTGGAGAAGATCTGTATGGAGGAGTGGACCAAAATCCCTGCTGCAGTCTGTGCAAACCTGGTGAAAAACTACAGGAAACGTTTGACCTCTGTAATTGCAAACAAAGGCTACTGTACCAAATATTAACATTGATTTTCACAGGTTTTGAAATACTTATTTGCAGCAGTAACATACAAATAAATTATTTAAAAAATCATGCATTGTGATTTTCCGATTTTTTTTTTTTTTTTTTTTTTTTTAGATTATGTCTCTCACAGTGGACATGTACCTAAGATGAAAATTTCAGACCCCTCCATGATTTCTAAGTGCGAGAACTTGCAAAATCAAAATTCCTCACTGTACCTGACTGGATTGTACAGGGAGATTACTTAAAATCAAGGTCTGGCACAATGAATGCATTAATTTAAGTGTCTGCTTGTGCATCACAGTGTTGTGTCTTGTGTTCACATCCATCAGTTAAATCAGAATCTGTCATTCCCCATCTGTGCAGTCACTGAAACACGTCACCGTAGCCTGCTGTTCTGCTGGTTTTTATTGTCATTCACACTACACCCCCTCCACCGTTTGTTTACCTGACTCACTTGCTTGTTAGATCATCTTTGTTATCTTGTGCTGAGTCTCACAGATGCTTCTTTTGCTGACCTGTGAGCTTGTTTAGGACCACTGTCTGTGCTTTGAGGTACTTGTTTTCCACTGACTGGGGACTAAAGTGGTTAAATACTCCCTCCCGTATCTACTGATTATCAAAATACTGGACTGGATTGATCATGCAGGATATTCAAGAAGTAAATTTAAATTCATTTGCATATTGCCTTGGAAATAACTGGTACATGCAACTAACTACTGCAAATGGGCAATTCCATGTTGTAGAAGCTCACAGGGTTTTTTTTTTTTTTTTTTTTTTTTTTTTTTTTTGCGAAATTTGGGAGAATAGTGTTTGAAATTGTAAAAGCAAATATTCACTTGTGCAAAAAGAAAGTAATTTCAGTTACAATGATGCAGTGAAGGTTAGGTTTATTTTTCCATGTTCTTCTCCCATCAAAATGTGAATGATTTGGGCTCATTTTCTATCTATTTCAAAAATTGATTTTTCATCCTCTGCATTAGCATATTGTTTTTTTGTGTTAATGAGAACATTGCACACCTCAGTTGAAGTGAGAAATTGGTTGCCAGCACTGCACCTGCTTTTGCCCAGAAATCATACAAATACAAACACAACCTATTATAAATTATAGCCCATGGCAATTGCCAGTCAAAGTACATTGTTTTATCAGCAGCAATTTGTTTTTGTAACTTTAAATATAGAGTGACATACTGTAACGTCAGTCACCTAACCTCAGCCACACATAATTATGCAATCATTCAGTTCATACCTTTGATTTGTAACATGTCAAGGAGCAGAGGAATGACAGTTGCTTGCAGCCTTATATGCTAGAATAAAAAGATTTGTTAACCTGTATAGTAGAGGTGGGCGGTTCGATCCTAATATCGATACCAACGCTGGTATTGATATTGAACAATCCTTGTGTAAAAGATCGATACTCAAGCTTTTTTTCTCTCCTGCACGCACTGACTGCTGGCACACCGCAGATTCATCAAAGTCTACTCTCTGTCTGTAAGAGCAGCCCTGCGCTGTGTCACACAATACGGAGCAGTGCACCCTCCCCCCTTTGGTCTTTTGTTGTGCCGTCACGTGGATCAGCAGCACCAGCCAACAGCCATGCATGGAGGCTCAGCCTGGCCCGCCCACTCAGCACTCTCCTCGAGTCAGCCCTCTACCTCAGGAGATTTTAAGTTGTGTTGAGTGATATTTTTTAAACAAAAATGTTGATTGTGACAGTAAAGTATTTTGTTGTCATGTACAATGTTTGGCGAAATTCTATCCTAGATCTTTTGGATCCTTTGGATCTATGAAGCTTAAATATGAAAAAGTACGGTAACGGTATGGGTATCGATATCAGCGATACTGGGCCTGTATTTACTTGGTATCCGATCAATACCAAAATTCCCGGTATCGGCCACCTTTACTGTATAGTTTTAACACAAAGCTGCAAGTTTTGTTATGTGCTGACGCGGTTCAGAGAACCGAACCAGCATCTGACAATGACCTAGCGCTAAATAACAGTTCCAAGAAACGAATTTATTCCCCCTCATGTGCAATAATTCGTGTACAACATAAATAGTCAGCTGTCTTGGCAAGGTGAAGGACGGCGCGTTCTCCAGCGCCCAAATGGATCAAAGCCTGGACTCAGATTCACCGCCGAACACCCCCCAGGTGGATACGACAAACTGACTCTGTGAAGGACGGAAAAGGTGAGGTAAGTCAACAGAGCTACAACAAATATCCTTCAGAGGCACACACTATCAGCAACACATTCAGGTCTGAATTTAAGCCTTATGTAAATGAGCAGCTTCTCACAACAGGTGGAGGATCATCAATCCGTACGCCACGGCAGTGAGAAGCAAACTGCACAGTTCTCATCAATGTTCAAATATACTGCGTAACAAAACGCCAAATTACTATTAACGATTATTCAGACGATAATCACCTCTGATGTGTGCTGACAGCATGTGTCCCTCACCCGTCCTCCTTCACAGGCACAATGTGTCAAACCCTGGCGCGGTCCTCAGCGTCTCACAACCGAACATCACAAGGTCAAGTTCCCGGCAATTCTGCTCAAATCACTCATGGCTTAAATGCAGAACGCCATCTCATTATCTGCTTCAGCTGAAAGTCTTTAAGTCTGCACGTGAGCATCATCCACAGGTGCTGCAAGTTGTTAGGCCTGCACGTGAACATCCTCCACAGGTGCAGCCAATAGTTCTGATGAGGGTGAAGGACTCTTCCGCCAGCACCTTCTCCACAGAAAAAAAACAGTTTGCATACCACCTGGAGAGCAAAGAAAAGAAAACAGCACCCAAATGTCCAGCTAAACCCCCCAACACACAACAAGTTTGGGGACAAGATGTGCTTGTCACGTTGATGTTTTGAGTCAACAAAAATATATTAACCCTTTAGGAATTACAATCATTTTCATGTACATTTCCTCCATTTTCAGAGGCCTTAAGTAATTGGGAAAACTAAATTTAAGGGTTTTTAATCCACATCATCACTTTTACAGTCAGTTTTCTTTGGACAAGTCAGCAAATCACTGAATATGTCTTGGACTTCAATGACATCAATCAACATGAAACACAAACAACATGGTATTCTAAGGTATATGTGTCTGGAGTAGGAATTTCTCAAAAATTAAATGACTGTGCAAGAAGGACACGGGTGAGGGAAGCCACCAAAACACTCAGACACCTCTAAAGGAGTTAAAGGCTTCTGTGGTTTTGATTGGAGAGAGCAACCTTCGTCTTTTGTGTTACCAGTCATTGCTTCATGGCAGACTGGCACAGAGAAGGTTTGTCATAGAAGAAAACAGATCAAATCAAGGCTCAGGGCTCCCATGTGCTTTGTAGCACACTGCATCTGAAATGGAATGAACTTGTGGTATATATTAGAGGTGGGCGATACTGGGAATTTTGGTATTGATCCGATACCAAGTAAATACAGGCCCAGTATCACCGATATCAATACTGATACCGATACTTTTTCATATTTAAGCTTCATAGATCCAAAGGATCCAAAAGACCTAGGACAGAATTTCACCAAACATTGTACGTGACAACAAATATACTTTATTATCACAATCAACATTTTTGTTTAAAAAAATATCACTCAACACAACTTTAAACAAAATCTCCTGAGGTAGAGGGCTGACAAACCACAATACAAGGGTGTGCTGCTCTGTGTTGTGTGACACAGTGCAGCGCTGCTCTTACAGACAGAGAGTAGACTTTGATGAATCTGTGTGCGCAGCAGTCAGTGCATGCGGGAGAGAAAAAAAGCTTGAGTATCGATCTTTTTACATGAGGATCATTCAATATCAATTCCAGCGGTGGTATCGATATTATCGATATTAGGATCGATCCGCCCGCCTCTAGTATATATCATGTCGGGATGTGAGTCTTCTGCATAGAACTGGGTCCTGTTTAGATTGGAGCTTTTCAGCTCCAGAACTACTTGTGGGCTGTGGGGCATAATCTAGAGGGTTGGAGTGCCCTCACCTGGTGGCATTGGCCCTAAAGTTTCAGTTAAAAATCATTGGGTGGTAACATAAAATTAAAACAACGGTCAGATTCTGCAATAACATACGAGTTAACCCTCTCGCCTTTGTGTCTGTGGTACAGAAGCACGACGAGTGAGTCAGAACATGAGCTGCATCAGCATGGAGGGGAATGGGGATCCTTTATATTGTGTTTTACCTACTGTCAGTGTTGTTTTTTCCCTTTGTTTCTAATGTTTTTCTTAATGATTTATGTAAATCCAGGACTATTCAGTGACTTGAAAATGTTCACGTGGCCATTCCCTGACCCGTCTAAAGAAGACTCCCTGTAAAAAATAAGATATCTGTTTAAAATAATGTACCTATATAGTTTGTCCTCTTAATTATGGCCTCTGAAAAAGGAGTAATTGTGTTTAGAAATGATCCTAATACCTATACTGCAAATGGTTAATGCAATATTTTTGTTGAAGCAGTTGAATTAAACCTCAGAGTCACAGTACAAGCACAGCTTTATTGTTTCATTTCAACACCGCTGCATTGTTGTACAGCGGCAAAATTTCATCGTCATCCAAATACTTCTGGACCTGAATATAAATCGTTTTAGTGAACTATATTAGCATGTTGAAAAGTTGTATATGACACAAAATGACAACTGAATGCGTCCAAAACACCTTGAAACCAGTACGTGTGTTGACTGCTGTTCATTCAATATTTCACACTCTGCTTTGCAGTTTGGAATCAAAGCTGTTGATGAGAATATGGTGGCCCCGAAGTGCAAAACACAACAGCAAATTGCACAGCACAACAGCAAATCACACAACACATCAAATCACACAACACAACAGCAAATCGCACAACACAACAGCAAAAGAGAAACGACAACAACATTAACCAAAACGGAAAAGGTGGGTACCTTCGGGCAACACGAATCATTGCTGATTGGACGGTGGTCCATCCTGTCCTGTGAACCGGAAGACCGTATACTCAGGCGCCAGATGAACAGAAACAAATGAACATGCCGCGATATATTGCCAAAACTGTGGCAAAGAGTTCGAGGAAAAAAACAAACTTCTGCAGTGATTGTGG
Organism: Thalassophryne amazonica; assembly: GCF_902500255.1. NCBI lineage: Eukaryota > Metazoa > Chordata > Actinopteri > Batrachoidiformes > Batrachoididae > Thalassophryne > Thalassophryne amazonica. Next base: position 17,327,151 of record NC_047113.1, on the reverse strand, counting down.
GAAAAGGCTAAAAGAAGACGGTGATGACACTCACGCGCGACCTTCAAGTTTAAGAGCACTTACGTTTTCACTAGCGGCACTCATATTTGGAAAACATGTAAACCTTCTGGTTCACAGGACAGGACGGACCACCGTCCAATCAGCGACGATTCGTGTCGCCCGAAGGTACCTACCTTTTCCGTTTTGGTTAATGTTGTTGTCGTTTCTCTTTTGCTGTTGTGCTGTGCGATTTGCTGTTGTGTGATTTGCTGTTGTGTTGTGTGATTTGCTGCTGTGTTGTGCGATTTGCTGTTGTGCTGTGTGATTTGCTGTTGTGTTTTTTTGATTTGCTGTTGTGCTGTGTGATATGCTGTTGTGTTTTTTTGATTTGCTGTTGTGCTGTGTGATATGCTGTTGTGTTGTGTGATTTGCTGTTGTGCTGTGTGATATGCTGTTGTGCTGTGTGATTTGCTGTTGTGCTGTGTGATTTGCTGTTGTGTTTTTTTGATTTGCTGTTGTGCTGTGTGATTTGCTGTTGTGTTTTTTTGATTTGCTGTTGTGCTGTGTGATATGCTGTTGTGTTGTGTGATTTGCTGTTGTGCTGTGTGATTTGCTGTTGTGCTGTGTGATATGCTGCTGTGTTTTTGATTTGCTGTTGTGCTGTGTGATATGCTGTTGTGCGGTGCGATTTGCTGTTGTGTTTTTTTGATTTGCTGTTGTGCTGTGTGATATGCTGTTGTGTTTTTTTGATTTGCTGTTGTGCTGTGTGATTTGCTGTTGTGATTTTTTGATTTGCTGTTGTGCTGTGTGATATGCTGTTGTGTTGTGTGATATGCTCTTGTGCTGTGTGATATGCTGTTGTGCTGTGTGATATGCTGTTGTGCTGTGTGATTTGCTGTTGTGCTGTGTGATTTGCTGTTGTGTTTTTTTGATTTGCTGTTGTGCTGTGTGATATGCTGTTGTGCTGTGTGATATGCTGTTGTGTTTTTTTGATTTGCTGTTGTGCTGTGTGATTTGCTGTTGTGCTGTGTGATATGCTGTTGTGCTGTGTGATATGCTGTTGTGTTTTTTTGATTTGCTGTTGTGCTGTGTGATTTGCTGTTGTGCTGTGTGATATGCTGTTGTGCTGTGTGATATGCTGTTGTGTTTTTTTATTTGCTGTTGTGCTGTGTGATTTGCTGTTGTGCTGTGTGATATGCTGTTGTGCTGTGTGATTTGCTGTTGTGTTTTTTGATTTGCTGTTGTGCTGTGTGATATGCTGTTGTGCTGTGTGATTTGCTGTTGTGTTTTTTTTGATTTGCTGTTGTGTTTTTTTGATTTGCTGTTGTGCTGTGTGATATGCTGTTGTGTTTTTTTGATTTGCTGTTGTGTTTTTTTGATTTGCTGTTGTGTTTTTTTGATTTGCTGTTGTGCTGTGTGATATGCTGTTGTGCTGTGTGATTTGCTGTTGTGTTTTTTTGATTTGCTGTTGTGCTGTGTGATATGCTGTTGTGTTTTTTTGATTTGCTGTTGTGCTGTGTGATATGCAGTTGTGCTGTGCGATATACTGTTGTGCTGTGTGATATGCTGTTGTGCTGTGTGATTTGCTGTTGTGCTTTTTTTGATTTGCTGTTGTGCTGTGCGATTTGCTGTTGTGGTTTGCACTTCAGGGCCACCATATAAAAGAAAGAAAAACATATCACACAACTCTTTCAGTGCACTGCATAAAACTGCTGTTTCTGTCCACAATAAAGTTGACTCATCATAATAATTCAATGCATCGGTGTGACGTGGTGCACAAACTTCAGGGCACGTTTTAACTGTGGCCTCAGGGGACAGCATGAATCTTCACCAGCACAAGCTGATCTAAAGGGCATGGCCAAACCATGACGACACACACTGAGTGCCATCCCCTTCAGTTATATGACCGAGTGATGAAACATGCAGCATTTGTTTTTGTTTTTTAATCTCAGGTCAATTTATGTGTAATTACTACATCTGAATCTATAATACCATAAAAGCAACGTCACAATAATCAGAGAAACAATGTGGCTGTTAACTATCCTGATGTGTTTTTAACAGAGGAGGCTGGTCACTAGAGGGCACCAGGGCACCCCATCAAAATACTGAGAAAGGAAAATATACTCAACATAACTGAGAAACAAGTATGGTTTACTGATGTGTATTTATGTAAATATGTTCCAACACGTCATTTCAGTGGTTTAATTTCTTTTTTTTTTTTCAGTTACTGCGAGTAACACCCATTTCCTGGTTGGGTCACTGCTCATATGAAAGGTCGTAGACTTTCCACAATCATGTGGACTGAGGCTGTTTCATTTTGAGCATCAAACTTTTCCTCAGGGACACTGATGACCACCACGTGGCCTTTATTTATCCACGTTCAACCATCAGCTACATTCTCTTATTTTGTTCATGTGCTTTGTGATTGTTACGTCACATAATTCAGAGCAAAGATCATCATGAAGCAGTCTTTGGAGTCTTAAAACTTTGACTCGAAATGTTTTGCTGCCTGAATTCTAAACAAGATGCCAAACACAGACAAAATAAGCTACGATACCTAGTTATAGATTAATATCAACGTAGAATAACACATAGTTCAAAGCAAAGATCACAGACGAAGCACTCTGGAGTATTTGAAGCTTTGAATAGAAGCCTTGAATTGAAGCTTTGAATTAAAGCTAGTCTTACAGGCTGAATTTAAAACAAGAAGCCAGTGGTTAGTGGTGTGCAGCAACTTCGCCAAACTTCAACAGCTTCACAAATCAGTATGTTTTAAAGAATTTCCATGGTTCGGCTACATTTTGCAGCATACATAATAACACACTGTGTGTTGTGTGTACTGGGGTGTTTGGCTGGCTTTGTTTTTGTTTTCTGTTTCTCCCACCAGGTGGTATGCATTCAGGACTGAGTGGCTGAGCATCAGGACCTCACCCTGAACACCTGAGGCTTGTTTTCACGTGCAGGTCATCAGGACTCACAGCTGTGGTGTATTCTGTCTTGATCAGAGATTGCTGCATTTAAGCCTTGAATGCACAGTGTGTGATTGCCAGAGATTCGGCCTTGTGAGCAGACGTGTGAGATCGACATCAGGAGAACAATCTCACCATTGCGGACGCAGAGACCGCTCCAGGTTTGACGCCACAGTCTGTGAAGGAGGATTGGGTGAGGTCTCACGCTCTTCAGCACACTTCCTGAGGTAATTTGGTTTTGGTGACTTTTATGAAGTAATGACAGTGGATTTGGTGTCCCTCACACCTTGTGTTATTGAGCTGTCACGTTATGCTAATTGTCTAATCAGCTTCTGCTGCAGTGGAGATTTGAACTGAGTTGTTCCGTGCCTGCAGGGTGAGAAGCTGATATATATTTAAGCCAGGAAGTGTTTGCTGATTGTGTGCACCTTTTGAGCTGTGTCTCTCTGGGTGGAGAGTGTTGGACTCACCTCATGTTTTCTTTCTTCACAGACTCGGTTTGTCGCGGCCACCTGGGGGGGTGTCGGCGGGGTCCCTGGGTCCGAACTGCTGTGGCTCCGGACCGTTTGCGCTGCTGAGAGCGCGCCGTGTTTTCACCTCACCAGACCGCGGACATTTTTGGTTATTTATCACTGCACTTATTATGATTATTAAATTCTGTTATCTTTTGAACCGTGCTCTGCTTATTTCGTGCTGGGTCCTGTCAAACGCTGGGTCGGTGCTCCGACCGCGTCCGACACATAACAGTAGTCTCTGGCCATTTAACAATGGACCAGCAGAAGCAGAGAGGGTATTTTTGCCGGGAAGGCTGCAGCAGATGTTGGAGCTGATCCGGGATCAGTGTTGGGTGCTCTCCGCCCGGGTTGTGCGCGTTGGTGCGCGCATGGCGGAGTTCACAGCTTGGGTCGCGTTGCACCCCGCTGTTATGGCTGTAGCCCCGTCTCCTCCCGTGCAGCTGGCTCCGACGCCTGTTGTAGCAGCCCCGGTGGTATTTAGTTTGCACTTTAAGCTGTTTGTTATAACCTGCTGTCGTTAACAGCAGTGTGAATTGGTTTTTACTCTGTTACCACGGGGATTTTCTTATTTGGCACTTTGGCTCCCTCTGGTGACAGAGTCACATTACCATCCAGGTTCAAAGGATGGAAAACACAATGTTTTTCCATTCTTTGCACTTGATGATGTAGGCCAATGTTAGTTTTTTTTTATTGGTCTATTATCTGTTTCTTGTTTTAGTATGAGGTGTTTTTATCAGGAGTTAATTTGTTGTTTTTGTGGGTTTAAAGCACTGTCTGTGGTCTGGAGTTGAAAATGCAGGCTGTCTGGAGCATAGTTTGACCCAGGTGACTTTATGTTTGTCTGTTGGTCTTTCTTTTTTATTTCTTTTGGTTTCACCTCCCAGGGTTTGATGGGACGGTCCTCTGGGGGGTGATGGGGGGGGGGGTAATTGGGTTTTTTCTTTTTTTTTTTGTTTTTGTTGTTCCCTCTCTTCTTCTCTGGCTCCAGCCGTGTGAGCCGTAAGTTGTCGGCGTTACTGGAGTGGTGCAGTTTGGTTATGCTGGGCGTTTCCCAGATGACCTCTGCACCCGAGAGGGGGGGGGGGGGGGGTTGGAGTATTTATTTATTTTTTTAAATTCCCTTTACAACCTCCAGCCTTGGCGCGCCTCTGTGCCGTTTGCCATTGGCGTTGCTGGGGTGGTGCAGTTCGGTTATGCTGGGCGTTTCCCAGGTAACCTCTGCACCTGGGTGGGGGGGGGGTTTAGGGGTGTATTTTGTTAATTCCCTGTTCCACCTCTGGCTTCAGCGCACCTTTGAGCCGTACGCCATTGGCGTAGCTGAGGTTTGGGGCAGTGGAATATACCCACAGCTGGTGGCTGGTTTAAAAGTCGGAGGGGTGGTGCCATTTTGTGCCGTACGCCATTACCGCTGTTCCACTCCTCCCGGTTGACTTTTGGGGTATAGTCATGGTTGGTGACACTGGACGTACTTCCAGTTTCCCCTGCGCTGAGGGGGTAGGGTTGGGGTTGTTGTTTTGTTTGTTTTGTTTGTTTGTTTTTCCCCAGTTTCCGCCCTCAGGGTGTGACTGTGGTGTCCTCTGGGGGGGAAATGACTGTGGGACCATCTAGCCGTAGACGGCCGGGGCTGGGTCTGTTAGTCATGGGGGGGGGGGTGTCTCCTGGGGTTTGATGGAACGGTCCTCTGGGAGGCGCTGGGAGCCCCCGTGGGTGATTTTTGGATCCCAGAGGGACCTCGGCTGTGGTTATTACTCCTGGAGCTGGCGGGATGTCCTCTGGGGGGTGTTGGTCCCTACATGTCATCCGGGGGAGGGGGGGTTAGGTTTTTTTTCTTTTGTTTTATGACTAAGCAGACTTTAAAACATAGTCGAAAGATGGCTGAATGCACAGGTTCAAGAACTCCTGGCCAAAATTGAGCAAAGTGAACGACAGAAGCAAGAGTTGACAGAAACGAATGCAAAGATGCAGTCAGAGGTGGAGACTCTAACAGGTCTGCTAACTGAAGCAGAAGGCAAGATCATCAAATTCAACAAAAGATATCTCTGCACTGGAGTCTCAGTTGCAGGATACTCAGGAGCTGCTCCAAGAGGAAATCCATGGGACACCTTCCTTCTCCATCCGCCTAGGGCAGATGGAGGATGAGGGGAATATTTTGTGGGAGATGCTGAACGAAGAGGAAGAGAGCAGGAAGACTGTGGAGAAGCCAGTTTCTACTCTCTAGACTCAGCTGGCTGAAAGGAAGACAAAGGCAGGATAGGACGCCTTGTCAGTAGAGGGGGCTGAAGAGGGCCTCAAGTGAGTCCAATGGGAGTTTGGACGGTGTTCAGCAGCAGCTGGAGTAGAAAAGTTCAGCCTATGGACAAACTGGATAAGACAGAAATCCGTTTGCAGCAAGAGAAATGGATGACCTCTTGGTGGACCAGGACCACCTTCGGCAGATCGTCTCCAATCTGGAGAGGAAGCAAAAAAAAAAAGAAAGTCTGACCCGATGTGGGCCAAAGAGAAACGTATTGCTACTCTACATGCAGAGGAGTATGATCATGCCGAAACGGAGGCCAGGGAGGAGACAAAAGTGTTGACCCTGGCAAGAGAGTTAAAGACTCTTACAGACCTGAAAGATGAACTTGACTGATTTAATAAAGTGCTCAAGACCGAGACGGATAACTTTGGAAAGAGTTCATAGTTTGAAGAGGTCCAACCGTGCCATGGAGCAGCGACTGGAGGAGATGAAGATTCAGCTGGGGGATGTATATAGGTAATGTTTCCAGGCCCACTCTGCCAAGAAGAAATGGGAGCTGGATCTGGGAGGGCTTGAAGGCCATCTTGAAGATGCTACTGAAAATCGCGATAATGTCATATAGCACTTGAAGAAACTGCAGGCCCGAATGAAAGACCAGATGAGAGGACTGGAAGAGCTGTGAATGTTCGGGGATGAAGCAGTTAATGATGCTAAAGACAGTGATAAGAAGCTTAAAGCCATGGAGGGAGACATGTTACACATCCAGGAGGAGCTGTCTACTGCAGACAGGCTCAGGGAGTGAAAGGATGAGATCTATAGTCTCAACACAGAGTTCCCTGTTGACAGAGAAGAGGCGGCTGGAAGCTCGTATCATCCAGCTGAAGGAAAAACTAGAAGAGAAGCTCAACATTGAGAGGGTCAATGACCGCATGATGAAATTCACATGAGGTTGAGCAGCTGACGACGGAGCTGTCTTCAGAGCGCAGTAACGCTCGGCTTTTGGAGACAGGCTTTCCCAGCTGGATTGTCAGCACACGGAGCTGAGACTGAAGCTGCAGGAGGTGTGTTTTCTTTTTTTTTTTTTTTGCTCCCAGCCGACATTCCAGCCATGGTCCCTGGAGGGGGGTGTTTTTCCTGGCCCAGGTTCATGTGGTCGCCGGGAGGCTTCCCGTGAGGGTGGGGTGCTGTTGTGGGCTGGGGTGTATGGCTGGCTTTGTTTTTGTTTTCTGTTTCTCCCACCAGGTGGTATGCATTCAGGACTGAGTGGCTGAGCATTAGGACCTCACCCTGAACACCTGAGGCTTGTTTTCATGTGCAGGTCATCAGGACTCACAGCTGTGGTGTATTCTGTCTTGATCAGAGATTGCTGCATTTAAACCTTGAATGCAGTGTGTGATTGCCAGAGACTCGGCCTTGTGAGCAGACGTGTGAGATCGACGTCAGGAGAACAATCTCACCATTACGGACGCAGAGACCGCTCCAGGTTTGACGCCACAGTCTGTGAAGGAGGATTGGGTGAGGTCTCACGCTCTTCAGCACACTTCCTGAGGTAATTTGGTTTTGGTGACTTTTATGAAGTAATGACAGTGGATTTGGTGTCCCTCACACCTTGTGTTATTGAGCTGTCACGTTATGCTAATTGTCTAATCAGCTTCTGCTGCAGTGGAGATTTGAACTGAGTTGTTCTGTGCCTGCAGGGTTAGAAGCTGATATACGAGGGCTTTCAATAAAGTAAGGGTCCTTTTTATTTTTTTCAAAAACTATATGGATTTCATTCATATGTTTTTACGTCAGACATGCTTGAACCCTCGTGCGCATGCGTGAGTTTTTCCACGCCTGTCGGTGACGTCATTCGCCTGTGAGCACTCCTTGTGGGAGGAGTCGTCCAGCCCCTCGTCGGAATTCCTTTGTCTGAGAAGTTGCTGAGAGACTGGCGCGTTGTTTGATCAAAATTTTTTCTAAACCTGTGAGACACATCGAAGTGGACACGGTTCGAAAAATTAAGCTGGTTTTCAGTGAAAATTTTAACGGCTGATGAGAGATTTTGAGGTGATTCTGTCGCTTTAAGGACTTCCCACGGTGCGAGACGTCGCTCAGCGCTCTCAGCCGCCGTCGTCAGCCTGTTCAAGCTGAAAACCTCCACATTTCAGGCTCTATTGATCCAGGACTTCGTGAGAGAACAGAGAAGTTTCAGAAGAAGTCGGTTTCAGCATTTTATCTGGATATTCCACTGTTAAAGGAGATTTTTTTAATGAAAGACGTGCGGACGGATCCGCGCGTCGGGACGCAGCCGGCGCTGTGCGGCGGCACAGGAAAAACACCTCCGTGTTGATAACCATTTGTAAAATCCAGGCGGCTTTTGATGGCTTTCAGTGGAGTGAGTATATGAGAAATTGTTTAACAGGCAGGACATGTTCCAACTTGTCCTTAAGGCTTTCAACAGAGGTGTTTTTCCTGTGGCGGAGCGTCGCGGCGGCTGCGTCCCGACGCTGCAATCCGTCCGCACGTCTTTCATTAAAAAAATCTCCTTTAACAGTGGAATATCCGGATAAAATGCTGAAACCGACTTCTTCTGAAACTTCTCTGTTCTCTCACGACGTCCTGGATCAATAGAACCTGAAATGTGGAGTTTTTCAGCTTGAAACAGGCTGACGACGGCGGCTGAGAGCGCTGAGCGACGTCTCACACCGTGGGAAGTCCTGAAAGCGACAGAATCACCTCAAAATCTCTCATCAGCCGTTAAAATTTTCACTGAAAACCAGCTTAATTTTTCGAACCGTGTCCACTTCGATGTGTCTCACAGGTTTAGAAAAAATTTTGATCAAACAACGCGCCAGTCTCTCAGCAACTTCTCAGACAAAGGAATTCCGACGAGGGGCTGGACGACTCCTCCCACAAGGAGTGCTCACAGGCGAATGACGTCACCGACAGGCGTGGAAAAACTCACGCATGCGCACGAGGGTTCAAGCATGTCTGACGTATAAACATATGAATGAAATCCATATAGTTTTTGAAAAAAATAAAAAGGACCGTTACTTTATTGACAGCCCTCGTATATTTAAGCCAGGAAGTGTTTGCTGATTGTGTGCACCTTTTGAGCTGTGTCTCTCTGGGTGGAGAGTGTTGGACTCACCTCATGTTTTCTTTCTTCACAGACTCGGTTTGTCGCGGCCACCTGGGGCGTGTCGGCGGGGTCCCTGGGTCCGAACTGCTGTGGCTCCGGACCGTTTGTGCTGCTGAGAGCGCGCCGTGTTTTCACCTCACCAGACCGCGGACATTTTTGGTTGTTTATCACTGCACTTATTATGATTATTAAATTCTGTTATCTTTTGAACCGTGCTCTGCTTATTTCGTGCTGGGTCCTGTCAAACGCTGGGTCGGTGCTCCGACCGCGTCCGACACATAACACTGAAAGGCCGCCTGAATATTTTACCATGGGCGCAATTTGGTGGGGGATAGGGGGACATGCCCCCCCACCTTTTCAACCAGGGGGGACAGAATATGTATGCCCCCCCACCTTCTGTCATATATGTGTGTACTTGAAACATGCTATGCCAGTCTTATGTGCAAACCATGTCAGTCTTATGTGCAAAACCATGTCAGAATAGTATCTTTGTTTCTGCAAGTTTGTACTTTTATCAGCATTGACTTGTTTACAACACCTGTTTCTTGTTTGTCACATTCGGAATTTTCTGGGACTGCATTTGCCCAGATTTGAAACCAATTAAAAATAGCTGCCTCTAGGGACTAGTGTCTACACATGAGTATCAGTGGACCATATGCTAATTTACTAAATTCTGAAAGTTAGAAAAGGAAATCAGAAAAGCTATCTGGGACCTCAGAAAGCCCATCTGCAATTATTGCTTGATCTCCAAAATCAGTCTATGCAAGCAAAATTATGTTCAGTATGAGTGTTGTCATTAGTGCCACTTCAAAAATTAAATTCATGATAAGTAATTTATCCTAAACTTATGATCTGTTGTTTTTTCAAACTTATGCAAAAACAAATCTTGAGAAAAATATACAGTATGTGATTGTTAATAATTGTTAAGAGCCTGTTCTTTCATATTTATGAATACATTTTACCACATTGCAGTTGTTTTGTTTAATGAAAACTCAACCTGTCATTCTTTTTGAGTTCTACACATGTGGTGATACCTTATTTACACCAGGATGTTAATAAAATCAGTGTTGGCTATTCTCAGAATGAAGTACTTATATCCACAGTTTCAAATTGCATAAGTCAAATGGTGTCCACTTTATGGTCTTCTCAAAACATTAAAATTACTGTTCTGGATGCTCAGAATGCATCTGAGCTTATCTAGAGACCGCTGGCTCCTGGGGGCCTAGAGCGGCCCCCAGACCCCCGGCCTATGGCCTTTGGCCCTGCGGGCCTCGCACTTTCTCCCCCCCAATTTCTAGTTCGAAATTGCGCCCTTGCATTTTACAGTGACTGTACGCTGTGATTGATAAATACATACATTTTTGGCATTGATGACAGGTGATGTGTGTGTCTGTGTGAGAGAGAGAGATAGCAAGGTTATTGTATTTGAATGAATGTGACGATATGTGGTGGGAAGAATTGTCACAACCACACATTAAGACTAGAACCACAAGTCCCCTAAAGAGTTGGAACTTCATTCCTCTGCATATGTATCGACATCGCCAAACACCTCTGTCCAGCAGTCTCATGAAAATTCAGTAGGTATATCTCATATATTATATTCTAATTCTAAGATGTAACTATGCTAGTATACTAAGGTTTATCTAAATATCTAAAACGGAAGAGTAAAATAGAAGAGTAGAAAAGAGTAGAGTAGAGCCACATAGGTGCCTGGTCTTGACAACCAGGGATAGTAGGCTGAAAAGCTTTTTTATCCCATGGGAACTCTCCCTACCCACCCAAGCAGCTCAAGAAAAAAGTATATATAATGATAAATAATAAGACATAAGAAAGATAAGACATCATATATATCATATATATATATATATATATATATATATATATATATATATATATATATATATATATATATATATATATATATATATATATATATATATATTTAAATATAGTTTTATATATTTAAATATTAAGGGTAATATACAGGAGTAGGTATTAAAACCTAAATATTAATACAGGAGAAGATTTGGTCATGGTCATGGTATTTTATTACAGAAACAGAAGCTATGATGTAATGTGTATTGTTATCTATCTAAAGTAACTGCTAGCATACTATAGGAAAATAAAAAGCATAAACTATATGTTATCAAATGGAAACCTAAGAACTTAGGTACTATATTTTGATATCTTTAAAAAGAACACATAAACTGATGAATCATTAAAAATCTACACCATGTAAGATAAAATTGTAAATAACAAAAATAAGCTAGTTCTAGTTAGAAGAGCTAAATTAGCTGTTAATAAACCAACCGTACCTAGCAAGCTAACAAGATAAACAAAAACGGTAATTAGTGTATAAAGTATAATAGTGTAGTTAAACCTACAATAAGGGTATTAACAAATACATATAAAAATAAATGTAGACAAAAGTATGAATGTGGGTTATCAAACAGAAAAGAACCAATTATTTTGTAAGCTACGATAAACGGTGCTACAGCCGGCTAGATAAGCTAACGTTAGCTATTAGGTATAACTAATTGTACCCCACTCCTCCAGTATTTCCATAAATATATGCTCTACCCAGGCATCTCTCAGTCTCACAGGCAGACTACCCACAGATAAAGACAGTAAACCTATTGTGATCAACAAAAAATATCAGCAGCTCTATCCACCAGCCTGTGTATACAGTTGCATTTTGGCAGAGTCAAAAGGTAAAAGCACGTTATAACTGCAGGCAAAACTAATTGTTTCTGATCGTCACCATGATACGGCATCTTCTGGAAACTGACATATTCCAAATAAGCAGTGAATTTACACAAGACAAACTGTTTCCTCATCTGGTTGGCATGTTCTCCTACTTCAACCACTATCTCCCCTGCAGCTGTCTATAATTGCAGGTCTGTAAGCTCATCCATCCATCCATACATTTTCTACCGCTTTATCCGGAGTCGGGTTGCGGGGGCAGCAGCTCAAGCAAAGCTGCCCAGACCTCCCGATCCACACACACCTCCCCCAGCTCCTCCGGGGGAACCCCAAGGCGTTCCCAAGCCAGCCAAGAGACGTAGTACCTCCAGCGTGTCCTGGGTCTTCCCTGGGGTCTCCTCCTGATGGGACGTGCCCGGAACACCTCTCCAGCGAGGCGTCCAGAGGGCATCCGGAAAAGATGCCTGAGCCACCTCAACTGGCTCCTTTCGACGTGGAGGAGCAGTGGCTCGACGCCGAGCTCCTCCCAAGTGACCGAGCTCCTCACCCTATCTCTAAGGGAGCGCCCAGCCACCCTGTGGAGGAAACTCATCTCAGCCGCTTGTACTTGCGATCTCGTTCTTTCGGTCATGAGCCAAATCTCATGACCATAGGTGAGGATCGGAACGTAGATCAATCGGTAAATCGAGAGCTTTGCCCCCCTACTCAACTCCCTATTCACCACGACGGTCCGATACAGCGACTGCATCACTGCAGATGCTGCACCGATCCATCTGTCGATCTCACGCTCCATCCATCCCTCACTCGTGAACAAGACCCCAAGATACTTAAACTCCTCCACTTGAGGCAAGGACACCCCACCGACCTGAAGAGGGCAAGGCACCTTTTTCCAGTCAAGAACCATGGCCTCGGATTTGGAGGTGCTGATTTTCATCCTGGACACTTCACACTCAGCTGCAAACCGCCCCAGTGCACGCTGAAGGTCCTGATTTGACGAAGCCAAGAGAACCACATCGTCCGCAAACAGCAGAGACGAGATTCTGTGGTTCCCAAACCAGACCCCCTCTACACCCTGGCTGCGCCTAAAAAGCTGCGTCTGTAAGCTCATGTTATTTTTTTATTGCTGTTACATTTATAATAACCAGAATAAACTGCAGGACTCAAATGGCAGAATTTTTGGAATGTACCTTAGGGCATAGAGAACAGTCCCATTGCTGAAGATACGTATGAGGCGGTTGTCCACTGTGACGTCATGCAGGAAGGAACGTTTGGAGTCAGGGATGAAGGTGTCAGGAATCCACAGCAATGACACCAGGCGTCCATCCACACTAACGCTCCCATTTCCTGGAAACACCAGTCTGGAATCTCGCCACCGCTGACGTAGGAAGATAGTTGCTGTGTAGTCCTGAGAAGTTGACATGAAAGAAATTATTTCAATCTGCTGATGTCTCACAAAAGACAAAACTTTTGAATTTACTCACAAACTTTTAGAAAACGTTTTGGATTACCATATTGATTTCGGAAATGGCATCAATGCTGGCAATATCAAGACTCATTCCAATTTCCACAGGACCCTCTGACAGATAAGGACATACAGTATAGGGCTTTGAATATGGATGCAGTGTGACGAGACACACATCCAGCAGAAATATGGAATTTTTCTTCAAAAGTTTTTTTGCTGTTGTAAATGAATATTAAATAAAACCACCCTACCATTGAAACTGGGTCTGAGGTATCGATTGTAACCTTTCATCAGCTTCTGGATCGTTGGATGAAGCTGAGAATCGTTCCAGTCCCCCCAGTGGTGGGTATGATGCATACAATCACTGACAACAATAACCAGGAAAACAAATTCAGTCACGGGTTGGTTTTTTAATAAGCATCCTGAACTTTGAGACTCCACCAAAAGTGTTCAAGTGGAACCCCAATGTGCAAAGTCACCAATGAGGTGACATTACTGGGGAAATAAACAGGTGACAATGAAATTTGGTGTCACTGATCAGATTTTGAGGCAGATTCATATTCATTTTTTAAGTCATATAAATTTTTAATATGTTTTTACACTTTGGCAAAACAGTGCGCCTATCTGCCTTTTTTCCTAATTTAAAGTGTGGAATGTTGGGCATCGATGGAGTCTCTTTGAGTTCTCTCATTTTCTTTCTTGTTTTTTTGTTGTTGTTTTGTTTACTATTTGGAAACAAAAACAATGCTTGGGAGCTCAAAATGTTGCCTTTAGAGGGCACTGTTGTGCATTTGAGCAGTTATGAAGGAGTGCAACTTTAAGCTTGGAGACTCACAAACACCTCGACAGAATTTGTTTGACTACATGGACACATAAAATGTGGCAAGTGGGACACTGAACAGCTGCCAGGACTCACATTTGCACCTACTCTTGTTTTGACACAATAATTTTGAAGACCAGTGTATATTGCTCTGGGTGTATTAGACATTGTACATTTGGACCTTGCACCTTTATGGGACATTAGTTGACCAATTTTGCAACATGCCTTCTGCATATTTATGACAAATAATAATAATTAAAAGGTTTTACAGCCATGAGAAACAACCCGTGCTTTGTTAAGTGGGGAGGTTAAGGATAGATTAATATTGACACTGGGGTTTGTATATTTTCTTCTGGTCTAATGTTGCTTTTCGGATAGGATAAGTCGGGTCAGTTCTCCTTATCACATATAGGCAAAATCAAACCACAATGTATTACGTCATCAACATCTGCCTCCCCAAGTCAGCTGAATTTGTTTCTAGTATTATCCATGGTGTATTATGGTCTGTTGAACGCAATACACCATGTGTCATCTCAGCTGATACTATATGCAAGCTTCACATGCCATGAAGTGACTGGATAGGCATTGAAATGGTAAATGGACTGCATTTATATAGCGCTTTTCCATCTGTATCAAATGCTCAAAGCGCTTTACAATGATGCCTCACATTCATCCTGATGTTAGGGTGTTGGCATACAAGGTGCTCACTACACAATGGGAGCAACTAGTGGATTAAGGACCTTGCCCAAGGGCCCTTTGTGATTTTCCAGTCAGGCTAGGATTTGAACCAAGGATCCTCTGTCTCAAGCCCAACGCTTAATCACTAGACCATCACCTCCCCTTGAAAGAATTAAGGATTCCTAATATGTGTAGGATGAACTCATGGTTATATCATGTTTGAATGAGAGTGTACTTACATACCAGTGTCATCGACCAAACGGTCCCCCCTAAAAATCAGTCTGCCCCGCCTTCACTGGGCATGCGTCATTAGCCGCGGTTCATGGATTACCACCTTGTTTCTGCTTAAAACTGCACTCCAGTTATCATCTATCTCAGCAACAGATATTTGAAGCTTTTGTACAAGTGATCAGAGCGCCATGGCTATATGAGCGGCTAGCTGATGCATTCACTGCGCGTCGGTCATTTCAAAGCATCACCAAGTATCACCTTGTTTATGCTTAAAAATGACTTTAGAATAAGACATTTTACCTTGTCATCTGATGGTTAATAATCCCATGAATCCATTTGATCGCTTTGGATGAAGAGACTCTGTCTTAGACGAGCTGCTCCGAAATGAAGCATGCTCAGTGGAGGAAGGGCGGACCAATTTTGGGGGGGGGGGGACTATTCAGTCTATGACACTGGTACGTTTACTGTTTGGGTCATTTGAACTTGAGAACCCCCTTTGCTGGATGAGGAGGCATCATGGGACATCTTGGGGATACATTTGTGTTAGGATGAGCAATGTTCTGCTTCAGTGACAGATCGGGCATCAACACAATCGTTGACTTACTTATACAGTCTATTTCACTGGACCTCTTATCTTCACTTTGTTGATGTATTTTCAACTGCCCCATTATTGTGAACACTGGCTAATATTTGGTTGTTTATCTGCAACATTTCTGTCATTGCATGCTCTGTCAGTGTTGTGTTGTGTTTTTGTTTGATCTTTGTGCTAGTCTAACCACCTTTAAATGGGTGCCACCTTTGGTTAAAAGAAGTAACCTACGATGGATTGGCTTTCTGTCTAGGGGGAGTTGTAGGCTCTCATCAGCTTCATGCTTTGGTATCTGGGGTGTCTACATAGGGCTCTATTGTTGGTTTTAGCCATAGCAGATGGTCACCCCACAGAGTCTAGTCTGCTTACGTTTTCTTCATATGATCAAAATCCTTAATGTAGTTTTTCCATACCACTATCACCAGTGTGCTTACTTATAGGTTGGGCAAGGTGTGGATGTTCCATGTGTATAGCACTTTGAGATGACTCACTGTAGGGTATGATTAGGCACTGTATAAATAAACAGAATTGAATTCATGTTCTGGAAAATGAATGGGAGTCTCCCTGAAACTTGGGGTTGTACTTTATTTATTTGTTTTCTGCACATGGCCTCTCACCTGTGTTTGAAGGTCAGGCAGAGGATCAGCAGGGGCTGGAGATGGTCAAACATTGTCATTCAGCAGACAGAGGCCAGCAGCTGAGCTCAGGGAAATGCCACAGGAGCCACAGGGTGAGCACCTCAATGCACTGTTCACAAATAGTTCTACAGCAGCAGCAGCACATATGGTAAATGGACTGCATTTATACAGTGCTTTTTAATCTATATCAGAAGCTCAAAGCACTTCACAGTAATGCCTCACATTCACCCATTCAAACACTCACACACTGACAAGGTCCCTTAGTGATCTTCCGGGCAGGCAGTGGTTTGAACCGAGGATCCTCTGGTCTCAAGCCAGCATACTGCATGGCATAAGTCTTCCACCATAGGGTGGCAGCAGATAAGGGTGACTACAAGCCTGAGGAGTAATGTGCAACACAGAAGCTGCTCTTGCTGTTTGATGCTTAAAAACTGCACGCTTATTTCCCCCTCCCTGTTCGGTTACTTTGAAAATGCTCTGGAAACTTTAACCCTACACGCAGAAGCTCTGTCACCCGTAGATTCCTGTGGCTACTATCCCCCTCCATTTATTCGGAGTATAATCCTGTCTATCCCTCAGGAGTTACCATCATCCCTGCTCACCACTGCATCCCCCTCCTCCAATCCTTCTGTCGGTTGTGAGTCTTCATCACTCCTTATTCTGTCATTCATGTTATTGCGCTTGTTTCTCCCAAAGCAATCTCCACTTGCAAACTGATAGTGAACGAGTGCAAAAAGGAATAGAAGACCCTTTTGATGAAACATCTGAAAAAATGCAACACCACTGATTTCCTTTCCAGCATTAAAATTAAGGAAGCACATTTGTAATTGATGCAATCACAGATTTTTTCATTAGTTTTGTTCATTGATTTTTTTTTTGTTACCCCTGCAGCTTGGTTTCAATTCTTCTGTAATGTTTTTACATCTGTTCCCTTCATGCTTGGCTTCACGCTCTCAGTCCTCTCTCATTCTACTCTTCATTCAGCACCTCACCGCCTGCAGCCATGTATTGAACTATATAGAATAATGCAGCGGTCTGCAGCACATCTTCCCTTTGTTTCTCTTTCTCACTGAATGCACTTCCAAATAAGCTTTCTGTAATCTTTACAGCTCTCACACACACACTCTTAAATTTATTTTTAATGAACTATTTCCTTATTCTCTAATTCTATTTATTGCATCTTTTTCTTACCCGGTTTAGTCTTGCACCACTTGCAAAAGTCTTCTCCCTGCTTTGTTCTTCTCTTCCTCTGCTCCCAGGGACAGACTGTTTTTCCTCCTGGGTTATTTCGTAATATATTCCAGGTTTTACTCCATTTACTTAAGAAAATGAAGAAAACCACCACAGTTTCTTGGTATTATTTGGTCCTGCTGTGTTGAACGCTGGCTGTTTCAGTGTTGCATCTTCTCGCTCCACAGCTGTATCTCCCCATAGCACTGCTCCTGCTGCTCCTGCTGTGGTGGCGGCTGCAGCTGTGCAGCCCCCTCCCCTTCTTTCTATCACCGTTTATTGCATTTCATTTGCACTGCATGTCTTCTTTTCCCCTGCTCCCCCCGGCCCCCCACCTATCGACTCACTTCTATACATAACTTGAATCCACAGATAAATCGAACATGTTTTCTAGGGTTCTATTGTCAGAACGATTATGTCACATAATACTCTTTGCCTGCATTCTTTTCTCCCTTAATCTCAATGTAGTTCCCCGTGTGCCAATTTGCACCGACACTGCACCTCCTCTGGTTTTCTACACTCTTCTTCGCCTCACTCATCACCACTAACTCCGCTCCTTTACATCAATGTCATCATCCCAATCGATTGCTGTCCCTGCCCTGCTGTCCATAACTTTAGAGCCATGAAATATCTGCAGTGTCTTCCATGTACCTTTAAAGGATAATTTTCATACTTCTGCAACTTTTCTCTTTATACGTGTCATTACAAGTTATTTAAAAGAGGTCTCATGGTTGATTCCTTAAGACAGGCTAATTTCTGATTCTTTTTTTTTTTAAATCAAACCCAACTCATACTTCTTCTAACTACTGACATTGAAGAGATTGATGATAATGACTAATCATAAAATGCCCCTAAGCAAATTTTTAGACAGGCTGTGTCTTGGATTTGGTGTCAAACTATTCCCAGCATACTTAATTATTCCCCTTCTGCAATACATCACCATGGAATCCCCTTTGATTCCATCTCTTCAATGACCTGTCAAGGGTGATTTTGTAACAGTTAAGGAAGTAGCAGATGAAGGTCCTGCAGCCCATTGGGCTGGTGCTTATCCCTCAATAACATAGCATGCAGTGGATGGGAGTCTCCAGCAATCCCTGAATAGGACGCCAGCACCATGCAGGTAACGTCCACAGTCATAACCCGTAACCAGGTACAGCTGGATAGACTTGTCTCAGGACACAGAGAGGCAGAGCAAAGCACAGACCTGGAGCTGAATGTTGCTGTAGAGAAAGTCAAATATTCAACTGGATCAAAACTTGTGGTCTCCAAGTACTTTAAGTGAAAATTTGCTTTTTAGCCTCAGTGTCTACAGTAATGGGTGACTTTTGGTTTTGGCCATGACCATCAACTTCAACTTTATTTTATCACCCCGAATGGAACTGATGTGCGACCATGATGGCATTAGTTTCCAAGATGTTCCACTCAGTCGTTGTTGCCGTAGCAATCCCTCTGTGGTGAGGAAGACCGTGTCATGATCGGTTGGGATATCTACGGTGTAGCCGGAAAGTATTCACAGCGCTTCACTTTTTCCACATTTTGTTACGTTACAGCCTCATTCCAAAATGGAGTAATTTTTTTCACCTCAAAATTCTATTCACAACACCCCATAATGACAAGATAAAAAAATTTTTTGGAAATGTTTTGCAAATTTATTAAAAATAAAAATCTAAGAAATCACATGTACATAAGTATTCACACCCTTTGTTCAATACTTTGTTGATGCACCTTTGGCAACAATTACAGCTTCAAGTCTTCTTGAATATGATGCTTCAAGATTGACGTCCCTTTTTTTGCCCACTTTTGTCCATTCCTCTTTGCAGCACCTTTCAAGCTCCATCAGGTTGGATGGGGAGCTTTGGTGCCCAGCCATTTTCAGATCTCTCCAGAGACGTTCAATCAGATTCAGGTCTGGGCTCTGGCTGGGCCACTCAAGGACATTATTGACAGAGTTGTCCTGAAGCCACTCCTTTGATATCTTGGCTGTGTGCTTAGGGTCAGTGTCCTGATGAAAGATGAACCGTCGCCCCAGTCTGAGCTCAAGAGCGCTCTGGAGCAGGTTTTCATCCAGGATGTCTCTGTACATTGCTGCATTCATCTTTCCCTCAATCCTCAATCCTGACTAGTCTGCCAGTTCCTGCTGCTGAAAAACATCCCCACAGTATGATGCTGCCACCACCACGCTTCACTGTCGGGATGGTGCCTGGTTTCATACAAACATGACACCTGGCATTCATGCCAAAGAGTTCAATCTTTATCTCATCAGACCAGAGAATTTTGTTTCTCATGGTCTGAGAGTCCTTCAGATGCCTTTTGGAAAACTCCAGGTGGGCTGACATGTGCCTTTTACTAATGAGTGGCTTCCATCTGTCCACACTACCACTCAGGCCTGATTGGTGGATTGCTGCAGAGACAGTTGTCCTTCTGCACAGAGGAATGCTGGCGCTCTGACAGAGTGACCATCAGGTTCTTGGTCACCTCCTTGACTAAGGCCCTTCACCCCTGATCACCCTGTTTAGACGTGTGGCCAGCTCTAGAAAGAGTCCTGGGCCTGGTTTCATAAAGCAGTCTAATCTTTTTGCCTACTAAATGCACTTAGTCGACTAAGGTTAGTAGTCCAACTTAGTCGTCTAATCTCCATTTCATATTGACGGTTAAACGTGTACATTAGCCATGTAATGTTTGGCAGCCTCATCAATGCAGTTGTCAAGAAACATCTCCAATGGGTGAGAGTTTTGTTTATTTCCGGGTTGGTTGTTTGCTACAAACATGGCCGAGCCCGCAACACCAGAGGAGAAGCACTCCCGGCCATGGCATCCGTAAACATCTCCAATGGATTATTCCGGTCCTGGAACACCCGTTTCCACCGCAAGGCTCTGCTTCCTTTCTGCTCCATCAATTGGTGCTACATTACAGCTGCCATTTTTGAAGTAAGACACTGACGTTTTGTCGACTATTGCGGAACTTTAACCAACTCAGCACTTTGTGCAATGACTAACATCAAAAGATTAGTCGACTAAGTGAGTTTGGTCAACTTAACAAGATTAGACCACTTTATGAAACTGGGCCCTGGTGGATCAGAACTTCTATTTATGGAGGCCACTGTGCTCATTGAGACCTTAAAACAGCAGAAATGTTCTCTGTACCCTTCCCTAGATTTGTGCTTCAAGACAATCCTGTCTCAAAAGTCTACAGACAATTCCTTTGTCTTCATGCTTTCAACTTTCAACTGTGGGACCCTATATGTAGACAGGTGTGTGTCTTTCCAAATCATGTCCAATCAACTAAATTTATTCCAGATGGACTCCAATTAAGCTAGAGAAACATCTCAACGATGATCAGTGGAAACAAGATGCACCTAAGGAAAAGCCTGTGAATACTTACGTACATATGGCTTCTTCTTTTTTTAATTAATTGCAACAATGTAAAAAAAAAAAAAAAAAAACTTTTTCACATTGTCATTATGGGGTATTCTGTGTAGAATATTGAGGAGGAGAAAAAAGAATTTCATCCATGTTGGAATAAGGCTGTAACATAACAAAATGTGGAAAAAGTGAAGCGCTGTGAATACTTTCTGGATGCACCGTACATCCAGGATCAATCTAGTGATGCCTGTGTGTCTGTTTGTTTAACATGGTCATGTTATTGCAGGGTCCTTGACAGACCCTTAGAGTGGTCCCATGGCTGGGAAATCCCAGATGATTGGGTTCTAAGGCCCTGCGGCAGCCTTCATCTGCCTCCACAGCCCTTTGGTTACAGGCCATCACTTCCTCCGCCCTAATCCGCTGTTGAGGACTTCTTGTTTCACCAGAGCCTGATTAGCCATCTTGTGTGCAGGGTTCCCATTGGGCATTCATAGTTACTGTAGTGGCCGCAGGGCACACAAGGTCCCCACCGTATTTCACCCCAACAGGCAATCCCCTGCTCGATTTGTTACCCGGCTGCTACATCTTGGAGATGGGGTTGGACTTTTACACCCAATTTGATCCTCTACAAACAGTCTTGAAAATGAGTTGAAATGAAATAAATTAAGACCACATAGCCAGACATTCTTGAGATATGATGATAGGGACTTGTCAGATCAATTTTGTGGCACTGGTGAGCAGTTTGACAGCACTCTGACATTACTGATGATGATGACAACAGCTATTTTTCTCATCTACACTCAGCCATCAGTTGCTCTGCAAGCACATTACTGTGTTAAATGGTCGGGCACTCACCTCCAGAGGTTGTGACACAGTGAGATTAATCTTTGTTAATGCTCCTCAGAATGAGCTTCAACACTAATTACTTCGCATGACCTCTAACAGCCCACTACTGGAATCGGCACGCATGGCAAAGCCTGGAGGATATACAAGGGTAGGCTGAAAAGTTCTAAGGCTGACTATGATGCAGTTGTCGAATTGAACAAATTCAGGGTTATTTTTCTACATAGTCTCCCTGTAACTCCACACACTTCTTCCAGCGGTGCTTGAGTGCTTCGATTCCCTTGGCATAGAAGCTTTCATCTTGAGAGTCAAAATAGTCCTCAACGGCAGCCATCACCTCATCATTGCTCCAATAGTGCTTCCCAGCCAAGTTTTTTTTCAGGTTTGGGAACAGATGAAAGTCTGTGGATGCCAAGTCAGGGGAGTATGGTGGGTGGTCTACCAGTTCGAATCCACACTCATGGATAGTGGCCATGGCCACTGTTGACTTGTGAGCTAGGGCATTGTCTTGATGGAACAGCACCCCTTCCGTCAGCTTTCCTGGTCGCTTCTTTTTGATAGCCTCACTTAACTGTCTCAGTTTTGTTGTCTCTGGTTCAAAGTGGTGAACCCAACATTCATCCTGGGTAAGAAAATGTTCCATGTAATTGGCTGGATCCTCTTCAAATTGTGCCACGTTTGCCTTCGACATGACTAGCCTGGTGCATTTCTGATCAGGCGTCAGAAGACGTGGCACCCACCGAGCTGACACCTTTGACATTCCAAGTTCTTCATGCAGAATGTGTTCAGTTCTCTCGCGGGATATTCCCACAGCATCTGCTAGCTGATTAATCATCGATCGTCTGTCGTCCATCACCATTTCATGAACAAGGTCAATGTTTTTCTGGGTTGTGGCTGTTGCAGGCCGCCCAGACCTTGGGTTGTCTTCAAGGCTCTCTCTGCCCTTCTTAAATTCAGCTGCCCACTTCTGCACTGTAGATATGGCGGGAGCTTCATCCCCTTATGTAGCAACCATATCCGCATGAATGTCCTTGGGCTTTAACCCCTTCTTATGCAGGTACTTAGTCACACCGCAATGCCAGATTTTGTCCATTTTTGCCGTTTCCCTCTACCACAAACTTTCAAACTTGGCTATGAACCACAAACTACCTCACAACCTGGAAGAAAAAAACACAGTTAGTCATCAGAAGAGTTGAACTTAATGCATGCCAAGTTTTATTGAAATGGCATTTCTCCTTCTTGGTGAGCCTTAGAACTTTTCAGCCTACCCTCGTATATCACTCAGTAACGCCTTATGAAATTGTGTGTCCATGATTTATCCGTTGCAGGCTTGTAAAGTCAGGTGTATAAGGAGTTTGATAGTGGCACATTTTTTGTAATTTGTGAGTTGTTTAGAGGCTCCCATGATGCCGCTCATTACAAGAGATGCAAAGAGGGGAAACATTTGCAAAAGGCCACCTTAAATACCCTTTCTCATGATTGGATTCACCTGTGTAAGGAGGTCAAGGGTCAATGAGCTTACCAAACCAATTTTATGTTCCAATAATTAGTGCAAAATGTATTAAAATCAATAAAATGACAAGGGTGCCCAAATTTATGCACCGGCCCAATTTTGTTTAAATAATTATTGCACACTTTCTGTAAATACTAGAAACTTCATTTCACTTCTCAAATATCTGTGTGTTTGTCTACTATATGATATATTTAACTGAAATTTCTGATCCAGACAACCAATGATTTATAAAGGAAAATCATGAAAATTATCAGGGGTGCCCAAACTTTTCATAAAACTGTAAATATGTCAGAGAATAATTGGATTTTACTTTCACAAATAAGCAACATTTTCATTATTTCACTATTTCTAACCCTCTCCCTAACCATAACCTAACGCTCTCCCTCCCCTAACAACAATCTAACCCTCTCCCTACCCCTAAACATAACTTAACACTCTCCCTAACCATAACCTAACCTTCTCCCTTCCCCTAACAATAACTTAATCCTCTCCCTCTCCCTAAACACAACTTAACGCTCTCCCTAACCATAACCTAACCTTCTCCCTTCCCCTAACCCTAACAATAACCTAAACCTCTCCCTACCTCTAACAACAATCTAACCCTCTCCCTTCCCCTAACTCTAACCTTCCCCTTTATCTCTCTCATTTTCAACATGTCTGTCGAGCTCCTCGCTTCTTTATAACCGAGTTCGCTCATCTTTTTCATCCACCTTAGTCTCTCCTCCTTTGTAAATAGTTTCGTCCCTGTCTCTTTGTGACTCATCCTGTGGCAGATTATGTGATAATTTCCTTTTCAGTCATTTCCTACCTTTGGTCAGGTCAACGAATGAGCTGTCCAAAAAAAATTGATGTATCACATTGAATGCTGTATTAATGGAGGGTTGTGGTTAGAACTAATTATTGTATAAGCTTGTTATTATATATTATGCAGCAGGATTAATCCCTTTACCTTAATCATCTAAATTTTGAGGATGGACAATACAGAAAACATGACATAGAGGTGAATACAGTACATATATCAAATTCAAATAATAAAGAAAAAAAAAAGATCATATACTGGCCACAATATTGGCTGAAAGTGAAACACAACTGTAGAATGAGGTTGCAATAATCAGTCTCTCTGGAAACCCACAACTTTTGTTTTAAGATTGGGAAACTGAAAATGTAGCAGAAACAAACAAACAAGAAAATTCAAAGTGGATGTTTCAGAAAATGAGTTAAATCTTTTGTTTATTTCCGGGTTGGTTGTTTGCTACAAACATGGCCGAGCCCGCAACACCAGAGGAGAAGCACTCCCGGCCATGGCATCCGTAAACATCTCCAATGGATTATTCCGGTCCTGGAACACCCGTTTCCACCGCAAGGCTCTGCTTCCTTTCTGCTCCATCAATTGGTGCTACATTACAGCTGCCATTTTTGAAGTAAGACACTGACGTTTTGTCGACTATTGCGGAACTTTAACCAACTCAGCACTTTGTGCAATGACTAACATCAAAAGATTAGTCGACTAAGTGAGTTTGGTCAACTTAACAAGATTAGACCACTTTATGAAACTGGGCCCTGGTGGATCAGAACTTCTATTTATGGAGGCCACTGTGCTCATTGAGACCTTAAAACAGCAGAAATGTTTCTGTACCCTTCCCTAGATTTGTGCTTCAAGACAATCCTGTCTCAAAAGTCTACAGACAATTCCTTTGTCTTCATGCTTTCAACTTTCAACTGTGGGACCTTATATGTAGACAGGTGTGTATCTTTCCAAATCATGTCCAATCAACTAAATTTATTCCAGATGGACTCCAATTAAGCTAGAGAAACATCTCAACGATGATCAGTGGAAACAAGATGCACCTAAGGAAAAGCCTGTGAATACTTACGTACATATGGCTTCTTCTTTTTTTAATTAATTTGCAACAATGTAAAAAAAAAAAAAAAAAAAACTTTTTCACATTGTCATTATGGGGTATTCTGTGTAGAATATTGAGGAGGAGAAAAAAGAATTTCATCCATGTTGGAATAAGGCTGTAACATAACAAAATGTGGAAAAAGTGAAGCGCTGTGAATACTTTCTGGATGCACCGTACATCCAGGATCAATCTAGTGATGCCTGTGTGTCTGTTTGTTTAACATGGTCATGTTATTGCAGGGTCCTTGACAGACCCTTAGAGTGGTCCCATGGCTGGGAAATCCCAGATGATTGGGTTCTAAGGCCCTGCGGCAGCCTTCATCTGCCTCCACAGCCCTTTGGTTACAGGCCATCACTTCCTCCGCCCTAATCCGCTGTTGAGGACTTCTTGTTTCACCAGAGCCTGATTAGCCATCTTGTGTGCAGGGTTCCCATTGGGCATTCATAGTTACTGTAGTGGCCGCAGGGCACACAAGGTCCCCACCGTATTTCACCCCAACAGGCAATCCCCTGCTCGATTTGTTACCCGGCTGCTACATCTTGGAGATGGGGTTGGACTTTTACACCCAATTTGATCCTCTACAAACAGTCTTGAAAATGAGTTGAAATGAAATAAATTTCATCCACCTTAGTCTCTCCTCCTTTGTAAATAGTTTCGTCCCTGTCTCTTTGTGACTCATCCTGTGGCAGATTATGTGATAATTTCCTTTTCAGTCATTTCCTACCTTTGGTCAGGTCAACGAATGAGCTGTCCAAAAAAAATTGATGCATCACATTGAATGCTGTATTAATGGAGGGTTGTGGTTAGAACTAATTATTGTATAAGCTTGTTATTATATATTATGCAGCAGGATTAATCCCTTTACCTTAATCATCTAAATTTTGAGGATGGACAATACAGAAAACATGACATAGAGGTGAATACAGTACATATATCAAATTCAAATAATAAAGAAAAAAAAAGATCAAATACTGGCCACAATATTGGCTGAAAGTGAAACACAACTGTAGAATGAGGTTGCAATAATCAGTCTCTCTGGAAACCCACAACTTTTGTTTTAAGATTGGGAAACTGAAAATGTAGCAGAAACAAACAAACAAGAAAATTCAAAGTGGATGTTTCAGAAAATGAGTTAAATCTGATGAAAGTGTCAAGGCAGCCAAATGTAAATGTGAAACGTTTCACAGCAATGAGAATATTATACTTGACGTATGTAAGTTTAAGGGAGTGAGGATACTTTTTTAAGCCATTTTGACAGTTTCCTCCGATCCGCGGAAAGTCGACACCTTTACAAACATTTGTGCATACTTGTGTCCTGAGTGTAAGTTTTAGGAAGAAAATTACTTTAAAAACAACAATCTACGCCAAATTTAACGTGTATAACCAACTCTGTACCCGGACGTACTGAGAAGGAATATAAACATAGAGATAACATCAGACTGGTGGTCATAACGGACAGACAGACCGGCAAATCCAGAGGATACGGCTTCCGCGAACAGGTCCAGAGACTGTGAGAGCCGAACGAGAAGAACTTGCTCTGCCTGCCGCCGGGAGCCGCCAGCTCCTTGGTCACTGGCACCGAAGGAGCCGGCTAGCTAGGTAGCTAGCTGGCGGGGTGGTGTTGGACCATCCATTCAGCAAGAAAAGTGACTGTGTACATACTACAAGATAAAGAATGGCTGGTGACAGAAAAGGAGCTTGTGTTCGCTGTGGGAGAGGAAAATCACGAAAACTCAATGCCGAAGGTGTGTGTTATTTCAAGTGCCTTGCGGCTGCAAGGGAACAAGATGGTGGCGTACGTAATGGCGCAGCAATAATTGAAGCTCGTGACGAGAGGACAGGAGGAAATAGACAAGATCAGCAGAGAATCAACAGCAATATGAATAACAGAACGATCACTAGAATGATGATACACAATGTGGTGAGTGTAATACTGGCATTGACGATCTGACCCCCAGTATGCAATGTGAGGCATGTTTTGCCTGGTTTCATCTTCACCCATGCTGTAATATTCAGTCATTCATTCATCTTCTACTGCTTAGTCCAATTAAGGGTCGCGGGGGCTGGAGCCTATCTCAGCAGTCATAGAGCGCGAGGCGGGGTACACCCAGGACAGGACGCCAGTCTGTCGCAGGGCCACAAATAGACAAACAAACACAGACACACCCACACACATACCTACGGACAATTTTAAAGATTCCAATCCATCTAACCAGCATGTCTTTGGATGTGGGAGGAAACCGAAGCACTCGGAGGAAACCCACGCAAACACGGGGAGAACATGCAAACTCCACACAGAAAGGCCACGGGAATTGAACCCACGACCTTCTCGCTGTGAGGCAACAGTGCTAACCACTAATCCACCGTGCTGCCCACTGTAATATTGATAGAGACAAATAGTAGTCCAGTGGTTCTGCAAGTCAAGTGACAAAAACATTATCCAGTTTGCTAATGAGTTAGCTGACATGAAGGGAAGACTGTCTGCCCTTGAGAGATTAGTTGATGCAAATTCAGTAGACTATGGTTGAAGCTTGTGTCAAGGATCACTTTAGTGAGCAAGCCGAGATCGAGAAGAGGAAGTTCAACGTAATTATCCATGGTCTGCTTGAACCTGAATTTGAAACAGAAAGTGCAGATGGTGAGACTAGAGCTACTACAGGACAGGAGAGACGGGATGAGGATAGGACTAAACTACTGTCGATTGGTACAAATAACCCTAGCGTCAGGATGAGTGAACAGGACATAGACAGCATATTTCGCATAGGAGTAATCAGGGATGATGGCAAACCCTGACCGATATGCTCGAAACTCTGTTATCTCGAGACAAGAAGACGATTACTCCCCAGTGCAAAACAGCTGAAGCAGTCAACCACTCAATGGCACAAAAGGGTTTTTGTCAACCCAGATCTGACAAAAGCACAAAGAGACCTTGATAAATCAGCCAGAGATTAACTTAAACGCAGAAGGAATCAAGGCGAAACAAATTTAACCATCAGGAATTTTAAAGTGGTTGTTGACAGAAGAAACCACAGAGATGAACAAGGCAACGCATCAACAGCTGCCCAGGGCCCTGCATAGGACCTTGGCATACATCGTGCCACACATGTTATCCCAGAGACCCACATGCCTCCCAGGCATCCAACTCTTGTTGACTATAACTTTAACTGTGATACCATTGCATCTAGTAATGTGAGGTGCATGGCAACTATTTTTGAGAGTATTAAGAGTAAACCTGACGAATTTAAATTCGTATTAATGAACTGCAGCCTGACATTATTTTTGGAACCGAAACTTGGTTGAAACCTGATTTTAATGACTGTATTTTAAATGTGCTTGGTTTTAAAATGTTGCATAAGGATACTCACGAAATCAGAGGTGGTGTTTTATTAATGGTGAGAGATCATATTGATGTTAAACTTTGCAATGAACTAAATGATATGAACGTTAAAGATACCTTATGGGTTTGGTTGAAAAACAATAATTCTAATGATGATCTGTTAGGAGTTGTGTATAGAAAAGGGGATGCAAATGACGAATTCAATGAAAGATTATTAGAACAGTTTGATATTGCATGCAATATTTGTAAAGGTAAATTACTTATAAATGGTGATTTTAATTTGCCTAATATTGATTGAGTTAACTGTATGGTTAATGATGGTGATAATGCTTTTTCTCATAGATTCTTTGACAAAATGTGTGATTTGTACCTGGTTCAACATGTCCAAGAACCCACTAGCAACTTTCGACACTGAGCTGTGACGTAACTTCGTGTTGTCCAATAGGAACGACGTGTTGGGCCAAAACACGGAAGCCTCGTGGCAGAAACCACTGATGTGTACAAAATGGATTGGACCAATCCGATTGGTGCAGAAATCACTGATCTGTACAAAACATTAACATGTGACAGGACTGCTCATTTAGAGAGCAGTTTTCTGAAGAAAAATCATTGGAAATGTTTTTTTGTTGTTGTTTGTTACCTCAAAATTTCTGTTTACTGTTAAAAAAAGTTTAGAACACTTGTAATTAAAATAGCTAAATAAATCAATAAATGGTTCTTTAGAAACCGTTTATCTGTAAATTAAAACCACCTGTTATTTCAGATAAGATAATTTCTTGTTTAACATAAGCAACCTCAGACATTTATTTTTCAGACAAATAAAATAACATGGAAACTTGTATATTTTTTAAGTCTGGTAGATTATTTATATCTCATTTCAACCAGAAAAACAAACACTAAATAAATACAAATGTTTATTATAAATGCAAAAGGTAATAATTTAACAATGACTGCAGTGTGATTGTAGGATTTCTGTGACATAAACCTCATGATGAATTTTTTTTATAGTCATTTAAACTTGTAATTTCGTCAAAATATGTAATTGCCTTTAATGTTATCAGGACAGAGTCATTTCTAAATTATGAATTTGAGCACAATAAGTGGAGAGTTTCTACTTGTGCAAATGTCTTTTGACTTTGATTCGTGGACATTTTTAATTATCCGTTCATTTATTGTTAAAATATATAATGAAACAGCTTTTTTAAAAATAATAAAATAGTTGCTGTTCAAAGAGCCTTTTATTTAGAAGCAGGTGATGTTCTGCTGGATTCTCAGGACCAGATGAAGGTCTCTTCTGCAGTTTTTAACTGGTGGTGTTGCTGAAAAGCAGAGATGTTTTCTTTTGACTGGACTTCGCGGTGTTCAGCTCATCAATGGAAGTTTGGTTGTCTGCACAGCAAATGTTCCTGATTGGGACAAATAAAAATATTTCTTTAAATATAAAGAAACACTAAACAGTTTATACATAAAAAAAAGGGGGAAAAACGGCAAAAAAAATGATGGAAAAAAAAACGCCCGAAAAAATAAGTTATTTAAAGCTGAGCTTTTGTGGTGTCTGAAAAAAGCTGTAGCTTTATTTGGTAAAAATAAAAAAGACCATTTACAAATTAAAAGTGTTCACTCAGATCAACTGTGCTAAAGGGCTAAGCTAACGTTAGCCGATCATTAAACCTTCACAGTTCAGTAAACGTCACTTTTTTATTTTTACATTATTCTCACCTCAGTAAAGCTGCAGAACTAAACTCCGTTGGGCAAACTGGGACTTCGCATATATCCAAAAAGTGGAAGATTTCGGACTGAGTGGGTTTGCTCCATCACCTCGGCGGCCTGGATCGCTCTGCCCAGTGATGATGCCTGAAGGCTGGCTTCTCCGTGCAAGTCGGCCCGCTGTTGCGGTTCGATTGATATCCCACCAAGACGTCAGACCTCCCTTGGTTGGTGTCACTCCGAAAAGTAGCTGAAAAAAGCTTCTCCCAACAGGGTGATGGGAGAATTGTTCTACAGCTGTTTTTTAAAGGTTTTTTGTGGTTCAGGCGACGCAAATTCAAGATGATGATTGCTGAACTTTATTCAGGTTGTGGAAACAGCCAGAGTGTGACGTAGCAATCTCCCCTTGCCGCTTCCGAAGCGACTCGTCTGACGTCACGACGCGTTGGAAACGCACCGCCCTCTGCCGCACTGACAAGCGCAACCCTCAACCTATCAAATCCCTTGAACACAGACACACGCCATATCCGTTTGTTTTAAAATTAATTACTTTAGTTAATTAATTTGGTTTATTTGTTAAATATGTGATATTATTGAATAACTAATATTTTGCTATATTTTCCAGTATTTCTTTTTCTTTCTTTTTTATTTTTTTGATAACTCTAACATCTGAGGGGGCGAGGTTGATGACGTGAGGGGGCGTCACCCCAAACTCCCCCTCGTGGCGCCGGCTATGGGTAAAGCGGACCACAGTGTGATAACATGGGAATTCCATACAAGTATAAATAGATCATGTAAGGAAGATATATATAAGTATGATTACAACAAGGCAGATTTTGAGAAACAACGAAGGCTCTTGAGAGAGGCTGACTGGTCATCAGTGATAAATTCCACTGATGTTAATGTAGCCTGGGATTGTTTTCATAACCATATTGTTAAAATTGTAAACGAATGTGTACCTTTGGTTAAGATAAACGGTGGTGGTATAGTTAATCCTCCATGGTTTAATGTAGCACTTAAGAGGAGTGTAAGTGTTGTGTGGGCCGCCAGAAGAGGAGGTACTGCTGGCCCACCACCAGAGGGCGCCCTGCCTGAAGTGCGGGCTTCAGGCACGAGAGGGCGCAGTCGCCTCACAGGAGCAGCCAGGGTGACAGCTGTCACGCATCACCTGCAACAGCTGTTACCCATCATCTGATCAGCAGGGGAATATCAGCAGGACAACGCCTCCACCTCTTTGCCGAGATATCGTTCTACCTGGAAGGTAACGTGCTCAGCTGACTGGTTAACAGTGATCTTTTGTGACTTTTGTGAGTTGTTTAGCTGACTCCTTTTCCAACGAGTGGTGGAGGTAGTTTTCCTGCCGTGCGGATTCCTGGGTGCAGACGCACCCACATTTAATTGTTCTTTGTTCCTCGCCAGCAGTACCAGGTCTGACACGCGAAGGCAGTGGCCACCTGGGAGTTCGGGACTTGGCGGCTCCAGTATTCCCGGGGTCTGGTGACGGAGGAAATCGTGTGGTTCCGGTTCTGCTTTGGACAGACGTCTCCTATCTTCGAGCCTGCCCACACGACACCTTTTGTGATTTGGCTTTTGTCTATTGTTGTAATCTGATTGTATTTGTTGTTCCCATTCACAACAGTAAAGTGTTGTTATTTGACCTCATCCATTGTCCGTTCATTTGCGCCCCCTGTTGTGGGTCCGTGTACCTACACTTTCCCAACAGGATATCTCGGCCAACGTCATGGACCCCGAGGGGCGTCAACCGGCTGTTGAACGGCCAATGGAAGAGC
Source organism: Thalassophryne amazonica (assembly GCF_902500255.1). Taxonomy (NCBI): domain Eukaryota; kingdom Metazoa; phylum Chordata; class Actinopteri; order Batrachoidiformes; family Batrachoididae; genus Thalassophryne; species Thalassophryne amazonica. Next base: position 17,295,521 of record NC_047113.1, on the reverse strand, counting down.
AGGGCGCACAGGCGTCTGCAGGAGGAATGATCGGTGAGTTGCAGCGAATCCTCACCGTTTTTACGGCTCGGCTGGATCAGATGACCGGGCAGAACGTCCTCCTTAACCGCAGGGTGGAGGCTCTCGCCGCGCAGGTGGAAGCGCGTCCTCAGGGCGCTGCTGCGGCTCCCCCTCCTGTCGATCCTGTGCGCAACAGTGACGTTCCACAGGTCGTTCAACGACCCCTCCCACCTTCCCCTGAAGCATACATAAGCCCTCCAGAGCCGTACGGGGGTAGTGTGGAGACATGCGCGGACTTTCTTATGCAGTGTTCGCTCGTCTTCGCACAACGTCCCGTTATGTATGCGACTGACGCTAGTAAGATAGCTTATGTGATTAATCTGCTTCGCTGCAAGGCATGCGCTTGGGCTACAGTGCTCTGGGAGCAAAATTTGCGGCTCCTTCTGATATATGATGGGTTTGTGAGGGAGTTCAGAACTGTGTTCGATCACCCAAATAGAGGAGAGACCGCTTCAACCGTGCTGCTGTCAATGAGACAGGGGCGCCGGAGCGCAGCTGCTTATGCAGTCGACTTCCGCATCGCGGCTGCGAGGTCCGGCTGGAATAGCACTGCCCTCTGCGCCGCCTTCGTAAACGGACTGTCGTTAGTTCTGAAGGAGCACCTGGTGGCCAAGGACGAACCGCGGGATTTAGACGGGCTTATTGATCTCGTTATACGATTAGACAATCGGTTAGAAGAACGCCGTCGGGAATGAGACGAAGGGCGTGGCCGGGCATGCGCCATCCCTCTCCCTTCCGGTTCCGACCGAGTTCCGCCCTCCCCACGCTCCACGGCCTCTACGCTCCGTGTGGTGACAGCTCCCCCTGCTGACGAAGCTATGGACACGAGCAGGGCCACATTTAGGGCACCAGATAGACAGAGGAGGCTGGTCCGCGGAGCGTGCTTTGTTTGTGGCTCAATAGAGCATCAAGTGAGGGACTGCCCCGAGCGGTTAAAACACCAACGCCCGCCCCTAGACACTGGGTTAGGGGTGGGCCAAAACATTCACATGAGACATACCCATATTGCCACACGACTCCCAGTGACAATCCTTTATGAGGATTTAACGCTGAAGGCCCCAGCACTGGTGGACACGGGCTCTGAAGGGAATCTGTTAGACAGCAGATGGGCCAGGGAGGTAGGGCTCCCTCTAGTGGCGCTTACCTCGCCTGTGCAGGTGCGGGCACTAGATGGTTCCCTACTCCCTCTAATCACACATAAGACACCACCAGTAACTCTGGTGGTGTCAGGAAATCACCGGGAGGAGATCGAGTTTTTGTGGCTCCTGCTACCTCCCGCGTGATACTAGGGTTCCCCTGGATGTTAAAACACAATCCCCGGATCGATTGGCCGTCCGGGGTAGTGGTTCAGTGGAGCAAGACCTGCCATCGGGTATGTTTAGGTTCCTCGGTTCCTCCCGGTTCCCAGGCTAAGGAGGAGGTCAGAGTCCCACCCAATCTAGGGACGGTGCCGGTGGAGTACCACGACCTTGTAGATGTGTTCAGTAAGGATCTGGCGCTCACCCTTCCCCCCCACCATCCGTACGATTGTGCCATTGATTTGGTTCCAGGCGTTGAGTTCCCGTCCAGCAGGCTGTACAACCTCTCACGACCTGAGCGCGAATCAATGGAGACCTACATCCGGGACTCTTTAGCCGCCGGGTTGATCCGGAATTCCACCTCCCCGATGGGTGCAGGTTTCTTTTTTGTGGGTAAAAAAGACGGCGGACTTCGTCCATGCATTGATTATAGGGGACTGAACGAAATCACGGTTCGTAATCGATACCCGTTGCCCCTGTTGGATTCAGTGTTCACGCCCCTGCATGGAGCCCAAATATTCACTAAGCTAGATCTTAGAAATGCGTATCACCTGGTTCGGATCCGGAAGGGAGACGAGTGGAAGACGGCATTATCACCCCCTTAGGTCACTTTGAGTACCTGGTCATGCCGTTCGGCCTCACAAACGCCCCCGCGACGTTCCAAGCATTAGTTAATGATGTCTTGCGGGATTTCCTGCACCGATTCGTCTTCGTATATCTAGACGATATACTCATCTTTTCTCCGGATCCTGAGACTCATGTCCGGCATGTACGTCAGGTCCTGCAGCGGTTGTTGGAGAACCGGCTGTTTGTGAAGGGCGAGAAGTGTGAGTTTCACCGCACATCTTTGTCCTTCCTGGGGTTTATCATCTCCCCCAACTCCGTCGCTCCTGATCCGGCCAAGGTTGCGGCGGTGAGAGACTGGCCCCAACCCACTAGCCGTAGGAAGCTGCAACAGTTCCTCGGCTTTGCAAATTTCTACAGGAGGTTCATTAAGGGCTACAGTCAGGTAGTTAGCCCCCTGACAGCCCTGACCTCACCAAAAGTCCCCTTCACCTGGTCGGATCGTTGCGATGCCGCGTTTAAGGAGTTGAAACGGCGCTTCTCGTCTGCACCCGTTCTGGTGCAGCCCGATCCTAGTCGCCAGTTAGTGGTTGGAGTGGACGCCTCGGACTCAGGGATAGGAGCTGTGCTTTCCCAGAGCGGGAAGACCGATAAGGTCCTTCACCCGTGTGCCTATTTTTCCCGCAGGTTGACCCCGGCCAAACGGAACTATGACGTCGGCAATCGAGAACTCCTTGCGGTGAAAGAGGCTCTTGAAGAGTGGAGACATCTGTTGGAGGGAACGTCCGTGCCATTCACGGTTTTCACTGACCACCGGAACCTGGAGTATATCAAGACCGCCAAGCGGCTGAACCCCAGGCAAGCCCGCTGGTCACTGTTCTTCGGCCGTTTTGACTTCCGGATCACCTACCGTCCCGGGACCAAGAACCAGAGATCGGATGCCTTGTCCCGGGTACATGAAGATGAAGTCAAAGCGGAGTTGTCGGATCCACCGGAACCCATCATCCCGGAGTCCACTATCGTGGCCACCCTCACCTGGGACGTAGAGAGAACCGTCCGGGAGGCCCTGGCACGAAGCCCGGACCGCGGAACTGGGCCGAAGAACAAACTATACGTACCACCAGAAGCTAGGGCTGCAGTCCTGGACTTCTGGCACGGCTCCAAGCTCTCCTGTCATCCAGGGGTGCGAAGAACCGTGGCAGTTGTCCGGCAGCGCTTCTGGTGGGCGTCCCTAGAGGCCGACGTCCGGGATTATATCCAGGCCTGCACCACCTGCGCCAGGGGCAAGGCTGACCATCACAGGGCACCAGGCCTACTCCAGCCGCTGCCTGTGCCTCATCGCCCCTGGTCCCACATCGGCCTGGATTTTGTCACGGGCCTCCCGCCGTCCCAGGGTAACACCACCATCCTCACGATAGTGGACCGGTTCTCCAAGGCGGCCCACTTCGTGGCCCTCCCGAAGCTCCCAACAGCCCAGGAGACAGCGGACCTCCTGGTCCACCATGTCGTCCGGCTGCATGGGATTCCAACAGACATCGTCTCCGATCGCGGTCCCCAGTTCTCCTCGCAAGTCTGGAGGAGCTTCTGCCGGGAACTGGGGGCCACGGTGAGTCTCTCGTCCGGGTACCACCCTCAGACCAACGGGCAAGCAGAACGGGTAAACCAGGAGGTGGAACAGGCTTTGCGCTGCGTGACTGCCGCGCACCCGGCGGCCTGGAGTACCCATTTGGCCTGGATCGAGTATGCTCATAACAGCCAGGTGTCTTCAGCCACCGGCCTCTCCCCTTTTGAGGTATGTCTGGGGTATCAGCCCCCGTTGTTTCCGGTGGTTGAGGGAGAGGTCGGTGTGCCCTCGGTCCAGGCCCAAGTGCCGTCGGGTGTGGCGTGCCGCCCGTTCTGCTTTGCTAAAGGCCCGGACGAGGGCAAAAGCCCATGCAGACCGTCGGCGGGCCCCGGCCCCTGCGTATCGGCCAGGGCAGGAGGTGTGGTTATCCACAAAGGACATTCCCCTCAAGATGGACTCCCCCAAGCTACAGGACCGTTACATCGGCCCATTTAAGATCCTTAAGGTCATCAGTCCAGCCGCAGTGAGGCTTCAGCTTCCGGCCTCACTGCGGATCCATCCTGTGTTTCATGTGTCCCGAATAAAACCACATCACACCTCACCCCTCTGTACTCCGGGTCCGGCACTGCCTCCTGCCCGGATCATCGATGGCGAGCCGGCTTGGACTGTACGCCGGCTTTTGGATGTCCGTAGGATGGGCCGGGCTTCCAGTATTTGGTGGACTGGGAGGGGTACGGCCCCGAAGAACGCTCCTGGGTGAAGAGGAGCTTCATCCTGGACCCGGCCCTCCCGGACAAGCCTTGTCGGGCGCCAGGAGGCGCCCGTTGAGGGGGGGGTCCTGTTGTGTGGGCCGCCAGAAGAGGAGGTACTGCTGGCCCACCACCAGAGGGCGCCCTGCCTGAAGTGCGGGCTTCAGGCACGAGAGGGCGCAGTCGCCTCACAGGAGCAGCCAGGGTGACAGCTGTCACGCATCACCTGCAACAGCTGTTACCCATCATCTGATCAGCAGGGGAATATCAGCAGGACGACGCCTCCACCTCTTTGCTGAGATATCGTTCTACCTGGAAGGTAACGTGCTCAGCTGACTGGTTAACAGTGATCTTTTGTGATTTTTGTGAGTTGTTTAGCTGACTCCTTTTCCAACGAGTGGTGGAGGTAGTTTTCCTGCCGTGCGGATTCCTGGGTGCAGACGCACCCACATTTAATTGTTCTTTTGTTCCTCGCCAGCAGTACCAGGTCCGACACGCGAAGGCAGTGGCCACCTGGGAGTTCGGGACTTGGCGGCTCCAGTATTCCCGGGGTCTGGTGGCGGAGGAAATCGTGTGGTTCCGGTTCTGCTTTGGACAGACGTCTCCTATCTTCGAGCCTGCCCACACGACACCTTTTGTGATTTGGCTTTTGTCTATTGTTGTAATCTGATTGTATTTGTTGTGCCCATTCACAACAGTAAAGTGTTGTTATTTGACCTCATCCATTGTCCGTTCATTTGCGCCCCCTGTTGTGGGTCCGTGTACCTACACTTTCCCAACAGTAAGAAGAAAATATTTTGCTTGGAAGAGATATCAGAACTGTAGATCATACGTTAGATACCAAGAGTTTGTAAAGGAACGAAATTCTGTTAATAGAAAGTAAGGAAGGTAAAGAGAGAGTATGAAAAGAATTTGTATAAACGTGTTAAGAAAAACAGTAAGGCATTCTATGTGTATGTAAATAGTAAGACAAAATCTAGATCATCCATTGCCAAATTGAGAAATACAAATGGTGATGATGTTAATAACGATTGTGATATAGCAGATTAACTGAACAGTTTTTTTCAGTCTGTTTGTCCATGAGGACTATAAAAGCTTGATTTGGTTTAACGATTTCATGCATTGTATATATGGAGATGATGTATCAGAACCTTTTGTTCATAATTTGTTTTGTTCATAGGGACCTCGTAGTACCATATTACCCCATTAGAGCGCTTCGCTCTCAGACTGCGGGCTTACTTGTAGTTCCTAGGGTTTGTAAGAGTAGAATGGGAGGCAGAGCCTTCAGCTTTCAGGCTCCTCTCCTGTGGAACCAGCTCCCAATTCAGATCAGGGAGACAGATACCCTCTCTACTTTTAAGATTAGGCTTAAAACTTTCCTTTTCGCTAAGGCTTATAGTTAGGGCTGGATCGGGTGACCCTGGACCATCCCTTGGTTATGTTGCTTAGACGTAGACTGTGTTTCATAATTATTGTATGGCCTTGCCTTGCAATGTGGAGCGCCTTGGGGCAACTGTTTGTTGTGATTTGGCGCTATACAAGAAAAAAGTTGATTGATTGATAATAGAATGAGTTATGAAACCATTCTTGAAAACATATTTTTTACACCTAATGATGTCAAGAAATTGTCACTTATAACCAATCCTAACAAAGCTATGGGTCCAGACGAGATCCACTCACGTGTCGTTCAGGAATGTGCAGATGAGTTATACTTTCCTCTGTTTTGTATTTTTAGACAGTCTTTTGACCAAAGTAAAGTACCTGATATTTGGAAGTTTGCTAATGTAATTCCCATTTTTAAGAAGGGGGATAAGTGTTGGAAAAGTGTAGTGACACAGACCCACAACGGGGGCGTAAATGAACGGACAATGAAAATGCAAAAGCTAACAATTTAAAGTTGTGAAATGTGCACAACGGAATACAGATACGACTTTAGGTAACAGTCAATTAAACAATAGGTGATGTGTGGGCAGGCTCGAGGATAGGAGACGCCTGTCCAGAGAAGAGTCGGGCCCAACACGATTTCCACTGCCAGCGGAGACCTGCAACACACCGAAGCCGCCAAGTCCTGAGTCCCCAGGTGGCCACTGCCTCCGGCTGTCAGATCGGGTACTGCTGGCAGGAAGAACAAACAGATCAAGTGGGTGTGTGCACACCCAGCAAACAGTCAGCAAAACTCACAGTCCCTTCCTGAGGGAATAATCCACCACTCCCAGGAAACAGGAACGCTAAGTACGTGCAGTACCAATAGTATAGTTAAGTGATAAGTGAGGAGTGGGAAACGCCAACTCCTTCCAACTTCCACCACCCAGCTCCAAGCTGCGAGTATACACGGTTATGACTGCCAAACTTAGAAACAAGAAATGTGCAAACAGCACGATAACAGCTGAGAGGTTTACCTGTCGGATAAGCTGATTTCTCGGCAAGGTTGTGATGTCTTTGCCAGGCTTATATGGTGGATGGTGATGATGAGTGAGTGGTGACAGCTCTCAGCTCCGGGCTCCTGGTGGTCCTGGTAGGCGACTGCGCCCTCTGGTGCCTGAAGCCCGCCTTCAGGCAGGGCACCCTCTGGTGTTGGGCCAGCAGTACCTCCTCTTCAGCGGCCAACACAACAGGACCCCCCCCCCCCCCAACGGGCGCCCGACCAGGCTTGTCGGGATGGCGGTTGTAGAAGTCGGCCAGGAGGGCCGGGTCCAGGATGAAGCGCCGCTTCACCCAGGAGCGCTCTTCGGGTCCCTAACCCTCTCAGTCCACCAGATAATGGAACCCCCGGCCATTTTGACGGACGTCCAGGAGCCTGCAAACCGTCCATGCAGGCTCCCTGTCGATGATCCGGGCAGGCGGCGGCGCCGGTCTGGGGGTGCAGAGGGAGGAGGTGTGGTGAGGTTTGATCCATGACACGTGAAAAACCGGGTGGATCCACAGTGAAGCTGGCAGCTTCAGCTTCACTGCGGCTGGACTGAGGATCTTCTGGATCGGGAAGGGTCCGATGAACCGCTCTTTCAATTTCTGGGATTCCACTTGGAGGGGTATGTCCTTCGTTGATAGCCACACCTCCTGCCCAGGCTGGTATGCAGGGGCCGGGGAACGCTGGCGGTCTGCATGGGCCTTGGCCCTCATCCGGGCCTTCAGCAGGGTAGAGTGGGCAGTGCGCCATACCTGACGGCACCTCCTCAGGTGGGTCTGGACCGAGGAAACCCCAACCTCTCCCTCCACGAGCGGGAACAATGAGGGCTGGTACCCCAAACACACCTCAAACGGGGAGAGGCCAGTAGCCAATGATACTTGGCTATTGTGAGCGTACTCGATCCAGGCCAGATGGTTGCTCCAGGCCATCAGGTGCGCGGAGGTCACGCAGCAGAGGGCCTGCTCCAGTTCCTGGTTCACCCGCTCTGCCTGCCCGTTGGTCTGGGGGTGATACCCGGATGAGAGGCTCACGGTGGCCCCCAGTTCACTACAGAAACTCCTCCAGACGTGCGAAGAGAACTGGGGACCACGTTCGGAGACGATGTCAGTAGGAATCCCATGCAGACGCACGACATGGTGGACCAGGAGGTCTGCAGTCTCCTGGGCTGTCGGGAGCTTTGGGAGGGCCACGAAGTGGGCCGCCTTGGAGAACCGGTCCACTATCGTGAAGATGGCCGTCATGCCCTGGGATGTATTCCAGGTTCCGATGGTCCGTGAAAACCGTAAATGGCACCGAAGCTCCCTCCAACAGGTGTCTCCACTCCTCAAGGGCCTCTTTCACTGCCAGGAGTTCCCAATTGCTGACGTCATAGTTCCTTTCAGCCGGGGTCAACCTGCGGGAAAAATAGGCACAAGGATGGAGAACCTTGTTGGACTCCCCACTCTGGGACAGCAGAGCTCCTATCCCTGAGTCAGAGGCATCCACTTCAACAATAAACTGGCGATTGGGATCGGGCTGCACCAGAATTGGTGCAGTCGAGAACCGGCGTTTCAACTCCCTAAACGCGGCTTTGCACCGATCCGACCAGGTGAAGGGGACTTTAGTGGAGGTTAGGGCCATCAGGGGGCTAACTACCTGGCTGTAGCCCTTTATGAAATTTGCAAAGCCGAGGAACTGCTGCAGTTTCCTACGGCTTGTCGGTTGGGGCCAATCTCTCACCGCCGCAACCTTGGCCGGATCAGGGGCGACGGAGTTGGAGGAGATTATGAACCCCAAGAAGGACAAAGAAGTGCGGTGGAACTCGCACTTCTCGCCCTTCACAAACAACCGGTTCTCCAACAACCACTGCAGGACCTGATGTACATACTGCACATGAGTCTCAGGATCTGGGAAGAAGATGAGAATATCGTCAAGGTATACAAAGACGAACCGATGCAGGAAGTACCGCAAGACGTCATTAACCAAAGCTTGGAACGTCGCGGGCACATTGGTGAGGCCGAACGGCATGACCAGGTACTCAAAGTGACCTAACGGGGTGTTAAATGCCGTCTTCCACTCGTCTCCCTTCCGGATCCGAACCAGGTGATATGCATTCCTAAGATCCAGTTTTGTGAAAATTTGGGCTCCATGCAAGGGCGTGAACACTGAATCCAACAGAGGTAACGGGTATCGGTTGCAAACCATGATCTCGTTCAGCCCTCTGTAATCAATGCATGGACGGAGTCCGCCATCCTTCTTGCCCACAAAAAAGAAACCAGCACCCATCGGGGAGGTGGAGTTCCGGATCAACCCAGCAGCTAAAGAGTCCCGGATGTAGGTCTCCATTGATTCGCGCTCCGGATGTGAGAGGTTGTACAGCCTGCTGGACGGGTACTCGACGCCCGGGATCAAATCAATGGCACAATCGTACGGATGTTGCGGGGGCAGCGTGAGTGCCAGATCTTTGCTGAAGACGTCAGCAAGATTGTAGTACTCGGCTGGCACCGCCGCCAGATTGGGGGGGACTTGAACCTCCTCTTTAGCAGTCGCACCAGGTGGAACCGAGGATCCTAAACACTCCCGGTGGCAGGTTTCGCTCCATTGAGCCACAACCCCAGACGGCCAATCAATCCGGGGATTGTGTTTTATCATCCAAGGATAACCCAAAATTACTCGGGAGGTAGAAGGTGTTACAAAAAACATAGTCTCCTCCCTGTGATTTCCAGACACAACCAATGTTACGGGCTGTGTCTTGTGTGTTATTAGTGGAAGAAGGGTGCCATCTAGTGCCCGTACCTTCAATGATGAAGGGAGGGCCACTAGAGGGAGCCCTACTTCCTTTGCCCATCTGCTGTCCAGCAGATTCCCTTCCAACCCTGTGTCCACAAGTGCTGGGGCGTGAAAGGTTAAATCCCCACTCAGGATCGTGACTGGGATTCGTGCAGATTTGCGTGCATTCCCTGCGTGCGTGTTGTGATCCACCCTTAGCCCAGTCTCTAAGGGCGAGTGTTGTTGTTTTGACCATTTGGGGCAGTTTTTCTGCGTGTGCTCGGTTGAGCTGCAGTAAAAACACTCCCCACGAGCCAGCCTCCTTTGTCTCTGATCTGATTTTCTTTTGACCCTGCTCATTTCCTTAGCAACGTCAGCAGGGGGAGCTGTCGTCACGTGGAGTGCCCTGGCTTTGGAGCGTGGGGAAGACGGCTCCCTTTCGAACCCGGAGGGGAGAGGGACGGCTTGTGCCTGACCACGCCCTTCGTCTCGCTCCCGTCGGCGTTCTGCTAATCTGTTGTCTAACCGTATTACCAGGTTGATAAACCCGTCTAAATCCCGCGGTTCGTCCTTTGCCACCAGGTGCTCCTTAAGGACCAGAAACAGTCCGTGTACAAAGGCAGCGCGGAGCGCAACAGTATTCCAGCCGGCTCACGCTGCCACGATGCGGAAGTCGACTGCATACTCCGCTGCACTCCGACACCCCTGCCTTATCGACAGCAGCACACTTGAAGCGGTCTCGCCTCTATTAGAGCGATCGAACACCTGTCTGAACTCCCATACAAACTCAGTGAATGCTGATAGAAGCCGTGAGTTCTGTTCCCAAAGCGCCGTAGCGCAGGCGCATGCCTCACCTCGAAGCAAATTGATAACATAAGCCACCCGGCTGGAATCCGACGCGTACATGATGGGACGCTGTGCAAAGACGAGCGAACACTGCATCAAGAAGTCTGCACACGTCTCGACACAACCTCCGTACGGTTCCAGAGGGCTTATGTATGCTTCAGGGGACGGGAGGGGGGCGGGGGTTGTTGAGCGACCACTGGAATGTCTGTATTCGGCACTCGGTCAGCAGGAGGAGGTGCTGCAGCAGCGCCCTGCGTGTGCGCTTCCACCTGAGCGGTGACAGCCTCCATCCTCCGATTGAGTATAATGTTCTGCTCGGTTACTAAGTCCAACCGAGCAGTGAAGGTGGTTAAGATTTGCTGCAGCTCACCTAATACGCGTCCTGCTGGCGCCTGTGCACCTAGCATTTCCATTGGTGGTTCACTCGATGGTTGACGCCCCTCGAGATCCATGACGATTGGCCGAGAAATCCTGTTGGAAAAGTGTAGTGACACGGACCCACAATAGGGGGCGTAAATGAACGGACAATGAAAATGCCAAAGATAACAATTTAATGTTGTGAAATGTGCACAACGGAATACAGATACGACTTTAGGTAACAGTCAATTAAACAATAGGTGACGTGTGGGCAGGCTCGAGGATAGGAGACGCCTGTCCAGAGAAGAAGTGCCTGAAGCCTGCCTTCAGGCAGGGCGCCCTCTGGTGTTGGGCCAGCAGTACCTCTTCTTCAGCGGCCCACACAACAACAAGTGTATAACTGGAAATTATAGACCAGTAAGTCTCACTTCTCAGATATGTAAGATTTGTGAAAAACGTGTTAGAGATAGCATTGTTACTCACACTATTAATAAGCTGTATGATGAGCAGCATGGTTTTAGAAAAGGTAGATCCTGTCTCACTAATTTGCTTACCACACTAGAAGAGTGGACCACTTTTTATGATGAGGGCTTACCATTTGATGTGTTATATTTTGATTTCAAAAAAGCCTTTGATTCCATCCCTCATGCCATATTGATTTATAATCTTCAGACCTATGGTATTGTTGGTAAACTTTGTTATTGGGTTGAAGATTTCCTTAGAGACAGGAAACAACGGGTATGTGTTAACAGTGCAAAGTCAAAATGGTTAAGTGTAACTAGTGGGGTGCCTCAGGGATTGGTCCTAGGGCCGGTCTTATTTTTACTATAATTAAAGACTTGCCTGGTGCAATATCAACTAAATGTAAACTCTTTGCAGATGACACCAAGGTGTATCATCCAATCTTGTCCCTAGATGACTCAGAAAATTTGCAAAAAGATATCGACAATTTAATGTTATGATCAAAACAATGGTCATTAGGTTTTAATGAAGATAAGTATAAAGTATTACATGTAGGTCATCAAAATCCATGTCGAGTACTTTATGAATGGTAGTATGTTAAATTCTGTAAGTGAGGAAAAAGATCTAGGAGTTTTAATTACCAACAAATTGTCTTTCTCAAAATACATAGCCAAAGCTGCCGCTAAGGCTAATAGTGTTCTAGGTATGATTAAGAGAGCATTTACATTTATTGACAAAGAGTCATTTTTAGTTTTGTATAAAAGTTATGTATGACCACATCTTGAGTATTGTGTACAAGTATGGTCACCATATTTTGAAAAAGATAAATTGTTACTGGAAAAGGTTCAAAGACGTGCAACCAAATTAGTACCTGGGTTGCAAAATTTGAGTTATGAGGAAAGATTAAGTGAATTAGGTTTAACAACTCTTGAGGATAGAAGAGTTCAGGGTGACCTAATTGAAATGTATAAAATTCTACATGGTTTTGAGGCAATAGACCCCAATACTTTATTTTCTAGATGAAGGTATCTTGGCCTTAGAGGCCATGAACTCACTGTGGAAGTGAAAAGATCACGTCTTAATATTAGAAAGTTTAGTTTTAGTAATAGAGTTGTATGTTTCTGGAACAGCCTCCCTGATCACACTGTACTCTCACCTGATGCAAATTCTTTTAAAATTAATTATGACAGATATTATACCACCTCAGTTTAAGTTTATATGGTACAAAAGATTGTATTTTTATATCAAGATTACTTGAGGCTTGATGTGTGCTTCTTTTTAACCTTATAATATTGCCGGGATTTTAAATTAATGTTTTTATGAGTGCTTAATATTGTATTTTAATGTACTGATGTACTGATGTGATGCTTTTATTATACTATGTATATACTATTTCACATAATAAAATGAATTATGAATTATGAATTATGACAAATATCAGCATTGGCAGGAAATGTCAACATTGGAGGTTTTCTTTTTTTTTTTTTTTTAATGTTACAGCGGTTTTTCCAAACACATATTTGACAAGAAAAACCCTAATACCATGGGCGATTTATGATGTAACAGATAAAATAAAAATAACACACACACACACACACACACACACACACACACACACACACACACACACACACACACACACACACACACACACACACACACACACACACACACACACACACACAAAATAATGATAAAATATCTTCAGCGTGATAGAAAAGCCAAGTTTGTTAAGATAAGACACTACACAATAAGAAAATGCTTATAAATATCAAAGAATTTACAATCAAGATCCATAAGGAATAAAGACCAAATAAAATGATCTTATTCAGCTGATTATTGCCTTCATAACCAAATTATACTGGGTCAGCTGTCCTGTGTTTTTACAAGGACATCATGCTGATAATTCAATTGCAATTTATTTTCATTTTATATAGCGCCAAGTAAATCACACAAGTAAATTCTAACCTTACCAACCCCCAGAGCAAGCAAACAGGTGACAGTGGTAAGGAAAAAACTCCCTCTGATGATTTGAGGAAGAAACCTCAAGCAGACCAGACTCAAAGGGGCGACCCTCTAATATGATAAATTCATTATTTGTTTATTATTGTCCTGTTTGCTGTCTTTAAGGGAACATGCTTTGGGTTTAAAGCAATATTTTATTCCGCTATTTATTTGGGCAAGATTATATTTCCCGGCTGGCTTGGGTAGGCCTCAGGATCTCCCTGGAAGAATTGAAGGATTTAGCCCATATAGGGAATTGTGGGAAGAGCTGATTGGATAGTGACCACTTTTATTTAATGACTTTTAATTTTTTTGCATTTGTACTTAACCACAGTGGAGTTGAGTTGACCATTGAGGAATTCGGACATGTTTTAATTTGTCACCCCTGCATTTTCAGAGCCCACAAGTAATTGGAAAAACTAATTTTATTCTAAAACTAATTATTTATTCTAAAGTCAGAATTCCTCCCCCTCTGCAGGATGAATACATAATAAACAGAGTTATTCAGTGTTATTCAGTTACTCAGATTTATGTGCAATATTATTGAACATCTTGTGCAAATGTCTAAAAAAAAAAAAAAAAAAAAAGTCACTGTTTCGGTACTCTGGCAAAATAATTTCCTTTGGGATAAATAAACTTGATCCTTTTTTATTTCCAGGTCACTTAATTTGCCTTGGACTTAACATTAACATCAATCATTAAGAAATACAAACACTTTAATAAAGTACAAAAAAACAAAAACACAAAAACCTGAATGACCAGGCAATGAGACAAGTGAGGGAAGCCACCAAGCCAGCTTTAACAACTCTGAAGGAGTTCTGTGGTTGTGATTGGAGAAACTGCACATAGTGCATTTTTTATCTATTTCTTCACCAGTTACCCAACAGAGAAGGATTTTCCAAAAACAATATGAATTTTCAGCTACAGTTTTCCAGAAGGCACATAGACTTGAACATAGGTTGGATCTGTTTTCTTGTATTAAAATCCTTCTGTGTGCCACTCCACCATGAAGCTGTGACAAATGTTGCACTATGCACAGTTTCCCAAACACAGCCACACCAGCTAAATCGTAAATGGACTGCATTTATATAGCGCGTTACCATCTGCATCAGACGCTCAAAGCGCTTTACAATTATGCCTCACATTCACCCCGATGTCAGAGTGCTGCCATACAAGGCGTTCACTACACACCGGGAGCAATATAGGGGATTAAAGGCCTTGCCCAAGGGCCCTTAGTGATTTTCCAGTCAGGCGGGGATTTGAACCCATGATCTTCTGAACTCAAGCCCAACACCTCAACCACTCGACCATCACCTCCCCCAAGCTCCCCCAACTAATAGCTTTCCTCTGTTCCCGTCTCTCTGTCCATTCATTCATCCACCAGCTCTTTTTGTACAATTTACACATAACTGAACACACCATTGTCCCTCAAGAACTTCAAACCATATGCCCCCCACCCCACCACACACACACACACAAACACATGTCAGGTAATGTGGGTAAATCTTCATGTGACAAACGGGAATGCCACACAGAAACCCACGAGAGCGACAGAGATAAATCTTTGCTAAATGACTGTGATGGCTGCCACGTCCAGAACCAGCACGTATGAATAAACATGGCATGGACTCGGCCACGTGCCCGTGCCCCTGCTGTGCCAGCAGTTATCATCTGCTCCGTAACTGTTTGTTGTCTGCATGTGAATGAGGAAACAGACTAGTTGTCTTCGCCATCTCCTCTAAGCACTGCACCGTGCATGAGGTTGTAATTAAGCGTTCCTCGCAGCTCTGTATTTCCCAGCATGCCTACTCACCCAGATGGTTAGATTATGCCCTAGGCCTTTCCTACATCTTCATTTGTGAGCCTCTCACCGTTGTTCTTTCCAACTCTGAATAAAATAAACTACACTCTCTGTCATTTGCATTTGAACTTAAACTCTTTGTTCCTGTTTCTTGGTTCCCTCCCCGTTTGCTTGAGCTGTCTCTCTCCCTGTGAACATCTCTAAAAATGCCATATTTTGCAAAATTAGTTCATTTCAGGAATGTTGAAACAATATTTCAGGGGGATCTTTCAATTGGTGGTACGAGCACCGTATTAGGCAAAAAAATGGAATTAAATAAAATACTCCCCAGATATTACTCTTTTGGAAATGCCCACAGACTACTCAATGTTTTTTTTAAATGACAGCCATTTTCCAGGATGGTTGCTTGGTATGGAAATGTTTCTTTTGGTGATAAATATTTATGGACTTGGTAAATATTGATGATCCTAACATCAAATTATAGCTTTAACCATGTAAAATCCAAAGAGAACTCCATAAGCCATTCTTTATGTCATGTAGCACTATCTCCCTACTGTTATGTAGACCTGGTTTCAGTTCCCAATCACACTACCAGCCTGTGTCCTTGGACATCATTGCACAATCAATCAGTTGTAAATGGTCACCATCCTTCACTGACGAAGTAACTTGTGGTGCCTGTCATTGCAATCCCTCAGTGGCGAGGAAGATTGTCTGTTGATGGATTCCTGGATGGGATGGTGGATGCAGAGATGCCTGAACAGGCCCAGTCTTGATGTGCACTGATTCTGACGCTGCACATAGTTGCTGAAGAAAGTTTCTGTCAGTCAGGATCTTGTTCTCTCTCCTTCTTCTTTCTTCACTTCTCCTTCTCCTCTGTGTTGTTCGTCCACATGTTTTCAAAGACTTCCACTCCAGTGCGGCTCATTGTTCACTCCTCAGGCAGTGTTCATGGAATTGTTCAAGGGTCTTCAGGTGGTGGTGGTGGTAGGTGGCCCAGGTCACAGATCCATACAACAGGGTTGGCATGACAACAGCTTTGTAGACGAGGATTTTCATCTTGTGTTGAAGGTCTCCGTTGTTGAAAACGTGGGTGCAAAGCCATCCGATTGCAATTCCTGCACAGTTGTCATTTTTTTATCGAGAGTCGTCGTTGAGTCGTTGTTTTATCTTGTCACTGATGTCTAACGGGCCTCTAATCCCGTATCAGACTTATGTCTTCATAGTCAAAAACCTACTTATGGATGCCAAGATCATTAAAATTAGTCCCATGCAATCCCATCTGTCAGAATGGTGGCCATTTTCATATTTTGAGGGCAAGTGGGCTTTCTCAAAAGTGTAATCTCTAAGGAGCATTTAAATCAAATTTGGTGCTTGTACCAACATTTCAAAGATTAATTCAGATCCCCGCTGCACTCTAAACTAGGACTGACATCACTGTCATCAGAATCGATGTATTCTCTCACAGATTTTCCCGATAAAAGATCAAAATAAGCGGCCACATATCAATACATTTAAACAGTGATTTGTTGGTGCATAGTTTAGTGAGCGTCATCCTGATGAACCTCCAGAATCTGCGCTGTACTGGGTTAAGCCTGCAGAAGGTTCGAGTTTGTGGAGTTTGATTTTTCATGCAGCGGGTAGAGTCCCTTACTTGCTTAAAGAAGCCCCATGTTGGTCAAGCTTTAGGTGCAAAACAGCTACTGATGGGTGTTTGCAATTTACTTGGTAATGTTCAGTCTTAAAAAAAACAACAAACAAACAACATTTAGTCTTCTTTTTATTGAATGGCTAGTAGTAATGTACATAAAGGTGCAGTACCACCACCTGTGATACCAGTTGCAAAGTCTTCATGCTTAAAGCCACACTGGACATCATAAGAAGAATAATGAGTGAGTGAGTGAGTGAGTGAGTGAGTGAGTGAGTGAGTGAGTGAGTGAGTGAGTGAGTGAGTGAGTGAGTGAGTGAGTGAGTGAGTGAGTGAGTGAGTGAGTGAGTGAGTGAGCATTTGCTATAATGTGGTAATGTGGGGACATTCTGAACAATTGTTCAGAATGTCCCCACATTACCACATTATAGCAAATAGTCAATCAACAGCTTACTCCAACTGAGGGTCACAGCGGGGGGCTGGAGCCTATCCTAGCAGATACAGGGCATGAGGCAGGGTACACCCTGGATAGGACGCCAGTCTGTCACAGGATCACATATAGACAGACTGACACATTCACACCTGCTCACGCACTTACAGACAACCTGCCTAACCTGCATGTCTTTGGATGTGTGATGAAGCTGAAGCACCCAGAGGGAACCCACGCAAACACATGCAACCTCCACACAGAGACGCCACAGGTGGGAATCGATCTCATGACCTTCTCGCTGTGAGGCAACAGTGCTAACCACTAAGCCACTGTGCTCCCCTATAACAAATACATAGTGACAAAAGCTGGAGAGCAATGCCAGGCCGACTATAAACTGTCAGTTTCTGTCTATTCTCATCTCCTTTGATACAGAGAAACATCAGTACTGCAGTAAATCCTGTGTTGTTACAAATTTATATATATAATTAATCCCTTTCCTACCTTTGGCCACTGGTGCTTTGAGCTACCTGATCCCTCAAGAATAACATGTTCTCAGTAGTGTCATTAAACATGTTGACAACAGTGTAATCATAAAGCATGTCACACCCTGCTGTTTGGGAACGGGACCGCAAGCACAAAACAGCCTTCAGCACTGTGAAGCAAAACTACATTTCATACATCAAGAAAGCACCTTATTAAAAGTAACCCCCCACCACCACCAAAGGAACACGAACCTGAGAAAAGAACCGCTGGAGGACAAAAAAAACCTCCACTCACACAAGACCTGTTTTGTTTAATTTATTTGTGTTCATTGTAATCGATACACAGTCACGTCATGTTGCCAATTTTCTACATGCATCCCTTTGTCCTGGCACAACAGGCTCTTCTACCATATTAACTCCAGTCCACATTGCCGTTGTTCAACATCATGAAGTTTTTTGTTTGTTTTTTTGGTGGCTCTCTTCATGAAAATGCACTCTCTTGCAGTACTAACAGAAGAGAAAAAAATCAACACTCAAATGTAATTTTGCTCCATGCTGCACCTCTTTACCAACTAGTAACAGTAATACAACAAAATGCTTTACATGATTTGATAAAAATAAAATCGCAGGTGTCTGCCAGATGAGCCACAACACTTTTGGACCTGAGTGGCATTGTGTATCACACAACACCTCAGCAAGCTCCAACCTCCGGTCCTCTTTAATGAAGCAAACACAGCAGTGGAAAATCTTGCTCCTCATAGTTGCCCATGTTAAAATCCCCAAATTTAGAGCAGAAATAAACATGTTTACAGTCTAGTTTCCACCTTCACGGCAAATGTACAGGGAGTGGTTTAATAAAAACACCAGTTCAACATCTTTTAATCCATAAAGTTCTGAATAATTATGGGCGGAAGCGCTCTGACCTAATGCTTTTGTCATTTGTGAGCATATTAGAAATATCTGACTTCCTGTGTGGCTAATTGTACTAAAGGACCATCGAAGAAGTATGTTCTCCAATAATTACATCAACTGAAATTTCATGTTATTTAATTTACATGCTAGCACCGTTAGCATTGTATTAGGTCTCAATAAGAATAAGAAAGAAAGAAACAACATATTTCTGTAGATCTGAGCCTCCTGAGGAAGAACATCAGCTCTGACCTTTCTTATACACACAGCATCTGTGTTTACAGTCCAGTCCAGTTTGTTGTCTATGTGGACACCCAGGTACTTGTAGTAGCCCACAATGACCACCTCAGTTCCATTAGTGGTAAATGGGTTCAGACGGGTCTTTCGTCTTCTGAAGTCCAGCACCAGCTCCTTCATATTAGATACGTTGAGCTATAGGTGGTTGAGTCCACACCACTCCACAAACCTGTCCACCTCTTTCCTGTACTCAGCTTCCTGGTCCCTGCCGATGCAGCCCACAATGGCAGAGTCGTCCAGAAACTTCTGCAGGTGGCAGGACTGTGACCAGAACCTGAAGTGTGAGGTGCAGAGTTTGAACAGAAAGGCAGACAGGACAGTCCTCTGTGGTGCCCCTGTGCTGCTCCTGATGGTGTTGGATATAATGTGGGCATTCCCCTTGCCTTCACTGCGCATGCATCATTTCGGAGTGTCTCAGAGAAAGTGCCATATTTCCGATGGGGACAGACGAGTGAATGGGTGATAATGAGGCTGTCCCCTGAGATATATTTTTTTGCATCATATGCTTTTTCATTTAACCCCTTTATCACCCACCCTCAAACAAGACCACTGTGCCCAATAACACTGGTCTATAGGCAAAGTGGTTCCGAAATTCATTTACTGAAACTTTTAGCCACTGAAAATGAAAACGATGTTTGAAATTGTTGATTGGCTCTAGTTTTTAAGATATACTACTGGATCAGCATATACTACCCTGACTTAGGAATCATGAGATGCTCCATTTAATGAATACAAGAGACAAGCCACTGAATAAGAACAGATTTCTGTACTTATATACAGCGGGTAAATGAAGTATTGAACATGTCACTATTTTTCTCAGTAAATCTATTTCATAATAGCCAAGTGGCCTCTGTGCGTGTGTGTTTGGCTTTGATCACACAAAACCCGGGGACAGCTGACATTTGCCGTTTGGCATGCTTATGTATTTTGGGTCAAGGATTAACACTCTGAAAACGGAATGCTGATAGGACAAATAGTTACGGAGAAATTAGCAATTTTGGCTAACCAATAAACAATGGATGCTGTGCTGCAATGCACCATGGGAGTTCAGGGTTTTGAGGTTTTAAATGTTGTTATTGTGGTTTATCTTAGTTTAACGGTGTTGTTAGTGTTATTGATTTATTATTATTACTTAAAATTTTCACTGAAAACCAGCTTAATTTTTCGAACCGTGTCCACTTCGATGTGTCTCACAGGTTTAGAAACAATTTTGATCAAACAACGCGCCAGTCTCTCAGCAACTTCTCAGACAAAGGAATTCCGACGAGGGGCTGGACGACTCCTCCCACAATTTGAGTGCTCACAGGCGAATGACGTCACCGACAGGCGTGGAAAAACTCACGCATGCGCATGAGGGTTCAAGCATGTCTGACGTAAAAACATATGAATGAAATCCATATAGTTTTTGAAAAAAATAAAAAGGACCGTTACTTTATTGACAGCCCTCGTATATGTATATAAATGGTTCTGCCAGTCTGGCATTTACCATTACCATATATGCAGACAGGGGTAGGTAGAAAGAAAAGAAAAGAAAAATAAATAAATAAAATAAATGAGCTTCACCATGCTTTTTCTTCAGTAATGGAGTATTCTGTGGTGAACATGAATTCAGGCCATGGTGATTGAGTGCATCACTTATTGTTTTCTTTGAAACAACTGCACCTGCTAATTGCAGGACTTTCTGATGTGTTCCTTGCCTGTTGGACAACTCCTGATAATTCTTTTCATTCCTTTGTCAGTAATCTTGTGAAGAGCACCTGGTCGTGGCTGCTTTATGGTAAAATGATTCTCATTTAGATTATGGCCCAAACTGTGCTCCCTGGAACATTCAGAAGTTTAGAAATCCTCATATAACCAAGGCCATTAGTATGTTTTGCAACAATAAGGTTGTGAAGACATTGAGAGAGCTCTTTGCTTTTACCCATTATGAGATGTTTCTTGTGTGACACCTTGGTAATGACACCTGTTTTTACAGGCCACCAATTGGGACTAAACTAGCTGATATCAATTTGCACTGACAGGTGGCAGGATTGCTTTCTTATTACTGATACATTTCAGCTGGTGTCTTGGCTTCCCATGCCTTTCTGTACCTCCCTTTCTTCAGGTGGTCAATACTTTTCCCTGTGTCATTTTACACATAATTTATGAACATCTATGGTTTGATTTCTCTGTATATGTGGATTACTTTGGTTGTTACCGACATCTGGCAAAAATGTCATGTCAGGAGCACCTGATATGAATGTGATATGATATGAGCACATATGAATCTGTGTCAAACCCATAAGGAGTGGGTAGAGCACTCTCTGAATACTGCTAATCCCTGAAGACTCTATAAATCATCTAACTGTGTGCCTACTAGTGTAACTTTACATTAGTAATGTGAATTAAATTTTTATGCAGTTGCATTGGGATCTGTCATCTTGAAATTTTGTCAAGCTTCTTGGATTGCTGTAGCTTCAGGATTTAAAATCCTAGCTGGAGTTGCTGAAACTAACATTATCCAGTGTTAAATACATTGCTTGCTCTCTTGCTGTTAATATTTTCTAGCAGGTCTTCAGACACCTTTTGTTTGGGGTATTCCAGTTTTAAACCCTTAAAGTCTACAAACTGTGAACCATCATGTCTGCAGAGAGTAAACCAGCTGTCCACAAAACAATACAATGTAATCACTGCAGAGAGCTACACACAGTAAAGCTGCATATCTTGGACACAAAGCAAACCAAGCAAGCCTTTAATCTGAAATACAGCTGATAGGTAGGGAAGAGGAAATTTGTACGATTTTAACAAACTGCTAACCAAATCTTCTGTCCTTCTCAATCCACCCATTATCCATTGAACTGCATGTTCTGGAAAAGACAGATTTTGTATTAATTCAATATTAATAACAGAATATTTATTTTAAACTGATCTGTGCTCAGGGTTTGAATAAATATGCAGTTAGGATGCCACTACAGCTGCATTTTTTTCAGACCACATACCTCCTGTCTGCTTTGAAATCCACTGGGACTGTTATTAGAGCTGTCAGCAGCTGAAATGTCTGACAGCGTGTCTGTGGGCAAACTAAATCAGGACTTACCAAGAAAGAAATTCTTCATATTTTCCTCCTATATCAAAAACTCAGTTTTCGCTCTCCCTGAGCACAGACTTCAACAAAGCCGCTGGTTATCAAGGCCACTGTTTAAACTGATTTTAAAACAAATGAAACAATTGCTTCAGGAAATCATAGATTGCTTAAAAATATGTAAACAGATTTTGAAAATTGTCCAGCTTTTCAAAATACTCAAAAGTCAGGCCAAGTCTGGCATCATGCACTGGTGCTGCACGTTGCTGGATCTCCAACACAAAGGAACTGCCCTGAGTTGTGGACAATCAGTCCATCCCCACCGGAGATCTGCCACAGCCAGGTGATACATAGGCTGCACCAGAGACTGTATTTATACTGGACAAAGCATGTGTGACGCCACCCGCTGGTTTTCTATAGAGACCTGGAACAGCCGAAATGACCCCCATGTCTGGGTGTCGCCATGTTGAGAGCCCCATCTGCACTGATACACGATGAACTCATTAATGCATAAAGGGGTGGAGTATGATGAAAAAGCCTGAATACGCCCCTCTCTTTGAGTCCAAACCACCAGCTAATAGGCTAACCTCAGTTTAGATGTTTATTAATTCATATTTTTGGGGACTGCGCAGTGGTTCTCCTAATGTTTTACCTTGGTGTAGACAGTAAAATTTATGAGCCATATATTTTGTGCGTTAAGTGGGCCTACGGACAGCTGCAAAAAGTGCCAACGCCGTTAGTACACAACATTAAATAAGAGGTGGTCTGGTTGGACATTTCACCACATCCATCCAATCCCAGCAGTCATAGGGCATGAGGTGGCGTACACCCTGGACAGGACACCAGTCTGTCGCAGGGCTACACAACAGGCAAACACATTCACACCCGCCTAAAGTCAATTAAAATTTCCAAGCCACCTAACCTGCATGTCTTTGGATGTGGGAGAAAACCAGAGCACCCGGAGGAAACCCACGCAAACGCCACACAGAAAGGCCATCAGGTGGGAAGCGATCCCACAACCTTCTTGCTGTGAGGAAGCAGTGCTAACGACTAATCAATCAATCAATCAATCAATCAATTTTTTTTATATAGCGCCAAATCACAACAAACAGTTGCCCCAAGGCGCTTTATATTGTAAGGCAAGGCCATACAATAATTATGTAAAACCCCAACGGTCAAAACGACCCCCTGTGAGCAAGCACTTGGCTACAGTGGGAAGGAAAAACTCCCTTTTAACAGGAAGAAACCTCCAGCAGAACCAGGCTCAGGGAGGGGCAGTCTTCTGCTGGGACTGGTTGGGGCTGAGGGAGAGAACCAGGAAAAAGACATGCTGTGGAGGGGAGCAGAGATCGATCACTAATGATTAAATGCAGAGTGGTGCATACAGAGCAAAAAGAGAAAGAAACAGTGCATCATGGGAACCCCCCAGCAGTCTACGTCTATAGCAGCATAACTAAGGGATGGTTCAGGGTCACCTGATCCAGCCCTAACTATAAGCTTTAGCAAAAGGAAAGTTTAAGCCTAATCTTAAAAGTAGAGAGGGTGGTCTGTCTCCCTGATCTGAATTGGGAGCTGGTTCCACAGGAGAGGAGCCTGAAAGCTGAAGGCTCTGCCTCCCATTCTACTCTTACAAACCCTAGGAACTACAAGTAAGCCTGCAGTCTGAGAGCGAAGCGCTCTATTGGGGTGATATGGTACTACGAGGTCCCTAAGATAAGATGGGACCTGATTATTCAAAACCTTATAAGTAAGAAGAAGAATTTTAAATTCTATTCTAGAATTAACAGGAAGCCAATGAAGAGAGGCCAATATGGGTGAGATATGCTCTCTCCTTCCAGTCCCCGTCAGTACTCTAGCTGCAGCATTTTGAATTAACTGAAGGCTTTTTAGGGAACTTTAGGACAACCTGATAATAATGAATTACAATAGTCCAGCCTAGAGGAAATAAATGCATGAATTAGTTTTTCAGCATCACTCTGAGACAAGACCTTTCTAATTTTAGAGATATTGCGTAAATGCAAAAAGCAGTCCTACATATTTGTTTAATATGCGCTTTGAATGACATATCCTGATCAAAAATGACTCCAAGATTTCTCACAGTATTACTAGAGGTCAGGGTAATGCCATCCAGAGTAAGGATCTGGTTAGACACCATGTTTCTAAGATTTGTGGGGCCAAGTACAATAACTTCAGTTTTATCTGAGTTTAAAAGCAGGAAATTAGAGGTCATCCATGTCTTTATGTCTGTAAGACAATCCTGCAGTTTAGCTAATTGGTGTGTGTCCTCTGGCTTCATGGATAGATAAAGCTGGGTATCATCTGCGTAACAATGAAATTTAAGCAATACCGTCTAATAATACTGCCTAAGGGAAGCATATATAAAGTGAATAAAATTGGTCCTAGCACAGAACCTTGTGGAACTCCATAATTAACTTTAGTCTGTGAAGAAGATTCCCCATTTACATGAACAAATTGTAATCTATTAGACAAATATGATTCAAACCACCGCAGGCGCAGTGCCTTTAATACCTATGGCATGCTCTAATCTCTGTAATAAAATTTTATGGTCAACAGTATCAAAAGCAGCACTGAGGTCTAACAGAACAAGCACAGAGATGAGTCCACTGTCCGAGGCCATAAGAAGATCATTTGTAACCTTCACTAATGCTGTTTCTGTACTATGATGAATTCTAAAACCTGACTGAAACTCTTCAAATAGACCATTCCTCTGCAGATGATCAGTTAGCTGTTTTACAACTACCCTTTCAAGAATTTTTGAGAGAAAAGGAAGGTTGGAGATTGGCCTATAATTAGCTAAGATAGCTGGGTCAAGTGATGGCTTTTTAAGTAATGGTTTAATTACTGCCACCTTAAAAGCCTGTGGTACATAGCCAACTAACAAAGATAGATTGATCATATTTAAGATCGAAGCATTAAATAATGGTAGGGCTTCCTTGAGCAGCCTGGTAGGAATGGGGTCTAATAAACAAGTTGATGGTTTGGATGAAGTAACTGTTCCAGGTCTAAGCCACTGTGCTGCCTGAAGAATTCCACAGGAGTCAAAATTGAAAAATGTTCCAATCATATTGAAAAGTATAAAACATTATTTCTCTGATCATGAAGATTCCAAAAAGGTATAGTTTATTATACCCCTGTCTAGATGTTATGGGGTAAAAACAGCATAAATGGTGACAAAGGTCAATTTCAGTTTATACATGGGTCCAAAACTAAAGTTGCTCCAGGTATGGCAAAAAGTGGTGGAAATTATTGGTTGAGCTGACATAGTATTCAAAAAGAATACTCTGGACCATCTGTTATACTTAGTTATTAAGTTATGGGGTAGCATATGTCATGTAATCCAATGGGCATTGACCTTGTTTGACATTTACTTTGGAGACCACATATTCAACGCGGTCAAACTACCCCCTTTATTAATCCTATTAGTTCAACCAATAATTTTCATCACTTTTTACCAAAATTAGAGCAATTTCACCTTTTGACCCCTATCCAAACTGAAATTGACGTTTGTCACCATTTTTGCTGTTTTTACTCCATAACATTCAGTCATAGATAATACAGAGAATATTTTTTGGGAATTTTTATGACCAGACAAATAATGTGGTGTACTTTTCAATATGACTGGGGCATTTAAAATTTTGACCACTGTGTAATTCTTGTGCTTATAGAATTGTGAGGGAATGTCAGCTCTATGGCATTTTGGCCATGTAGTGCGTTTCCAGGTAACTCAGCGTTGAAGTCTCCAGCAGCTGGAAAAGGCCAGGTAAACACCAAGTAGCAACATTCAATCCTGCATTTTGACCTCAACTCGGAAGTGCAGTTCCTTGACTGGCCACTTGAGGTTGGCTTCAAAAATAGAGCACATTCCCATAGAAGCCCATTTTAACCCCTTAACGCTTATTGTCGCATATATGCTACAATATTTGACTCAAATATGCAACATACCAAATTGATCAGTATGCCTGTTGTCACAAATTTGCAACATACTATTATTATTATTATAACATTATAACATAAAGATTACCAAAATACCAAAATCACTATTTATTTTTTGTGCAAAAGTGAAATTAATAATCTCAACATTATTTACCATCTACTTAAAGGCAAAAACACACAAAACATTTTTTATATACAGCTATATAAATTCAGGCGTTAAGGGGTTAAACTGTCCAACTTTAGAGAAGAAATAAACATGTTTACAGCCTGGCACAAAAAAAACAAAAAAAAAACTGTTCTGGTCTCTACACCACAATGGAGTTTTAGGGCCACATTGAATTTCTTTTTCTTTTTTTTTTTGGACTTCGAGAATAAAGTCGTAATATTACGAGAAAAAAGCCATAATATTACAAGAATAAGGTTGTAATTTTATGAGAAAAAAGTCGTAATATTACAAGAAAAAAGTCAAAATGTTATATTATGACTTTATTCCCGTAATATTATGACTTTATTCTCGTAAAATTACGAATTTATTCTCGTAATATTACGACTTTATTCTCATAAAATTACGACTTTATTCTCGTAATATTATGACTTTACTCTCATAATATTACAACTTTATTCTCGTAATATTATGACTTTATTCTCGAAGTCTTACCAAAAAAAAAAAAAAAAAATCTATGTGGCCCTAAAACGCCGTCGTACTATAGTAACAAAAAGTCTGTGAAATTAATAGCGAAATCCTGTAAAATCACAACATAAAAAACCCTGTAAAAGGAAAAACAATGGAGTGGTGTTTAATTTATAACAAAATGTGTAAAATGTGGAAGGAAACTGAACTGTGAATTTAACAGTATAAATATATTAAAATATTCATATGCCATTGTGAAATTTACAAATGACTACAGTTTAAACACAGAAAAACTAATACATTTAGACTTTACAGATGAGAATTTTCAGAAATACGGTAAAATATTGATAGTTATGGGTTTGAAAGAGATTTTATCTTCTAAATAGGCAATGAAATTACAGCAGGTTTACACTGAAAAATTTACATATTTTATGCAAAACCATTTACATATTCACTGTACTTTTTACAGAATTCGCATGGGAACCACCTTTTTTTTAACAACAGAGAGGTAGTTTCTTCCTCCATGAAAACAGTACAGAGGGTGAATTTTTTTTCTAACTTATTGGTTTAAGACATTTGAATCTATAAAACTCAGTATGTTTGTGTGGATGCTTTGAGTGACAGGGGCTGTGCCCTTCAACTCCACCTCCGACCGTAACAGAGCCACTCGCTGTTTTGTTGTTGTGTCTGTTTGCAGTATTTATTACAAACAACTGGAATTATGTGGCTTGTTATGTGGTGAAATGGCAGCTTAATGCTTAGCACTGTTGCCTCATAGCAAGAAGGTCATGGCATCAATTACGACTTGTGGCCTTTCTGTGTGGAGTTTGCATGTTCTCCCTGTGTTTGCGTGGGTTCCATCTGGGTGCTCCGGCTTCCTCCCACATCTGAAGACATGCAGGTTAGGTGGATAGGAAACTTTAAATTGTCCATAGGCGGGTGGGAATGTGTTTGTCTATATGTGGCCCTGTGAGACACACTTGAAACGGTAAATTTTGCCTTCAAGTTCAGGTTTTAAAACGCTAAATGAAATAAATGCTTTGGGGAACTATTCAATCATAAAATGCTTTGAAAAAGTAAAACACATAATAGGAAATTATGTTTTGTTTTATATATATATTTTTTCCAAAATGCTCAAAACTTTGTTGCTTTAGAAAATAATTTGCCATTTTCAAATGCTGAAGAAATTAAATAAAACAGCTGTGAGATTTGTGAATGTGATTCACTGTTTTAAAATCCTTGAAACCCCAATTAACACTGTTGTTTTAGGAAAATAACTTAGTTTTTCAAATGTTCAAAAAGTCAAACAATTCTGTCACTAAATAATTCACTATTTTCCCAAAGACCAAACAAACAACAAAAAAATCTAAATAAAGAAAAATGCTTAAGAAAGTGATTCATTGTTTTAAGATGCTAGAAACAGTAAACTAAAGAATTATGTTATTTCACAAAGCTCAGTCTAAACACTAAATGAGAGGGAAATTATTCACTTTCAAAATACTTGAAAAACTATGACTGTGCCACCTAGTGGACAGTGGAGACACATCCCAAAATAAGTTACAGGCTGCACGCTTGGATTTCATGACCTTTATGAACTTTTCCCCTCAAATATTCCCAAATATAAAGGCTTCTGACTCTTGAACATATAATAAAGGTGTCATGTTCTGACACGGATTAACAGATTTGTTAGTCCAATCTCAGAGGATCATCACACAGATGTCTTCCATATATATATATATAAAATCAGGGAAATTAATTGGGTTCAAGCCTTCACATTCTCAGGTTGACGACAAACACTGATGATAAAAATATTCAAATATTTTAGTGAACAGAGGAATTAATTTAAAGTTATTTTAAGAACACAGCAAGTCAGTTCCTGCTGTGATATTATTCAAATAATTAATGCTTATGAGTGCAATGGTAAGAATATTTCATGAGCTGAAAGATGAGATCTTCCGTCTTTCACCGCATGAAGTATTTTTCCATTAAACGATTGAAAAAAACATTCTCACCACTCTTCCATCCGTCATCCCTCTTTGTGTCAATCAAGAAGAATCTTGTCCCTTGCCATGCTGCTCTGAGTGCTTCAGTCTGATTTTCTCGAGATCCTGAATGTGTGAATCCATCAGCCAGCTTGGTGTTTCTCATGGGTTCACTGATCTACAAAGTCCAATTCAATTAGCTGAAAACCAGGAGAAAGGACAAGCCATCCCTGTAAATGTGAATATTTGCAGTTCTATGTTTGGGTGATTATGAAATTACATAATGGTGAGAATCTTATTTTGTACTTAATGTTTTTTTTTACCAGTCACATATTTTTTTCCTCTTAACATTGCCCTTTCTTTTGGACAACCATGTAGCTTTCTATTTTTATGGCATTAGGTTTTGCCCTGACCTAAATCCAGTGTAATTTCTTGGCTTTAATCTCTCCTTACCTTTATCAAATTAGTCTACTGACCCATAGTACCTTCTTCCAGATTTACTTTTTCCCCAGAGCACGTTCTGTCCCTTTTGCCTTCTACTTGAAATTCAGATCAGGGCAGCTAGTGTCAGCAGTGGTTAATGTCTCAACCTGGGTGACATCTCTTAATTCCACAAGAGGGAGGAAAGGTGAGGAGGGGACACTTTGCAGCGTCACCTTTACCCTGCAAGCTATGAATGGCTAAGGGCATTGAAATTTTTTTTTTAATATGCCAGTTCAAGCATCTGTGAACCAATATGGACTTTTAATAGAGAACAGTCTTTTGGTTTCACTGTTTTATTTAATACAACCCCTGGCAAAAATTATGGAATCACCGGCCTCGGAGGATGTTCATTCTGTTGTTTAATTTTGTAGAAAAAAAGCAGATCACAGACATGACACAAAACTATAGTCATTTC
Organism: Thalassophryne amazonica; assembly: GCF_902500255.1. Lineage (NCBI taxonomy): Eukaryota > Metazoa > Chordata > Actinopteri > Batrachoidiformes > Batrachoididae > Thalassophryne > Thalassophryne amazonica. Next base: position 17,266,372 of record NC_047113.1, on the reverse strand, counting down.
AAATGGCAACTTTCTGGCTTTAAGAAACACTATAAGAAATCAAGAAAAAAAGATTGTGGCAGTCGGTAACGGTTACTTTTTTAGACCAAGCAGAGGAAAAAAATATGGACTCACTCAATGCTGAGGAATAAATTATGGAATCACCCTGTAAATTTCCATCCCCAAAACTAACACCTGCATCAAATCACATCTGCTCATTGACATTAACCCTATGTCATGAAATTGACCCTATGTGTCTTTTTGCAAGGAAAGTTTTCACAGTTTTTGCTCTATGGCAAGATACATTATCTTCTTGAAAAATGATTCATCATCCTTAAACATCAGAAAAGTGTCTAAAATATCAGCGTAAACTTGTGCATTTATTGATGATGTAATGACAGCCATCTCCCCAGTGCCTTTACATGACATACAGCCCCATATCATCAATGACTGTGGAAATTTACATACTGTCTTCAGGCAGTCATCTTTATAAATCTCATTGGAACGGCACCAAACAAACGTTCCAGCATCATCACCTTGCCCAATGCAGATTCGAGATTCATCACTGAATATGACTTTCATCCAATCATCCACAGTCCACGATTGCTTTTCTTTAGCTTATTGTAACCTTGTTTTTTTCTGTTTAGGTGTTAATGATGGCTTTCGTTTAGCTTTTCTGTATGTAAATCCCATTTCCTTTAGGCGGTTTCTTACAGTCCGGTCACAGACATTGACTCCAGTTTCCTCCCATTCGTTCCTCATTTGTTTTGTTGTGCATTTTCGATTTTTGAGACATATTGCTTTAAGTTTTCTGTCTTGACGCTTTGATGTCTTCCTTGGTCTACCAGTATGTTTGCCTTTAACAACCTTCCCATGTTGTTTGTATTTGGTCCAGAGTTTAGACACAGCTGACTGTGAACAACCAACATCTTTTGCAACATTGCGTGATGATTTACCCTCTTTTAAGAGTTTGATAATCCTCTCCTTTGTTTCAACTGACATCTCTCGTGTTGGAGCCATGATTCATGTCAGTCCAACTGGTGCAACAGCTCTCCAAGGTGTGATCACTCCTTTTTAGATGCAGGCTAACAAGCAGATCTGATTTGATGCAGGTGTTAGTTTTGGGGATGAAAATTTACAGGGTGATTCCATAATTTATTCCTCAGAATTGAGTGAGTCCATATTTTTTTCCTCTGCTTGGTCTAAAAAAGTAACCGTTACTGACTGCCACAATCTTTTTTTCTTGATTTCTTATAGTGTTTCTTAAAGCCAGAAAGTTGCCATTTGAAATGACTAGTTTTGTGTCATGTCTGTGATCTGCTTTTTTCTACAAAATTAAACAATTGAATGAACATCCTCCGAGGCCGGTGATTCCATAATTTTTGCCAGGGGTTGTATAGTCAGTTTTGTTGTTTTGGAAATCAAACATTGATATTCACAGACTCTGAACCGGACGTTAAATTTAAACAGTCTTCAGTGACATAACATATCAGTTTGCAAACAGGTGCTCATTCTCACTCCATTGGTGGGCAAACATAAATAAATCCCAAAAACAGGATGTAGTCGGGCGATTAGCACACAACGTGTCAGAGATTAGCTAAAAATCAAGGTCAACACGAGGTTGTCAGTTGCTAAAAGTAATCAATGGGTTTGGTCAGTTGGACACTTCCATCATCCATCACTCATGTCAGACTGACATACACCTACTGTATGTGATGTGGCGCCACCATCAATACATCACACCCACCAAGCCTACCACACACACTGTGATTGTATTTGTTTGCAACGGAGATTTGCATTGCACCGTCTCTACCCCATCCCCGTAGAGACGGTGCCTGCTCCCAGACTACCAATAACCAGCAAAAATCTATTTAAGCATAAAAATTCAAAAAGAAAAAATAATATAGCACCTTCAACTGCACCACAGACTAAAACAGTTAAATGTAGTCTATTAAACATTAGGTCTCTCTCTTCTAAGTCCCTGTTGGTAAATGATATAATAATTGATCAACATATTGATTTATTCTGCCTAAAAGAAACCTGGTTACAGCAGGATGAATATGTTAGTTTAAATGAGTCAACACCCCCGAGTCACACTAACTGTCAGAATGCTCGTAGCACGGGCCGGGGCGGAGGATTAGCAGCAATCTTCCATTCCAGCTTATTAATTAATCAAAAACCCAGACAGAGCTTTAATTCATTTGAAAGCTTGTCTCTTAGTCTTGTCCATCCAAATTGGAAGTCCCAAAAACCAGTTTTATTTGTTATTATCTATCGTCCACCTGGTCGTTACTGTGAGTTTCTCTGTGAATTTTCAGACCTTTTGTCTGACTTAGTGCTTAGCTCAGATAAGATAATTATAGTGGGCGATTTTAACATCCACACAGATGCTGAGAATGACAGCCTCAACACTGCATTTAATCTATTATTAGACTCTAATGGCTTTGCTCAAAAAGTAAATGAGTCCACCCACCACTTTAATCATATCTTAGATCTTGTTCTGACTTATGGTATGGAAATAGAAGACTTAACAGTATTCCCTGAAAACTCCCTTCTGTCTGATCATTTCTTAATAACATTTACATTTACTCTGATGGACTACCCAGCAGTGGGGAATAAGTTTCATTACACTAGAAGTCTTTCAGAAAGCGCTGTAACTAGGTTTAAGGATATGATTCCTTCTTTATGTTCTCTAATGCCATATACCAACACAGTGCAGAGTAGCTACCTAAACTCTGTAAGGGAGATAGAGTATCTCGTCAATAGTTTTACATCCTCATTGAAGACAACTTTGGATGCTGTAGCTCCTCTGAAAAAGAGAGCTTTAAATCAGAAGTGTCTTACTCCGTGGTATAACTCACAAACTTGTAGCTTAAAGCAGATAACCGTAAGTTGGAGAGGAAATGGTGTCTCAGTAATTTAGAAGATCTTCACTTAGCCTGGAAAAAGAGTCTGTTGCTCTATAAAAAAGGCCCTCCGTAAAGCTAGGACATCTTTCTACTCATCACTAATTGAAGAAAATAAGAACAACCCCAGGTTTCTTTTCAGCACTGTAGCCAGGCTGACAAAGAGTCAGAGCTCTATTGAGCTGAGTATTCCATTAACTTTAACTAGTAATGACTTCATGACTTTCTTTGCTAACAAAATTTTAACTATTAGAGAAAAAATTACTCATAACCATCCCAAAGACGTATCGTTATCTTTGGCTGCTTTCAGTGATGCCGGTATTTGGTTAGACTCTTTCTCTCCGATTGTTCTGTCTGAGTTATTTTCATTAGTTACTTCATCCAAACCATCAACATGTTTATTAGACCCCATTCCTACCAGGCTGCTCAAGGAAGCCCTACCATTATTTAATGCTTCGATCTTAAATATGATCAATCTATCTTTGTTAGTTGGCTATGTACCACAGGCTTTTAAGGTGGCAGTAATTAAACCATTACTTACAGACATAAAGACATGGATGACCTCTAATTTCCTGCTTTTAAACTCAGATAAAACTGAAGTTATTGTACTTGGCCCCACAAATCTTAGAAACATGGTGTCTAACCAGATCCTTACTCTGGATGGCATTACCCTGACCTCTAGTAATACTGTGAGAAATCTTGGAGTCATTTTTGATCAGGATATGTCATTCAAAGCGCATATTAAACAAATATGTAGGACTGCTTTTTTGCATTTACGCAATATCTCTAAAATCAGAAAGGTCTTGTCTCAGAGTGATGCTGAAAAACTAATTCATGCATTTATTTCCTCTAGGCTGGACTATTGTAATTCATTATTATCAGGTTGTCCTAAAAGTTCCCTAAAAAGCCTTCAGTTAATTCAAAATGCTGCAGCTAGAGTACTGACGGGGACTAGAAGGAGAGAGCATATCTCACCCATATTGGCCTCTCTTCATTGGCTTCCTGTTAATTCTAGAATAGAATTTAAAATTCTTCTTCTTACTTATAAGGTTTTGAATAATCAGGTCCCATCTTATCTTAGGGACCTCGTAGTACCATATCACCCCATAGAGCGCTTCGCTCTCAGACTGCAGGCTTACTTGTAGTTCCTAGGGTTTGTAAGAGTAGAATGGGAGGCAGAGCCTTCAGCTTTCAGGCTCCTCTCCTGTGGAACCAGCTCCCAATTCAGATCAGGGAGACAGACACCCTCTCTACTTTTAAGATTAGGCTTAAAACTTTCCTTTTTGCTAAAGCTTATAGTTAGGGCTGGATCAGGTGACCCTGAACCATCCCTTAGTTATGCTGCTATAGACGTAGACTGCTGGGGGGTTCCCATGATGCACTGTTTCTTTCTCTTTTTGCTCTGTATGCACCACTCTGCATTTAATCATTAGTGATCGATCTCTGCTCCCCTCCACAGCATGTCTTTTTCCTGGTTCTCTCCCTCAGCCCCAACCAGTCCCAGCAGAAGACTGCCCCTCCCTGAGCCTGGTTCTGCTGGAGGTTTCTTCCTGTTAAAAGGGAGTTTTTCCTTCCCACTGTAGCCAAGTGCTTGCTCACAGGGGGTCGTTTTGACCGTTGGGGTTTTACATAATTATTGTATGGCCTTGCCTTTCAATATAAAGCGCCTTGGGGCAACTGTTTGTTGTGATTTGGCGCTATATAAAAAAATTGATTGATTGATTGAGTTCAAATTGAGCATTGATGAATACATACTTTAAGGAGTAACGTGAGATATCAAGAGTTTGACTGCTTAGACTTTGACTTCTATTTCAGTGCAGACACTATGAACCCAAGATATTTCATCTTTTGTGTGCTCAGCTTCATGTCATTTATTTATATGTATCCATTTATGCATTTAAGGCCTGCAATACATTCAAAAATTTGTGACTGGGGCCATTTATTCTGAATATTAGGATTAAGTTATGACTTTTACAGCCAGGTTTCTTGAGACAAGCCAGGAGATAGACATGTGGACATTTCTAAGTAACTCTATATGTCTTTGACTTAATTTAAATCTGTCAGGAAATACACACAGTATGGTGCTATGATATTGCCAAGCAGACAACTGTCAAAAATTGAGTGACCTTGCTAGAAGGAGACTAGTGAAGTAAGCCACCAAGGCACCAAGACAACTCTGAAGGAATTATTGATTTCTGTGATTGTGGTTGGAGAAACTGTGCATAGAGCACCACAGAGAACATCAGATTTCTGAATGCTAACTTCCCAAAAGACATTGGAGGCCACTCTGGCACCATCTTGACCTGACGTGGGTCAGTTTGTTTACTCTGAAAATGACTAATCCCAATAAGGACATAACAGATTTGTGGAACATACTTCATCAAAACAACTGTCACTGTGACACGAGTGTTATGGAGATTGAGCCATGGCAGAGGATGGGGAGTTATCCCAGGATTCAACAACAGCAGCCCCTCCCTGTGTTTTCATGATGAAACAAGTTCTACATGTCCACCGCCAGGACAGTTATATAAATAATTACGACAATACCTACATATGCAATTGCATAACACAGAACAAAAATGAATGACCACATAACACAGAGAGTGACACGGTCTGGGCACTGAACGGGCGGGGGGGGGGGGGGCATGTCCGCTCACAGCTGCGACTGTAAAGATCTCTGCTCCTGGACGTCCCAGCTTGAGAACATGTTCCGTGTTTGGAAGGACATGAACTGGCAACATTCCTCCGTGAGGTGAGTGTCTTGCCTGCTGTCCTCATGTGGAAATACATAAAACACCTTTCACCTGTGCGACGGGCTGCAGTGGATGCACACAGCGTACCTCCTCCATGTCGTTGTTGATTTCAGGCATTTTTCAGCATTGATTACAGGCCAGTGATCCTATGATGATAGCTCAGTGATAATGTTTCCATCTGGTAATCAGAGCTTATGGGTTTGAATCTTGTGAGTGACATTTTTTTAACCAGTGTCATTTAACTGCGGTGTTCTGTATTGCGTCCCCTTTTATGTATTATTTATATCAACCCAGTGATATTCACTAATTATACAGTTGGTTTTTATTTTATTGCTCTCCACATCACCGGCATGATGTGGTGCAGCTGCTCGCACTGTGTTCCTGCTCAAAAGACAACGTCGCATGCAGGAACCGTCGCACCAGGATCGTGCATGCCTGCCCGTCGGCGCGATGTTTCGTGGCTCGCTCATACGAGCTGTTTCACCGTGAGTCATCCTGAGTTGTATTTATTCATACTATGTGTGAAGGGGACCTTACATTTACCCTTACAAATCTAGTTGACCTGACCCATGGTAATTAAGTAATAGTAACACATATTCACCATGGGGACCCAACAAATTTACATTTGGTTCACTCAGCAAAATTGTTTCTGGCTAAATTAATGCATTTTACTTGGGTGACATTACTGTCCATAATTTTATTATGTTGACTGAGCAACTTAACTTTGAAGTTCTTACATGTTATGTTAAGACACATCAATCAATCAATCAATTTTTTTTATATAGCGCCAAATCACAACAAACAGTTGCCCCAAGGCGCTTTATATTGTAAGGCAAGGCCATACAATAATTATGTAAAACCCCAACGGTCAAAACGACCCCCTGTGAGCAAGCACTTGGCTACAGTGGGAAGGAAAAACTCCCTTTTAACAGGAAGAAACCTCCAGCAGAACCAGGCTCAGGGAGGGGCAGTCTTCTGCTGGGACTGGTTGGGGCTGAGGGAGAGAACCAGGAAAAAGACATGCTGTGGAGGGGATCAGAGATCGATCACTCAATCAATCAACTCAATCAACTTTTTTTTTATATAGCGCCAAATCACAACAAACAGTTGCCCCAAGGCGCTTTATATTGTAAGGCAAGGCCATACAATAATTATGAAAAACCCCAACGGTCAAAACGACCCCCTGTGAGCAAGCACTTGGCAACAGTGGGAAGGAAAAACTCCCTCTTAACAGGAAGAAACCTCCAGCAGAACCAGGCTCAGGGAGGGGCAGTCTTCTGCTGAGACTGGTTGGGGCTGAGGGAAAGAACCAGGAAAAAGACATGCTGTGGAGGGGGGCAGAGATCGATCACTAATGATTAAATGCGGAGTGATGCATACAGAGCAAAAAGAGAAAGAAACAGTGCATCATGGGAACCCCCCCACAGTCTACGTCTAAAGCAGCATAACCAAGGGATAGTCCAGGGTCACCCGATCCAGCCCTAACTATAAGCCTTAGCGAAAAGGAAAGTTTTAAGCCTAATCTTAAAAGTAGAGAGGGTATCTGTCTCCCTGATCTAAATTGGGAGCTGGTTCCACAGGAGAGGAGCCTGAAAGCTGAAGGCTCTGCCTCCCATTCTACTCTTACAAACCCTAGGAACTACAAGTAAGCCTGCAGTCTGAGAGCGAAGCGCTCTATTAGGGTGATATGGTACTACGAGGTCCCTAAGATAAGATGGGACCTGATTATTCAAAACCTTATAAGTAAGAAGAAGAATTTTAAATTCTATTCTAGAATTAACAGGAAGCCAATGAAGAGAGGCCAACACGGGTGAGATATGCTCTCTCCTGCTAGTCCCCGTCAGTACTCTAGCTGCAGCATTTTGAATTAACTGAAGGCTTTTTAGGGAACTTTTAGGACAACCTGATAATAAAGAATTACAATAGTCCAGCCTAGAGGAAATAAATGCATGAATTAGTTTTTCAGCATCACTCTGAGACAAGACCTTTCTGATTTTAGAGATATTGCATAAATGCAAAAAGGCAGTCCTACATATTTGTTTAATATGCGCTTTGAATGACATATCCTGATCAAAAATGACTCCAAGATTTCTCACAGTATTACTAGAGGTCAGGGAAATGCCATCCAGAGTAAAGATCTGGTTAGACACCATGCTTCTAAGATTTGTGGGGCCAAGTACAATAACTTCAGTTTTATCTGAGTTTAAAAGCAGGAAATTAGAGGTCATCTAATGATGATCTAATGATCACTAATGATTAAATGCAGAGTGGTGCATACAGAGCAAAAAGAGAAAGAAACAGTGCATCACACATGATTAAGATATGGTTAAGATACATGATTTGAAAGTGTTCAACTATAAAACATTATTTTATATCATAGCAGCTACATGTTAGACTTAGGTTCATGTAACAAATACCCATTTTGGTTTTTTTTTTTTACGAGCGTACATAAACCTCTGATTAGCCACAGGTCAATAAATACAGGAATTCACTAAACTCATGCATTGCTATTCTTGCCTCCAGGAGATTTTCTGGGTTGGGAAAGTTAAAACTTGCATAATCCACTTGGTCCATTATAGTTGATTCTGGGCCAGTTTGTGCTGCAGGCAAAACTAAATGGTAAATGGACTGCATTTCTATAGCACTTTTCCATCTATGGTAGATGTAAAAAGCATTTTACATTTGCCTCACATTCTCTCTCTCTCTCTCTCTCTCTCTCTCTCTCACACACACACACACACACACACACACACACACACACACACACACACACACACACACACACACACACACACACATATATATATCAAAGTTAGGAGCCACCATTCAAGGAGCTAAGCTGCACATTGGGAGCAGCCCTGAGCTTGCTTGGACCATGATTGTGGTGAAGATCTTATAAAGCTGAGGTCAGGCAAAAACCAAACACTGTATCAGAGGTTAGCCAAATGTCAAGGTCAAGACAAGGTTGAGAGAGCAGGACTAGCAACTTGACTCGAAGGTGGAATCTGAGGCTGACGAACACGACACTCGAGGGAAACAATGAATGACTAAATGACGATACAAGTGACGAGATGTTTGCTAGAAGGTGTGACAGTCATGTGACAAAGAGGTGGTGGGAAAGGCAAGGACGTTGTGTGGACAGCCACTGAAAATGTGCTCAGCGGTTTAGCGTCAACTTATTATTTCATACTGTAATTATAATAATCACAGAAAGAGGAATTTGCGTGTCGGGACGGAGCCGCTCATGGCGCACAACAAAAAACACCTCCGTGTTGGAAACCATTCGGAAGATTCAGACAGCTTTTGGTGGCTTTTCAGTCGAGTGAGTATCTGAGAAATTGTGTAACAGCTGGGCATGCCACAACATGTCCTGTGAGACTTCCAACACGGTGTTTTTTGTTGTGCGCCATGAGCGGCTCCGTCCCGACACACGAATTCCTCCACACTTCTTTCATTACAAAATCTCCTGTAACAGTGGAATGTGCCGCAAAAGTGCTGATGTCCACATTTTCTGCGATTTCTCTGGTAGTCACACAACGTCCCGGATCAACACAGCCTTCACTTTGGAAATGATCTGGTCATTTCAGCCTGTCGATGGCCGCTCAAAGCACAGCGCGCCCTCTGCCGCTGTGGGCCATCTTTAATCCGGTTGTAATCCTCCTTAATCTGTGTAACGCCGATAGAATCTTCACCAAAAGCCATGTGAATTTTCCGAATGGTTTCCACCTGGCTGTCTCACACAGTTTCTGAAAAAATTTTCATGGAGCAAAGCGGCAGTCGCTCAGCCATTTCCCTGACAATGAAAATCCGATGAGGGGGGTGGACCAGTGCTCACTCAAAGCCTGCCCACAGGCGAATGACGCAACCGACAGGCGTGAAAAAACTCATGCATGTGCACGAAGGTTCAAGCTTGGCTGATGCAAGCACACATGATTCAAATCCATATAGTTTTTGAAAAAAATAAAAAGGTCGGAAACTTTTCTAACAGACCTCGTAGTATCTTCCATTCACTGAATCAAAGCCTTCAACAGAAACTGGAGTACAAATGTCAAGGTTCCAGGTAGAGGCGGCCGGATCGATCCTAATATCGATAATATCGATACCAACGCTGGTATTGATATTGAACGATCCTCGATACTCAATCTTTTTTCTCTCCCGCACGCACTGACTGCTGTGCACACAGATTCATCAAAGTCTACTTGCTGTATGTAAGAGCAGCGCTGCGCTGTGCCACACAACACGGAGCAGCGCACCCTCCCCCCTCTGGTCTTTTGTTGTTGTGCCGTCATGTGGCTCAGCAGCACCAGCCAACAGCCTTGCAGGTAGGCTCAGCCTGGCCCGCCCACTCAGTGCTCTCCTTTACCTCAGGAAATTTTGTTTTAAGTTGTGTTGAGTGATATTTTTTAAACAAACATGTTGATTGTGATAATAAAGTATTTTGTTGTCACGCACAATATTTGGCGAAATTCTATCCTAGGTCGTTTGGATCCTTTGGATCTATGAAGCTTAAATATGAAAAAGTATCAGTATCGATATCGGCGATACTGGGCCTGTATTTACTTGGTATCGGATCAATACCAAAATTCCCTGTATCACCCACCTCTAGTTCCAGGTGGATAAAATTCCTACAAGTGGCTGTAATTAAACAGATGATATGTTGACTGTCTGTAGTTAAACAGTCTGAAATGAATGATTGTGTTGTTTGGTTGGTGCATTGTAGCTCAGTTATGCCTTTAAATATTCTTTGGGTTTCAGTAAATCACAACATGCAATTACTAAGTACTATTTTGTACTACAGAAAGAAAAAGTGGATTCAGCACAAGCTGCAAACACCATCATTGTCTAACAGATACGCTATACTGATGTGCACTGTTGAAGGAAACATTTTTGCAGGACCCACCTGATGTGCCTGGTCCAGTGGACACTCCTGCACAACCTCTGAAACACACTCATGCACAGTTCCTGCTTTTGCCATAGGGATAAAGGCACACCGATTAGCATGCACCAGTTGATCTACTCAGGCATTGCAGGAAAGCCCAATAAGAAGATGAAGGCTCACCAGGACAAATCTATGCATCTGTATCGAGGAAAAGCCGTGTTTTGCTGCAGTACGAATAATTAGGACGACAGTTTTATTTTCGTGAATGTGTAATGGCATCTGAGGGAATTACAGCTAAAAAGCCCGTTACTGACTAATGGGCAGTAAAACTCACATACTCACTGTCAAGGCCCTCTTGATCTTTACAACAATTCCATTTCTGTAGAGATGAATGAATGCAGAGAAGACGGCATGAGAAAATGAGCATATTTTCACATGTCGCTGGGGTGGTCTATTATTTCTGCTGCTTCAACAAACTACAAGGTTTCCAGGGACAAAAGGAGAAGAAAACAACAACAACAAAAAACAATCAAACAACTAAAACATTTCATTCGCCACCATGCACTTGTGGGGTTTCAAAGTGTTTTGAAAGTTTTTTTCTATTATCTCAGCAAACCAAAATCAATTTAAATGTTAAAATTCAATTTACAAGTCGGCAAAGTGTTTCTGTCAGGAAAGAAAAATAACAGCCTGCATTTTTCATAGTTTTCCAAGTGTTTCACTTTGGTGTATTTATCAAATGTGTCAGATTGTGGGATTAAAACTGTACCTACATATATATATATATATATATATATATATATATATATATATATATACACTTTGTCAAGGAGGAGCAGACACCAAACAAAACAGCAAAGGGCTTCTTTCCCGGTTTGCTGTTCAAGGCCTGAGATGAGGTGATGACAGTAGAGCTGGAAAGGCAGTTAAACATATCGCCACACATTATCCAAACCGCACTAAGACCTGACATCATTCTAGTCTCAGAGGCTACAAAGGCAGCTGATCCTGCTGGAACTAACGGTGCCCTGGGAGGAAAAGATGGAGGAAGCTCAAGAAAGGAAGAGGGAGACGTATCAAGAGCTGGTGGAAGGTTGTCAGAGGAACAGATGGAAGATGAGGTGTGTGCCAGTGGAGGTGGGCAGTTGGGGTTTCACTGGCAAATACCTGAACAAGGCCTATGGAACCATAGGTATACCTGGCTTCAGCAGAAGAAGAGCCATCCACAACAACGTGGAGACAGGTGAAAAAGCTACAAGATGACTATGGCTGAGGGGGAGCAGTGGGTTTAGTGGCCACTTGGACACAGGCCGAGGTCTGACCAGCCTTGGTCAGGTCAGCTGGACGAGGGTGTCTTTAACAAAACCCAAAGCACCCAATGATTCCAGGAAATAATACTGATGATATGTCAAAGTGAGGCCATCAGAAGATGCTTTAAAAAACATACACACACAGTGCATCCAGACAGTATTCACATTTTGTTATGTTACAGCCTTATGCCAAAATTGAATAAATCAATTTTTTCCCTCAAAATTTTACACACAGTACCTAATGACAATGTGAAAACGTTTTTTTTTTGTTTTTTTTTTGAGATTCTTGCAAATTTATAATAATAATTAAAAAAAACAAACTGAAAGGTGAAGCATCTGTGTCTACCCTAATCAGAAACCAAGGATGACCATGGAGGTGAAGCAGTTGCTGAAAGAGAGAAACTCCTTTAAAGCTTGTGATAGGGCTCTCTACAGCACAGCCTATGCCAGCTTGAAAAGAGGCATCAGGAAGCCCAAGGAGGATTTCAGGAGGAGGATTTATGACCACCTGGCCAACAAGAACAGCAGGCAGGCATGGATGGCAGTCCAGCACCTCACCAACTACAAACCCGGCATCAGAGCTGCTGAAGGTGAGGTTGTGTTGGCATAAGAGTTAAATTTCTTCTTTGCTCGCTTCAACACTGTGGCATCAGGAGAAGCCACGTCACCGCCAGTGGCCAGGAGCAACTTCATGGTGGGGGAGCACGAGGTGAGGCGCACACTGAGGGGTGTTGACCCATGCAAAGTAATGGGCCCTGACGTCATCTCTTGATGGGTGCAGACTGTGCAGACCAGCTTGCTGGGATTTTCATGAAAATCTTTAACCGGTCCCTGACACAGTCTGCTGTCCCATCATGTCTTAAGACCTCTGCCATAGTCACCCTAATCAAGAAATCCCCCATAACCAACTTCAATGACTACCGGCCCATTGCACTCACACCGGTGGTGATGAACTGTTTTGAAATTCTGGTTAGATGTCACATTATGTCATTCATAACCCCCACTTCAGACCCAGCCAATTTACTTACAAGGCCAACAGGTCAACAGAGGATGCCATGACTGCTGCCCTCCACATCACATGGACCAACCTGGAGCAACAGGGTAACCACACCCGTCTTCTCTTCATAGATTATAGTTTAGCATTCAACACCATCCTCCTCCTTGGCCTCGTGAGGAAACTGCTGAAACCTCGGTCTCCTTCATTCCACGTCTTTGGATTAAGGACATTCTGTCAGATTGCTCACAGAGAATCAGGATTGGCCCTTGTATCCACAGCTCTCAAACTCAGCACCGGTTCCCCCCAAGGCTGTGTGCCGAGCATACTGCTCTTCACCCCTTACACCTCAGACAGCAACACCTTCATTAAGTATGCTGATGACACCACAGTGGTAGGCTGTATCACTGGAGGAGATATCGGGATGAGGTGGAACAGGTGACGGTGTGGTGTAGAGAAAATAACCTGCTCCAGAACACATCCAAAACCAAGGTGCTAATCATAGACTTCAGGAGAAACAAAACAGACAGGGTGGAAAGGTTCACGGACTTCTGATTCCTGGGAGTCTGCACAGAGGAGAAACTGACATGGGACAGGAACACCACACATTTGATAAAGAAGGCACTGCAAAGACTGTTGGGAAAGTGTCGTGACATGGACCCACAACAGGGGGCGTAAATGAACGGACAATGATCGAGTCAAAAATGAACACTTTTACTGTTGTGAATGAGTACAACCACAATACAACAGATTACAGAATGTAAGACAGTCAATCACAAAGGTGACGTGTGGGCAGGATCAAGGATAGAAGACGTCTGTCCTGAGAAGAACCGGAACCACATGATTTCCTCCGCCACTGAACCTGGAGAATACTGGAGCCGCCAAGTCCCGAGTCCCCAGGTGGCCACCGTCTCCGAGCGTCGGATCTGGTACTGCTGGTGAGGAGCAGAAACAATCAAAGGTGGGTGTGTGCACACCCAGTAATAACAAATGGTGGGAATTCCACCTCCACCTCTAATCCAGAAAACTGGCACGTGCAGTAGTAATGAGTACTTATCAACAGTTTGGCATGGGGAGCGAAGACGTCAGCTCTCCACGTATCACAAACTCAGCCTCCAGCTGCGAGCACTCACAGAACTGACTGCAAACAATACAGAAGCAAACACTGTCTGAAAAGACAAAAACAACGGCTGAGAAAGTTACCTCTACTGGTAGATGATATCTCAGCAACGAGGTGGAGATGAAGTCCGGTTTTTATGGAGGAGAATGATGAAGTGTAGATGGGTGACAGCTGTCATGAGATGATGAGTAACAGCTGTCACCCCCGGCTGTGTCCGTGGCGGCAGCGCCCTCTCGAGCCTGAAGCCCGCACTCCAGGCAGGGCGCCATCTGGTGGTGGTGGGCCAGCAGTACCTCCTCTTCTGGCGGCCCACACAACAGGACCCCCCCCTCAACGGGCGCCTCCTGGCACCCGACCAGGCTTGTCTGGGTGGCGGTGGTAGAAATCGGCCAGGAGGGCCGGATCCAGGATGAAACTCCTCTTCACCCAGGAGCGTTCTTCGGGTCCATACCCCTCCCAGTCCACCAGATACTGAAACCCCTGGCCCATCCAACGGGCGTCCAGGAGCCGGTGCACGGTCCAAGCCGGCTCCCCGTCAACGATGCGGGCAGGAGGCGGCGCCGGACTGGGAGCACAGAGGGGTGAGGTGTGGTGTGGTTTGATCCGGGAAACATGGAACACGGGGTGGATCCGCAGTGAAGCTGGGAGTTGGAGCTTCACTGCAGCCAGGCTGAGGACCTTGAGGATCTTGAAGGGGCCAATGTACCTGTTCTTCAATTTCGGGGAGTCCACTTGTAAGGGAATGTCCTTCGTAGACAACCACACCTCCTGCCCGGGCTGGTATGCAGGGGCCGGGGTCCGCCGGCGGTCTGCATGGGCCTTAGCCCTCATCCGGGCCTTCAACAAGGCAGAACGGGCGGTGCGCCACACCCGACGGCACCTCCGCAGGTGGTCCTGGACTGAGGGCACACCGACCTCTCCCTCCACTACGGGAAACAATGGGGGCTGGTACCCCAGACACACCTCAAATGGGGAGAGGCCGGTGGCAGAAGACACCTGACTGTTATGGGCATACTCGATCCAGGCCAGATGGTTACTCCAGGCCGTCGGATGCGCGGATGTCACACAGCGAAGGGTCTGTTCCAGCTCTTGGTTGGCCCGTTCTACCTGTCCGTTTGTCTGTGGGTGGTACTCGGATGAGATGCTCACGGTGGCCCCCAGTTCTCTGCAGAAACTCCTCCAGACTTGAGAGGAAAACTGGGGACCACGATCCGAGACAATGTCAGTTGGTATCCCATGCAGCCGGACGACGTGGTGGACCAGGAGGTCAGCAGCGTCCTGGGCAGTAGGGAGCTTCGGGGAGGGCCACAAAGTGGGCCGCCTTGGAGAATCGGTCCACTATCGTGAGGATGGTGGTGTTGCCCTGGGACGGCGGGAGGCCCGTGACGAAATCCAGGCCGATATGGGACCAGGGGCGATGAGGCACTGGCAACGGCTGGAGAAGCCCTTGGGTCTTCTTGTGCTTGGCTTTGCCCCTGGCACAGGTGGTGCAGGCCTGGATATACTCCCGGACGTCGGCCTCCATGGACGCCCACCAGAAGCGCTGCCGGATAACTGCCACGGTCCTTCGCACCCCCGGATGACAGGAGAGCTTGGAACCGTGACAGAAATCCAGAACTGCAGCTCTAGCCTCTGGTGGGACATAAAGTCTGTTCCTCGGACCAGTTCCGGGGTCCAGGCTCTGTTCCAGGGCCTCCCGGACAGTCTTCTCAACGTCCCAGGTGAGGGTTGCCACGATAGTGGACTCTGGAATGATGGACTCCGGTGGATCTGACAGCTCAGTTTTGACTTCATCTTCGTGCACCCGGGACAAGGCATCCGATCTCTGGTTCTTGGTCCCGGGGCGGTAAGTGATTTGGAAGTCAAAACGACCGAAGAACAGTGACCAGCGGGCTTGCCTGGGGTTCAGCTGCTTGGCAGTCCTGATATACTCCAGGTTCCAATGGTCAGTGAAAACCATGAATGGCACAGACGCTCCCTCCAACAGGTGTCTCCACTCCTCAAGAGCCTCTTTCACCGCAAGGAGTTCTCGATTACCAACGTCATAGTTCCGTTCGGCCGGGGTCAACCTGCGGGAAAAATAGGCACACGGGTGAAGAACCTTATCAGTCTCTCCGCTCTGGGAAAGCACGGCTCCTATCCCTGAGTCAGAGGCGTCCACTTCAAATCACGTGGGAGGTAGAAGGAGTCACAAAAAACTCGATCTCCTCCCGATGATTTCCAGACACCACCAGAGTTACTGGTTGTGTCTTGTGCGTGATTAAAGGGAGAAGGGTGCCATCTAGTGCCCGCACCTGCAATGGCGAAGGGAGCGCCACCAGAGGGAGCCCTACCTTCCTAGCCCATCTGCTGTCTAGCAGATTCCCTTCCGACCCCGTGTCCACCAGTGCTGGGGCTTGAAGGGTTAAATCCCCGCTCAGGATTGTAACTGGGAGTCGTGTGGCAATACGTGTGTGTCCCACATGAATGTTATGACCCCCCCTTAGCCCAGTTTCTAAGGGCGAGTGTTGTCGTTTTGGCCATTTGGGGCAGTTTTTCTGTATGTGCTCTTTTGAGCTGCAGAGAAAACACTCCCCGCGGACCAGCCTCCTCATTCTGTCATTTGTTCTCATTTTGGCCCTGTGCGTTTCCCTAGCAACGTCAGCAGGGGGAGCTGTTGCCACACGGAGCGCTGCGGCTGTGGAGCGTGGGGAGGGCAGAACCCTTTCGGAACCGGAAGGGAGAGGGACGGCGCGTACCCGGCCACGTCCTTCGTCTCGCTCCCGACGGCGTTCCTCCAACCGATTGTCTAACCGTATAACGAGATTGATAAGCCCATCTAAATCTCGCGGTTCGTCCTTAGCCACCAGGTGCTCCTTCAGGACTGACGACAGTCCGTTTATGAAGGTGGCGCGGAGTGCAGTGTCATTCCAGCCGGACCTCGCAGCCGCGATGCGGAAGCCGACTGCATAAGCGGCTGCGCTCCGGCGCCCCTGTCTCATTGACAGCAGCACAGTTGAAGCTGTTTCTCCTCTATTAGGGTGATCAAAAACTCTGGGGGGCTTATGTATGCTTCAGGGGATGGTGGGGGGGGGGGGGTCGTTGAACGACCAGTGGAACGTCTGTATTCTGCACTGGGTCGGCAGGAGGAGGAGCTGCAGCAGCGCCCTGAGCGCGCGCTTCCACCTGTGCGGTGAGAGCCTCCATCCTGCGATTAAGGATGACGTTTTGCTCGGTCATCTGATCCAACCGAGCAGTAAAGGCGGTGAGGATTTGCTGCAACTCACCAAACACGCCTCCTGCAGACGCCCGTGCACCCTGCTCTTCCACTGGCCGTTCAACGGCTGGGGGATGCCCCTCGGGATCCATGACGCTGGCCGAGATATCCTGTTGGGAAAGTGTAGTGACACGGACCCACAACAGGGGGCGTAAATGAACGGACAATGATCGAGTCAAAAATGAACACTTTTACTGTTGTGAATGAGCACAACCACAATACAACAGATTACAAAATGTAAGACAGTCAATCACAAAGGTGACGTGTGGGCAGGCTCGAGGATAGAAGATGTCCTGAGAAGAACCGGAACCACACGATTTCCTCCACCACTGAACCTGGAGAATACTGGAGCCGCCAAGTCCCGAGTCCCCAGGTGGCCACCGTCTCTGAGCGTCGGATCTGGTCGGAACTGTGTGTGCACACCCAGTAATAACAAATGGTGGGAATTCCACCTCCACCTCTAATCCAGAAAACTGGCACGTGCAGTAGTAATGAGTACTTATCAACAGTTTGGCATGGGGAGCGAAGACGTCAGCTCTCCACGTATCACAAACTCAGCCTCCAGCTGCGAGCACTCACAGAACTGACTGCAAACAATACAGAAGCAAACACTGTCTGAAAAGACAAAAACAACGGCTGAGAAAGTTACCTCTACTGGTAGATGATATCTCGGCAACGAGGTGGAGATGAAGTCCGGTTTTTATGGAGGAGAATGATGAAGTGTAGATGGGTGACAGCTGTCATGAGATGGTGAGTAACAGCTGTCAGCCCCGGCTGTGTCCGTGGCGGCAGCGCCCTCTCGAGCCTGAAGCCCGCACTCCAGGCAGGGCGCCATCTGGTGGTGGTGGGCCAGCAGTACCTCCTCTTCTGGTGGCCCACACAACAAAGACTCCATTTTCTGAGAATCCTCAGGAAAAATAACATAAACCAGAGATTACTCATGTCTTTTTATCGCTCTAGCATGGAGAGCATCCTCACATACTGTAGTGTGTGGTTTGCCAACCGCACAGTGGCAAACAGGAAAAAAGCTCCAGAGGGTTACTAAAATGGCAGAGAAAATCATTGGGTGCCCTATGCCCACACTGGGGGATCTCCATGGCTCTTACTGTCTCAGGAGAGCCAATACCATCCTAAAGGATTCATCCCACCCTGGTTTGAGCTACTACCATCAGACAGATGGTACAGGGCCATTAAAGCAAGTACAAACAGATTGAAAACAGTTTCTACCCAACTGCTGTTAGAGCTTTGAATGTCAGTGGAACCAAATAGCCAGGTCACATGCCACTCTTGAAATTAGTGCAATATTTGTTATTATATAACAAGTGAGTGGATCCTTGTCATTTGATTGGTGCTTTGTATGTCACATGGCATGGATTAATTCATCCCATTTGTGTTGCATTGCATTTAGAGTGCGGCGTGGTTCCATTTAGAGTGCAAATTTGGTTCCATACAGTTGGTACCATTGCACTCTGCACACACACGCACACACACATTCGATGAAAGCTGGAACATACCATTCAACTCGGCTTTGCCTCATTGAATGGCATGTTAAAGCTTTCACCTCATGAAATATTCGTACCATTGAAATAAACATTTATTTGTATAATGTGTAACATCCACTGCCACTGAATTATCCACAGTTTTGCACATACATACTTTTCTCTTTTTTAATATACATTCTATTTTTTGCTACTATGTACGAGTACTTGTAATTTTGTTTTCTTTTTTGAATTTGTGCTTTGAACACACCTTTTTTATTCTGTTAAACTGTATGTTTACTTTATTTTCTTCCCCAAACCTTTTAAGTCTGTGTGTGGTTTACTCAAGTTTATATTTGCACTGAAAGGCTTGCGCCTTACCTTTTTTTGTATTTGCTGCAATGACTATAAAGAATCTGAGGTCCTGTCAGCTGAGGTAGACTCTTGCCTCTATGGATCTGGTGCTTAGGGTTTGTTCTTTTGCTGCCATGATTAACGCCTCTGTGCTGTCCTTTAGTCTGGCTTTTTCTAGACACTGATAGGAATTCTTGATGTCAGCCACTTCCTTTATCTGTTGATGGTACAACCCACGGAGGGGCTTTATCTTCCACAATATCTCCTCCTGATTCTTGTCAGCATCTGTCTTCAGCTGTCTGAGGCATTCTTATAGCAGCTGATCTTGGGGGGCCGTCTGTTGTGTGTTGGGGGGTTTGGCTGGATGTTTTTGTGTTGTTTTCTTTTCTTTGCTCTCCAGGTGGTATGCAAACTGGTTTTTGTCTGTGGAGAAGGTGCTGGCAGAAGAGTCCTTTACCCTCATCAGCATTATTAGCTGCACCTGTGGATGATGCTCACATGTAAACTTAAAGACTTTCAGCTGAAGCAGATAATGAGATGGCGTTCTGCATTTAAGCCATGAGTGGTTCAAGCAGAATTGCCGGGAACTCGACCTTGTGACGTTCGTTTGTGAGACGCTGAGGACCGCGCCAGGGTTTGACACATCGTGCCTGTGAAGGAGGACGGGTGAGGGACACATGCTGTCAGCACACATCAGAGGTGATTATTGTCTGAATGATCGTTAATAGTAATTTGCCGTTTTGTTACGCAGTATATTTGAACATTGATGAGAATTGTGCAGTTTGCTTCTGACTGCCGTGGCATACGGACTGATGATCCTCCACCTGTTGTGAGAAGCTGCTCATTTACATAAAGCTTAAATTCAGACCTGAATGTGTTGCTGATAGTGTGTGCCTCTGAAAGATATTTGCTGTAGCTCTGTTGACTTACCTCACCTTTTCCATCCTTCACAGAGTCAGTTTGTCGTGTCCACCTGGGGGGTGTTTGGCGGTGAATCTGAGTCCAGAAACGCTGAGGCTTCGATCCTTTTGGGCGCTGGAGAGCGCGCCGTCCTTCACTCCGCCAGACAAACTCAATATTTATGTTGTACACTAATTATTGCACTGGAGGGGAAATAAAATTGTTTTGTTTGTGGAACCGCTTTCTGGTAATTTAGCGCTGGGTTCGGTCAGACGTTGGTCTGCTCCTCAACCTGCGTCTGCACATAACACCGTCTTTCTAATGTATTCACAGATGCTTCCCATCTCATCTTGGATTGTGGCTCTGACACTCACTCTGACACTCTTGGATTGTGGCTCTGACACTCACTGTGCATATATATATATATATATATATATATATATATATATATATATATATATATAAACGCAACACTTTTGGTTGTGCTCCCATTTTGTATGAGATGAACTCAAAGATCTAAAACTTTTTCCACATACACAATATCACCATTTCCCTCAAATATTGTTCACAAACCAGTCTAAATCTGTGATAGTGAGCACTTCTCCTTTGCTGAGATATCCATGCCACCTCACAGGTGTGACATATCAAGATGCTGATTAGACACCATGATTAGTGCACAGGTGTGTCTTAGACTGCCCACAATAAAAGGCCACTCTGAAAGGTGCAGTTTTATCACACAGCACAATGCCACAGATGTCGCAAGATTTGAGGGAGCGTGCAATTGGCATGCTGACAGCAGGAATGTCAACCAGAGCTGTTGCTCGTGTATTGAATGTTCATTTCTCTACTATAAGCCATCTCCAAAGGTGTTTCAGAGAATTTGGCAGTACATCCAACCAGCCTCACAACCGCTGACCACGTGTAACCACACCAGCCCAGGACCTCCACATCCAGCATGTTCACCTCCAAGATCGTCTGAGACCAGCCACTCGGACAGCTGCTGAAACAATCGGTTTGCATAACCAAAGAATTTCTGCACAAACTGTTAGAAACTGTCTCAGGGAAGCTCATCTGCATGCTCGTTGTCCTCATCGGGGTCTCGAACTGACTCCAGTTCGTTGTCGTAACCGACTTGAGTGGGCAAATGCTCACATTCGCTGGTGTTTGGCACATTGGAGAGGTGTTCTCTTCACAGATGAATCCCGTTTCACACTGTTCAGGGCAGATGGCAGATGGCAGACAGCGTGTGTGGCGTCGTGTGGGTGAGCAGTTTTCTGATGTCAATGTTGTGGATTGAGTGGCCCATGGCGGCGGTGGGGTTATGGTATGGGCAGGCATCTGTTATGGACGAAGAACACAGGTGCATTTTATTGATGGCATTTTGAATGCACAGAGATACCGTGACGAGATCCTGAGGCCCATTGTTGTGCCATACATCCAAGAACATCACCTCATGTTGCAGCACGATAATGCACGGCTCCATGTTGCAAGGATCTGTACACAATTCTTGGAAGCTGAAAATGTCCCAGTTCTTGCATGGCCGGCATACTCACCGGACATGTCACCCATTGAACATGTTTGGGATGCTCTGGACCGGCGTATACGACAGCGTGTACCAGTTCCTGCCATTATCCAGCAACTTCGCACAGCCATTGAAGAGGAGTGGACCAACATTCCACAGGCCACAATTGACAACCTGATCAACTCTATGCGAAGGAGATGTGTTGCACTGTATGAGGCAAATGGTGGTCACACCAGATACTGACTGGTATCCCCCCCCCCCCCACCCAATAAAACAAAACTGCACCTTTCAGAGTGGTCTTTTATTGTGGGCAGTCTAAGGCACACCTGTGCATTAATCATGGTGTCTACTCAGCATCTTGATATGGCACACCTGTGAGGTGGGATGGATTATCTCAGCAAAGGAGAAGTGCTCACTATCACAGATTTAGACTGGTTTGTGAACAATATTTGAGGGAAATGGTGATATTGTGTATGTGGAAAAAGTTTTAGATCGTTGAGTTCATCTCATACAAAATGGGAGCAAAACCAAAAGTGTTGCGTTTATATTTTTGTTGAGTGTATATATATATATATTGGCTGACCTAGAGGATTCCTAGAAGAATGGTCTTTAGTGCGAGCCGTCCGGGTTAAATCCCAGCCAAAGGGGAATTCCCTATTAGCCAAGCTAGCGGGAAAGTCTTTTCAATCAGGACCCAGGACCTTCATCCCCCACGAATGTGGGGTTCAGTCAATGGTATCACTTCCTTCATTTGACAGGAACTGCCTGCATGCTCTAGCCACATGAAGCCTGGCATTGTCGTGCACCAGCTAGAACCTAGGACCCACTGCACCAGCATAGGGTCTGACAATGGGTCCAAGGATTTCATCCTGATACCTAATAGCAGTCAGGGTGCCAATAGAGGACTGTGCGACCTTCTAGAGATACACCTCCCCAGACTGCCACAGCATCTCCAGACACTTTCACATGTGTCTGGGGTATCAGCCCCCGTTGTTTCCGGTGGTTGAGGGAGAGGTCGGTGTGCCCTCGGTCCAGGCCCACCTGCGGAAGTGCCGTCGGGTGTGGCGCGCCACCCGTTCTGCTTTGCTAAAGGCCCGGACGAGGGCAAAAGCCCATGCAGACCGTCGGCGGACCCCGGCCCCTGCGTATCTGCCAGGGCAGGAGGTGTGGTTGTCCACAAAGGACATTCCCCTGAAAGTGGACTCCCCCAAACTACAGGACCGTTACATCGGTCCCTTCAGCTTCAGCTTCCGGCCTCACTGCGGATCCATCCTGTTTTCCATGTGTCCCGGATAAAGCCGCATCACACCTCGCCCCTCTGTGCTCCGGGTCCGGCGCCGCCTCCTGCCCGGATCATCGATGGCGAGCCGGCTTGGACTGTGCGTCGGCTCTTGGATGTCCGTAGGATGGGCCAGGGCTTCCAGTATTTGGTGGATTGGGAGGGGTACGGACCCGAAGAACGCTCCTGGGTGAAGAGGAGCTTCATCCTGGACCCGGCCCTCCTGGCCGATTTCTACCGCCGCCACCCGGACAAGCCTGGTCGGGCGCCAGGAGGTGCCCGTTGAGGGGGGGGTCCTGTTGTGTGGGCCGCTGAAGAGGAGGTACTGCTGGCCCACCACCACCAGAGGGCGCCCTGTCTGGAGTGCGGGCTCCAAACTTAGTACAAATCCTATAGGTTGGTAATACGTATACTATAATATCATTCGAGTTGGGCCCATTTAACCAGAGTTATGGGTGCCTGTATTGTAAAATCAAGTACGCTCACATTTTTAGGAGGAATTTTGGGAAACTTGGTATAATTCCTTCTTATAGGTTGGTAATGTACATATTGTAATATTGTACAAGACTGACACATTTTGGCAAAGTTATGCCCCTTGACGAACAAAACTAGACTGCCAGTTTCATGAGTTGGTGTCTGCATTCTGAAATCAACTGTCACATACCATGAAATGTTATCAGAATGTAGCAAGCACTTCTACCAAAGCAGTATTTGCCAGTAGGTGATATTGTGCTCTCAGACCACTCTTGTTTGACTATGTGTGACTTCGTCATATGACTTCTGTGTGACTTCATTTTTAATTCATTCATACCAATCAATTTTGCGATCAATGTATGCTTTGAGGGCAGAACAGCGGCTTAGTAGTTAACACTGTTGCCTCACAGCAAGAAGGTCATGCGATCAATTCCAACCTGTGGCTTTTCTGTGTGGGGTTTGCATGTTCTCCCCGTGTTTGTGCGGGTTCCCATCAGGTGCTCCAGCTTCCTCCCACA
Source organism: Thalassophryne amazonica (assembly GCF_902500255.1). Taxonomy (NCBI): domain Eukaryota; kingdom Metazoa; phylum Chordata; class Actinopteri; order Batrachoidiformes; family Batrachoididae; genus Thalassophryne; species Thalassophryne amazonica. The sequence continues at coordinate 17,242,650 of NC_047113.1, read as the reverse complement.
TCCAAAGACATGCAGGTTAGGTGAATTGGACACTTTCAGTTGTCTGTAGGTGTGAATGTGTTTGTTTCTCTATATGTGGCCTGTGACAGACTGGCATCCTGTCCAGGGTGTACTCCATGTCACGCCCCATGACTGCTGGGATAGGCTCCAACACCCCTGTGATCCTTAATTGTAGTAAGCGGTTGGAAATTAATGAGTGAGTACATGCTTTGAGGGGAGATGGTGGTCTAGTATGTGGGAATTGTTGTGTGGGCCGCTGAAGAGGAGGTACTGCTGGCCCACCACCACCAGAGGGCGCCCTGTCTGGAGTGCGGGCTCCAGGCACCAGAGGGCGCTGCCGCCTCACAGGAGCAGCCGGGGTGACAGCTGTCACTTATCGCCTACGACAGCTGTCACCAATCATCTGATCAGCAGGGGTATATCAGCAGGACGACATCTCCACCTCTTTGCTGAGATATCGCTCTACCTAGAAGGTACCGTACTCAGCCGACTGTGTTCTTTGACATTAACCCTTTGTTACTTTTGTGCATTAAATAGCAGACATTCTTCCAACGAGAGGTGGAGGTGGTTTTCCCGCCATACGGGTTGCTGGGTGCAAACGCACCCACATTTAACTGTTTTTGTTCCTCGCCAGCAGTACCAGATCCGACACGCGGAGGCAGTGGCCACCTGGGAGTTCGGGACTTGGCGGCTCCAGTATTCCCGAGGTTCGGTGGCGGAGGAAATCGCGTGGTTCCGGTTCTGCTTTGGACAGACGTCTCTTATCTTCGAGCCTGCCCACGTGACACATTTTTGTGAATTGACTTCTTTGTCTATTGTTGTTATTCGTTGTGTTTGTTGTGCTTATTCACAACAGTAAAGTGTTGTTATTTGACTTCCTCCATTGTCCGTTCATTTGCGCCCCCTGTTGTGGGTCCGTGTTCCTACACTTTCACAACAGGATATCTCGGCCAACGTCATGGATCCCGAGGGGCGTCAACCGGCTGTTGAACGGCCAAAGGAAGAGCAGGGCGCACAGGCATCTGCAGGAGGAATGATCGGTGAGTTGCAGCCAATCCTCACCGCTTTTATGGCTCGGTTGGATATAATGACCGAGCAGAACGTCCTCCTTAACCGCAGGGTGGAGGCTCTCGCCGCGCAGGTGGAAGCGCGCCCTCAGGGCGCTGCTGCGGCTCCCCCTCCTGTCGATCCTGTGCGCAACAGTGACGTTCCACAGGTCATTCAACGACCCCTCCCACCTTCCCCTGAAGCATACATAAGCCCTCCAGAGCCGTACGGGGGTTGTGTGGAGACATGCGCGGACTTTCTTATGCAGTGTTCGCTCGTCTTCGCACAACGTCCAGTCATGTACGCGACTGATGCTAGTAAGATAGCTTATGTGATTAATCTGCTTCGCGGCGAGGCACGCGCTTGGGCTACAGCGCTCTGGGAGCAAAATTCATGGCTCTTTCTGACATATGATGGGTTTGTGAGGGAGTTCAGAACAGTGTTCGATCACCCAAATAGAGGAGAGACCGCTTCATCCGTGCTGCTGTCAATGAGACAGGGGCGCCGGAGCGCAGCTGCTTATGCAGTCGACTTCCGCATCGCGGCTGCGAGGTCCGGCTGGAATAGCACTGCCCTCCGTGCCGCCTTCATAAACGGACTGTCGTTGGTCCTGAAGGAGCACCTGGTGGCCAAGGACGAACCGCGGGATTTAGACGGGCTTAATGATCTCGTTATACGATTAGACAATCGGTTAGAAGAACGCCGTCGGGAACGAGACGAAGGGCGTGGCCGGGCACGCGCCGTCCCTCTCCCTTCCGGTTCCAACCGAGTTCCGCCCTCCCCACGCTCCACGGCCTCTACGCTCCGTGTGGTTACAGCTCCCCCTGCTGACGAAGCTATGGACACGAGCAGGGCCACATTTAGGCCACCAGAGAGACAGAGGAGGCTGGTCCGCGGAGCGTGCTTTGTTTGTGGCTCAATAGAGCATCAAGTGAGGAACTGCCCCGAGCGGTTAAACACCAACGCCCGCCCCTAGAAACTGGGTTAGGGGTGGGCCAAAACATTCACGTGGGACATACCCATATTGCCACACGACTCCCAGTTACAATCCTTTATGAGGATTTAACCCTGAAGGCCCCAGCACTGGTGGACACAGGCTCTGAAGGGAATCTGCTAGACAGCAGATGGGCCAGGAGGCAGGGCTCCCTCTGGTGGCGCTTACCTCGCCTGTGCAGGTGCGGGCACTAGATGGCTCCCTACTCCCTCTAATCACACATAAGACACCACCAGTAACTCTGGTGGTGTCAGGAAACCACCGGGAGGAGATCGAGTTTTTTGTGACTCCTGCCACCTCCCGTGTGATTCTCGGGTTCCCGTGGATGTTAAAACACAATCCCCGGATCGATTGGCCGTCCGGGGTAGTGGTTCAGTGGAGCGAGACCTGCCATCAGGTATGTTTAGGTTCCTCGGTTCCTCCCGGTTCCCAGGCTAAGGAGGAGGTCAGAGTCCCGCCCAATCTTGGGACGGTGCCGGTGGAGTACCATGACCTTGTGGATGTGTTCAGTAAGGATCTGGCGCTCACCCTTCCCCTGCACCGTCCGTACGATTGTGCCATTGATTTGGTTCCAGGCGTTGAGTTCCCGTCCAGCAGGCTGTACAACCTCTCACGACCTGAGCGCGAATCAATGGAGACCTACATCCGGGACTCTTTAGCCGCCGGGTTGATCCGGAATTCCACCTCCCCGATGGGTGCAGGTTTCTTTTTTGTGGGTAAAAAAGACGGCGGACTTCGTCCATGCATTGATTATAGGGGGCTGAACGAAATCACGGTTCGTAATCGATACCCGTTGCCCTTGCTGGATTCAGTGTTCACGCCCCTGCATGGAGCCCAGATATTCACTAAGCTAGATCTTAGAAATGCGTATCACCTGGTTCGGATCCGGAAGGGAGACGAGTGGAAGACGGCATTCAACACCCCCTTAGGTCACTTTGAGTACCTGGTCATGCTGTTCGGCCTCACAAACGCCCCCGCGACGTTCCAAGCATTAGTTAATGATGTCTTGCGGGATTTCCTGCACCGATTCGTCTTCGTATATCTAGACGATATACTCATCTTTTCTCCAGATCCTGAGACTCATGTCCGGCATGTACGTCAGGTCCTGCAGCGGTTGTTGGAGAACCGGCTGTTTGTGAAGGGCGAGAAGTGTGAGTTTCACCACACCTCTTTGTCCTTCCTGGGGTTTATCATCTCCCCCAACTCCATCGCTCCTGATCCGGCCAAGGTTGCGGCGGTGAGAGACTGGCCCCAACCCACCAGCCGTAGGAAGCTGCAACAGTTCCTCGGCTTTGCGAATTTCTACAGGAGGTTTATTAAGGGCTACAGTCAGGTAGTTAGCCCCCTGACAGCCCTGACCTCACCAAAAGTTCCCTTCACCTGGTCGGATCGGTGCGATGCCGCGTTCAAGGAGTTGAAACGGCGCTTCTCGTCTGCACCTGTTCTGGTGCAGCCCGATCCTAGTCGCCAGTTTGTGGTTGAGGTGGACGCCTCGGACTCAGGGATAGGAGCCGTGCTATCCCAGAGCGGAAAGGCCGATAAGGTCCTTCACCCGTGTGCCTATTTTTCCCGCAGGTTGACCCCGGCCGAACGGAACTATGACGTCGGCAATCGAGAACTCCTTGCGGTGAAAGAGGCTCTTGAAGAGTGGAGACATCTGTTGGAGGGAACGTCCGTGCCATTCACGGTTTTCACTGACCACCGGAACCTGGAGTATATCAGGACCGCCAAGCGGCTGAACCCCAGGCAAGCCCGCTGGTCACTGTTCTTCGGCCATTTTGACTTCCGGATCACCTACCATCCCGGGACCAAAAACCAGAGATCGGATGCCTTGTCCCGGGTACATGAAGATGAAGTCAAAACGGAGTTGTCGGATCCACCAAAACCTATCATCCCGGAGTCCGCTATCGTGGCCACCCTCACCTGGGACGTAGAGAAAACCGTCCAGGAGGCCCTGGCACGGAGCCCGGATCCCGGAACTGGGTCGAAGAACAAGCTTTACGTCCCACCAGAGGCCAGGGCTGCAGTCCTGGACTTCTGTCACGGCTCCAAGTTCTCCTGTCATCCAGGGGTGCGTAGGACCATGGCAGTTGTCCGGCAGCGCTTCTGGTGGGCGTCCCTGGAGGCTGACGTCCGGGATTATATCCAGGCCTGCACCACCTGCGCCAGGGGCAAGGCTGACCACCGCAGGGCATCGGGACTGCTCCAGCCGCTGCCTGTGCCTCATCGCCCCTGGTCCCACATCGGCCTGGATTTTGTCACGGGCCTCCCGCCGTCCCAGGGCAACACCACCATCCTCACGATAGTGGACCGATTCTCCAAGGCGGCCCACTTCGTGGCCCTCCCGAAGCTTCCGACTGCCCAGGAGACAGCGGACCTCCTGGTCCACCACATCGTCCGGCTGCATGGGATTCCAACAGACATCGTCTCCGATCGTGGTCCCCAGTTCTCCTCGCAAGTCTGGAGGAGCTTCTGCCGGGAACTGGGGGCCACGGTGAGTCTCTCGTCCGGGTATCATCCTCAGACCAACGGGCAAGCAGAACGGGTCAATCAGGAGGTGGAACAGGCCCTGCGCTGCGTGACGGCCGCGCACCCGGCGGCCTGGAGTACCCATTTGGCCTGGATCGAGTATGCCCATAACAGCCAGGTGTCTTCAGCCACCGGCCTCTCCCCTTTTGATGTGTGTCTGGGGTATCAGCCCCCGTTGTTTCCGGTGGTTGAGGGAGAGGTCGGTGTGCCCTCGGTCCAGGCCCACCTGCGGAAGTGCCGTCGGGTGTGGCGCGCCACCCGTTCTGCTTTGCTAAAGGCCCGGACGAGGGCAAAAGCCCATGCAGACCGTCGGCGGACCCCGGCCCCTGCGTATCTGCCAGGGCAGGAGGTGTGGTTGTCCACAAAGGACATTCCCCTGAAAGTGGACTCCCCCAAACTACAGGACCGTTACATCGGTCCCTTCAGCTTCAGCTTCCGGCCTCACTGCGGATCCATCCTGTTTTCCATGTGTCCCGGATAAAGCCGCATCACACCTCGCCCCTCTGTGCTCCGGGTCCGGCGCCGCCTCCTGCCCGGATCATCGATGGCGAGCCGGCTTGGACTGTGCGTCGGCTCTTGGATGTCCGTAGGATGGGCCAGGGCTTCCAGTATTTGGTGGATTGGGAGGGGTACGGACCCGAAGAACGCTCCTGGGTGAAGAGGAGCTTCATCCTGGACCCGGCCCTCCTGGCCGATTTCTACCGCCGCCACCCGGACAAGCCTGGTCGGGCGCCAGGAGGTGCCCGTTGAGGGGGGGGTCCTGTTGTGTGGGCCGCTGAAGAGGAGGTACTGCTGGCCCACCACCACCAGAGGGCGCCCTGTCTGGAGTGCGGGCTCCAAACTTAGTACAAATCCTATAGGTTGGTAATACGTATACTATAATATCATTCGAGTTGGGCCCATTTAACCAGAGTTATGGGTGCCTGTATTGTAAAATCAAGTACGCTCACATTTTTAGGAGGAATTTTGGGAAACTTGGTATAATTCCTTCTTATAGGTTGGTAATGTACATATTGTAATATTGTACAAGACTGACACATTTTGGCAAAGTTATGCCCCTTGACGAACAAAACTAGACTGCCAGTTTCATGAGTTGGTGTCTGCATTCTGAAATCAACTGTCACATACCATGAAATGTTATCAGAATGTAGCAAGCACTTCTACCAAAGCAGTATTTGCCAGTAGGTGATATTGTGCTCTCAGACCACTCTTGTTTGACTATGTGTGACTTCGTCATATGACTTCTGTGTGACTTCATTTTTAATTCATTCATACCAATCAATTTTGCGATCAATGTATGCTTTGAGGGCAGAACAGCGGCTTAGTAGTTAACACTGTTGCCTCACAGCAAGAAGGTCATGCGATCAATTCCAACCTGTGGCTTTTCTGTGTGGGGTTTGCATGTTCTCCCCGTGTTTGTGCGGGTTCCCATCAGGTGCTCCAGCTTCCTCCCACATCCAAAGACATGCAGGTTAGGTGAATTGGACACTTTCAGTTGTCTGTAGGTGTGAATGTGTTTGTTTCTCTATATGTGGCCTGTGACAGACTGGCATCCTGTCCAGGGTGTACTCCATGTCACGCCCCATGACTGCTGGGATAGGCTCCAACACCCCTGTGATCCTTAATTGTAGTAAGCGGTTGGAAATTAATGAGTGAGTACATGCTTTGAGGGGAGATGGTGGTCTAGTATGTGGGAATTGTTGTGTGGGCCGCTGAAGAGGAGGTACTGCTGGCCCACCACCACCAGAGGGCGCCCTGTCTGGAGTGCGGGCTCCAGGCACCAGAGGGCGCTGCCGCCTCACAGGAGCAGCCGGGGTGACAGCTGTCACTTATCGCCTACGACAGCTGTCACCAATCATCTGATCAGCAGGGGTATATCAGCAGGACGACATCTCCACCTCTTTGCTGAGATATCGCTCTACCTAGAAGGTACCGTACTCAGCCGACTGTGTTCTTTGACATTAACCCTTTGTTACTTTTGTGCATTAAATAGCAGACATTCTTCCAACGAGAGGTGGAGGTGGTTTTCCCGCCATACGGGTTGCTGGGTGCAAACGCACCCACATTTAACTGTTTTTTTTCCTCGCCAGCAGTACCAGATCCGACACGCGGAGGCAGTGGCCACCTGGGAGTTCGGGACTTGGCGGCTCCAGTATTCCCGGGGTTCAGTGGCGGAGGAAATCGTGTGGTTCCGGTTCTGCTTTGGACAGACGTCTCTTATCTTCGAGCCTGCCCACGTGACACATTTTTGTGAATTGACTTCTTTGTCTATTGTTGTTATCCGTTGTGTTTGTTGTGCTTATTCACAACAGTAAAGTGTTGTTATTTGACTTCCTCCATTGTCCGTTCATTTGCGCCCCCTGTTGTGGGTCCGTGTTCCTACACTTTCACAACAGGAATCTCAGTTTAAACCTCTGCCAGAGTGGAAAATTCGAGCAAAATGGAAGTTTGAACTTCTAATTCAGATGGTAACGTGCTATATAAATGCAGTCTATTTAATATTTCGATTATCCATATCCACTGAGGCTTCTTGGTGGTTGAGATATACAATAAGTGTTTTCTGGACCATGTTTTCTTTGATCCTGACCTTTAACCTTTTACAAAACTATTCCAAAATCTCACCACCTCTAGACATGTATCCAAGTATTTTTCCCACGAAGTTTGAAGGGAATCCATCAAGTCATTTTTGCTTTATCTTGTCCACAGACATAAAGCGTAGTCATTTCTGATGTATTCAACATTGTAAAATCAGTTGGTAAAATTGGGTATAAATTGAGCATTTAAAAATGACAGTGTTGCAAATTCTTCCAGGGGCATGGAACCTACACATACTTGAAAATTCTACCCAAAAAGGAACAGGACCAAACCCAATATCTTCTTACTGTGGGAGAACAGCACTAAGCACTATGCCACTTTGCTACCCATAAATAAATATAAAACTAACGCAACTGGAAAGAGAAAACAAACCTAATTCAGCTGTGAGCATAAACAGAATGTACCATGAAATAGAACATAAAGAAGAAGCACGGCATGAATCTAATATTAGCTGAATATAAATTGAAGTGAATTGTAATATAAAATAAAACCACCTGAATGGAAAGGTAACAGAATACACATAACTGTAAATAACTCACTGTCAAACTAACACTGAGCTTTATTTGTTTTTCTTTCCTTTTCTAAAGTTTTTCAGTGGACCTAGTTCTTATCTCCAGGACACAATTTTCTTGAGTTATCTCGGTGGTGTTGCCAAATAAATTTCAACTGATTTAATGTCTTGCTATCATAATCAAAATTGCAGCATTTAAGTCGACTCTATTTAAATTCAGTTGCTCTCTCCCTCACTCATCCATGTCCCATCGCAATGACTCTGCAACCCCCAGAGGGAGCCGGCTCCACAGTTTGAGAAGCCATGCTGTCATGTGAATGGAAGAAGAGGCATTAGGAAGCATGTTTCTGACATGAGATTCAGACCAGCATATCATAAAACACAGATTATCAGGGTTCGAAAGGCATGTTTGTCTGATATTATCAAGCATGTAGACCAACAGTTTCATCAAACCATTACCTCTTATCTTAGGTGCAGGTGCCAGAGTAAACCTTCAGGCACTGACAAACACCTCTCAGTGGTTTCAGTTCCAAGGCTTGACAGGCCTTTTTTAGTGTTCATGTATCACATTCCAGGACTCCAAGAGTTTTTAATCCAAATCTGAAACCACGTACACAAAAAAACAGCACAATATCCTCAGTAGTCCAGTGTGATAGTGTTTCAAAACACTAAATATTTTTTCTGAAACATTTGGTTTAACTAATGTTTTGGGTGTTTCAAAACTTTGAATTGCTTTCCGAAGTAATTGTTTCATTTAGAACTGCAGCTTCTCAAAAGCAGTTGCTTCATTTAGTTTTTTATTTCATTTCATATTTCTTCATTTTCATTTTTTTTTTGGTTTTATTTCATATTTCATTTCGTTTTTTAATGTTTCTACAGTGAATCATTTTCTGAAGCAAATCTGTCATTTTGTTTGCATATATATATATATATATATATATATATTTTTTTTTTTTTTTTTTTAAATGGCACTTTCCTAAGTGAGTTATTTCTAAGAGATCAATATATGTAAGAATTGCTGTGTGTTTGGAAGTGCTGAATCTTGTTCTGAAACAACTGTTTAATGTTTCAAGCATTTTGAAATGGTGAGAAATTGTCTGAAATACGGTTTTGGTTGGAAGTTTACCTGCACTGATCATAGGCATGAATGTCATGGTATGTAAATCTAGGCTTTTAATGATGTCCTTGAACTGTTCTTTTGTCACAGTGGAATAATTGTACAGCAGTCATTTGTAACTTTAAAAAACAAGAACTGGGTGCACAAGTCTGAATTTAGTTTAGATCTTCTCAAATCCACAGAGGGTCAAAAATATACATACATCCTCAAATACATGCATACACCCCCACAAAATGTCCCTTATCAAGCTGCACCTTGACCACACGCTTTTGGTAGCCATAAACAAGCTTCTGGCAAAATTCTGCCTGAATATCTGACCACTCTTCTTGTCGGAATTGGTAGAGTTGCTAGAGGGCTAGGGTGGGTTACCGTGCACCACCCCCAAGACTCATCGCCATTGGTGTTTTTTTGATGCTCTAGGGTATATAAAAGAAGACTAAAGACGTTAACAGTGAAAATTTTGGGATGCAACCACCCTTCTGATAGAAATTCTAGAGTAACCCTCAAGAGATTACCCAAAAATGGAAAAATGTGTGTTTTTTAAACCTAACATTGTAGCTTCCTCATACCTTTATTGTTAACAGCAGGAAAAAAATGTTGATTTGCCTCTATGTGGACACCTTTAGGATGTACAAAACAACAAACTAAATTTAAAAATCTCATCTACTTAAGACACAGTATGTTTTACAAAATACTGTCTATTCGGTAACTTATAGTTGCAGTTTTGACAAAAATAGAACCCAAACGTTTTTTGGCAGCTACTTGTACCTGCAATTTGGGATTTTATTGACTTTAGGTCTTGAGTACAATGTCTTGGGTACAATTTAAGCCATCAATGACTTTCCTGTGATGTATTTTGACACATTTACAGCCAATATGCAAACCACACCCCCATTCTGGTTTTTACAGTAAACTATTATCATATCACAAATAAGCCTATTTAGGTGAATTCTGGTATAAACTTTTTATTACTGCTGTTCTGATCAATTTATAAATGACAAAACCATTCAAATGAAAAGCATTTATCAACAAATTAAATATGGCTGCCATGTAAATACAGATTATTTATTATATTGACAATAGCTTTTAATAGACAGAGGTTCTGTGTAAGCAATATCAATGTTTCACATCCTGACAATAGAGCACTGTGTTTGCATCTCTTACTCTAAATACTATGCTGCCCACAATTAAAGTGAATACAGCTGCATAAAAGGTTACTGAACAAAATGCCATGGTAACTATAAAAAATAGAACATAATTATTATACAGTAGTTACACATATGAATAAAAGCATGACTTGGGCAAAACTACATTAATCATAAAGATCTTCTTCAAAGTCATCATATGCCTCTTCTTGTGCCTGGTCAATATCACTAGTCACTAGTGTTTTCATCAATATAACTGTCTACAAGACTTTTTGGCAGTATTTCCTCATCAGTCCACAGAGGCTCCAAATGCCCATCTTTCATCTCCCAGCCATTTGCTTCAGAAGGGGTTGGTAATTCAGGCAATGAAATGTGTGACTTTTTCCAAATGCCAACTTGGTAGTTTACCCTCTTTACATGCTGCCACAGGCTACTTTGGCAGGGAGGAAGTGAGCCTGCACAAAACCTTTGGGTTATATTTTTGTCAAAACTGCAACTATAAGTTAACGGATAGACAGTATTTTGTAAAACAGCTACTGTGTCTTAAGTAGATGAGATTTTTAAATTTAGTTTGTTGTTTTGTACATCCTAAAGGTGTCCACATAGAGGCAAATCAACATTTTTTTTTCCTGCTGTTAACAATAAAGGTATGAGGAAGCTACAATGTTAGGTTTAAAAAACACACATTTTTCCATTTTTTGGGTAATCTCTTGAGGGTTACTCTAGAATTTCTATCAGAAGGGTGCTTGCATCCCAAAATTTTCACTGTTAACGTCTTTAGTCTTCTTTTATATACCCTAGAGCATCAAAAAACACCAATGGCGATGAGTCCTGGGGTGGTGCACGGTAACCCACCCTAGCCCACGGACTAGTATTCTTACATTTACATACCTTATTACATTGTAGATGGTATGAATCCAAGATACAGTATTTCAAGTTTGGTATGGTCAAGTCAATTTCTTTTGTTAATATACATCCATTCCTGCATTTAACGCCTGCAAAAAATGTTGGGAAGCCAAAGTCACTGTCATTGAGAATACAAGCAATGAAGCATTTCAGGTGTTGGTTTGTCCCATTTTTTTCTGCAAACACATCTTAAGATGTGGAACAGTATGGGGTTGTTGTTGGATTTTTTATTTATGTTTTATTTTTTTAAATTCTCCACACTGTTGTTCTCTGCTGACAACAGGTCAGGACAGCAGGCTAGATAGTCCAACATCCACACCCTCTACTTCTGTGTCCATGCCTTTGTAATGTGTGCAGAATGTGGTTTTGGATTGTTTAAAATGCATAAACATCCCTGAAAAAGATGCCTCCATTTCAATACAGCACATTTTCACTGTGTGGTGGTCAAACCCAGATGCCTCAGCCGAGAGAAATTGATGTCACTTCTGCACAATGTTAACAGGAGACTTTTTTTGCACAGTTTTTAAGTGGCATATATGAGATATTTCATATTGTTCCCAATGTAAGCCCTTGTCCGTGTGATTATATCAGCTATTGATGAATGACTGTTTTTGATGCAGTGCGATCTGAGGGAAGAAAGATCAAAGCTTAGGCTTTCACCATTGTCTATTCAGCGCTGAAGTTCTTCCAGATTCCTTGAATTGTTTCATGATATTATGCATTGTAGAGGGAGAACTCTGCAAGTTCCTCCTAGTCTTTCTTTGAGGAACATTGTTTTGAAACATTTCAATATCTTTTAATGCATTTGTTGTCAAACTGCAGATCCTCTGCCTGGCTTTACTCCTCAAAGACTCAGCCTTTCATGATGCTGCTTTTATACCAATTTTTATACCAAAATTTAAAACGTTGTCTTCTGACTTGGCTCTCTGTTCACAATGACTATGCATGGTGTGTGTTATTGCTGGTAGTACGCCTGAATCTGCCTCACATTCTGCTATTGGTCACTCATGAACATGACCCACAGGTACTTGAACTCTTTCACTTGGGGCAGTAGCTCACTTCCATCTTGGCGGGAACAGTAATCCATCAGGTCATATCGTCCAGCTTGGAACGTCTAATTCCGCAGCCTCACATTATCTGTAAACAATTTCTGGGAGCACTTTAGGTCTTGTTATGAGGAAGCCATCAGAAGTACATCATCCGGACACGGCAGGGATGTGATCTTGCAGCCACCACAACAGACACTCTCCTTACTTCAATCAGGTAGTCAGGGTACCCAAAACAACTATTACTATATGTGCAGGTAATTCTACCATGTAAGCCTATGTTTATTAGAGAGAGAGAGAGAGAGAGAGAGAGAGAGAGAGAGAGAGAGAGAGAGAGAGAGAGAGAGAGAGAGAGAGAGAGAGAGATGGCAAAAAAACCAACAAAATCTTACCATTTATATTGGTCTACTTTTAAACCACACATACACAGAGCTGACAGATGGGACACAACCACATAAAGCACACAAACACACACATACACACGCATTGGGCACAGAGACAAACACATGCACATACACACTGACACACCAAGGAGTGCGGGAAGGAGACAGTCACACTTAAACATAGACATGACCGAATCTAAATACATGCACAGACGTCACAGACCCTGCACACCCACAACAAGTATAGATTTGACTAAGTAGAAATTAGAGAGATATACTTGGAAATATTTTGTATTTTTGCAGTGTTTTTCCTTCATTCTTTTTTTTTTTTTTACTTGTGTTGCACTTTTTATAGCATGTACAGTTATGTATGTGTGTAATAGCTCAGACTCAGCTCTGCAGCTCTAATGATCATTTCTATAGAGAGATTATTTGCTCTTGCACATTATATACAACTACTCTCTAATGGTAGGAGGCAAAATTATTGATGATGCTCACTGCTCTGTGAATGTGCTTAAGCCGAAATAGAAAAATGGGGGGAACAGAGAGGAAGCCTGTAATATCTTATGAGACCCAAACCCCCACCCCATTCGGTTGTGCAGTAAAACATACTGTGCAGTTGAGTCCCCTGTTCGTCCTCCTCCCTCCCTCACAGTAAAGCCCTGTTCATATCGCCATGTTTACTGCATGTTGACATGGAAAATATTTTAGGGTGAAATAGCAATGATTCATATATACACATGCACTCAGTCAGCTCTGTGTTTGTCTTTAAACTTCACATTTCCACAAATCGTGTATATAAGCCATGTTTAAGAAGGTAATCACATTCTACAGCATCTGCCAGACTGGGATCTACTAATATCCAAAGAGGGAATGACTTTGCAATTGAATTTCTTTGAAGAAATGGACATTTTTGAAGGACTATGAATTTTGGACTTTGGCGATGACAATTCAGCAAGCAACTAAGTATTTAGGCATTGACAATAATATTTCTATATTGAGCATTTTTTTTTTTTTTTTTTTTAGGATTTGTGGCATTGTTACTGAGTTCCTATATTTCATGAGTCAAAACTCTGAAGATGACAGGACAGACTGAGGAGCATGCGCTTCTACAATCGTAGTGTTTTTCTGATACAGCTGACACCTCAGCTTGACACCAATCTCCACCCTGATGTGGTTTTCAACCAGGTTAATGTTTTGCGAGAGTGACTGGTGTGTCACTGCCACCATTTCCTGTTGGGAAAATGAACTTATGGTGGCTTGGGGAGATCAAGCAACCTTCCACCAGATGAAAATACAGAAAAGATTATTTAATAACCCAAATTCATGTAACTGAAAACCTAACTGCATCTAAATGGAAATATCAGTGAAATAAAAACCTCACTGAATGTAAAGCTAATAGAAAGGAAAATAGAATTTACAATGGTACCGAATGTAAATTTAACTACTATAATGCTAGCCTGAAAAGCAAATAGATTTTAAAATTAACTGACTGAATACAAGGTACTGAATATAAAAACTAAATAATGTAATATAATTGAAAACTAGGTGAATGTAAAGTTAATTAAATTGAAAGGTTAATAGAATTCCGTGAATATAAAGCTAACAAAATGCACTGAATATGAAGTTACCAATAAAAAACTAAGTGAATGTAAAATTATCTAAATATGAAGCTAATGGAAAAGCTAATAGATGCTAAACCTAGGTGAATATAAAGATAACTGACTGAATATATATATATATATAAAAGAAATAAGCTAACACAATTTAACCTTATTACCTAATTAAATCTAAAGTTAAGAGAGATTTTAAACCAATGTGAATATAATGAATGAAGGCAACTGACTGATTATAAAGGTAATTGAACATAAAAAACAAAAAGCAAACAGAATACAAAACTAAGTGAATATACAGAATATTAAGATAACATAATTTAAAACTAAGAATATAAAAACAACTGAATATAAAGCTATCTGAAGATATAGCTAACAGAATGTAAAACAAAGTGAATAAAAAGTTAACTGAATGCAAAACTAAATGAATATACAGAACATTAAGATAACATAATTTAAAACTAAGAATGTAAAGTCAGCTGAATATAAAGCGAGCTGAAAATAAACCTAACAGAATGTAAAACTAAGTGAATGTAAAGTCAACTGAATATAAAGCTAACATAATATAAAACTGTTTATAATGTTAACAGAATAAAATGTTGACTGAATATAACACTAACAGAATTTAAAACTAAATTATTATAAATTTAACTAAATATAACAATAACTGAAAACATTACACAATTTAAAATGAAAAGGATGAAAAGCTAACTGAATATAAACTAAACAGCTAAAGTAATTTAAAACTAAGTCAATGTAAAGTTAAGTGAACATAAACCTCAACAAATCTAAAATTACTGGACATAAAGTTAACTTTATGTTCAGCTTATTGAAAATTAGCTAAACATAAATCAAATTGTATATGAAACTGATTGGATATAATGTTAAGAGAAAGCAAACAGAGTCAAAAATGAACCAGAAAACATTTTTTATAAAGCTAACTAAACATGAAACGAACTAGGTGATGTTTCCTATCATTACACATATTTAAATCTTTGTTGAACATGTACATATTTCTGTCTCCAGAGCTGTTAGCCCTGAAGACATGAACATGTATCCTGCGTTGAATTTTATCTTGAACCTTTGTTTTTCCAGTCGACCTCTTTATAAACACACAAACGGACGTGCGTTCTCTGACTTCCATGCTGAGGGCAAAGTGGTTGATGACTTTCATCACCTGTATGCGTGTGCCTGGAGTGTGTGACGGTGTTTACACAAAACAGTAAGCTGGTAAGGCCTGAGACGGAGCACTGGGCATGACGACTTGTCTCCAGGCTTGACGTTCTCAGTGACCGTTTACTAAACAGCCTTGATAGGACATGACTGTTTTGGTAAATACAGCCGGCGTGTGCTTGTGTGTACACTCCTGGTCACAGTTATTGGCAACGCTTAATTGTAAGTACAGAATTTAAATATCTTCAGAAATCAAGACAAATGAACCAACATATAAGAAGAGTATTTATCAAAATGCCAACTTATTGAAGAACCACTAACCCCTTCATATAGCAAATAAAAAAACAGACACAATATGTATGCACGGCACAGTTACTGACAGTGTTTGATGAGCTTAGAGTCAAGCATCACTTTTGCAGTTATCGACAAAAGTCAGTGAATAGACCAGAAGGTCATTGGTTCAAATCCCAGCCTGACTGGAAAATCACTAAGGGCCCTTGGGCAAGGTCCTTAATCCACTAGTTGCTCCCGGTGTGTAGTGAGTACATTGTATGGCAGCACCCTCACATCGGGGTGAATGAATGAATGAAAGAATGAATGAATGAATTTATTCAACACACACAGGTCCACAACAACAAAAAAAACTAACAAAGAAAGAAAGAAAATAGTCCAACAATGCACCCAAAAGGCTGTAGGCAGAAGCAAAAGCTTGTAAATGCCTACCCCTTTAACAAAAAATAAAAATTATACATATGTATATAAAATTATACATATACCCATCATAACTACAACAAAGTATACATTGATCTATGAATTAGAATAAAACAAACATGCAAGCAGCAGCGCACCAAAAAAACAAAACAAAACAAAACAAAACGAAAAACAAAACAACAGCAACAACAACAACAAAAAAACAGAATCATAAACCTAATTTAACATGCTAAAGCAAGGAATCAAATAATTTTTTATAGAGCTTTTTAAAACCAACCAAACTACTGAGGGATTTTATATTATATGGGCAATTATTCCAAATATTTACACCTTTAACAGAAAAACAATGATTTTTTTTACAGTAGTTCGAACCTTTGATTTCTGAAATAATAATGTTCCTCGTAAATTATAACTGTAGTCCCTCATTCTAAACAGGTCCTGGACGTGTTGTGGCAGAAGTCTATTTTTCACTTTGAACATAATTTGTATTATGATGTAATTAATCAAGTCTCAACATTTCAAAATATGTAAACAGACAAACATGTGCAAGGCATTACTTGTAAAGTGATGTAGATGGAAAAGTGCTATATAAATGCAGTCTAGTCATTTAACTGTAATTAGGAAGGGTTAAATGCAGAGAAGACATTTTGTTGTATGTATGTATATGTACAATGACAACAAAGGCTATATTATTATTATTATTATCATTAAATCCTTCAGATGTATGGGTGTTTTGGTGACTTTCCTTACCCTTGCACAATCACTTAGCTTTTAAGAACCACATACTCTTTACTGTTTAGTACCAAGAACTGTATGGAGGTTGCATTTAAAATCTTTTTCTTTGTTTCATGATATGAAAGTGTTTTTATGTTGTTATTCTTCAACTTGGACATTTTTATAAAATATTTGATTATACAAATCTCATACAGGATTACAAATAGAAACAAACATCCATAAAGGAAAGATGCTACAAACACAGAAATAATAAAAACTTGAATTTTCAGTCAAGAGAAAGATATTCAATGATTCTTTATTGTCATTCTAGCCACATCAGATTTAGATTTATTTGTCACATGCAATTGTACAGCACAAAGGCAGTAAAATGATGGTGTGACTTGCCCAAATTGTGTAAAAATGAATGAAGATTGTGCAAAAAAAGTCAAATTAAATAAAATAAAAAGTAAAGTATACAGTGCTTAAAAAATCTGGAAGATATTGGGGGAGGGAGAGCTATATTTACATTGTACAATAAAAAAAAGATTGGTGCAGCATGAAAAATGACTGCAGTGCTGTAGTAGTGCAATATATATATATATATAAAATACAGATGTGTGTGGTGTTTGTGGTTGAGTGTAAAAGTATTAAATGCTACCAACACTATCTGCCATGTGAATTCACAGCTATGTTTGTAGTTGCAGTTTATGTTCCCCTGCCTGCTAATGGCACTCATGCACTGAGGGAGCTCCATAATAGTGTTGGCTCCCTGCAAAACAACCACCCTGATGCGCTGTATACGGCTGCACGAGACTTTAATCACGTACATTTGACACACTCAGTTTTTCATCAGCAGATTTCCATTCCCCCTTGATTTGACAATACCCTCAATGGAGTGCACACAAATAGACGAGGTACATATAGAGCTACCCCCTGCCCCCGGCTCGGCTCCTCTGATCACATTTCCATCTTACTGGTAGGTACCTGCTCATTGAATTGTATAAAAGAGCAGGAAATCTACACAGAAAACCATCACCATGTGGCCCAGTGAAGCTGCCGCAATGCTTCATAACTTCGTCAAGACCACTGACTAGCAGATCATCAGAGAAGCATCATCAGATGAGGGTGAGTGTGGACCTAGAGGAGTACACATGATCTGTCATGGGTTACATAAAACAAATATGTTGAGGATGGTATGACTACCACAGCAATCACCATCTACCCCAGTCAGAAATCCTGGTTGACATTTGTACAATTTTGTGAGCACTGCACTTTGTGTTCAGGGCTGGCAATGCAAACTTGCACTCAGGGCAGCAAGAAGGAACTTTCCACTCTCAAAATACAAGGCCATTGTTTCTTCAAATGACCCCTGGAGCATGTGGGTGGGCATCAAATGCTTCACTAAGTACCGGATGGACAATGGCCCTTGGACACCTGCTTTGAGGCGTCTAACACCACTTTGACCTCCAGGTTTACCATCTCACCAGATAACCGCCCCACACCCCACCGCTGCCTCTTCAGCAAAAACAACAATACATACATTTTAAAATACATTTTGTGACTTCAGTTCATAACAAAGTATGAATGTATGGGGTGCAATAATTGAAGTGTCTGCTGGGCCAAAACCTGAACCAGGCTGGCACGTTAAGACCTTGATCAACCCTATCCTGTTCTTTTTTTAGCCTTGCACATAGGTAACTGAAAGAAGGACAAATCCTTTGATCAGGTCAGCCTTAGGCCTTTATTTACCCTGAAACACAGGCAGCATGACAGACATTTACACTTTAAACAGACAGAAATAAAGAAACTGAATCAAGATCAATCAAGTGGAATTTGACATCCAGACACGTCACAAAGTCAAATTAAAAATGAAGGTGAGCTGGTCAGGTTAAAGAAATTTGCATAACTGATGTCAAACGAAGTGACGCAGTTGCAATGGCTTGTTCGTAAAGTCTTGCTTCATTACGTTTGCCTTACGTGCAGGTGCATCTGCTTTATACTAGTAAAAAGCCTTTTTGTGTTATCAATCTAACAACATTTATGAACAAATTCCCCAGGAAAAATGACAAGAGTTTGTCAGCCAGTGGCACCTAATAATACAAGAATTAGTGTATCAGTATATCTCCCTGTGTTCTGAATATATATTGGCATGTGAGTTGTTTGTTATGCCATTTAGCATGTGTTTTTCCCTCCAGTGCTACAACCCCTGGCAAAAATTATGGAATCACCGGCCTCGGAGGATGTTCATTCAGTTGTTTAATTTTGTAGAAAAAAAGCAGATCACAGACATGACACAAAATTAAAGTAATTTCAAATGGCAACTTTCTGGCTTTAAGAAACACTATAAGAAATCAGGAAAATAAAAACTGTGGCAGTCAGTAACGGTTACTTTTTTAGACCAAGCAGAGGACAAAAAATGGAATCACTCAATTCTGAGGAAAAAATTCTGGAATCATGAAAAACAAAAGAACACTCCAACACATCACTAGTATTTTGTTGCACCACCTCTGGCTTTTATAACAGCTTGCAGTCTCTGAGGCATGGACTTAATGAGTGACAAACAGTACTCTTCATCAATCTGTCCCCAACTTTCTCTGATTGCTGTTGCCATATCAGCTTTGCAGGTTGGAGCCTTGTCATGACCATTTTCTTCAACTTCCACCAAAGATTTTCAATTGGATTACGATCCGGACTATTTGCAGGCCATGACATTGACCCTATGTCTCTTTTTGCAAGGAATGTTTTCACAGTTTTTGCTCTATGGCAAGATGCATTATCATCTTGAAAAAGGATTTCATCATCCCCAAACATCCTTTCAATTGATGGGATAAGAAAAGTGTCCAAAATATCAATGTAAACTTGTGCATTTATTGATGATGTAATGACAGCCATCTCCCCAGTGCCTTTACCTGACATGCAGCCCCATATCATCAATGACTGTGGAAATTTACATGTTCTCTTCAGGCAGTCATCTTTATAAATCTCACTGGAATGGCACCAAACAAAAGTTCCAGCATCATCACCTTGCCCAATGCAGATTTGAGATTCATCACTGAATATGACTTTCATCCAGTCATCCACAGTCCACGATTGCTTTTCCTTAGCCCATTGTAACCTTGTTTTTTCTGTTTAGGTGTTAATGATGGCTTTCGTTTGGCTTTTCTGTATGTAAATCCCATTTCCTTTAGACGGTTTCTTACAGTTTGGTCACAGACGTTGACTCCAGTTTCCTCCCATTCGTTCCTCAGTTGTTTTGTTGTGCATGTTCGATTTTTGAGACATATTGCTTTCAGTTTTCTGTCTTGACGCTTTGATGTCGTCCTTGGTCTACCAGTATATTTGCCTTTAACAACCTTCCCATGTTGTTTGTATTTGGTCGAGAGTTTAGACACAGCTGACTGTGAACAACCAACATCTTTTGCAACATAGCGTGATGATTTACCCTCTTTTAAGAGTTTGATTATCCTCTCCTTTCTTTCAATTGACATCTCTCATGTTGGAGCCATGATTCATGTCAGTCCACTTGGTGCAACAGCTCTCCAAGTTGTGATCACTCCTTTTTAGATGCAGACTAACGAGCAGATCTGATTTGATGCAGGTGTTAGTTTGGGGGGTGAAAATTTACAGGGTGATTCCATAATTTATTCCTCAGAATTGAGTGAGTCCATATTTTTTTCCCCCTGCTTGGTCTAAAAAAGTAACCGTTACTGACTGCCACAATTTTTTTCCTGATTTCTTTTAGTGTTTCTTAAAGCCAGAAAGTTGCCATTTGAAATGACTTTAGTTTTGTGTCATGTCTGTGATCTGCTTTTTTTCTACAAAATTAAACAACTGAATGAACATCCTCTGAGGCCGGTGATTCCATAATTTTTGCCAGGGGTTGTAGCAGGTGAGGACTTTGGCTTCTGGGTTCAGGGTTGCCTCTGTCTAGCCCATCCAATTTGAGTTTTCGTTTAGTGAATCTGTCAACAGAAACATTACAGGGCTTTTGTATCTGAGATTTCATAATGCACGCAATGATCCTCAATGATCCTCAATGGTCGAACGCCTTCTCCAGATCCACAAAACACATGTGGACTGGTTGGGCACCACCATGTACATATCATATTAAATAACAACTGCAAGTATATATATATAGACATAAATATATTTAAACATTTTTGTTTCTGTATCTGTATGCATGTGAACGCAGCTTAATGAAAAGAGCTTAAGGTGTTGAGTTATAGTCTCAGTATATCAATATTAAATTGCGACATAACGACTTTAAAATAGACATTTATTTTACATATTTACATTAAGGCTCTTGTACAGTTCATTTTAGGATTTCAGAATTTGTGTTTGTAGTTGGTGCAGTTGATGGTGAAGCACTGGCTGCCTTTTTCCCCTCATTTCGCTTCTATTTAACTGGCTCAAGGTGCTATCTCCACCCTCAGTAATGGCCACCGTGCGGCACGCCGCTAGTCACGAGACGTCCATTCCAGTCTCTATTTCCATGTTTTTTGACAGACTGGCTGTCGCTTGCTGATGATGCCATCATTAAGCGCAAAACATGATTGGCCGGTTGACGCAGGGAGCATTGCGGGTAGCGTAGTTCAGCTTCACTTTGGATGTTACAGTTTTATCGCCTGCTCGACACAAAAACAAAACAGACTAATTTTAACATTATTTGATTTTATTTCTTTGTGGCACAGGATACGCTGTGTACAGGGACTTTTCTTCACTGTTTAAACATTGTTTGGATAAGCAGGACGCTTTATGTGGATTATTTCTTCAGATGAATCCCACTGAAACTAAGAGGTAAAAAGTTATAGTTACTACGTGTGTCTTTTACTCTGCCAATCAATGCATTAATGGACATATTTCGGTTGTTTAAGCCGCAAGGTTCAAAGCATGTGAAAGAAGCGGCAGCTTTTACCTCGTAAATGACGGTGTTTCTAATACTGAGATAAACTGTGACTTCTATTTGTGTCTAACTGTGACTTTTATTTATTCATTTTTCTCGTGTTCTTTCTTGTGTTTGTGATCCTTGAATTTACCCAGCAGTCCCTGTGGCGCTTAAAGTGAAACTGGTTTATCAGAAGCCGACAGTGTAATCTGATATGGCCGCATCTGAATCATAGTAATAGTTATCGGTTATCTGTAAAAAAGATACATTTTTTAGCAGTTTATCAGTTTAGAGTCATAAAAGATAACTTTTCAGTTATCTCATTAATGGTTATCGAAGCTAACCGTTTGGTTTGCTGTGCCCATCACTGCCTAAACCCTGGGTGGAGTGTGGGAGTTTCAGCACAACCCATTCAGCCCAGTTCGGTAAACTTAAAAACATACTCGCCGTCACCTAGCGAACATGTTGTTGTTCAGCTGCTCCCGGTTTTGTTCAGGGTCACCACAGCGTATACAGTCAGATCCGCATTGGTAATTGGCACAAGTTTTATGCCGGATGCCCTTCCTGACGCAACTCCAGTTCTTACATGGAGAAACACATACAGCCACTGGCGTTCCAAAGAGGTCTCCCATCCAAGTACTAACCAGATCCTGCTCAGCTTCTGAGATCTGACGGGATCAGGCTGACACAAAGCAGACCGGCTGCGTCACCTAGCGAACATGCCAGTTTAAAATGGTTTCCGCTGAAACCTCCATCCTCCAAATGGTTTGTGTTGACACGCCCACATTCCGAACGGGTATTAGTCTGTCCCCACAAACAGCGTCACTTCTAACAGAAAAATGGTGTACTGTTTTGTTTTCGGCTACAATCACCAAAGCAGTCACGAAAAGTGCAGTTTCTTTCGGTTCCCAGTGGAGAAGGGAAAACGAGGCAAATGGGAGAGGTTGTGTCGGTAAGTGTTTCCTACACAACTACCTCAACATGTTTAAGCTCCGGGTCATAAACAAACTGCAACACATGTTCACTATCCACCACATCGTCATTTTTTTCTTTGCATTTTCACTTTGTTTGCATGTAAATTGCCCAAAAACTCAGAAAAAGGGACATGTTTCTGATGGGGAGAGACGAGGGCTGTCCCCGGATGTAGAAAAATTTTGTTATATGTGTCATATTTTGCCCCTTTAGTGCCCACCCTCAAATGAGAGTGCGGTGCCCAATTCACCTAATCTACATGCCTTTGGAGGGACCTCACACAGAACATGCAAGCTCCACACAGAAAGGCACAGGCAGGAAACAATTCTAGAACCTTTTGCTGTGAGACAACAGTGCTAACCACTACACCATCAGGAATGGACCAATATTAACAAATTAAATGAATCTGATCACACAAAACATGAACTGTCCTTTTTCATCAATCACTTTTTGTTTTGCATTTTCCATACCTTCTCAACTTTAGCTGATTTTGGATTGTATTCAGATTCGATTCAGAGTCTTATGTTAATTTTGACAGATGGTTCATCTGGGTCAAATAGCTATCAGGTATCTTATGATTTTTTCATGTCGATGTAAAAATTATTGCAGTAAGGCTGCCTGTGTCAGCGTTTCTGTGACATTAAGATAACCATTTGGTCATCATTGCGCAGCTGGGACTAGTAGTGCAAAATTAACACAGACGACGTCACCCCACAGTGCGGTGCGTAACTCCGGCCACACCACCTTCCACTGCACAATATGCAAGTACAGTTGTGTTCAAAATAATAGCAGTCAGTAATGCTCAAATTCCTTAATATAGCTTTTATTTCCATACACACAAATGCATTGGGAACACTGCACTTTATATTCCAAATCAAAACATGAAGAAAATTTTTTCAAATTTATTATTACTTTACAGAAAGTGAAGAAAAAGGAATATTAGGCTGTATCAAAAAAAAAAATAGCAGTCTGCATTTTTATTTACAAGTATTTACTGTATGAACTGAAAAATGCTTGAAGATTTAGGTTTCCTGTGAATCACTGAACTAATATTTAGTTGTATAACCGTTGTTTCTGAGAACTGCTTCCCATCTGTATTGAATGGAGTCGACCAATTTTGGCCCCTACTGTTAAAGGCCCATAACACTGAAGATGAATGACCACGAATGAAGCCGAATCAACCGGAATGGTAAAAAAAGCCAAACTTCAAGATGCAGTCGGGAGGGACAGATATTCCTACAGCCATGTACAAATGACGGTCAAATACTTAGAATGTGGGCACATCCCACGTCAACTGAGTTGTGCGCAGTCCATGTGCATGCCTATGAATGCAGTCCAAATGTTGTTCGAACATAGTACGAATACTTACTGCTGACAGATTGCAGTAAAAATAAGAAGAATGCACATCGGGTGCCATACGGGTGCAGTTTGAGTGCCACCCGAGGTCTGGGTGGAAAGCAGGAAAGGGGAGGGGCATGGCAGAGCAAGTGCTGTGGTTCGCTATAAGATCTGCCGTGTCTCCCTGCTGGATTTTGAATGACATCCAACCTCTGAACCAATGACATGTAACCCAGGGTCCACTGATGATCGCATTGCTTTCATGCATGTAAACGCGTGAGATCAGATCATTACAGCCATCAGATCACTGATGTGCACACTCGTTATTACCGGTGCAGCAGTTATAGCCAACTGGCCGCGATGCATCGCAGAAGACACATATGCAGGAGAACCTGAATTACATATATCAAGCCATATATTGAATATAATACGTAAACCTTAAAAGTGCCAATGCAGGTGTTGATATTAAAGCATTACACAGTGGCCACCATAGCGACCTCCTTCCCTCGGTCGTGCTAGCTCTGTCTTTCGCTCGCGCTCTCTCTCTCTCTCTCACACTGTCACATTCATTCATACTGTAATGGCTTGGTGAAACAGTTGCACCGTCATTCCTTCTAATGTGGTAGATGGTGTATCTGTCATACTATGATTAGTTCAGCTTTGACACCCTGTTCAAATACGCTGTGTTGTGCCGCACCGCGCCGAGCCACTGAAACGCATTGACCTGCTGGAGCACAGCGACGTGGCACAGCGGGGCATGGTGCAGCGGTGTGGTGCAGCAGCATGGAGCAGTGCTTCTGAACGTGGTGTTACAGATATGATACCCATATTATTACAGATACATTATCTGACCAATGAGAGGGATGGACAATGTATCTGTGATAATATGATTATGGATTTAACACCCCATCCAGATGTGAGCACTGCCCCGCGGCTCTGAGATGCATTGACTCACAGTGACAAACAATGTTTTTGGTATGATTGTGCAATGTTCACATCTACTTCACAAAATGAATGCGTACCACAGACTTTGCACATTACATTTCCTTTGCGCACCCCGAACGGGATGCACTGGAGGTGCGGCCTGAGACATGCCAGTGGGATTTGACATGCCTGACCATAGTGAATGTCTCTCGAGCACGATTAGACTGTTCCAAATACTTTTTTGATGCCGTGAGAATATTTAGAACACAGTCAGAATGCAGTTAGAGGCCACCTTGAATGTTGTTTGATATTTTTCCACCCTGAAAGCACCTCTAAAGTAGCGAGTATGTGCTCTACATTCGGGCTGGCCGCACAATTGTGCCCGATTGTTTGGAATGCACTCAGAATGCTGTCAGAGGTTATCGAATGTGCCACAACTTTGCCTGAATGAAGGTTGAATTTTCATTTGGACATCATTCGGACTCATTCGGCCTCTAGTGTGACAAGGGTATAACATAATTATTAACTCAAAGAACAGACTGGAGACCCGTCAGTCAAACTTCAAAGATTTAACCTTGTAAGAGAGGAGCAGTTACAAAGCAACAACTATGGTGATAGTGCAGTTTATGTGGCACGGAGGGAAGTTCGTCCACTTGAGACTGTGGCCTGTTTCTGCAGGCATGTCCATAAAAAGCATAGAGGGATGTGCTTTGCAAGTTAATACCCATTACTACATTGAATGATGCTGAAATTGAAGATGACCCACTGGCTGTTCCAGCAATATCAAATATTTTGTGTCTGCTACCTACAACCCACATGGAATGTCTCAAACCTAAACCTACTTTCTGGCATCTTATATATGCTACTCTGGAACGATCCCTAAATCCAAACAGTCCAACTGTCAACCCCACTGAGGTCCTTAGTCTGGGTCTCATTATCATAAAATCACTGTCTTCAAAATCATTTCTGATTAATGATCTAATTATGGATTATCACTTAGATACGTATGATTGGGTTATGTGAAACCTGACTTAAACCTGCAGCTGTCCTCCCTCTAAATGAGGCCTGCCCACCGACATACATATTTAGTCATGTCCCTCGTGATGCGAAGCAAGACGGGGGTGTTGCTCTTATTTATAAATCTAGGTTTAGTCTATTAGCTGTTGGGGGTCACAGATATAATTTGTTTGAAATGGTAAATGGACTGCATTTATATAGCGCTTTTCCATCTGCATCATATGCTCAAAGCGGTTTAGAAATAATGCCTCCCATTCACCCCAATGTGAGGGTGTTGCTATACAAGGTACTCACTACACACCCGGAGCAACTAGGTGATTAAGGACCTTGCCCAAGGACCCATAGTGATTTTCCGGTCAGGCTGGGATCTGAACCGATGATTCTCTGGTCTCAAACCCAATGCTTTAAGCACTAGACCATCACCTCCCCATGCAGGGATGAACATCTGATTCTCCGTTCTGCCCATGATGTTACGTATTACTAAGGTCAGAAGAATAAAAATCAGTCGTATTACTTTGTCACTGTATATAGGCCCCCTGGCCCATACTCTGAATTCTTAGATTAATTTGGTGAGTTCATCTCTATCTTGTCAACGACTGCAAATAACATTCTTATTATGTGGTGACTTCAATAGTCATATAAATAAGCCTTCTGATCCCCTCTGTAAATCATTTATGGAAATTATGGATGTATTAGGAATCCAGCAATGCATTCAGGATTCAGCTCGCATTAGGGGAAATACCCTCGATTTGGTTCTTGCACGTGGTATTGCTGTCACAAACATTGACATCATGCCTCTTGCATCAGTGGTCTCTGATCACTCACTTATTCGGTTTACAGTTTTGCTGCCGTGTTTAATGGAACAACAACCTTATTTATCTTTGGGGTGACACATGAACTCCTCACTATGACTGAACTCGAAGCTAGACTGCCTGATATCTTAGCTTCACATTTGGAAAATGCGCAATCAGTAGACAGTCTTGTGGAGAGTTTAAACTCAGTGCTCAAAACTACATTCAACATGATTGTGTGACCTATATTAAAACCACGCCCCCCCAAAACACAGTCACCTTGGTTCAATGATTACTTGCGTGACCTCAAGCATAAGGCTAGAGCCTAGAACGGAAATGGCGTAGTTCAAAATTAGAAGAATTCCACTTTGCGTGGCATGATGCTATCTTAGAATATAAGCCCGCATTACTGGCTACAAAGCGGGCCAATTACTCTGATTTGATCAACAAAAACAAGCATAACTCAAAGTTCTTGTTTGACACAGTGGCAATACTTATTCATGGACAACCACCTGTAAGTCGCTCTCCTTTTACAGCACAAGATTTCTTGGATTACATTAGGTTAAACATATCCTAGCATGCCTTAACCCAGCCACTACACCCTGCTACTGAGGTGGGTGCCATCACTGAGGTATTACCTAGATTTACAGAATTTAATAGTATATCACTTGGCGTGCTGACGAAACTCCTAATGTCTACAAAAAGCACAACCTGCTTATTTGATTCTATCCCAACAAAACTGTTTAAGGTCCTGTGGCCCACTCTTGGGCCAACTGTGCTGAAAATTATTAATCTCTCATTAGCCTCTTGATCTGTTCCTAAATGTTTCAAATCAGCAGTGATTAAAGCAATAATTGAAAATTCTAATCTTGACCCTAGTACGTATATTGAAAAACTATAGGCCGATATCAAATCTATCATTTTGCTCAAAAATTCTGGTAAAGGTGGTTTCATAGCTGTTCGTGGACCACCTTACTGAGAATAATCTTGTTGCGCCACTGCAGTCTGCTTTTAGAAAATATGATTCTACAGAGACGGCTCTCACTAAAGTGGTGGATGATGTGCTTGCAATGGATTCGGACTCCACTACGCTTCTGGTGCTGTGAGATTTTAGTGCTGCTTTTGATACCATGGATCATCATATTTTACTGAAAAAGCTGGAGAATCATTTTAGGATTACTGGGAATGCCCTTGCATGGTTGACATCATACCTGACCAGTCATTCTCACTGTGTTTTTTACAATAACACTACCTCTAACCTTAGTAACATGAAATGTGGGGTTCCACAGGGGACCATCTTAGGCCACCTGCTTTTCTCCCTTCATTTCAGCACCCCTTGGGCACATATTGTGGTGTTTTGGGATTACCTTTCATTACTATGCTGATGATACTCAGTTATAAATGCCAATAACTGGTGGTAATCTCATACATAAAATCCTTAGAAGATTGCCTTGCATCAGTGAAAAACTGGGTGTCTATCAATTTCCTACTTTTAACTTCTGACAAGAAAGAAATGATGGTCCTTGGTACAGTGAGACATTGACATCAGATTGACCAGCTAACGCTTAACCTAGGTTTGTGTGTCATACATCACACTGACAAAGTGAGGAACCTTGGGGTGATATTTGATCCTACGTTATATGAGGACTGCTTTCTTCCACCTGCGAAATATAGCGAGGATTCGTCCCATCCTGTCTATGGCTGATGCTGAGACTCTGATTCATGCATTTGCTTCTTCTAGATTGGATGACTGCAATGTTCTATTTTCTGGTTTACTACAGTCCAACATTAGGGGTTTCCACTTGGTTCAAAAAGCTGTTGCCAAAAATGTTGACAAGAAGCAGAAAGTTCAACCACATTACACTGATTTTGGCCTCCCTTCACTGGTTTCCTGTCTCTGTGAGGTCTGTTTTTGAGGTTCTGTTACTAACCTATAAAATCATTCACGGACTCGCACTTCCCCACTTAGCTGACCTAATTACCCTCTATGTCGTGGCTCAGGCTCTGCGTTCTGAGGGTGCAAGAATGCTTTTTGTCCCTATCAATCAATCAATCAATCAGTTTTATTTATATAGCGCCAAATCACAACCAACAGTTGCCCCAAGGCGCTTTATATTGTAAGGCAAGGCCATACAATAATTACGTAAAAACCCCAACGGTCAAAACGACCCCCTGTGAGCAAGCACTTGACGACAGTGGGAAGGAAAAACTCCCTTTTAACAGGAAGAAACCTCCAGCAGAACCAGGCTCAGGGAGGGGCAGTCTTCTGCTGGGACTGGTTGGGGCTGAGGGAGAGAACCAGGAAAAAGACATGCTGTGGAGGGGAGCAGAGATCAATCACTAATGATTAAATGCAGAGTGAGTCCCTAAGATTAATAAGTTGGCAGGCCACAGAGTCTTATTTTATCGTGTGTCTGTTTTGTGTAACAATCTCCCTGCAGAGCTAAAACAGGCAGATTCTGCAGAAGCATTCAAGTCCAGACTGAAGATGCATCTATTCTCCCTCTCGTATGGTTAGCATACTGGCATAGTATGGAACTATGCTTCCTATCCTTTTAATTTATACTATTAGCAACAGAACAGGTCTTGGCCTCACTTCATCTAATTTCTGGCTCTGTAGTGAAGCTCAGGGCTAGCTGCTGACGATCACCTTAGTATTCTCTCTGCTTCCCTGTTGATTCACTGTTGGTGAACTCATACCTTAGGTGCAATTATTTCCAGCTGATTGATTCTGCTGTTTTTCTCTCTGTCCAAGGCACTGAGAAGACTGCATGAGGCTGACAGCTCCATACCCCAGAGCATTGGACTGACCAGGAGGTGCCCTGGCTGACGCAGCGGCTTGTGGACCAACTTACTGAGGGTGACCTCTCTCAGCCACTGTGGTCTGCTTTTGGAATGCAGTCTTCCATGAAGACAGATTTTACTAAAGTGAAAATAGCGTTTAGTAAAATAGCTTTTACTGTTTGATAGATGGATGCTGGCCCTGCACCCCAGGGGGCCAGACTTATCTCATGACACCCTGCCTGTGGCGCCAGTGACTGCGTGCTCACTTCAATAACGCACTTTGTTTTTGATGTTACTGTTTTTTTTTTGTTGTTTTTTTGGTTGGGTTTTTTTGCTGTTTATTCAGCTTGGTAAAGCTTTATAAAAAAAAAAACCTTATAACTGTTAGAATGGCCTAAGCATTGGGTCACCCCTCTGAGTCTGGTCTGCTTGAGGTTTCTTCCTCAACATCATCAGAAGACATTTTTCCTTACCACTGTTGCCTGGTGTGCTTCCTCAAGAGGGTTTGGTAAGGTTAGTGCCTTGAGGCAGGTTTGTTGTGATTTGGTGCTGTATAAAAAAAAGAAAAAAAAGAAATAAATTTAATTGAATTACAACAGTAAATTCTTGTATATTTACAACCATTTGTTACAGTAACATACCATTTAATGTAAAACAGTACATTGCTGTATAATTTTATTGTATATTTGCATCAATTTGTTTGAGTAACATACCATTTAAATGTGAAATAGTACACTGTTATATAATTTTGCTATATATTTACATCAACTTGTTAGCGTAACATACTGTTTAAATGTAAAACAGTAAATTCCTGTATAATTTTGTTATGTATTTACATCAGTTTGTCACAGTAACATACCCTTTAAATGTGAAACAGTACACACTCACTCATCTTCAACTGCTTATCTGGGATCTGGTTGTGGGGGCAACAACTTCAGCAGGATATCCCAGACTTCCCTTTCTCGGGCCACACTGACCACCTCTGTCTGAGAGATCCTGAGGCATTCCCAGGCCAGTGTGGAGATATAATCACTCCACCTAGTCCTGGGTCTTCCCCGGGGTCTCGTCCCAGATGGATATGCCTGGAACACCTCCCTGGGGAAGCGCCCAGGAGACATCCTTACCAAATGCCTGAACCACCTCAGCTGGCTCCTTTCAAGGTGAAGGAGCAGCAGCTGTGCTCCGAGCTTCCCATGGATGACCGAGCTTCTCACCTTATCTCTAAGGGATACACCAGCCACCCATAAGCCCATTTCAGCTGTTTGTACTCACAATCTAGTTCTTTCAGTCATGACCCAGCCCTCATGACCATAGGTGATCGAGAGCTTTGTCTTTTGGCTCAGTTCCCTTTTCATCGCAACAGTACGGGAGAGCGAATGCAATACCGCCGCTGTTGCGCCAATTCTCCAGCCAATCTCACGCTCCATTGTCTGCTGTATATTTACATCAATTTGTTACAATAACATACCATTTAAATGTAAAACAGTACACATCTTCAACTGCTTATCCAAGATTGGGTCATGGGGGCTGGAGCTTATCTCAGCAGTCACAGAGCATGAGGCAGGATACACCCTGGCCAGGACGCCACTCTGTCGCAGGGCCACATAGAGACAAATAAACACATTCACACCCACATGCGCACCTACGGGCAATTTCAGGTTTCCAGTCCACCTAACCTGCATGTCTTTGGATGTGGGAGGAAGCTGCAGCACTCGCAGAGAACCCAGGCAAACATGGGAAGAACATGTAAACTCCACACAGAAAGGCCACAGGTGGGAATCAATCCCATAACTGTGCTGCCTAAAACAGTACATTGCTGTATAATTTTGTTGTATACTTACATCAGTTTGTTACAGTGGTCTGTTTGCATACTATGGAGGTACCAGATCATCCAGACACTGTCTGACTACTACTATATGCCTGCTGAGTATTCAGATAAGCACTGGATTATGACAAGCAAGTATGCATATCCTGATGTAGCATCAGTGTATCACCAACACCACGTTTCAGCAGTTCTTTCACTTTCTGCAATCGTCACATTTTGATGCATTGACATGTGCATACTGTGATATACTGCAGTGCAAACTAATATACATGTAATGTAAGACACATTAATTGCCTATGATTTGCAGATACGCATCAGAAGATCAATCACATGTATTGAAGCTGTGGACCTGACTGGCCTTAGGCAGTGGAATTATTGCTCAACAGAGTGATGTGATTAAAATCTATAAATCCTCAACTCCACCTGCTGCCTGGCTTGCGGCAGTATTCCACACACCTGTCGAAGTAACGGAATGCACTCATACTCACAGCCTTAATGTGATTGTGTGTGTGTGTGTGTGTGTGTGTGTGTGTGTGTGTGTGTGTGTGTGTGTGTGTGTGTGTGTGTGTGTGTGTGAGATGTTTATAACAGAAACACAGACAGAGAACGATTGCACTGGGTGGCACTCTGAGTTTCTACATTCAGACAGGTTGTAAATCTGTTCAAAATGTTTGCCTCTAATGTTAAGGGAAATCTACAACTATAGACCACTTACCAACATTTTTTTCAGGAAGCAGCATTTTTGAGTAGAAGTTGGTATCCACTCTTCTTCGATGGAATAAAATCTCCTGAATCTTGGAAATATGGATACCAAGCTCAAATTTAAAATTTATCATTGGAAAAATGTACTTAGAAATGTATCCCTGAATTTGCCCTATTAACGTATCCCATAATCCCTTGCATGCCAGAGAGTCGCTGCAGTCAAACAACATAGAGAATCCACATAATGACATTTGTAAATGAATATTATACTACAAAAATGTAATTTTTTTATGATTTTCATCACGTTAATAAGAGACTGATGCATGATACCCTGAAAACTTGCTAAAACAATTATAACAAATAATCCGTGTCTGCTACGTTTAATCTGCATGGAATTTAATAAACTCAAACCGAATTTCAGACATATTTTATATATTAGTGTGGAACAAAGAGGACAAACAGTGTTGTAAAGAACAATAATCAAGACGTTAAAGAGCAAACTTCACTTTCCCCCAGAACGACATGATCAGGAAGCGAGCGTAGCTCACAGCAGCTCCCATTGAAAATAACGGAGAGACAGCCTGTGATTCTTGCATGTTTACATTAAACAAATGCAATAATGTCTATAAACCCAGAGAATATATTCATGAGAGTTTTAGGCACAATATGAAAATAGTTTTATGTTGCAATGTTAATGGTGTTGTCTGTGTGCAGCGGTTAAAGTGCAGCCCGATCAGAGCGTCTCAATGCAGTTCTCAATGTTAATGAGATCTCGCAGCGCGGCGACCTCTTCAAAGTTTTGCGGGATTTGAAAAGTCAATAGGGCAAATAGACAAAATGTCATAGCATTTCAGTGTTTCAGCCAATGCCCTTTGCTAATGATGTTGTCCAGCATGTGCAATGTGATCTTATATTGCTGTCTCAGTTTTGAATATTGTTTAATAATGTCAACTTTATCGTGTTTAAGAAATAAAAAAGAAGCAGGACATGATCAATGTTTGAATGATAGTACATAAAATATGTGTTCTCTCAGCAACAAATACGCATGTTGTTATTATGTGGATGTTGAATGTTTGTCTTTAATTCTTATTTTGGTCTAATTTGTCTTTTTGTCTAATGGTCATTTATGTGTTGGTTATGATTTAAAAAACATAACCTGGACATCAGAATACATGCACCGTTTGTTCGTAGTTTGTTTCTCATAAGCAGTATTCCGTGACCACTGTTAAATCAGTAAATTACAACCATCAGTTATAACATGACATGTGACATGTTTAGCCGCATGTTCTCCTTGAATTGCTGGCTGTCTGAGTGGTGTCCAAAAAATGAGGTGGGCTTCATAGATAATTGGCAAAGCTTCTGGGGAAAACCTGGTCTTGTTAGGAGAGACAGCATCCATCCCACTTTGGATGGAGCAGCTCTCATTTCTAGAAATCTGGCCAATTTTCTTAAATCCTCCAAACCGTGACTATCCAGCGTTGGGACCAGGAAGCAGAGTTGTAGTCTTACACACATCTCTGCAGCTTCTCTCCCCCTGCCATCCCCTCATTACCCCATCCCCGTAGAGACGGTGCCTGCTCCCAGACCACCAATAACCAGCAAAAATCTATTTAAGCATAAAAATTCAAAAAGAAAAAATCATATAGCACCTTCAACTGCACCACAGACTAAAACAGTTAAATGTGGTCTATTAAACATTAGGTCTCTCTCTTGTAAGTCCCTGTTAGTAAATGATATAATAAATGATCAACATATTGATTTATTCTGCCTTACAGAAACCTGGTTACAGCAGGATGAATATGTTAGTTTAAATGAGTCAACACCCCCGAGTCACACTAACTGCCAGAACGCTCGTAGCACGGGCCGAGGCGGAGGATTAGCAGCAATCTTCCATTCTAGCTTATTAATTAATCAAAAACCCAGACAGAGCTTTAATTCATTTGAAAGCTTGACTCTTAGTCTTGTCCATCCAAATTGGAAGTCCCAAAAAACAGTTTTATTTGTTGTTATCTATCGTCCTCCTGGTCATTACTGTGAGTTTCTCTGTGAATTTTCAGACCTTTTGTCTGACTTAGTGCTTAGCTCAGATAAGATAATTATAGTGGGGCGATTTTAACATCCACACAGATGCTGAGAATGACAGCCTCAACACTGCATTTAATCTATTATTAGACTCAATTGGCTTTGCTCAAAATGTAAATGAGTCCACCCACCACTTTAATCATATCTTAGATCTTGTTCTGACTTATGGTATGGAAATTGAAGACTTAACAGTATTCCCTGAAAACTCCCTTCTGTCTGATCATTTCTTAATAACATTTACATTTACTCTGATGGACTACCCAGCAGTGGGGAATAAGTTTCATTACACTAGAAGTCTTTCAGAAAGCGCTGTAACTAGGTTTAAGGATATGATTCCTTCTTTATGTTCTCTAATGCCATATACCAACACAGTGCAGAGTATCTACCTAAACTCTGTAAGTGAGATAGAGTATCTCGTCCATAGTTTTACATCCTCATTGAAGACAACTTTGGATGCTGTAGCTCCTCTGAAAAAGAGAGCTTTAAATCAGAAGTGCCTGACTCCGTGGTATAACTCACAAACTCGCAGCTTAAAGCAGATAACCCGTAAGTTGGAGAGGAAATGGCGTCTCACTAATTTAGAAGATCTTCACTTAGCCTGGAAAAAGAGTCTGTTGCTCTATAAAAAAGCCCTCCGTAAAGCTAGGACATCTTACTACTCATCACTAATTGAAGAAAATAAGAACAACCCCAGGTTTCTTTTCAGCACTGTAGCCAGGCTGACAAAGAGTCAGAGCTCTATTGAGCCAAGTATTCCTTTAACTTTAACTAGTAATGACTTCATGACTTTCTTTCCTAATAAAATTTTAACTATTCTCAGGGCGCTGCTGCAGCTCCTCCTCCTGCCGACCCTGTGCAGGATATAAATGTTCCAGTGGTCGTTCAACAACCCCTCCCACCATCCCTTGAAGCATACATAAGCCCCCCAGAGCCGTATGGAGGTTGTGTGGAGACGTGCGCGGACTTTCTTATGCAGTGTTCTCTCATCTTTGCACAACGTCCCGTCATGTACGCGTCTGATGCTAGTAAAGTAGCTTATGTGATTAATCTGCTTCGAGAAGAGGCACGCGCTTGGGCTACGGCACTTTGGGAGCAAAATTCACGGCTCCTTCATACGTACACTGGGTTTGTGAGGGAGTTTAAAACCGTGTTTGATCACCCTAACAGGGGAGAGACCGCTTCAACTGTGATGCTGTCAATGAGACAGGGATGACGGAGCGCAGCCGCTTATGCAGTCGACTTCCGCATTGCGGCTGCGAGGTCCGGCTGGAATAATGCTGTGCTCCGCGCCGCCTTCGTAAACGGACTGTCGTCTGTCCTGAAGGAGCACCTGGTGGCCAAGGATGAACCGCGGGAATTAGATGGGCTTATCGACCTCATTATACGGTTAGACAATCGGTTGGAGGAACGCCGTCGGGAACGAGACGAGGGGCGTGGCCGGGCACGCGCCGTCCCTCTTCCTTCCGGGTCCGAAAAAGGTCCGCCCTTCCCACGCTCCATGGCCTCTGTGCCCCGTGTGGCTACAGCTCCCCCTGCTGATGAAGCTATGGACACGAGCAGGGCCACATTCAGACCACCGAATAGACAGAGGAGGCTTCCCCGCGGGGCGTGTTTTGTTTGCGGCTCAATTGAGCACCAATTGAGAGACTGCCCCGAACGGTTAAACACCAACGCCCGCCTCTAGAAACTGGGCTTAGGGTGGGCCAAGAAATTCACGTGGGACACACAGATATTTCCACACGACTCCCAGTTACAATCCTTAGCGGGGATTTAACCCTTCAGGCCCCAGCACTGGTAGACACAGGGTCAGAAGGGAATCTGCTAGACAGCAGATGGGCCAGGGAGGTAGGGCTCCCTCTGGTGGCGCTTCCTTCGCCATTGCAGGTGCGAGCACTAGATGGCACCCTACTCCCTTTAATCACACACAGGACACTACCAGTAACTCTGGTGGTGTCAGGGAATCATCGGGAGGAGATAGAGTTTTTTGTGACTCCCTCTACCTCCCGTGTGATTCTGGGGTTCGCATGGATGTTAAAACACAATCCCCGGATTGATTGGCCGTCCAGGGTGGTGGTTCAGTGGAGCGAGACCTGCCATCGGGTGTGTTTAGGATCCTCGGTCCCTCCCGGTTCCCAGGCTAAGAAACAGGTCAAAGTCCCTCCCAATCTGTCGGCGGTGCCGGTTGAGTACCACGATCGTGCTGACGTTTTCAGCAAGGATCTGGCACTCACCCTTCCCCCCGCACCGTCCGTACGATTGTGCCATCGATTTGATTCCAGGCGCGGAGTTCCCGTCCAGCAGGCTGTACAACCTCTCACGACCTGAGCGCGAATCGATGGAGACCTACATCCGGGACTCCTTAGCTGCCGAGTTGATCCGGAACGCCACCTCCCCGATGGGAGCAGGTTTCTTTTTTGTGGGCAAGAAAGATGGCGGTCTTCGTCCATGCATTGATTATCGGGGGCTGAACGAGATCACGGTTCGCAACTGATACCTGTTGCCTTTGTTAGATTCGGTGTTCACCCCCCTGCATGGAGCCAAAATATTCACAAAGCTGGATCTTAGGAACGCATATCACCTAGTTCGGGTCCGGAAGGGAGACGAATGGAAGACGGCATTCAACACCCCATTAGGTCATTTTGAGTACCTGGTCATGCCGTTCGGCCTCACTAACGCCCCCACGACGTTCCAAGCTTTGGTAAATGACGTCTTGCGGGACTTCCTGCACCGATTCGTCTTCGTATATCTGGACGATATACTCATTTTTTCTCCGGACCCTGAGACTCATGTACGGCATGTACGTCAGGTCCTGCAGCGGTTGGTGGAGAACCGGCTGTTTGTGAAGGGCGAGAAGTGTGAGTTTCACCGCACCTCTTTGTCTTTCCTGGGGTTCATAATCTCCTCCAACTCTGTCGCCCCGGATCCGGCCAAGGTCGCGGCGGTGAGAGACTGGCCCCAACCTACAAGCCGTAGGAAGCTGCAACAGTTCCTCGGCTTTGCAAATTTTTACAGGAGGTTCATCAAGGGGTATAGTCAGGTAGTTAGCCCCCTGACAGCCCTGACCTCCACAAAAGTCCCCTTCACCTGGTCGGATCGGTGCGAAGCCGCGTTTAGGGAGTTGAAACGCCGGTTTTCGACTGCACCAGTTCTTGTGCAGCCCGATCTCAGTCGTCAGTTTGTGGTTGAAGTGGATGCCTCTGACTCAGGGATAGGAGCCGTGCTATCCCAGAGCGGAGAGACCGATAAGGTCCTTCACCCGTGTGCCTATTTCTTCCACAGGTTGACCCATGCAGACCGTCAACGGTCCCCGGCCCCCGCATATCGGCCCGGGCAGGAGGTGTGGCTATCCACAAGGGACATCCCCCTCCAGGTTGATTCCCCCAAACTTAAGGACCGGTACATTGGACCCTACAAGATCCTCAAGGTCCTCAGTCCCGCCGCAGTGAGGCTCCAACTCCCGGCCTCACTGTGGATCCATCCGGTATTCCATGTGTCGAGACTGAAACCACATCACACCTCACCCCTCTGTACACCCGGTCCGGCGCCGCCTCCTGCCCGTATCATCGACGGGGAGCCGGCTTGGACAGTGCCCCGGCTCCTGGACGTCCGCCGAATGGCCCGGGGTTTCCAGTATTTGGTGGACTGGGATGGGTATGGACCCGAAGAACGCTCCTGGGTGAAGAGGAGCTTCATCCTGGACCCGGCCCTCCTGGCCGATTTTTACTGTCGCCACCTGGACAAGCCTGGTCGGGCGCCAGGAGGCGCCCGTTGAGGGGGGGGTCCTGTTGTGTGGGCCGCCAGAAGAGGAGGTACTGCTGGCCCACCACCAGAGGGCGCCCTGTCTGAAGTGGGGGCTTCAGGCACGAGAGGGCGCTGCCACCTCCCAAGAGCGGCCGGGTTGACAGCTGTCACTCATCGGCTATGACAGCTGTCATCAATCATCTGCGCCTCATCCCAAATAAGAGCAGGACGACACCTCCACCACTTCGCCGAGATATCATTCTTCTAAGGAGGTAACACTCTCAGCCTGAGTATTCCTACGTTGATGTCAATCAATCAATCAATCAATCAATTTTTTTATATAGCGCCAAAGCACAACAAACAGTTGCCCCAAGGTGCTTTATATTGTAAGGCAAGGCCATACAATAATTATGTAAAACCCCAACGGTCAAAACGACCCCCTGTGAGCAAGCACTTGGCTACAGTGGGAAGGAAAAACTCCCTTTTAACAGGAAGAAACCTCCAGCAGAACCAGGCTCAGGGAGGGGCAGTCTTCTGCTGGGACTGGTTGGGGCTGAGGGAGAGAACCAGGAAAAAGACATGCTGTGGAGGGGAGCAGAGATCGATCACTAATGATTAAATGCAGAGTGGTGCATACAGAGCAAAAAGAGAAAGAAACAGTGCATCATGGGAACCCCCCAGCAGTCTACGTCTATAGCAGCATAACTAAGGGATGGTTCAGGGTCACCTGATCCAGCCCTAACTATAAGCTTTAGCAAAAAGGAAAGTTTTAAGCCTAATCTTAAAAGTAGAGAGGGTGTCTGTCTCCCTGATCTGAATTGGGAGCTGGTTCCACAGGAGAGGAGCCTGAAAGCTGAAGGCTCTGCCTCCCATTCTACTCTTACAAACCCTAGGAACTACAAGTAAGCCTGCAGTCTGAGAGCGAAGCGCTCTATTGGGGTGATATGGTACTACGAGGTCCCTAAGATAAGATGGGACCTGATTATTCAAAACCTTATAAGTAAGAAGAAGAATTTTAAATTCTATTCTAGAATTAACAGGAAGCCAATGAAGAGAAGCCAATATGGGTGAGATATGCTCTCTCCTTCTAGTCCCCGTCAGTACTCTAGCTGCAGCATTTTGAATTAACTGAAGGCTTTTTAGGGAACTTTTAGGACAACCTGATAATAATGAATTACAATAGTCCAGCCTAGAGGAAATAAATGCATGAATTAGTTTTTCAGCATCACTCTGAGACAAGACCTTTCTGATTTTAGATATATTGCGTAAATGCAAAAAAGCAGTCCTACATATTTGTTTAATATGCGCTTTGAATGACATATCCTGATCAAAAATGACTCCAAGATTTCTCACAGTATTACTAGAGGTCAGGGTAATGCCATCCAGAGTAAGGATCTGGTTAGACACCATGTTTCTAAGATTTGTGGGGCCAAGTACAATAACTTCAGTTTTATCTGAGTTTAAAAGCAGGAAATTAGAGGTCATCCATGTCTTTATGTCTGTAAGACAATCCTGCAGTTTAGCTAATTGGTGTGTGTCCTCTGGCTTCATGGATAGATAAAGCTGGGTATCATCTGCGTAACAATGAAAATTTAAGCAATACCGTCTAATAATACTGCCTAAGGGAAGCATGTATAAAGTGAATAAAATTGGTCCTAGCACAGAACCTTGTGGAACTCCATAATTAACTTTAGTCTGTGAAGAAGATTCCCCATTTACATGAACAAATTGTAATCTATTAGACAAATATGATTCAAACCACTGCAGCGCAGTGCCTTTAATACCTATGGCATGCTCTAATCTCTGTAATAAAATTTTATGGTCAACAGTATCAAAAGCAGCACTGAGGTCTAACAGAACAAGCACAGAGTAGATACATTGTTGCAGCTGTCTTCCCGAAGGATCGGCGTAGGCTGTGACTGCTTCGCTCTGCTTTCCGCCAGATAAGTAATTAGACCGGAGCTGCACGAGCGTGTGATTAGAGGTGGAGGTGGAATAACCACCATCCTTGTTACGGGGTGTACACACACCCACACTTGACTGTTTTTGCTCTTCGCCAGCAGTACCAGATCCGACACGCGGAGACAGTGGCCACCTGGGGGACTCGGGACCTGGCGGCTCCAGTATCCTCCTGGTTCGGTGGCGGAAGAAATCGTGTGGTTCCGGTTCTTCTCCAGACGGACGTCTCCTATCGTCGAGCCTGTCCTTTACCTTTATCAATTGACTTTGTATTCATTCAATAATCTGCTGTGTGTAGTTGTGGCATGATGTCCTTTCATGATGTTTTAGGGCATCATTTTGACATAACGTACACCAAATAATGGCAAATGATGAGCTGACTGACACAGCTGGATCACTTCCCCATCGCTACCGTTTCTAGCCTGGAAAATTTGTTTTCTGACTACATTTTTTAACCTTGGGTCAGTCCATCTCAAATCACCCAATTTTGGAAAACTTCCCAGGTCACCCTCTCAAATTCTTATGAAAAAATTCACAGATGGTAAAACCCCAAAATATTAGGTCTTTTTTGGTTATATCATATTCAGATATATAAGAACTCATTGTGAAAACATGAAACTTATTCAAATGGCCACATGCCCAAATGAGGTTGTAAAAACAAGCCATTTAAAAAAAATAAAATAAAAAAATGACCATATTGATAAAATTGTTCTGCCACTCCTGAAATAGCAGTAACTTTGATATTCTTATGGATGTGGTCTAATATGTCAAATTAATAGGAGAAAAAAAAAAAATCTTTGCTTTATCTAGCATATTTTTTGAGTAATAAGCACTTAACCATTTTCAGAGCCTTGTGAAGGAAAATGAGTACAAGATATACAAAATCTGACAAGATTTTTTGAATTCTACAGGAAAGGTTAGCCCTAGACACTTACTGTCAAAGCTGTGCATGCCATTTAATTGGAGATATTCATGTTGGAAAGTGCACCGAGAGCCTCATTTGGTAAAATTCAAATTAAAATTTCCAGGGGCTGTGCCTTCAACACTATCTGAGATACAGACCTAATATTTTGGGGTTTTACATATCTCTGGTATAGGACCACCTGTGAATTTTTTCATAAGAATCTGAGAGGATGACCTGGGAGCTGCCAGGTGACTTGAGATGGACTGGCCACCTTTTCCTTTGACTGAATAATACACCCCCCAAAGTTAATCATCTGGAGACACCCAAAGAATATAGAAGAAAAAATCTGCTCAATCGCAGACCTGCTGCACTGCCGGCATGTGAGAAAAAAAAAAGACTTTCCTTATTTTATCCAATTAGAGTACAGTTTAACAGTTTAAGAATTGTATTGATCATCGCACAGTTAATAAGAAGATTTAACCGGCTCTCACGCATACAACCTCACACACAAACACGTAAATTTGTGTGTTACTTTTATAATTTTGTTATTATTGTTGTTGTTATTATTATATAATTGTATTTATAACAGATTGCTTTAATAAAAACAGATTAAAAATCATAGACTGCTTGTTATGAGGTGTGACAGTCTTTGAAGGATGAATAGCTGCTAAATGGCAGTAGAGCATTTAAAAATTTAATCTGTGATATAATTAAACTGTTGACTTTAATAATTGGAACTCCAAGAGGTGAATCATCAAGATTCTAAAATCAGCAAATTTGCTTATCATGCTTAATGTCGACATTTGTGATGCCGTTTTAATTTCAATCGTGGACTGCATGCACATCCAGATGGGAACAGTCATTTTGAAACATCATCATGGAAATATTGCAAAGTGTTCAGTGTTATTTCATATTTCTGTTTCTCACAGTTAGGCCTTCTCCCTGAATAAACCTGCTTGTATGTAATCCACGGTTCAGCAGACAGACGTATGAAAGAGGAGCTGTGGCACAGGCGACAGGGGCAACGTAGAAATGTGCACCGTTTATGAGAGTCAGTTAACTATCCATCACACAAAGATAAGGTTACACTGACATGCAGGTTGTTCACTTTTACTGGTCATCACTTTTTGAACAGGACTGTTTTCTGTCAGGGCAAGCTTATCATCTCACATTTTTTTCTTTTTTATGGCGTTTTTACTAAAGTGTTTAACCCTCAAGCGACCAAGCTGTTTTAACGACTAATATGACCGAGTGGGGTTATTTTTGACCCCATTGTCTTTATATTGGAATACTCCTATACAAATGATTGCTTTAGGGTTCTTCATATTTATTTCACTCTCTAATAAATTTTCCATCATCCTTTTCATCCTCACTCTGGGCATCAAGAATCAGTCTCAATGCTTGCGTAGCTGGAAATCTGGCTGTTGTAGGTCTGTTGATGCTTCCTTGCAAAACAGTAAAATATAATGATTAGAGTTGTCAAATTACAATGCCATCTGAAGTTATAATGTCAGAAATCTCATAGATCTGTCATAGATTGGATTATAATTGTCACACGGATAAGCCGATCCTTGTAAAATTCTTTGAACAATGGGTAAATAGATTGAAAAATTCATGGTAGGAAACTTTTTTGATTAAAATTAGAAAAATGGTGAACAAGTGGCTCTACTCTGCTCTTTTCTACTCTCCTATTTTACTCTTCCTTTTTAGATATTTAGATATACCGTTATATACTAGCATAGTTCCACCTTAGAATTGGAATATAATATATAAGATATACCTTACTGAATTTTCATGAAAAAAATAAATTCAACAGTATTTTAAAATGTTTTATTTATATCAAAAAGACAATATATGTATGTTCCATACAACATGAATTCATTTTACACAGTAACAGCTCTACCACAAAACACACCACAAAATGTGTACCACTACACAACACATATAGACATATTTACAAAGTACACAAACCATGATTAATTTATCAAACTGTTTCATTTCAGCACAAAAAAAAAACAATTAACAGAGATGTCAACCTTTTACAATTTTCACAGGTGACACCACTGAGGTTCTGATGTCAGCACGAAATCTGATTGTGGATCTGTTAATAATGAGTCAGATCTGATAGGGGTGAGTTTTGGACAGAATAAGAGCTGACTGTGCATCTGATAGTGAGGCTGACAGCGGTTTTAGGCCGTATCACACGTTGAGCGCGGCAGCTGACTCAACTGTTCCTGTGGGAATCAACGCTTCTTTTTGTTGGGCTCTACTGTCACACGATATAATGATCTTAAAAGCCTCTGTCAGCACAAACATACCTTACCTACGTCTACTCAGGGTACTTTTTAAATGTATGCTTTTAACAACAGAAGACACGCAGATACATTTCCCTCTTAAGTCAACCCTGAATTAAACCTCTGTGCCATCGTGGTGGTAGATGATTCCTGTTGCGCTCAGTCCAGAGTAGAAATGGCCATTGAATGGGCTCAAGACAGGGCTGGTGTACCCAAGAGAAGAGTGGGTGGGCGAGGAGGGGAGTGCAGGTGGAGGTGGCACTTGCGGTACCCACTCCGGGCTACTTGAACTCTGGGAGTAACTACCAAAGCTTCCAGGCTGTGTGGGCCTTTGAGAACTGTCCAAGGGAAGGTTGATCTGAAGAGCCCTGCTGAGCCCATCACCTCCCACCTCATTACCAGGTCCAGCGGTTACCGTAGACATCTCAGTTAGGAAGCTGTTCAGACAAGGTGTTACAC
This sequence comes from Thalassophryne amazonica, assembly GCF_902500255.1. Lineage (NCBI taxonomy): Eukaryota > Metazoa > Chordata > Actinopteri > Batrachoidiformes > Batrachoididae > Thalassophryne > Thalassophryne amazonica. Next base: position 17,199,489 of record NC_047113.1, on the reverse strand, counting down.
CTGAGGATGTCGGCGAGGGAATCTTGTCTGGTGTGAGACAGATATTAAGGGCAGGGTTGCTGGGGTGCTTGGGACTGCCTTGCTCGTTGTCACCTGATTCAGGAGCCCCTGACCCACCATCGTCAGCAGAGACAGAGTCAGTCTTTCTCTTCCTCTTGCGGCGGAAGTTTCCATTGTCAAACATCTTTTCACAGTTTGGGTCAAGTGTCCAGTAGTTTCCCTTGCCTATGACAGAAGAATAAAATAAGATTTAGAGATACAGAACAGTGCAAGAAATCTCTAAACAGCAATAAAATGAATGAATGAATCATATAAGTACTGAAAAAGTGGTGATGACTCACAAAATGTATAGCAAATTGTACTTCAGTTTACAACTTTTGTACAGTTACCTGGATCATCCTCGTCTCGTGGTACTTTTTTGAAGCAGTCATTGAGTGACAGATTGTGTCTTATGGAATTTTGCCATCCAGCCTTGCTTTTGTTGTAGAAAGGGAAATTATCAGCTACATATTGATAAATTTGACTTAGTGTCAGTCTCCTGTCCGGGGCCCCATGAATAGCCATAGCGATGAGTGCAGAGTAGGAGTAAGGGGGCCGCACCAACTTCATCAGATCCTCTTGTGAGGGAAGAGAGAACCAACTCAGTTCCCCACCTGGACCCCCTGCCCCAGCATGACCCAGATAAGGCCTCTGCATACCGTAGTGCTGAGGAACAAAGGGGGGCCCTGGATTCCCTGGAGGGCCTGCAGTTGCTAGGTATGGTGATGTGTTGATCCCGGAGCTGTTGAACCAGAGATAAGGGTTTGGAGAGGAGGTGGTGTAGTCAGTCATGTTGTAGGATGTCGGTGTGGTACGCTGAGGACTTGGCAATGAAGGAGGAGGGTAGTAACAGTCACTGTACATGCTGAGCTCAGGTGGTTCCTGGCCTGGGGTAGGGAACTGCGGCCCACATCTTGGAGGAGACTGACCTGGAGTCTCGAATGAAGACATTATAAGTCAGAGCTTCTTCTCACCTTGTGGAGCCTCCTCTTAAGTCTGTGGTTTTTCTGCCTTTCTGCGTCAAATTATTAGTGTCTTGATTTCAGCAGCCTCTTGTGCTGTCTGATGCAGGTACTTCCAAACAGTGGTCACCAGGCTTCTGAATGGTAGTCTTCTTGTCTGTTTGCCCTTGCTTTATGTCAAGATGTCACCTTGTTGTCATACCTTTATGTGTTTCCTTAGATACGCCCCCAGCCTACTTTGATTGGTTGTTTCTGCAGGTGAGGGCTTTGCTCATTTTTTTTTCCCATTCTCTCAGCTTTGGGGCTTTGTTCACTCACATACCTTCTTAACATGCCACTGATCAGTTTGTCATTGCACTGATGAATAATTTTTGAAATAGTTGTCCTGTCAATCGCCTGCTGATTAATTAACTAATCAATTCAATGGGGAATATTTTTATTTACATGCTCAGCCATTATTTACATTAAAAATATGGCAGTCTCTCTCTCTCTCTCTCTCTCCCTCAAGCACACACACACACACACACACACACACACACACACACACACACACACACACACACACACACACACACACACACACACACACACACACACAACACACACACACACACACACACACACACACACACGTCATGAAAAGCTGCAGAATAAGTAACTTTTATAAATGAGCATAAATGAGTGAACAATAATTCTTTATCCTTAAAGATAATTTCTTTTAGCTGATAAAACATGATTCTTTCAGGTCTTTTGCAATATACTCAAAACAGTTTGCATTTAAACAGATGTTTTTTAAGGAATTTTATTATTCAGTAATCATGCCATGTAATGAGCAGCACATCTACAAACTGTTCAGGTTTTGTTATTCTTACATTCATTTTGAAATAGAGGTTTGTATCTTGTTAACTGATATTTTACTCAGTTCTATTCTCTCTCTCTCTCTTTCTCTCTCTCTCTCACGTCATCTACCCCTAAACCTTTTAAAAACTAATGAAAATACAATATATACGCATAAATAAATACAAATAATTGCAAGCATGTCACCTTTAACCTTTAAAAATAGATAAGTTCTTTTCAGCAACCAAACAGCACAGCTTATTAAAACTGTTTAAAATCAGAATTTACAATAATTTTATGTTTCAGTATTTATGACGTAGATGCACAACTGCAAAGTCATCATCATCATCATCATCTTCATCATCATCTTCTTCTTCTGCTTCTTCTTCTTCTTCTTCGTGTTTTATAGTATTATTTTTAAACTGGTTTATATCTTCATATATATATATATATCAAAGTAGTTATCTGTGCCCTTTAAAGTGCCTTTAAAGTATCGTGCATTAAACTTCTAGTAAAATAAAAAGTAAATCGGGTTAGATTTGAAGTGCTTCGCTCCTTACCGGAGTGAATCATCAAGTGTAAGATTTCTGCATCCTCTTTTCTCCTCTGACTCCGGTCACAGAGGACGCTCACACTCTATCTCTCTCTCTCTTTTTCTTTTCTCTCTCTCACTGTGAGTTTTGCGCGTTTTTTTTTTCCATCTTTAACATAACGTTAGAAGTAGAAGAAGTAAACACTTGTTGGTAATAGCTCTCTGTGTGTTAATAAACGGCGTTTGTTCGACTAGCTGTCGCTCCGTCTTTAGCTAACAGTTGCTAAAAGCGGTGTTTTTAGCAAGCGGTGTTTGTAATTATTTAGATGGACTCTTCTGTTCCGGGCGACTTTCCACACAGCAGCAAAGACGACATGCTGGAGTTAAACAAACAGCTGGAGAAAATGATCGAAGACGTTGAGAAAATAGCAGGTTCGTTTAAAGCTGCCTTTTATTTTTGGTTTCATTTAGCTAAGCAATGTTTCTGTGTAGAATGTTATAGCATTATAATTAAATAGTCTCCTGAGACCAGGTGTTGTGCCAACCCAGCTAACAATGGAACGTTGCCTGAACGTTGCCTGAACATTACATCAAAGTGGCAGTAACGCTGCATCACAACGTTGTAGGAACGTTCATTTGTAGACTCTCCAGAACGTTCCAGGGATGTTGCCAAGAACGTTGCCAACCAACCAACCTAGAACGTTCTCAGGAGGTTGTGACACAACATTGCTGCAACGTTGTTGCAATGTCCCCCAAACACGAAGGAACACTGTGAACATTGCATGAGTCTGTAAATTGCAAGTTTATTACTTTAGAAGTATTATTACAATAGCAATGCATTAAGCCATGGACAAGTTCTCAGTAACTTGATTAGTTCTCATCCGCCCTCCAGTATTATTACAATTACAATAGCATTAAGCCAGGGATCAGTTCTCATCCGTGATGTGACCCATGACTAAGGTTCAAAGATTTTGTTATTTTCACTGTGCAATTGTATACACTAGAAAACGAAATTTCTTTTCTCAGTCAGTGACTTCAGTGCAATAAAACTTCAATAGAATAATTTACCTTACATAAATAAATAAACATAAAATAATACAGTCATAGAAACAGGTAAAATACACTCCAATCTCTCAGGTACTAAGTCAGGTGACATCATCCAGTATTATTACAGTTACAATAGCATTAAGCCATGGATAAGTTCTCAGTATAAAATGAACTAGAAGGGTCAACGTTAAAAACTGAAGATGTCTCCACCACCCACCCTTTAAAGCAGCAACATCAGTCCCGGATCCAGACTGGTTTGGACTGATGTAGTTGCATCGGTCAGATTTTTTTACGCATTGTTCGTCATCGGTAAAAAAAAAAACAAAAAAAAAAAAACCCTCAAATAATCCTGAACAGTGTCGAACGTGTCCCCGTGGTGAACACAGCTTTTAATTTGTTCCGACAATGGTGGGTGGATCAAAACAAACATAGCGTCAGTCCAGTCGAGTTGATGATCATGGCATCCAGGAAAAAAGTTGTGCAAGGAAAATTGGGCACTTATTTCATGTCTCCCCCGCACCTTACAGAGGGGGAGGCATAAGTTCTCAGTATAAAATGAATCACTTCTCATGTGACCCATGACTAATTGTGGCATCATCACTCATGGCACTGCCGTCCATGGCGTCATCATTCACTACACAATGGTCCATGGCATCGGCATCCACATCGTCGCCCAGGGCTTCGTCCACCCCAGCATCTGAGTCAGCATTAACACCAGTACCAATTCTTTCATCCTCCTTCTTTGCCTAAAAAACAAAGAAAACCATTCATAAAAATACTATACAATAACTTCTATAGTGCCAGTCCCCTCAGCACAGTGAAGTTCAAGGGCGCTCAACCAGTCCATGTATTAATATGCAGAATCCTTAATTCAATATCTCAATTTTTACAATTCATATTTTAATTTTTCAGAGGATACTATTCAATGGTTTCAATCCTATCTTTCGAACAGAAAGCAGCGTGTTGTTGTGTGGATGGTGCCAATCCTCTTATCTCCCTAGTTATGTTGGTCTTCCACAAGGCTCCATATTAGCCCCTCTATTATTCTTCTGTATAGAAATGATCTCCCCGATGTGTGCTCTGAACTAAATATGCAAATGTATGAAGATGACGCAGTAATCTGACCCAGGGAAAGAGTGACAAATATCTGTAGACTCACAAATGCACTATGTAAATACACAAATGACTACATAAAAACTGTCTTCTGCTGAACACCAAAAAACTGTATGTATGATGTTCACCAAAAGACCAATTAAGTTAGCCAGATCCCATGTTTTCTTGGAAGGGGAAGAACTGTGCTTGTGAACCAATTCAAATATCTCTGAGTGATATTAGACCCAAATCTTACATTCAAAAAACGTATCAAAAAGGTAAATCACACTGTAAAGTTCAGTCGATCTAATTTTAAACAGATAAGACCGTTTATTACAATAGATGCGGCCAAATCTTACTTACACTTCATGTCACATATAAAGTATTGCATTACAACAAGGTCCTTTGCAGGAACAACTGTACTGAAACCAGTAGAACAATTGTACAAAAAAGCCATAAAAATATTGGACCAAAAAAAACAAAAAAAAACGATTTCTCATCACCGTCCAATCTTAGAAAAATATAAGCTTTTAAGTTTTGAGAATTTCGTGCTATTTAAAATGTGCTGTGTACAGGTCCCTACACAATTTGGCCCCACTCCCTCTGAGGAACTATATTAACAGGAAAAGTAACAATGAAATTAACACCAGATCCTCCGCTAGGTGTGATTGCGAGATCAAATTTTGAAAAACTGTCTTTGCTCAAAATGTACTCTCTATTAGGGGCAATAGCACATGGATTACTCTGCCAACGACAATCAGGTTCAGCCCCACATTTGCTTTATTCAAGACACAGCTTAAAACATGACTGAAAGATAACCAAACCTGTAATCATTACGAGTTCAAGACATGCGAAAGCAATATACTTTCATATACACGCACACGACAACACATAGGTAAGCTTATGCACACCAGCACTTTAAAGAGATACTGCAGCTGTATCGAGCACTTTACTGTCGCGACAAAGCACTTTAATTCAGCATCTTATAATAAAACTGACTGTACCTGTACACACCTACAACTGAATTCTACCTCAGTACTTTCCTGCACTTTATATTGAGACAACAGCATTTTAACCTCCATCTTGACCGGAACAGATTAACTCCTCCTTTATATGGCTCTGGGTTATATTAAAATATGACACTGTATTATATTGTAAATTATCAATGTTTTTATGCTTGTTAAATGCTCTGTGTTTTATATTTTATGTCTGGAGACTGGATGGAAATTAGTATTATGCTAAAACTGGCATATTTACGTTAAAGTGTGTGCCTTATATATATACATATATATATGTGTGTGTGTGTGTGTGTGTGTGTGTGTGTGTACGAGGGCTGTCAATAAAGTATAGGTCCTTTTTATTTTTTCAAAAAACTATATGGATTTCATTCATATGTTTTTACGTCAGACATGCTTGACCCTCGTGCGCATGCGTGAGTTTTCCCACGCCTGTCGGTGACGTCATTCGCCTGTGAGCACTCCTTGTGGGAGGAGTCGTCCAGCCCCTCGTCGGAATTCCTTTGTCTGAGAAGTTGCTGAGAGACTGGCGCTTTGTTTCATCAAATTTTTTCTAAACCTGTGAAGCACATCGAAGTGGACACGGTTCGAAAAATTAAGCTGGTTTTTCGGTGAAAATTTTAACGGCTGATGAGAGAGTTTGAGGTGATACTGTCGCTTTAAGGACTTCCCACGGAGCGAGACGTCGTGCAGCACTCCCAGGCGCCGTCGTCAGCCTGTTTCAAGCTGAAAACCTCCACATTTCAGGCTCTATTGATCCAGGACGTCGTGAGAGAACAGAGAAGTTTCCGAAGAAGTTGGTTTCAGCATTTTATCCGGATATTCCCCTGTAAAGGAGATTTTTTTAATGAAAGACGTTCGCGGACGGGTCCGTGCGTCGGGATGCAGCCGGCGTGGTGCGGCGGCACGGAAAAGCACCTCCGTGTTGATAACCATTTGTAAAATCCAGGCGGCTTTTGATGGCTTTCAGTGGAAGTGAGTATCTGAGAAAACAGTTGGGCATGTTCCAACTTGTCCTTAAGGCTTCCAACAGAGGTGTTTTTCCTGTGGCGGAGCGTCGCGGCGGCTGCGAGCCGACGCTGCAATCCGTCCGCACGTCCTTTCATTAAAAAAAAATCTCCTTTAACAGTGGAATATCTGGATAAAAATGCTGAAACCGACTTCTTCTGAAACTTCTCTGTTCTCTCACGACATCCTGGATCAATAGAGCCTGAAATGTGGAGGTTTTTCAGCTTGAAACAGGCTGACGACGGCTCCTGAGAGCGCTGCGCGACGTCTCGCACCGTGGGAAGTCCTTAAAGCGACAGTATCACCTCAAAATCTCTCATCAGCCGCTAAAATTTTCACCGAAAACCAGCTTAATTTTTCGAACCGTGTCCACTTCGATGTGCCTCACAGGTTTAGAAAAAATTTTGATGAAACAAAGCGCCAGTCTCTCAGCAACTTCTCAGACAAGGAATTCCGACGAGGGGCTGGACGACTCCTCCCACAAGGAGTGCTCACAGGCGAATGACGTCACCGACAGGCGTGGAAAAACTCACGCATGCGCACGAGGGTTCAAGCATGTCTGATGTAAAAACATATGAATGAAATCCATTTAGTTTTTGAAAAAAATAAAAAGGACCTATACTTTATTGACAGACCTCGTGTATATATACTGTCTATAAACAATTGTACGTTCATTAATATGCACTGTCCCTGTCAAATAAACCAATAATGAATGAATGAATTCCAATTGTCAACACAGCCAAGTGACAGTTACACTATGGAGGGAAGGTGAGCCCAAACAGATAGGTTTTAAGATGTTTGCGGAAAGAGAATACAGAATGTGAGGAACGGATTGAGAGAGAGAGAGATTGCTCCAAAGAGCTGGGGTGCATGTGAGCCGGTCACGGTCTTTACTCTTGAAACAGTCACCACTGGACTGGGATTTGATTGAAGGGAATGACTAGGTGTGGCCATGGTGCTAGTACAAGTCACCTGTGAGTTGCTGATGCCATAAAAGTTTAACTACTTACCCTCTTTGCTGCATGGCACAGTGTTTCAGTTAACGCATCATCGATAGCATCTGGTAAAATTTCCATCTTGTTGCTGAAGGCTTCTGTCACAAAAACAAAATAAAAAACGGTCTTGTATTTCCTCTTTTTAACTGGGGAAATGATAAAATTGTTTTTAATTGCTAACTAAAATTAAATGATGCAGTGAGACACCTTGATAACTTACTCTTCATAACTCTGTAGAGAGTGAGAGGCTGCAGGGCTTTCTTCCCTTTCCATCCTTTGAGGCTGACGCCAGCCTACAACCGCCACATCCCAATTTCACCGAGCATCGTCCTGGCAAAGGAGTTCAGCATTGATCCAGATAGCTGTTTCAGCAGATTCACCTATGACAGAGTAAAAAGAAATATGTGTGCAATGGCAATATGCAACTTTCATGAAAATAACCACTTCTGCAAAAGTGTTAGGAACAATAATTTACCACTTCCTCCTAAACTCCTGGTCCTCCAGCGTTTTGCTGAATTGGTCCAGCTCCTCCGTTGTTTGAAGTCTGGCTGCATTATCTCCAATGCAGTCAGCTTCTTCAGCAGCCTGATTCCTCCACAGTAGTTGTAGTATGCGGTCCACCTTTGACTCCAGTCTGTCAAGTCACTGCGTACCATCTGTACAAAGTTGCTTCCAGTTTAGTTTACATGAAACAGCTCCAATGCTGCTGAAGCAGGAAACACATATATAAACACAACAGAACTACGGATCAGTTAATAGGCCCTCTCATGCAATGAAATTTGATGACATGGTTGTTTGTATAAATACATTATTAAGATGGCATCGAGCTGGCAGCTCGGTTATAGAATGAGTTTGTAGAGGGGCAGCTGGCTCTTATTAACAAATTCCATAAAACCTGAAACATATCTGTGCCTCTCGTGTGGCCTTTCAAAGGTAAAATGCTCAGCAGTTCTTTTACATTCATGTTGTCAAAAACATTCTAATAAAACACATAGCTGAGCCACGTCCCAGTATCTGTGGATTCATCGAATTGCAGAGAAAAACCACACATACCTCAATACTCATTCCTCAGTTGCCGATCATATCCTCGCATAACTCGCATCGTCGTGAAACAGACTTTCTGAGAGCTGCACATCCTGCAGACACGATCCTTCTGATTTTTAAAATCGGCAAAGAGCAGATCTGCCAGCTTCTATGAAGCTTCTTTCACAATTCACCATCCTTGAATGATTTCTTTCTTTTTGCCAGAACACGGCTGGCACGATAAGAAGCTGTGGTTGCAGCCTTACTGGTGGTATTTGTCCGGGGGAAAACGGCCTGTTATGCTGCAAGCCGGCTAGAAAGCTAGCATCGTAGCTCTTGTGGATCGTCTTAAAATGCCACTCCAAATTCCCTTTCTTTGGTAATGCCACGTTTGCATTGCAGATAAGGCAGATGGAATTTGCCATTTGAATAAACGAAAAATAATCTTCCTCCCACTCTGGATGAAAATGATAAGTTTGGGATCTTTTTCCTCTGCCATTATACGCTCGCGTCGCTCTCCACTGTAGCACCTCACGACCTCTTGACCTGCGCATGCGCGATAGAAGAACCGCGGGAGTTCCCCCCAATGCGATCGACTCCGGTCAATCCGGACTAGACTATCATCGGGACGGTAGGCCTACTAAAGTATCCCTGAGAATGAAAAACTTTCGGAAAATAAGCAAGTTATAAAATATAAGTGTTAAGAAAGAAAATACAAGAATCACTTTATTTAAATTTACAACAATACCAATTCACCAGCCTTATCAATCAATATATAGATTGATAAGGCTGGTGATTATGTAGTTAATAGAACGTCCCCTCAACGTAAGTACAACGTCCAAAGAAAACGTCCAAAAACTGAACAAGGTAAACGTTCCTGATTGAAGTTGCCAGGAGGTGGACAGAACGTTCCCAATTGTGCAACGAAAATGTAACTCCCAGCAACGTTGCAAGGACGTTCCGTGTTAGCTGGGAACACCGGTGCGTCTTTATTTCCTCTGTAGTGATAAAAAACGTTCTATTGAAAGATATTTTTTTCCTCGGTTCTCAGGAGGATATGGCATCGTCAATGTGTAAATATCCAGTAAACAGAGCAGTATTGTTATAGTTTCACTGTTAAATCTAAAAAATATATTATTATTATTTATTTTCGGTCTGTGACATGAAACATTAGTTTGGGCTGATTAATTTACTTAACCCCATTTATTTTAATGAAATGGCTACAGGTACGGGAGACATATCCCCAAAACATGACTTCTACGGCTTCATGACTTCTATGACTTCTGTGTATGGTCAGCCCAGTGCACGATTTTCTTTTTTTTTTTTGTGCTCCTGTCACAAAAAGCACCACCATTTTCATGACACATTTTTTTTTTTAATTTTGCTATTTATAAGCCTCCCCCTTCTCCTAAACTCTAACCATAACCCTAGTATACGTGTCCCTCCCCAAACTATAACCCCCAGGACCCCACATCAACTCACATTCCAAAATGAATTCATGCCCCGTCACAAAAAGTGCCCCATTTTCGTAATGCCGCACGAACTGCGGTGAGACTGGTTTGGTGTGATATAAGCATTACAGAGCTAAAACAAACATTTGGATATACGGGAGGAAGAAGTTCAAGTGTAAAGGGCCTTTCATACCGGATGCTTTGGAAGCGTCGGAGATGTCACAAATCGGTCTAAAAAGCATTATTTTCAATGAGACGCATTGCTTTTAGAGATGACAGAGGCGTTGCGTCAAAAGCCGAGCTTAACCCGACGCGTCTGACGTGAGTGCTCATTGCCGCTTGTCAACAGGCTGAGCGGTCAACAGTTCAACCCAGTTCCAACTTTTTGCCGCTCTGAACTGTGACGTAGTCTTCGTGCTGTCCACTAGGAATGATGCGTCAGGCCCAAAACACGAAAGGCAGAACGGAGTGGCACAGAGTGGCAGAAAACCACTGATCTCTACAAAAAGATCAGTGCAGAAACCACTTATCTTACTTAAATAATGTGATTGCCTTTAATTATGATCAGGACCGAGTCTAAAATATGAATTTGACAGTGATTCTGACGTTTTAAAATTGTGCACCATAAGGGAGAGCTTCTACCTGTGCAAATGTCTTTTGACTTAACTTGATTCGTGGCCATTTTTAATGGATCCATTCATTATGTTAAAATATAAAATGAAACAGCTTTTAAAAAAATAATAAATAGTTGCTGTTTAAAGAGCTTTTTATTTAGAAGCAGGTGATGTTATACTGGATTCTCGGGACTAGATGAAGGTCTCTTTCTGCAGCTTTGATCTCTGGTGGTGTTGTTGAAGACAATTTTCCTCCTAGAGATGTTTTATTCTGATTGGACTTCATGGTGTTCAGCTCATCAATGGAAGTTTTTGAAGTGCTCTGTATTTAGGTAGTCTGCAACAGCAAATGTGTCCCGAAAAAAAGTTATTTAAAGTTGAGCTTTTGTAGTCTCTGAAAAAAAGCTGTAGCTTTATTTGGTAAAAATAAAAAACACTGAACATTTACAAATTAAAACATTCACTCAGATCAACTGTGCTAAAGGCTAAGCTAACGTTAGCTGATCATTAACCTTCACAGCAGTGCAGTAAACTTCACATTTTATTTTTATATTATTCTCACCTCGATAAAGGTGCAGATCTAAGCTCCGTTGGTCAAACTGAGAGTTTGCATATATCCACAAAGTGGGCAATTTCAGACTGAGTGGGCCTACTCCATCTCCTCGGCTGCCTGCCTTGCTCTGCCCAGGGATGATGCCTGAACCCCGGCTTCTCCATTGTCAGCGGGTTGACAACAGAGGACTGACAACAGCGGGTTGTCAGTCCTTCCTTCTTCGGCGTCACTCTGAAAAGTAGCTGAAAAAGCTTCTCCCAGCAGGGTGATGGGAGAATCGTTCTACTGCTGTTTTTTAAAGCTTTTTTGTGGTTCAGGCAACGCAAAGTCAAGATGGCGATTGCTCAACTTTTTTGGGGGGGTTGTGTAAACAGAGTGTGACGTAGCAATCTCATCACCCTTGCCGCTTCCGAAGCGAAAGCGTCTGATGTCACGACGTGTTGGGAAGCATTGCCTGACGCATGTAAAGCGTGCAATGTGAAAAGCCCTTAAGGGTTATTATGCTGCATTCCACTGCATGTCGGAAGTTGTTAAATGGTAAATGGACTGTATTTATATAGCACTTTTCCATCTGCATCAGACGCTCAAAGCACTTTACAAATGCCTCACATTCACCCCGATGTCAGGGTGCTGCCATACAAGGCGCTCACTACACACCGGGAGCAATAGGGGACTAAAGGCCTTACCCAAGGGCCCTTAGTGATTTTCCAGTCAGGCAGGGATTTGAACCCATGATCTTCTGGACTCAAGCCCAACACCTTAACCACTAGACCATCACCTCCTCTTGTTGATAAATCAGAGATGGTATTCACAACACCCAGTTTAAATGTGTTCCAGTGCATCTGCTGAAAAAAGGATATCGATCTCCTTTCTTGCAATACATTCATTCACCATCTTGGGATTTGGACTGTCATGTTTTGTGACCCACGTCTTAACCGAGAGCAACACCAACATCCACAACTAGATGGCAAAGTTTGTTATGTGTGTAGGGAAGAGGTTTTGGTTGATTTACGATTGTACAGACAGAGTGCATTAAGTAGCATATGGGTAATATTTTGCATGGTGGTGGTGGTCAAGAATGTGCTTCTTTTTGGTGTGGAAAATTCTTAGTTTAAACCCTACCGCTGCCCATTCTCCATAAAGTATGAAGTTGCATCAGGGAGGGCATCCAGCATAAAACATGTGCCAAGCCGACATGCAGATCTAGCTTGGATCTTCTGTGGTGACTCCGATTGAAAACAAGGGAGCAGCTGAAGGAACTTACTTGGAAGCGAGTAACAATTTTAATTTCAATGTATTTTAATTTATATAGCACCAAATCACAACAAAGTTGCCTCATGGTGCTTTACACAGTAGGTCTAACCTTACCAACCCCAGAGCAAGCACACAGGCAACAGTGGTGAGGAAAAACTCCCTCTGAGGAAAGAAACCTCAAGCAGACCAGACTCAAAAGGGTGACCCTCTGCTTTGGGCCATGCTATCCGACACAAATTACAAAACAATTCACAATACAATATCCAGGAAACGTTGCCGGTGCACAGGACATCAGGTGTTCCAAAGCAGACACCACACCCATCTCTGGATGGAGTCACACCTCAAACAGAGAGAAGAAAATCAGGCATCAGAAGACAACAAATACAGTGTAATTCATCACCATTAAGTCAACAAGGAAAAACAAAAGAAATACTAATGGCCCAGTCACACGGCACTTAATGAAGGGCAACGAAGCCCAAACGAAACAAGAAATAAGGACTTTCCTTGGCATCATTTAACCTTCACTCAGCTTCGTTCCTGCAGCCGGCGCTTCGTCAGGATTTTAAACTGTCGGAAAAATTTTACCGAAGGGCAGCAAAAACCTCAATTCGTCTGTATTTCGTTTTGCTGTTGTTCTTGATGTTTTTTATCGTTGCTTAGTTTTTGTAACATTAGGGTTAGTTTGACTTTGTCGACCAGCTGAATGTTTTTCACACAGTGCAGAAGCCAGTTTGTGAGCACTGCTGGTGCTGGTGCTGCTGCTGCTGCTGCGTTCATGTACCTTCAGAATTTACAGGGCAAACTCAGCCTGTTTGCTTGGATTTTTAATCTAGGTGGGGGGTCAGCTTCAATGGGCTCAGGCACCTTATATAGGCCAGAATTAAAATTTTGTGTGGATACAATTAATCATTTTGCCACAGGCAACTGCTGAATTTGAAACAACAAAAAAGTTGTGTAATTTCTGACGGTACTTGAACACAGCATCAGCGTCAGCAGCAGCAATTCCTGCATGCGCTTTTTTTTTTTAATTAAATATAACAATATGAGTGTAGGAATGACAATCCAGCCCTTCTGTACATGTGGCAACAGGTAGATAATTCAAATGATTATATAAAGAGCTGCTCTGGAAGGCAGAATTCACATTGTGAATCAGCTGCAGCTAGTGGAATAACTGCACATGGGGAGTCAATGCACGGCATTCATACGGACAAATCAGTTTACTGCTCTGATATAATCAGTCATCTTTACACTTATATTTATTCCCTCTTTTGACAGTTTTCTGTTATAAAAGAATATATATGGCTTAGTAACGTAATAGTGATACAGCAGTGACCACGGCACACCAGTTTTATTTTTTTTTATTGGAGCAAGATGGAGTGCGCAGCATGTTGACAGACAGTATGGATTCTGATGATGGAGACGATCCCTCTTTTGTTCTGGATGAGGAACCAGAGCAGGTGGACCAACCGACGTGCACTCAGATCTCCATAGCTTCTGTTTGCAGTTTCTCCAGGACTCAGCTCTGTCCCAGTGCCGAGTCCTGGAATGCTGAGATGCAGACACACACCGCTCCAGCTGTGGCTCCAGGTGCATTTTTTGTTTAAAGCGTCGAGATCAATATTAGCTTCGGTTTCGTTTAGTTCCTCTTCCGTCCCTTTTGCGCTCTTGCTTTGCAGGCTATTCAGTGATAAATCTCTTTTGTCCACCTTTCTCAACAAAGTGTGATTTTTTTTTTTTCCCCTTCATTCAGGAATTGTTGTGTGCCATGTGACTGGGCCATAAGGTGATCACCGGCCACCAGCCCTAAGCTTCACTAAAAGATCCAGAAATTAGGTAAACTTGAAGCCACAGCCCGCTCTGTTTACTAATAAAATGAATTGAAAAAGTAAAAAGCATAGTAACATACTACGCTAGTATGCTAGCCATACGAAACGGAGTAACCACAATTCTTACATGTGTGCAGATTAACTGACACAGGCTGCAAAGAACAACAAATACGCAAGATGTGACAGGGTTGAACCAACAGTTCGAGATGCAAATTTTTCAGTTGCCTGGATGTTTTTGTGGGGAAAATGGGGAAGAACGTCTTCATGCACAACAAACTTTCCATCTTGGTCCACAACTCAAGTCAAGACTCGTCAGATATATTTATTGCATAAAGCCAGCTATCAAATACTAACAAATAAAAACTAAAAATGACCAAAAAGATTATTCTTTTTACTGCTCACTGTGTGTTGCCATATTGTAGTGACAGACAGATTGGTCTTCATGGCTCTTGCTAGAGTTTCTGACTTGAATGGCTGTTCCAAGTTGGAGCATGTTTTTTCTGAGTTCTGCATACAGTCGAATGCAGCATTAGTGTTAGGGCAAGCATTAAGGAATCGAAGAACATGGAAGTTACCATGTGATGACAATCAGCCAGTCAGAGGTTTTCCATCTCCTGTGACTGCAGCCAGTGCCTTATTTTAAGCCCACTAACTTACAAAGGTTCTTCCATTTCACAGTGGTATTATTTGCAGTTGTTGTATATTTATCATATCATACTGCCAAAAAAAAGTCTTTGTTTGATGAAGAGCTGTAACTAACAATTATTTTGATAATTAACTAATCTAACAATTATCACTTTAATTCCTTAATCAGGTGCAAATTTTTGCAGTGATTAATCACATGCTCCCAATTAAATATTCAGCTTGTCTTGTTGCCCCCTGTCAGTATAAGGCATGCACAACTTAAAAGGCATATCTCTCTCCAATCAACAATATCTTTAAAAAAAATTATGTACTAAATTATGAATCATTACTTCCAACTCTTTAACTTGTGGGGGTGCTGACGTAGCTGACAAAAATAAAATTAGCTATACATGGTCAGAAAAATGCACACAGATTCAGAACTGTTTTTAGCCCCCAAAAATTATGCAACCTCCAGGTGTTGACTATTCGCTGTCTTAAGGTCACTCCACCCATCTAGTTACAGTCCATTTCATGACTTACACCAGTGCACACAGTCAATCTGGGCTACTTTTTTTTGTCTAAAATGTAGTATGTCTTAAATTTGACTTTCAAGTCAAATTCTTGTATTTTCTGGTTAATATATGTTGGACATAAAAATGTAGCATGTTAGCTTAGCACGACCCTGCGGCACAAACCACAAACATGGCTGTTTTGCCAGAAAAACACTTTGCCATAAAATCCGTGGTTTGAGTCATGTTTTGAAGACCATTCTCATGCTGTTCTGGGCTTCATTTCTGCAGTCTGTCCCCAAGGCACTCAAAAAACAAACAAACAAAAAACTCTCACTTTCCTCCTCAAAGTGTTATATTTCGAAAATCTGTCCACCTAATAAGCAACAGTAGTCGTTTTACTGCATCCTCGTAAAACACACATTTTAACCATTTTGATGTATTCACCAACAGAGTACACAAAAACACTGATTTCATACTGCAAAAAATTCTGTTTTCCCCCATTTATTTCAGTAGAGGCCATCGAGGGGGAGTAACCGTACATGATGTTATCAAAGTCCAATTTTATGAGAGGTTAATTTTTCTGAGCGTTAATCAGCAGCAGGTGAAATCAGGCTAAATTCCCCATGTTTATGGCTCAATTTATCAGGGCATATGGTACCAAAAATAAAACGCAATACATCATTATTCTCATAATTCTTTATTTAGATTATTTAGCTCATTTGACATTTTATTTATGAGTGATAAACACTTTAACAGTAAAGCTAAGTATGCTGTGAATGATCTTTTCTGAGTTACATGTTAAACAAGGGGAACTCGTGGCTGAGTGCAACTGTTTGCTTGTACAGTGAGATATACAACTGGCCAGTGGTGGGCACACCTAACCAAAAGGTTAGCTTCGATAACCATTAATCTGCTAACTGAAAAGTTAACTTTTATAAAGCTAAATCAATGAACCCATAAAAATCTAGCGGAAGTTACAGCTAAAAGCTAAACCAATAACATTCAGTATTGACTCCACTACACTGGCAGCTACTGATACTTCTGAATAAATTCAAAGGCAATCACAAACAACAATGAGCTAGCGCCTCTGTCTAAGATCAGCCTTCTCTCAGCAAAAGAGACATGATGACCAGAAAGAAAGAAAGAAAGAAAGAAAGATCATTTATTTGCGCAGCGCTACAGTCATGCAGATGTGTCGGAGGAGTTATGCACAGCAAGGCAGTTTTGACTTATGCTTAAAATGTTAAACAAACTAATTCCGCACAGGTTATCGAAATTAACGTCACTTCTGTCGTTTTTACGAAGTGAAAATATCAGCTATATGTCTTAGTTTTAAAGTAATGCACTAATTTTGAAGGTTTTAGTGTTTACAGATACACATGCCAAATGCATTATGGGAAAATGGAGCTTCCTGTCATCAGTGGTTGGTCGGTTTATAAAAACCAAAACACTGTAAAGTTGCTGTAATGTGTGTGTTGGTTTTTACAAATAAATCTGTATTTGTAAATATGTCATTTTTTAATTTGTAAAAAAAGGCAATTTGAAAACTGAAAATTCTGTTTAAGTGTGATTCAGCACGTATAGCAAATGTGTGGCAGTTGGTATTCACGCTGCCATGAACACTGCCATCTACTGGATGGGAGTGTGAATACCAGTTGCCACACATTTGCTATATGTGCTGAATCACTTGATGGGACCACAGAATTTTGTTTCTCATAGTCTGAGAGTCCTTGCGGTGCCTTTTGGCAAACTTCAGGCGGGCTACCCTGTGGCTTTTACTAAGGAGTGGCTTCTGTCTGGCCATTTTGCAGCAATTCACAAATCAGGCCTGTATGGTAGAGATGGTTGTCCTTCTGGAAGATTCTCCTCTCTCCACAAAGGAATGCTGGGTCTCTGACAGAGTGCCCATCGGGTTCTTGGTCCACCTCCCTGAGTAAGGCCCTTCTCTCCAGATTGCTCAGTTTAGATGGGTAGCCAGCTATCAATCAATCAATCAATCAATTTTTTTATATAGCACCAAATCACAACAAACAGTTGCCCCAAGGCGCTTTATATTGTAAGGCAAGGCCATACAATAATTATGTAAAACCCCAACGGTCAAAACGACCCCCTGTGAGCAAGCACTTGGCTACAGTGGGAAGGAAAAACTCCCTTTTAACAGGAAGAAACCTCCAGCAGAACCAGGCTCAGGGAGGGGCAGTCTTCTGCTGGGACTGGTTGGGGCTGAGGGAGAGAACCAGGAAAAAGACATGCTGTGGAGGGGAGCAGAGATCGATCACTAATGATTAAATGCAGAGTGGTGCATACAGAGCAAAAAGAGAAAGAAACAGTGCATCATGGGAACCCCCCAGCAGTCTACGTCTATAGCAGCATAACTAAGGGATGGTTCAGGGTCACCTGATCCAGCCCTAACTATAAGCTTTAGCAAAAAGGAAAGTTTTAAGCCTAATCTTAAAAGTAGAGAGGGTGTCTGTCTCCCTGATCTGAATTGGGAGCTGGTTCCACAGGAGAGGAGCCTGAAAGCTGAAGACTCTGCCTCCCATTCTACTCTTACAAACCCTAGGAACTACAAGTAAGCCTGCAGTCTGAGAGCGAAGCGCTCTATTGGGGTGATATGGTACTACGAGGTCCCTAAGATAAGATGGGACCTGATTATTCAAAACCTTATAAGTAAGAAGAAGAATTTTAAATTCTATTCTAGAATTAACAGGAAGCC
This sequence comes from Thalassophryne amazonica, assembly GCF_902500255.1. Lineage (NCBI taxonomy): Eukaryota > Metazoa > Chordata > Actinopteri > Batrachoidiformes > Batrachoididae > Thalassophryne > Thalassophryne amazonica. Next base: position 17,181,388 of record NC_047113.1, on the reverse strand, counting down.
AATGAAGAGAGGCCAATATGGGTGAGATATGCTCTCTCCTTCTAGTCCCCGTCAGTACTCTAGCTGCAGCATTTTGAATTAACTGAAGGCTTTTTAGGGAACTTTTAGGACAACCTGATAATAATGAATTACAATAGTCCAGCCTAGAGGAAATAAATGCATGAATTAGTTTTTCAGCATCACTCTGAGACAAGACCTTTCTGATTTTAGAGATATTGCGTAAATGCAAAAAAGCAGTCCTACATATTTGTTTAATATGCGCTTTGAATGACATATCCTGATCAAAAATGACTCCAAGATTTCTCACAGTATTACTAGAGGTCAGGGTAATGCCATCCAGAGTAAGGATCTGGTTAGACACCATGTTTCTAAGATTTGTGGGGCCAAGTACAATAACTTCAGTTTTATCTGAGTTTAAAAGCAGGAAATTAGAGGTCATCCATGTCTTTATGTCTGTAAGACAATCCTGCAGTTTAGCTAATTGGTGTGTGTCCTCTGGCTTCATGGATAGATAAAGCTGGGTATCATCTGCGTAACAATGAAAATTTAAGCAATACCGTCTAATAATACTGCCTAAGGGAAGCATGTATAAAGTGAATAAAATTGGTCCTAGCACAGAACCTTGTGGAACTCCATAATTAACTTTAGTCTGTGAAGAAGATTCCCCATTTACATGAACAAATTGTAATCTATTAGACAAATATGATTCAAACCACCGCAGCGCAGTGCCTTTAATACCTATGGCATGCTCTAATCTCTGTAATAAAATTTTATGGTCAACAGTATCAAAAGCAGCACTGAGGTCTAACAGAACAAGCACAGAGATGAGTCCACTGTCCGAGGCCATAAGAAGATCATTTGTAACCTTCACTAATGCTGTTTCTGTACTATGATGAATTCTAAAACCTGACTGAAACTCTTCAAATAGACCATTCCTCTGCAGATGATCAGTTAGCTGTTTTACAACTACCCTTTCAAGAATTTTTGAGAGAAAAGGAAGGTTGGAGATTGGCCTATAATTAGCTAAGATAGCTGGGTCAAGTGATGGCTTTTTAAGTAATGGTTTAATTACTGCCACCTTAAAAGCCTGTGGTACATAGCCAACTAACAAAGATAGATTGATCATATTTAAGATCGAAGCATTAAATAATGGTAGGGCTTCCTTGAGCAGCCTGGTAGGAATGGGGTCTAATAAACATGTTGATGGTTTGGATGAAGTAACTAATGAGAATAACTCAGACAGAACAATCGGAGAGAAAGAGTCTAACCAAATACCGGCATCACTGAAAGCAGCCAAAGATAAGCTATAGGAAGAGCCCTGGCGCATCCAAATTTCTTCTACAGATGATGGAGGCCACTGTGATCATTGGGATCTTCCAAGCAGCAGAAATGATTCTTCCACAGATTTGTGCCTCGAGACAATCCCATCTTAGGGAGGAGGTCTACAGACAATTCCTTTGATTTCATGCTTGGTTTGTGCTTTCACATGCACTGTCAACTGTGGGACCTTATATTTAGACAGATGTGTATCTTTCCAAATCACATTGAATCAACTGAATTTACCCCAGGTGAACTGTAGAAACATCTCAAGGCAGTGGAAACAGGATGTGCTTGAGCTCAACAAACAACACAACAAAAGGTGGAAAACGTCAAGTCCTATGAAAACTTTCTGGATGCACTGGAATGACACAGAATACAGTCAACATCTTTAATATTAATAATTGTTTTTATTCTGGGTTTTTGTCATGTTGTTTGTTTTGGGACAGTGTGTCTAATTACGAACTGATTACAAACTGAGTTGAGTGCCTTGATTGACGGATGGTCACACCCCCTTGAAGCATTATGACACCTGGCTCCTATTAGTATTTAGGCTGTACCATCCATGTCTTTTCAGGACTCTGATGAAGATGTGACTTTCACATCGAAATGTTAGTCCTTTTTGTATGTTTTCACCACCTTAATAGATTTTTCAGCACCTACTTCTGTGTTGCACCACCTGCTTTTCTCTTTTACAAGTCAGTCGTACCTGGTTGCACTGGATTTTTGTGCTATACAGAAGCACGGACAACTCTCCTCTTTTGTTCTACAGTCAACATCAACTTGCCAGGTACAGGGAGTTCAGACGTCTGCCTTCTGACTTCATGATTACAGTCGTGTATGTTTCAATAAGCAACTCAGTCTTGATCACACAGTTTTGGCTAATTATAGGCCCATTTCTAAACTGCATTTTTTGTGTAAGGTTTTAGAAAAAAATTGTTTATTGCCAGTATGGTGGCTTAATGGTTAGAACTGTTGCCTCAGAGCGAGACGGTCATGGGTTCGATTCCCACCTGTGGCGTTTCTGTGTGGGGTTTGCGTGGGTTCTGTCCGGGTGCTCCGGTTTCCGCTCACATCCAAAGACACATATGTTAGGTGGACTGGAAACTTAAAATTGCCCGTAGGTGTGCGTGCAGGTGTGAATGTGTTTGTTTTTTCTATTTGTGGCCCTGTGACAGACTGGTGTCCTGTCCAGGGTCTACCATGCCTCACACTCTGTGACTGCTGGGATAGGCTCCAGCCTCCCCCCCACAACCCTTGATTGGACTAAGCAGTTGAAGATGTGTGTATGTGGGATTTTTATCAGCTACATCAGCACCCCCACAAGTTAAATGGGATTCTGGAAGAGTTACAGTCAGGTTTTAACCATTTCATAGCACAGAGTCTGCATTAGTTAAAGTCTTTAATGGCATTCTTCTCGCATGTGACACTGGGAACTGTGTGTTATCTTGGTTTTGCTCAATTTAACGGATGATTTCGATATGGTTGATCATGGTGTTTTATTATCTCTATTGCATCGCTTGGTGGGCATTGGTGGTACGGTGCCTGAGTGGTTCTGGTCCTATTTGACAGGATGTTTTCTGTGAATATTGGTAGCTTTGAATCTTCTGTAGTCCCTTTGTCATGTGGTGTTCCACAGGGCTCTGTTTTGGGGCCTTTGCTTTTCTGTCTATATTTATTGCCTTTGGGGACTATTTTTAGAAGACATGGGATTTTATTCCACTGCTGTGCAGATGATCGCCAAATTTATTTGCTGGTGACTCAGGGATGGTCAATTGTTGAAACAGTTCAGGTCAGGTCAGCTGAGCAGCTGCTCCTGCAAGTGCCTAGGTTGAAAAGAAAGCTCAGGGTGGACAGGGCATTTTCTGTTGTTGCTCCCAAACTGTGGAACAGCCTGCTCTGGGTGTTAGGAGGTACCCTCATTGGTCATTTTAAAAAATTTTGTTTCAAAAGTTAGCTTTTTTCCTTCGCTTTTGACACCAAGGCTTAGTGATCATTTAATTGCTTTTAGTGGTTCTTATCATTTTTATTGTATTTGTTTTAATTTGGATTATGTTTGTAGTGTATATCACCTTGTCTCAGTGCTGGTTGTTATAATGTGCTTTATAAATAAAGTTGGTATGGTATGTAAACAGGGAGCCATATAAGGCTCAGATCATATCACTCTTGTTAAAATTTGTTCTTTACTTGTTCATTAACAAATGGCACATTATTAGTGTGTAGAGCATAAACATTACACTAATGGCTGGAGTACCATACACTTCGTCTACCTTAGATTTTTTTTTAATACAGTGCTGGAAGTTCAACATACTGTTACTTTTTTAATAGTTTGATGGTATCTTGGCAAGTCAAAGAATAAAGATACACTTTGCTGACAATGGCCCAAGTTTAAATATTATCCCAGCTAGTTTACCAGCATAACTAATGCTACTTGGCTCAGTCTCAACCACATTCCTCAACGCTCCCAGTTCCTCTCATTCTGGGGTGTTTTCAGTGTTTAAAAGACTTTCATTATTGAAATAGTAGTTGATTATTATTATTATTATTAATTCATTGTTTGTTTGACTAGCTATTTCAGCCCCTAGTGTACTGCTCTGGCAGTCTTGAAATATCAGGTGTAGCTCAGAGTGGTTAGTGGTTTATGTGGTGTGTCCAAAAGCTGTAAGCTAAATATCGCAGTTACAGCTGTGTGGTAGAGTGGTTGTCTCTTAACTTTGGCTAAGGACAGCTATCCAGCTGCTTTGCTATCATCCAGGCAATTAATGAGGAATGAGTGAATAATTACTCACAACACCTACCTCCATCACTAATTAGTGGGATACATTGGTAAAACATAGCAGCAATATTAAGTTGTTACAGTGTGCTGTTATTATCTGCTGTTATTGTTCTGGGGATTAGCCATTCATAGTTTGTGGGCCCAGTGGCCACTACAAGAGATGCATTGTGTTGTTTTCCTGACTTTATGGTTACGATAAGGTACCATAATTTCAAGACTATAAGCTGCTACTTTTTTCACACGCTTTGACCACTGTGGCTTAAACAATGTTGCAGCTAATTTATGGATTTTTACAGGCTTTCTCATAAATTGAAATGCGTCAGTTGATGCTGTCAGTTGATTTCCTGAAAGCCGCCCCCCTTTCAAGCTGCAGTAAATCACCCACAGATATAATATAAGGTCTTACCTGTTTGTTTTAGTAAAGAAAAGTCCCTGTTCTGATGTTTTTATTCCTCTCCCTAAGCGAAGTAACAGGTGCTTTTCTGGAAGACATCTCACTCAGCAATTCTCGACATTTCTCTGCGTGTGACATTGTTAATAGCAAAACAGAAATATCCCAGACAGACAGAGTAAAAGGAATGCAGTTATGTCCACTAACGAAGCTTCGGAGCTTTTCTTTGAAAGCCGTGGCTCGGATTTACAGAGGAGACGACACACCCCGAAACTCTTAACTTTTTCAGAGTCTGTCAGATTTTGGAACTTAAAGTGCCGTGATGCTGCTCTTTGTGTCACAGCTGCTGGTTTACTGCTGCTGTGATCATGGACATGCCTGGACACGCCAGATGTGTGTCTCGTATTGCAACAACTCAGAAGACGCTATTTTCAGGAGATAATGGACTCTAATGTGCCACAATCCTGACAGAATTAGAGTGGAAGGCAGAGCCCCGATCAGACATTATGCGTGCGCATAATATTCTTTATAAGGAACTATTTAAAAGAGAATTAATAATAATTAATAATTAATTAATAATCCCTTAAAAAACAGCTAGCATGCGGGTTAAAATGGCAAACACTGTTTTAACCTCATGGGAATGTTTTCAGACCTGTCACTAGCTATGTGTGTTTGGGCTGCCAATAATGACTATTGATTAATCTATTGTCTGTTTTTTCTGATTGCTCTGTTCATTTAAACAATAAATTTTTCTCCAAAACAGTGGCCAATGCCATTATCAGGCCGTTTTACAAAATGTCATGGTAACTTTTTTCAGTCTTCTATCAGCACCTCTGCAGGAACATACATAAAGAGAGGAAACAAGAAGGATATTTGAAGGATTTTTTTTTTTTATAAAGGCAAAGTGCCTTCATTAAACAGCTTTAATTCTCAAGTTTGGAACTACGTCACCAGGCAAAGTGGCCAATCCAAAGGCCAGAATTCGTGCTTCCATGACAACATGCTCGGTCTGTTTGCTGTTTTATTGAAATCAGACGTTTTTTTTATTGTCTCTAACTAGCTTCTAACAGCCAGCTGACAGCTGTCATTGCCTCAAACACAGATTTATACACTAAGATGACCTGAAATGAACCATTGTATATTAAAGTGACTTTATTGATGAGTCTGACCCCTTTGAAAAGTGACCAAATTACATGTATTTGCATGAGCTGCAAAAACCCGCCTCTCAAGGTTAAACTGCCTGGATACTGACCTTGAGAATACACACAGAAAGAACACAAATAAATGTAAAGGTGCAGTTTGCCCTAAGATCATTTTAATGTCTACTAGTTTCCTCTCTGTGTACGTTCCTTCAGAGATGCTCGGGGAAGGCCAAAAAAGTTACTGTCACCTTTTTTAAAGTAACATGATTATCATGACAGCTGACTCTAGCGAGTGAAACTGTTGAAGTTAATATTACAGTAATAAACATCAACAGACAGTAGCGAAGGTAGTTTCTGCTCTTTCTTTGGCAGGAGGTTAGCAGGTAAACTTTCAATTTTTTTTTTTTTTTTTGTGATGCTGTTTAGATATTTATGGAGTACATTCATGTTCGACTTGGTTTTTCTAATTGTGTTTTTAGCTTCTTGGTTTGTAACGAAAATATGTGTTGCAGACCGATTGTCATTGTAATTGGTCCGATATGGGAAAATATCCAATTTGCAGCTAATTAGAGCACACATAGATTTTATTCAGGTTATGTACCCACTGACACTTTGTAGAAATTGTGGGAAATTTGTCGTTTTAAGCAAAAAACAGTGTTGTCAAGTTAAACTGAGTCGCAAGGAATACTGACAGCATGCATTTCACAGTAAAAGTATTTGCTGGCATTAAACATTTTATTGTGAAATGGTGTGAGCAACATGAACGATGTGATGTTTTTTAACTTTGCTACCAGTAACATCAGTGAGCCACACCTGATATTATGTGCAAAGAAATGTGAAATAACACATTTAACTGAGTGCTATTCTCAAAAGTTATTCTCCTGCAGTCTGTTTTCTCACTTTATCCTGACATTGAAGTTACAGCTCTTTGCCAGAGTTAGCATACAGTCGCCACAGAGAGTGGCATCTTGGAAGTACTAATGTTACTATGTTAATGAAAATAAAGGTTTCAAAATAAAGATTTTGAAAGTTAATTCCCAAAATTTTCATAATAAAGGATGTATATCATTGTGCCATGTGCAAGCCATACCAGAAAGCTGAGGTCGATTTGACAAAACAGAGAGATATGCATGCCACATACCCACACACAGACATTTCTTGCTTTATAGATAGGTAACAATTTCTTAAGACTAGTATCTCACAGAGTGCCAAATGCTGACGAATGTTGCAATTTTTGGATTCCTCAACTCGGTTGCCGAAAATCAAGCAGTGAATGCTGATGAATGTAGTGATTTTCTGCTGCCCTTGAGGAAGAATTGGTTTGTGTGGCTGCTGCTGCAGCTATCCTGCTGGAACAACAACAACAAAAAAAAGACAGGAAGAAAAGATACATTGTTTGGTTCAGAAAGTGCTTGTGGTTTGTGCTTGGGATGGCAGTAGCTCAGTTGGTAGAGCGAGCCGTCTTATGGCCGAAGGGTCGGCCGTTCGAATCCAGCTCCCAACCAGTCAAAAAATCTGCATATTGCTCTTGTGTCCTTGGGAAAGACACTTAACCCACCTTGCCTGTGTATGAATGAGGTGGTGGTTGGAGGGACCGTAGGCGCAGAATGGCAGCTTCCATGCTTATCACCATCTATGTGTGTGAATGTGCAAGTGAATGAATAATGCAACTTGCAAAGCACTTTGGCTGTCTTGAAAAGTCATTATTATTATTATTATTATTGTGAACCAGAAAGAACTTTGGCAGCATGTGTTAACAGCTGTTAACTAATCCTTACAACTTTTTTACAAATGCTTGCAACTATTTGCAGAAAAATTAATTTACTATGAAATTTTGAACATATTCAAACTTTGCGACCCTAAATATTGTTTGCAAGCTTTTACAAACCCTGATGAAACCCAAAATCTGCTGTGTTTGTCAGCATTTGCTGCTCTGTGAAATATGGGCTTAAAATCTGACCTCGCAGGGACAGGTAGCCAGTGACGGGAGGCCAAAATTGAAGTCATATGGCCAAACTTTCTACTCATAATCAAAGTTCCAGCAGCAGCATTTTGAACCATTTGGAGACCTTTAATGCTGGACTGTGGTACGCCAGAGAATAGGACACTGCATTTTGTTTTTGACTGCAATCACCAAAGCAGTTGCCATAAGTTGAGTTTTTTTGGTTCCCAGTGGAGAAGGGAAGACAAGGCAAATGAGAACGGTTGTGTTGGGCAGGTTTTAGACATATTTAATGTGATGATGGGGCTGTACCTGGAAGTAGAATTTTTTGCATCATATGCTCTTTCCTTTAACCCCCATTATTGCCTACCCTCAAATGAGACTATAGTCCCCAATAATCCAATTTTAAAGAGACAAAAGCATGGATCAGAGTCTCTGTGTCAGCCATAGACAGGATATGATGAATCTTCACAATGTTACGGAGGTGATAGAAACCCAACACAGTGATTTCTCGAATGTGTAGGTCACAGGACAGTGTGGGGTGGAAGATCACCACAAGGATTTTCACTTTTTCACTGTGATGTGTAACACATAGGGATGGGTATTGATAAGATTTTATCAATATCGATGCCATTATCTGCTTATCGATCTGATTCCTTATCGATTCCCTTGTTGATACCTCTTGTGAATTTTCTGTGTACTAAAAGTAGGCTTTACAGGTTTTCTATGTCAACAACATTTTAAATTGGTCACTGGATACTTGATCTCTGGACATAAATAAAAATAAATAAAATCTGTAGTTTTTGTCAAAAGAATTTCCTTTCAGACATTTTGGCATGAGTTTCTCTCCATACCTCTGAGCTGAGCCCAGTCGGCTGCTGCACGTCAGCGCAGGATGTCTGGTTTTGGGAGGAAAAATACATTTTTGATCAATTGCAGTTTGTTTGTATTACAACATTTGGAAAGAGGTGTCAATTGATTTAAACGGCATTTTGCTTTGAAGTTATTAATTGTGGCTGGATTCTATCGTTCTAACCTGACTCGGCAGAGAGCCGCGCAGCGTTTGGAGCTGTGTGAACAGAATGGAGGACGATTCTCGTTTCTTTCTCCCAACAAGACAGGAGTCCCAGTTAGTGACTTTAATCCGCACAAAAGTGACTCACGATTGACATATTCAGAGATGAACGTGGTGAATAACAAAAAAGCTGTAACCCAAAATTACCCCCCAACACCACCCACAAGAAAATGTTTAAATTCTAGAAACTCTGAAATGCAATCTGGGGCTATTCCAGACAATAAGCTGCAGTGAGTGCAGCATCCATTTTGGTGAGAAAAAATCCAACTTTCCTTATTCAAATTCATTCCAGTAGTATTCTGCTCTTACAAGGATGCAGCAGTTTTCTAGCTTGGCAGATAGTTCTGGAGGAAATCACTGAAGAAATAACAAACTGAAAATATGGTTTGACCGAAACAAACTGTCATTGAACTTAAACAAGACATGGATGAAATGGAGGTGTAAGAGTCACTAGGTGTTCACAGGAAACACTTATTTATTTCTGTATGTATTTATTTATTTTCATTGTTAGTTGGTTTTATCTTTTCTGTTGTGTTTTTTTTTCATCAGGTTCTTTTTGTCTCTTTCTCTAAAATTGTATTGTAGCATTATTAGTTATTATGAGTTATTATTACTAGGGATGTCCCGATCAGGTTTTTTTTGGCCCCCATCCGATTCCGAGTCATCTGATTTTGAGTATCTGCTGATACCGAGTCCCGATACGATACTTTAAAAAACTGAATGAACAATGAACAAATGCTAAATATATAATAATTTCATTTTAATCACCTTATTTTATTATTTATCACTTAAACAATGCACTTCTCCTTGAGGTAGCTTGAACAATCAAGTAATAAATCTACCAGACTTAAAAATGTACATATTTCCATGTTACTTTATTTGTCTAAAAATAAATGTCCAAGGTTCCTTATGTTAAACAAGAAATTATCTAATCTGAAATAACAGGTGGTTTTAATTTATAGATTAAAGGTTTCTAAAGAACGCTTTATTGATTTAGCTGTTTTAATTACAAGTGTTCTAAACCTTTTAAAACAGTAATCAGAAATTTTGAGGTAACAAACAACAACAACAACAACAAAAAACATTCCAAGGATTTTCTTCAGACACGTGGTTTCTGCACTGATCTGTGGTTCAAATCCCCGTCTGACTGGAAAATCACTAAGAGCCCTTGGGCTTGGTCTTTAATCCCTATTGCTCCACGGTGTGTAGTGAGCGCCTTGTATGGCAGCACCCTGACATCGGGGTGTGAATGTGAGGCATAATTGTAAAGCGCTTTGAGCGTCTGATGTAGATGGAAAAGCGCTATATAAATGCAATCCATTTACCATTTGTACAGATCAGTGGTTTTCTGCCACTAGTCTTCCGTGTTTTGGCCTGACGCGTCGTTCCTGTGGACAGCGCGAAGCTACGTCACAGCTCAGAGGGTCAAAAGTTCAAAAGTCAACTTGAAAAGTAAAAGGAAAAAAAAAAAAAACTTACATTGTGTCCTGACAGTCCTCAGTGTTCCCCTATGATACTTTATCAGTGTTCAACAAGTTCAGAGCAGCGCAGTGAACATGAATGAAGACGGAAGCTCTTTAAGACACGCTCCTAAATGTGATGAGTGTACACGTCACTCGGCGCACCACCATCTCTCACTCTGTTTTGCAGACAAACGATCATAGGACAATTTGTTTTGTTTTTTTGCTTTTTGTTAATCAGATGACAGATCGTGTCCTGAGGACTTGGTCAGCACCGGGTCCTGCTGCGCACCAGAAGGATAAACTGAGCAAGAGTTTCGGTAGGAAAGTGTCCATCATCCTCTTGTCATTTCCATCGAGGTGTCAGGCTGAGCGCAGGTAAACACACAAACAGCAGTTCTGCAAAAGAAACTTTGCGCACGTAACTCCCCCCACCTCTGTCCGGGTTACAATTCCATCTCTTCTTCCCAAATTCACTGCGCAACTCTTGTTCCCTTTTCTCCTCTGGAATCGGTTTCAGCCGCACGCGTGTGCGAGAATGTCTGGTTGAACTTACGAGGTCTGTCAATAAAGTATCGTACCTTTTTATTTTTACTTTTACTTTTTTTTCTTTTGTTCAATTAAAAAAAACAGATTGGGTTGAACTTTGACCACGTCAGCCTGCCGACAAGTGGCAATGCGCGCTCCTGTCAGAAGTGTCGCTTTAGCTCAGCATTTGTGCCTCTGTAAAGCAATGCGTCTCACGCCTCTGACGCTTCGGACCGTGAAAGGCCCATTAATCTGCAATAATGAGCTTGAAATAGCGCTGATCAAAATAATGAGGATAAAATATCGGATTCCTGATGGGATGCAACGTCCGATTTCGATGAAGTCTGAAACCACGTGATCGGGCCCGATTTCCGATCACATGATCAGATCGGGACATCCCTAATTATTACTATTATTGTTGTTGTTCCTATTATTATTAATATATGAATAAAACTAAAAAAATACAATTTGACTCTTTTACAACAATGAACGCTGAGCCATTAATTATTATACAGAAAACATGCACACAAACATGGGAACAGCTTAATGCTAACTTTAACATTGAAAATGCCATAGACATGCTAACGCGTTAACATCGGTCCCGTTTTTAAGATATAAAATACATCTATTAGGGATGTGAATTGTACAACAACTCACGATTCAATTTGATTCCGATTCTTGGGGTGACGATTCGATTCAGAATCGATTTTCGATTCAAAGAGCTCTGAGAAATAGTTATATTACTTAAAAAATGTTTATGTTTAAGAAAATGCAGCTTTACAAGGTTAATCAAGTGATTCTAGATGTAACTTTACTTATCTGCTTTGCTCGTTCGGAGTTGGCTGGCAGTTTAGCGAAGCGCTGGTCAGTAGTCGGCAGAGACCGCTGCTCCCCTCTTTTAGCTCCGGGTGATAGCGTAGCATGTGGGCTTGCAGATTTGAAGTGTTTCCGAAGTACTTGACTTTCATTTTGCAGATTCTGCACACTGCACAAGTCATGTCAAGCTCCTTCTTACGCAGCAAATAATAAAATCCAAAATGCGCCCAAACATTTGCCTTCAGCAAAGATGGTGCTGGCTGAATTACCTCTTCATCCACCATGCTAAGCTACAGCCACTGAACTCTGCAGCGCATGAGTGTTTGAAGCACGCCGGAGCACCCTCTCTCGCGGGGACGCTGTAGTATGGAAGCCGTTGCCTGACAAACAGTACATGCAGCGAGTAAGCAAAATTATGTTTAAAAAATGTTTTAAAAAAATCGATTCTTGGACATTTTGGATCAACTCAGAATCATAATAAATAAGAATCGCGATTCGAACGTGAATCGATTTTTTCCGACACCCCTAACATCTATCAACCGTTTCAGAAGACCACAACAGGTCAGTTTAACATAAAAAAGGTAACTATTACTCAAAGACATATGATTTTAGCAGGGGAAAATTAAGATAAAGCGAAATAAAACAATGAATCAACGAAGCAACAAATCGAAGCACTGCTTCGATCTGCGAATCACTGCTTTGATTGGTTCAAGGTTCAAAGCAAAGCCGCACTGCAGAAGAGTTGATTACAGACCTGCTGCAGGGTCTGCAATCAATGTAGAGAAATGATCATTTTCCTGACAAACGCCCCCAAAAACAATGGCCACTCTGAAGGACCGATAAGGGAATCATTAAGCAAAAAGGTTATTTGGTGGATCAAATCATTTCTTAACGATACCCGAAAGGAACCGGTTCTCGATACCCAGCCCCAGTAACACACGAGTCAAAGGTTAAGGTTAGCTGATCAAACTGATGCCTGTGTTTTGCAGGACGAATGACCATCATCTCTGTCTTGTCAGAATTTAAAAGTAAGAAGTTGCTAGACATCCTGTTTTTCGCTGAAGCCAGGCAGTCCTCCAAAGTTTTAGTGTGTGCAAGATTATCTGCAGTTGCCTTTCCTCTCCCTTTGTTTCATATACACGGTTCTAGCAGATCAAGCAGCCAGTCAGTGCTGCTACTTCAGCACAGGGCCATGGTGCAGGGCTGTCCTTTGCTTGAAATATGCAGCAAGTCTAGTATATTAGCACAGATCATCAACAGTGTGCATCAGTCTCGCTCTGTTTCATAAACTCAGCACAGACAGCACAACAACAGCCAGCATCTGTTGTCACTCACTGTCACAGTCAGTGCTGCAGTGGAGCAAGATTTAAAATCATGTTTCACGCTCGTGAAACAGAAACCATGTTTGTTACTGACAGAGGGCACATGTGACATACCCTTCTTATCAAATGTACACCAAATTATTAAATTCAAATATCCGCAAAATCTACAATCCAGATCACATCCGAATCAAACTTTGTCAGGCGATAGTGAGTGTCAGTCTGCACCTCACGTTCAAATATGAGAGTGATTCAGGGAATTACCCTTGTTGTGTCTGATGATTAACGGACGTTAATGCTGGATTATGGATATTTGCAACCGTAAACCAGCATTAACGTCCGCAAATCATCAGACACAAGGGGGTTATACCCATTCTAATCCAATTCCATCGTTTGCAAGGTTTATTTTTCTGTAAGTAATTCGGTCGGTGAATCTTGCATTGAGTAATTCTGTATCAGAATCCACATCAATACTTTCGTATGATAGATTAAATTCACCCATTTCGGCATCGTCATCGCTGCACTAGTTTCTCTTGCTCTCAGCTGACAGCGCCATCATTGACATCTGCATAGGAACGCGGTCAGGGCACGGAGTAATACAACCCCAATTCCAATGAAGTTGGGACATTGTGTGAAATGTAAATAAAAACCAAATACAATGATTTGCAAATCCTCTTCAACCTATATTCAATTGAATACACCACAAAGACAAGATATCTAATGTTCAAACTGATAAACTTTATTGTTTTTGTGCAAATATTTGCTCATTTTGAAATGGATGCCTGCAACACATTTCAAAAAAGCTGGGAAAGTGATATGTTTACCACTGTGTTACATCACCTTTCCTTCTAACAACACTCAATAAGTGTTTGGGAACTGAGGACACTAATAATGAGTGTCATGATTGGGTATAAAAGGAACATCCCCAAAAGGCTCAGCTGTTCACAACCAAAGATGGGGCAAGGATCACCACTTGTGAACAACTGCGTGGAAAAAACAGTTCAACCAGTTTAAGAACAATGTTTCTCAACGTTCATTTGCAAGGAATTTAGGGATTCCGTCATTTACAGTCCATAATATAATCAGAAGATTCAGAGAATCTGGATAACTTTCTACACGTAAGCGGCAAGGCCGAAAACCTATTTCAATTAGCGCCAAATCACAACAGAGTTGCCTCAAGGCGCTTCACACAGGTAAGGTCTAACCTTACCAACCCCCAGAGCAACAGTGGTAAGGAAAAACTCCCTCTGAGGAAGAAACCTCCAAGCAACCAGACTCAAAGGGGTGACCCTCTGCTTGGGCCATGCTACAAACATAAATTACAGAAACAATTCACAGAACAATTCACGGATGAATATACAAGAATTGCTGTTGGTGCACAGGACAGGAGGGTCGCCAACACAAACACAACTCCCATCTCTGGATGAAGCTGCACCTTAGAGAAAAAACAGAATCAGGCAGCAGAAAGTCAAAAAATACTGTATAATTAGCCAGCATTAATCAACAAGAAAAACAGAAGAAATACTAAGGTGATCGACGTCCGCTAGCCCTAAGCTTCACTAAAAGACCCAGAATTTAGGTGATGTTGAGGCCGCAGCATGCTCCAATTACTAATAACATAAATTAAAAGAGTAAAAAGCGTAAAACAAAACTGTACCAGTATGCTAGCCATATGAAAGGAAAAATAAGTGCGTCTTAAGTCTGGACTTGAAAGTCTCCACAGAATCTAATTGTTTTATTGACGCAGGGAGACCATTCCACAGAACAGGGGCACAATAAGAGAAAGCTCTGTGACCCGCAGACTTCTTATTCACCCTAGGGACACAAAGTAGTCCTGCACCCTGAGAACGTAAAGCCGGGGCCGGTACGTAAGGTTTAATTAGGTCAGCTAGGTAGGGAGGTGCCAGTCCATGAATAATTTTATAGGTTAGTAGCAGAACCTTAAAATCTGAATCTCCCTGGGACAGGAAGCCAGTGAAAGAGACGCCAAAATGGGTTGTAATGTGGTTCGTAACTTTCTGCTTCGTGTCAAAAACTCTGGCTGCAGCATTTTGAACCAGTTGGAGACCCCTAATGCTAGACTGCGGTAAACCAGAAAATAGAACATTGCAGTAGTCCAGTCTAGAAGAGATGAACGCATGGATCAGGGTCTCAGCATCAGCCATAGGTAGGATGGGACGAAGCTTAGCTATATTTCGCAGGTGGAAGAAAGCAGTCCTAGTAATATTTCTAATATGGAGGCCAAAGGACAGCAAAGGATCAAAATTTACCCCAAGGTTCCTCACTTTGTCAGTGTGATGTATGACACACGAGCCTAGGCTGAGTGTTAACTGGTCAAATTGATGCTGATGTCTCACTGGACCAAGAACCATCATTTCAGTCTTTTCAGAGTTTAAAAGTAGGAAGTTTCTAGACATCCAGCTTCTCACTGCTGCAAGGCAATCTTCTAAGGATTTTATGTGAACGAGATTACCAGAAGTTATCGGCATATATAACTGAGTATCATCTGCATAGCAGTGAAAGGTAATCCCAGAATGCTGCAATATGTGCCCAAGGGGTGCTATATAAAGGGAGAAAAGCGGGCCTAAGACAGACCCCTGAGGAACCCCAAATTTCATGTCACTAAGGTTAGAGGTAGTGTTGCTGTAAAAAACACAGTGAGAACGACTGGTCAGGTATGACGTCAGCCATGCAAGGGCACTCCCAGTAATCCCAAAATGATTTTCCAGCCTATCAAGTAGAATATGATGATCCACTGTATCAAATACAGCAGTGACATCTAACAGCAGCAGAACTGTAGTGGTGTCCGAGTCCATTGTAAGCAGAAGATCATTCACCACTTTAGTGAGAGCCGTCTCTGTGGAATGATATTTTCTAAAAGCAGACTGCAGTGGCTCAAAGAGATTATTCTCAGCAAGATAGTCTACAGGCTGTCATGACACCACTTTTTCCAGAATTTTAGAGCAAAGTGATAGATTTGATATCGTCCGATAGTTTTTCAATACACTAGGGTCAAGATTAGGTTTCTTAAGTAATGGTTTAATCACTGCAGATTTGAAACATTTAGGAACAGATCCAGATATTAAAGAAAGATTAATAATTTCCAGCACAGTCGGCCCAAGAGTGGGCCACAGGTCCTTAAACAGTTTTGTTGGTATAGGATCAAATAAACAGGTTGTGCTTTTTGTTGACATTATGAGTTTCGTCAGCATGTCTAGAGAGATACTATCAAATTCTGTAAATCTAGGTAATACCTCAGTAGTAGCGCCCACCTCAATAGCAGGGTGTAGTGGCTGGGTTAAGGCATGCCAGGATATGTTCAACCTAATGTCATCTATTTTCTTCTCAAAGTAATCTAGGAAATCTTGTGCTGTAAAAGGAGAGCGAGCTACAGGTGGTTGTCCATGAATAACTGTTGCCACCGTGTCGAACAAGAACTTTGAGTTATGCTTGTTTTTGTTGATCAAATTAGAGTAATAGGTCCGCTTTTTAGCCAATAATGCATGCTTATAGTCTAAGATAGCATCACGCCACGCAAGGTGGAATACTTCTAATTTTGAACGACGCCATTTCCATTCTAAACCTCTTGCTTTATGCTTGAGGTCACGCAGGTAATCATTGAACCAAGATGACTGTGATTTGGGGGAGCGCGGTTTCAACACAGGTGGTGCAATCATGTCGAGTGTCGTTTTGAGCACTGAGTTTAAACTATCAACAAGTCTGTCTAATGACTGGGTATTTGTCAGAAGTGAGGCTAAGACATCAGGCAGTCTAGCTTCTAGTTCAGTCTTAGTTGAGGAGTTGATGCATTGCTGCAGTGATAAATAAGGTTGTTGTTCCACTAAACACGGCAGCGAAACTGATGTAAGAGGCATGATGTCAATATTCGTGACAGCAATACCATGTGCGAGAACCAGATCCAGGGTATTTCCACTAATGTGCGTTGAATCCCGAATGCATTGCTGAAATCCTAATGCATCCACAATTTCCATAAATGATTTGCAGAGGGGAACAGAAGGCTTATTTATATGAATGTTAAAGTCACCTATGATCAGAAGGTTATCTGCACTAGTTGACAAGTTAGAGATGAACGCACCAAATTCTTCTAAGAATTCAGAATATGGGCCAGGAGGCCTATATACAGTGACAAAGTAATACGGCTAATTTTTATTCTTCTGACCTTGGCAATGCGTAATATCCTGAGCGGAGCGGAGAATCAGATGCTCAAACGAGTTATATTTGTGACCCCCAACAGCTAATAAGCTAAACCTAGATTTATAAATAAGAGCAACACCCCCGCCTTGCTTCGCATCACGAGAGACGTGACTAAATGTATATGCTGGTGGGCAGGCTTCATTTAAGGGGAGGACAGCTGTAGATAGTGATAGAATCCCTTATCACTAAAGTCCGGTGTTTTGGCCTGGAGATAGGAGTGGAAGTCACTTGTGGGCTTGGAGATTTCACATCAGGTAAATTCAAGGGGGATAACTGATTCACAGTTCGTAGTGGTGAGTGTGATCGGGGTGCCACAACCGGGCACCAAGCCCTACGGGGCTTCCTCCGCCTCGTCACAGTCCGAAAACCGTCCTCCACAGCCGGCGTTTCTAGGCTGATGCTAATGGGCTCACCGTCAATGCAATATTTTATCATCTGAAATCTCATACAATTAACCAATCAGATTTGCAGAACAAATGTAATTGGATTATAATGTGAAATGTTTAAGATACAATGTAAAATGTACATTAAATGGGGTTTTCAATGTTAAATTTAAATGGCTACAAAATCTGTAATCCGGTGTCGCCGACCGACTCGGTCCCCCCTGATGACGCGGTTCATGGATTAACACCTCGTTTCTGCTTCAAACTGCACACCAGTCATCATCTATCTCAGCGAGAGATATCTGAAGCTTTAGTACAACAATCATTTCCACATAAGACAGACAGTCTAGATGACTACACGGACACTGTGATGTCATATATTCATTTCTGTGAAGACAGCATCATCCCACAGCGTACCAGGGTGAGATATAACAATGACAAGCCCTGGTTCACACCTAAACTCCAGCAGCTCTGTCAGCAGAAAGAGGTGGCTTTCAGAGAAGGAGACAGAGACAGCTATAGAGGTGCAAAGTACTTAGATTTAGCAAGGAGGTGGCAAAGGCTAAATCCATGTACAGTTCACGTCTGTAGCAAAGGTTCTCTGCCAACGACTCGGCCTCTGTGTGGAGGGGGTTGAAAGAGATCACCAACTACAAGCCCAGAGCACCTCGTTCTATTGACGACCTCAAGCTGGCCAACGACCTGAACGTCTTCTATTCACACTTTGAAGACAAGGACTCACACCTCCCCACCCCCCACACAACTGGATATTCAAACACTCTGGACCTCCCCCCTCTCACTGCTGCCAACCCAATCTCACACCACTTCGTGATGGCACCATGAAAAGTAAATTGATCTATTAGCTTGTGATACTATCATGAAAAGCGCCACATATTTTGTGACTGTGTGACTGGAGCATGAATTCATTTCCTGATGGTATCACGAAATGTGGGGTGACGCGGGGGGGGGGGGGGGGGGGATGTATGTGGGGGTTATGGTTTTCCCTCGGGATTAATAAAGTATTTACGAGGTCTGTGATGAAAAAAGCGGTCCTTTTTATTTTTTTCAAAAAACAAATGGATTTGATTCATATGTTTTTACATCAGAGAAGCTTGAACCCTTGTGCGCATGCATGAGTTTTTTCACGCGTGTCGGTGACGTCATTCGCCTGTGGGCAGGCCTTGAGTGAGGAGTGCTCCACCCCGCCCGTCGGAATCTCTTTGTCTGAATAGCCGCTGCGGACGGCGCGTTGCTTTATCAACATTTTTTCTGGACCTGTGAGGGATATCCGAGTGGACACTATTCAAGAAATTAAGCTGGTTTTCGGTGAAAAGTTTAACGGCTGATGAGAGATTATGGGGTGTTTCTGTCGCTGTAAGGACTTCCCACGGAGTGGGACATCGCGCAGCGCTTCCAGGCACCGTCGTCGGCCTGTTTCGACCTGAAAACATTCTAATTTAAGGCTTAATTCACCCAGGACGTCGTGAGAGAACAGAGAAGATTCAGAACAGGCCGGCATGAGGACTTTATGCGGACATTCCACTGTTTAAGGACATTTTGTAATGAAAGACGTGCGCGCAAATTCGCCGAGTCGTTTCCGTAACGACTCGGCGAATCTGTGTGTGCAGCGACAGGAAAAACACCTCTGTGTTGAAAACCATTTGTAAAATTCAGGCGGCTTTTGATGGCTTTCAACAAGTGAGTAACTGAGAAATTGTTTAACAGCTTGGGCATGTTCCAACTTGCCCGTTAAGGTTTCCAACGGAGGTGTTTTTCCTGTCGCGACCCCCCGCGGTCGGGTCCGGCCCGACATGCGACTCTGCCCGCACGTTCTTTCATTACAAAATGTCCGTTAACAATGGAATGTCCGAATAAACTCCTCATGCCAACTTCTTCTGAAAGTTCTCTGACGACTTACTGGGTCAACAGAGCCTGAAATGTGGAAGTTTTCAACTTGAAGCGGCGAGACGCTGCCACCTCGAAGCGCAGATCGCAGTCAGGCGCCGTGGGCCGTCCTTAAAGCGACACTACCAGACCAAAATCTCTCATCAGCCGTTAAAATTTTTACTGAAAACCAGCTGAATTTATCGAATGGTGTCCACTCAGTTGTGCCTTACAGTTTTTGAAAAAATTTTTATCAAACAAAGCAGCAGTCTCTGAGCCATTCCTAAACAATGAAAAAACGACGAGAGGGTGGGTCACTCCTCACTCAAAGACTGCCGACAGGCGAATGACGTAACCGACAGGCGTGAAAAAACTCTTGCATGCCCACGAGGGTTCAAGCATGTCTGATGTAATCACACGTGATTCAAATCCATATGGTTTTTGAAAAAAATAATAAGGTCCATTACTTTTATCACAGACCTCGTATCTATCTATCTATCTATCTATCTATCTATCTATCTTAGGGGAAGGGGTAGGGTTAGAAATTGTAAAATAAAAAAAGAACGCATCATGAAAATGTGACTCATTTTGTGACGGGAGCACGATCAAAGCACGAGACTGGGCTGCCTCTGTTTACTCCCGCAGAGTTGTAGAGGCTTTCATTGAACGGAGTGGCTATTCGCCCAACCGTTGGTTCAGTAAAGTAAATACACAAGCAGATACGCCCAATCACAACTGACCAATGAGCGCGCTTGTAAATTCACTTCCGGTTTTAAACGCGGGAGGGAGAAAAGGTGGATATTTTCTCACCGGCTGCGGGAGGGTTTGCAGCCTGCGGAGGGGCTGTGATCTAAAGTGGTTTTGTTTGGCTCATCACACCCAGGGAACTGTGTCAAACTAACACCATCTTACAGACAACAAGCAGCATTTTGTTCAAAAACTGTTTTGTCGTCGTTAACAGGCTTCCATTCAAAATACTTATGAAGTTTGTCTGCTTTCATTCATTGCGATGTTTTCTCAGTAATTAAAGATGGCGCCGTTACATATGCCTCAATAGAGCCTTAAAAAGTGGTGTAAAAACGTAGTTTAGATGCACAAAACATGTCAAATACACGATCACTGTTGGGAACTACAAGTAAGCCTGCAGTCTGAGAGCGAAGCGCTCTATTGGGGTGATATGGTACTATTAGGTCCCTAAGATAAGATGGGACCTGATTTTAAATTCTATTCTAGAATTAACAGGAAGCCAATGAAGAGAGGCCAGTATGGGTGAGATATGCTCTCTCCTTCTAGTCCCTGTCAGTACTCTAGCTGCAGCATTTTGAATTAACTGAAGGCTTTTCAGGGAATGTTTAGGACAACCTGATAATAATGAATTACAATAGTCCAGCCTAGAGGAAATAAATGCATGAATTAGTTTTTCAGCATCACTCTGAGACAAGACCTTTCTAATTTTAGAGATATTGCGCAAATGCAAAAAAGCAGTCCTACATATTTGTTTAATATGCGCATTGAATGACATATCCTTATCAAAAATTACTCCAAGATTTCTTACAGTATTGCTAGAGGTCAGGGTAATGCCATCCAGAGTAAGGATCTGGTTAGACACCATGTTTCTAAGATTTGTGGGGCCAAGTACAATAACTTCAGTTTTATCTGAGTTTAAAAGCAGGAAATTAGAGGTCATCCATGTCTTTATGTCTGTAAGACAATCCTGCAGTTTAGCTAATTGGTGTGTGTCCTCTGGCTTCATGGATAAATAAAGCTGGGTATCATCTGTGTAACAATGAAAATTTAAGCAATGCTGTCTAATAATACTGCCTAAGGGAAGCATGTATAAAGTGAATAACATTGATCCTAGCACAGAACCTTGTGGAACTCCATAATTAACCTTAGTCTGTGAAGAAGATTCCCCATTTACATGAACAAATTGTAATCTATTAGATAAATATGATTCAAACCACCGCAGCACAGTGCCTTTAATACCTATGGCATGCTCTAATCTCTAATAAAATTTTATGGTCAACAGTATCAAAAGCAGGACTGAGGTTTAACATAACAAGCACAGAGATGAGTCCACTGTCTGAGGCCATAAGAAGATCATTTGTAACCTTCACTAATGCTGTTTCAGTACTGTGATGAATTCTAAACTGTGTCTCGTGGTAAAACTTACCTTTTTTCTGTCCACCTGTAGTTCAGCTCAGCTGGCTGTCTTACGACATGGTGGCCCTTAGGACCAGTCCTGAGTTGGGGGCTGGTCTGCAGAAAATGGAAGAAGCTTATCACAGATGCAGAGATGCTGTGTGTGCAGGCCCCGACAAGGAGCCAGAGATGAACAGCAGCACTGAGACTGCCGATGTCTGATGTTTTATCACAGTTATGGAATAGAGATAGTAAAAGTTTGTGTTGTTGCATGATAAAGTGAATGCATTCTTTTTTGTCAGCGTGTCATTTTGAAACGCTTGGCTCTTCAGTGATAGCACATTTCTTGTATGTTCAGTCAGCTGCATGTTCTTGTGTTTTTCAGCTAATTAAAGTGGAAAAGCAAATATTCAGATGTCATTTGTTTTTTTATGTCATTACTCACACACTTGCTTGTATTTACAGTGTGCTCAAGTTTACATACCCTGGCAGAATTTTTCTTTTTTTTGGTGCCATTTTTCAAAGAATATGAATGATAACACAAAACTTTTTTCTCTCATGGTTCGTGCCATTCATTTAGGGAATAACCCTGTTGTGTCTGATGGTTTGCGGACGTTCATGCTGGTTATATGGTCGCAAATAGAGCTTTAAAGTCTCATCAGAGCTTTTAAGTCTCATCACAACACCGGTCGCGGCGCGGACTAATACATCCAAATGTGAAACGGTCGAAATCCCTATATTATACGGCCTGAAATCTCACGCTTAACCAGTCAGATTCACAGAAAAAAATGTAATTGGATTAGAATGTCAAACAACTGTGTTTACTCTTTTTGAATCAAAATGACAACAGAAACTACCCAAATGACCCTGATCAAAAGTTTACATACCCCAGTTTGTTTGAGATCTCCCCGACTGGCTCTGACTCTGATCATCAAAGTTGTTTGTACCTTTTTAAAAATGACAGTTGGCCTTCAACAATGCAGATGTCTGGTGGGAAACAAGAGTTTGAGTTTGAGCAGTTTTGACAGCTTCAACAAATTGTGCAGATGGCGAGGGAGTCGTTCATTCATTCATTTTCTATACCTGCTTACTCCAATAAAGGGTCTCAAGGGAGCTGGGTCCCGTCCCAGTGGTTATTGGGTGGGAGGCGGGATACATGGGGGAAAAACCCTGCAGCTCAAAAAATTATTCCAGGAAGGATAAGGTGGAGGGTAATTTTCACCTTTTGTCATATCGATAGGAGTCCATCTCTGTCCAACAAACACATTGACTGCTAACTTTAATTGAAACAGACAACAGTTTAATGTGGCATCATGCTGACAGTGCGATGCCACCTCCATTAGATAAAATAATAAAAATCACATCCAAAGAAATGGTTAAGGTGCATTTACACATAACCAAGACAAATGTCATTTTTCTGTCATTTGTGACACATTCCTGACATTCTTAATGTGACTTAACACATTTGAATAGGTTTCTTAATAGTGCGTGTTGGTACATGATATTCTTGATATTCGTGGAGCATGTTTTTGCCTGTAAAAAAATCTTCCATGAATGTCACACACCACCCTCATTTCGTCTCATGTCGTGGAGGTCGCAACTGAGCGCGTTGATCCGTCTTGATGAGTATTGATCCTTAACAGAACGTGACAACGTTTGTAGTGGTTCCTGTGATGGTTCTTGGAGCCCAAACTGTCACGCGTTATCACGAAGTGATACGGAAACTGTCAAGTTTTGACACGACTTGTAACGCGGCGTCACATTTCACTGCGCGCCATGACGAATCAGTTTTCTTTCACGTGCGCACAATTAAACTCGGCTCCAAGTGTCGTTCCACAGTTCCTGCTGAAGCTCCTCAGAACGCTCCTGCAGGTGTTCCATCTGCTGTTGTAACCGAAGAGCGGGAGAACGAGTCTGAGCCAGAGGAACCAGAGGAGCGAGACTCACGTGCAGCCAGACATCTCTGCACCTCCTCCAGTCCGGTGGAGGAAGAAGCATGCACACAATTAAACCCTGATGCACCGCATTCAGTTTGATTGCTGACACCAAGTCGGCTAAAAGTCTAATTTCAGTGCTCTTCAGCGCGCTCCTGCAGGTGTTCCACCTGCTGCATGTGTCTGATGTTTGGGAAAATGCACGAGATGAGAGCCGCATGAAGCCACACATCTGGCTCTGTCCTCCTCCTCCTCTCTGCGCCACTCCATGGCACAGAGCCCAACTACGCATGCAGTCACAAAGTTCTTCTGAAAAACTGGAGCAATCTGAATTCGGTTGGATGAATATGGGTGTGTGTGTGGAGACAATTCACCTCGTTCACAACGTCACAGAACGTAACGATGCGCTGTTATGTGCAATAGTGCGCAACAACGCGGAACACTATTCTTGACCGTACGTAATGGTTCCTGATAATTCTCCAGCAACACGTGCCATTAATCGTAATGTGTGGTAACAGGTTGCAGCAGTTCCTGAGGACACCTGACGACTCTGCCCCGAATCATCACATTCGTGATCTGCGGCCAAGAATGTGTACTTCGTGGCATTCGTGACTTGTCATCGTTATGTGTAAACGCAGCATTACGCGTGTGTGAGGGAAAGCAGATGAACTGAAATGATTGACATCCAAATTAAGTAATACTGTGTACTATTTCAAAAGAAAATAAATACCCTGGTGGCAGTTTCGTTGGCTTGGCAGCCCACCAGACCTATAATACTGTAGGGGAAACACTGCAGTATCTCATTCAACTGAATACAAATCCTTAACTGGAGTCACGCTTCTGCTGATTGCTTCTCCTTGTGCTCTCTTTCTGTTTTTCTTGTGTAGTTTCCATTATTATTTGTGTAGTTTTTGTTTTCTTTGAATGTGTCTTTCTTGCAAAAAGATATTGGATCTAATGTTTTGCCTCCTGCAAAAATGTAAGAATGATTTGGCAGCATGTGATACAATGCTGCATTGTTCACTGTTCCTTGTATTGGCATGTCATTGTTTTTTGGATGGAAAGCGCAGACTAGAGCACAGGTCAAGCTTCTGCTTGCACCAATCTAGAAGGCAAATTGAAAGGTCTGGTATCCTTGTTTAACCGCATGGGATCAGCTGCATGTATGTATGACTGCTGCAGTACCTTTACACATTCAACATGCCAGTGAGCATCAGTTATGCCGGATAGTGCAGCAGATAACTGAAACAATCCTTCGTATGGTAATACAAGCATCAGGTTTGGCATGAATGTTCTTCATAAATCAGTGTTTGAGGGGAAAAAAGTGCTGGCCACTTGAAAATCCAACATGGCGGCCAGGTAGGGGTCAATGAAGAATTACACGGGTCAAAATTTAAAGATGCTCCAATACCTATATACCACATTATGTGTCTGATCACAAAGATTCCCAAAAGGTATAGTTTGGACTATCTGTGAATGAATGTTATGGAGTTATGAGGTATAACAGCCAGAATGACTAAAAGGTCAATTTCAGTTTGTACAGGAGTCAAAAGTTCAAGTTGCACCAATTTTAGTGAAAAAAAATGGGGCTAATTATTGGTTGAATTAATAGGATTAATAAATTGAATAGTTTTGACTGTGTTGAATGCTTGGTCTCCAAAGTAAATGTCAAACAATGTCAACTTACATTGGATTCAATGGCATGTGACATATGTTACCCTGTAACGTGATAACTAAGCATACTATTCCTTTTTAAAACCCTATACATTTTTCAAAAATTGGAGCAACTTTAACTTTTACCCTTGTATAAACTTAAAACTGACCTTTGTCACCATTCTTACTGTTTTTACCCCATAACATTCAGTCATAGACAGTCCAACGTTTTTGGAATATTATGATAAGAAAAATAAGGTGTTAAGCGTTTCATTGTGATTGGAGCATTTTCAAATTTGACCCCTGTCTAATTTTTCATTGACCCCTACCTGGCTGTGATATTGAATTTTCAAGTGGCCGGGACTTTTTCTCAAACACTGATTTATGAAGAACATTCATGCCAAATCTGATGCTTGTATCACCAAGTGAACAATTCTGGCCAAAAGTCATACTTATCTGCTCCACGAAGGTGACAGTGATGATTGATTTACAAGTATGCAAAACGTATTATGTAAATATAACCCTTGATCTCCAACAAGATAATAAAGAGACAATTACCACTGTAAAGGCAGCTGCTATGCAATTTAGCCTGCATATATTGTAGCTGTGGTACAGAAACATGGGATGTCTGCTAGATAGCACTAACTGAAGGATTTTACATCAGGCCTTTTCATGTAAGGCAGAGGTCTCAAACCGGTTCCAGAAAGGGCCAAGAGGGTGCAGGCTTTCTGTGCAACCACCCACTGCAGCAGGTGATTTCACTGATTAACATCACTTTGAGCAGGTGGAATCAGTTAATCAGTGAAATCACATAGCTTGCATTGATTTGACTGTATGGGTGAGTGTAGGCGTTGATAAGCATTGCTTCTGCCTACGCCTTTTGGGCACCATGTACATTGCTTTCTTCTTTTCTTTCCTGTAACTTTGTTGTTTTGATTTTGTGGTCTGTAATTGAGTGTTTTTTTTTTTTTTTTTAAGCAGTGGTGCCTAATAAATTCAAATAAAAAAATTCATATGCATCGAATTGCGATAGGCTTATCGTGATAGTGTGTATCATATCGTTGTGCTAGTGTATCGTCCACCCCTACTGCACACATCCTTCCATACTTCTTTTACATTGGCATGGATGTTACACAAATCATTCACAAGATGGCACTGAAGACACTTTTGAAAGTCAAAGATTAAACATGGCAGGGATCAAAGAAGACAAAATAATGTTTCTACTGCAAAGCAAGGTGTTGGTAGCCGTGTCGACAGAGGTGGTCTGCGCAGCCATTAAACACTTCATGACAAGATTGCATATATAAAACTCTTGTCAAAATATTCAGCCATTGTTAACTGTCTTCATCGTGTCCTGTTGCCTAAGGTAGTGTCTCACTTGAACTGTGGCCCTCATGACTTGCAGCGGTGCTGCTCCGTTTCATTTGTATCCATAAGCTTTCAGAAAACAAATACAGACAAAATGAGGGCGGACAGATGTATTTGTATTTAACGTTGAGCATAAATGAGCGTTACAAAGCAAAGTATTGCGCTTGTGTTGCTGTCATAAAGTTCTGCATCAGATTTTCAGTAACATACCAGCATTACTTTGTCAAAACAAGGGAGGGGAGGATGGGGGGATTAAAGACAGATGTATACATTTTGAGGAACTGACAGTCATTCGGTACTTTTCCATTGCAGGGATTAGAGCCGTGCAAATGCAATCTTTTCTTCCATCTGGGAAACAGATATCATTCTAACTGACTGGAAGAAAGGCCTTGTTGTACCTCTGAAAAGTATGGGTGATTGCTGAGATTACAGAGACACGGGTATTACACGTAGTTGAGACCGCCCAAAAATGACAACTGGGATTGGTAGGACAACCTCAAATCAGAAAACTTGGGATGGGATGGAAACTTGGGGGGGGTGATCTTTCCGTTCTTTCTTTTATTTCCATTTCGTTGCAAACCGTATGAATCCAAGATAGTTAATTCATTATACATCTATTTCTGTGTTTAAGGCTAAAAACACATTCCAAAAAAAAACAAAAACAGAACAGGGCAATTGAGTGGTAATGGGCGGGGGGTGGGGGGGGGGTGTTATTTCAAGCAGGTGATGTCAAATGGTGATTGTAATCATGATTTGGAACAAAGCAGTATCCACGAAAGGCTGTCTTTGGGGAGCAAAGACAGGCAGAGGATTGCCACTTTTTTAAACATCTCAACAATGGTTGACAGTGTTCCTCAAAGAAACATTGGAAAGGATTTCTCACTCTACAGCATATAATATTATGATACGATTCAAGGAATCTGGTTGAAGCACACTAGCCTAAGTTGAACGCACATGATCTCCAATCCCTCAGTTGGCACTGCATCAAGAAATGCCATTCATCAATAGCTGATATAACCAAATGGGTAAGGGATTACAACTTTATCAAGTACAATGATATGGAGTTACATTCATAAATGCCACTACAGATTTTACTGTGCAACAAAGAAGCCTTTTGTTAGGGCCCCTTTCACATAGTACGAACAAGTACAGTTCAGGGCAAATCACGGCGGAATAGCACATTTGAGCGAACCACGAAAACATCGAGCCGATGGACAGGTGTGAATAAACCCGCTGTGACGGTGTCGGGTAGCAGGAACACAGTGTGAGCAGCTGGGACGTGGTGCACCACATCGCGCCACTGATGTCGAGAACAGTAAACTAAAAACCAGCTGTATAATTAGTGAATATCACTGGGTTGATATAAATAATAAATAAATACAGAACCCCACGGTTAAATAACCATGATTAATTACAAAATGAATGCCACTCACGGGATTCAAACCTGCACTTTACAAAAGCTCTGATTGCTATATGGAAAATTTACCATTGCGCTACAATCACTGTCTTATAACAGGAGCGTGAAATGGCTAAAATCAACAAGCAGATAAATGCATATTTTTTTAAAAAGAAAAAAGCACAGTGATAACTGACCAAATGGCATTTGTTACAGCATATTTCTGCTGATATGTGACTGAAAGTGGTGTATTTGTTGCACTGTTGACTTGTCATGTAGTTCTGCGCCACTCACAGGACACGCATGTCAGGCTGGGCAGTGCGTGTGTTCTGTCAGACAGATGTGACATTCAGATTGCCTGCTGCGTGTCCACATGAACTGACGGTCTGTTACTCCAGCCCATCGCAAAAGCGATAGGTTTTATGTATTTCCAGGACAGCAAGCACACACGCACGTGTGTCTGTTAAAACATGGTACGTGTTCTGCAGCTGTGATGTCCAGGACCACAGATGTCTCAACAGCTGTTGGCAGCCAGCCACGCCTCTGTCCGTTCAGCTCACAGACCAAGGTGTCACTCTGATCACATGAGAGACGCATTGTCTGCGGGGGGCGCGCGAACCACATGCACGCACATTTTTTGGGGGGAGGGGGGGTGAGATGGGGGACCGCGTGAAACACATGCACACGTGTTGTGGGGGGAGCCGACACTCTGGCATGCCACATGCGTACTTGGCAACTCCACACTCGTAGGGGCACTTAGACAGATTTCACCGCCAGCTCGAAAGTGATTGTCTGCTGACTGTTTTCCTGGTAATAGCATGAATGGCCACACAGTTTCTTAGTGCCAAGCAAGCGGTGATAGATGCTCGTGTGTGTCACCTGGAATTTGGTCAACACCTGCCACAAGAGGGATCCAATGGGCTCTCACAGCGCACACTCTGTCTTTCAGCCACTGGTGTGCGCAAATCGTTGTAGCAACAGGTGTACGAGGCGTTGGAGGCAGCTACGATTTTTCACGTATGGCATACTATTCCTGCTTCATGTGTAATTTGACCACTGTCGTACTATGTGTGAAGGGGCCTTTAACCTTGTCCAGAAGTACCACTGACCTTTATGGGCTCTCAGGCATTTGGTTTGGACCATCCCACAGTAGAAACATGTACGGTGCACCTGTAAAGTATTCACAGCGCTTCATTTTCTCCACATTTTGTTATGTTACAGCCTTATTCCAAAATGGAGTAAATTAATTTTTCCCCTCAAAATTCTACTCATAACATCCCATAATGACAACATGAATTTTTTTTTTTTTTTTGCAAATTTATTAAAAGGACTTCCGGGGGCGCGGCCTGCTGCTGACCCTTCGCTCACTGTTTGTTTCACTGTTTGTCTGTTAGTGTTATTAAATTTGTTTTAACATATTTTTTTAAGCAGTTCATTGGTTTAATGTGGATGTAAAAATGTGACCTGTCAGAACTTCCCTGCACTTTGCACTTTGGACCTTATCGTCGCAATGAAAATCGCACTGCTGTGGATCATTTTCTGCCTATCGGTGTTTGCACACGGGAGCTGCCTCACAAGCCGGCAAAGCTTCGTTACCTACACCAGAGAGCATCTTTTGTCACTTCGCTCACCTGGTGGGGTTCCTTCAGTTTGTCTACCTGCGGACTGTCAGGAAATCCGACGGCCTCTTAAATGTCTGGGGAAGAGGAAAAAGCGTGGCTCCAGGGGAGGCGTGATGCACCGACTCTGGAGACGCCGCAGCAGATTCCCACTGCCTGTCATCACTCTGTCTAACGTCCGCTCGGTAAGCAATAAACTCGATGAACTTGTGCTGAGAGCCGAGCATGACAGTGAATTTAGACAGAGCAATCTTGTGTGTTTGACGGAAACATGGCTTAAAGATCATCACGATACACCGAGCCTGTCAGGCTACACCGCTGCCAGAGCGGACAGGGACGCGCGCACTGCGCACAAATCCATCGGAGGGGGTCTGTGTTTGTTTGTGGATAACAGCTGGGCCACTCAATACAGCATACGAGAGCAAGTATGCACACCGGACTATGAGATACTGACTGTATCTTTTAGACCCTTTTATCTTCCGCGGGAGTTCGGACAGATCACTGTCATTCTTGTATACGTGCCCGGTCCAGATGACGACGCAGCAGGAGAGAGAATAGCAGAGAGCTATAATAATGCACTCACCCGCTCTGCTGACCAGCCCGTTTTCATTCTGGGTGACTTTAACTCCTGCAGTCTGTCTGACCACCTGCCCACTCTACAGCAATATGTAGACTGTCCCACACGTCTACATCGGACGCTTGACCGTTGCTATGGCAACATCCCAGAGGCTTATAAAGCGGTATGCAGACCGCCTCTTGGAAAATCCGACCACAATGTGATTCATCTTTTGCCTAAATACAAAGCTGTGGTCAAAAGAATTAAAACAGTTAATAAGCAGGTACAGGTGTGGTCCGAGGAAAGCAAAGAGCAACTCAGAGACTGTTTTGATGAAACAAACTGGGACATTTTCTTTGAATCCTGTCTGGATGGAGATGAACTCACTGACACCATCACATCTTATATTAGGTTCTGTGAGGATAATGTGTCAGAGACTAAAACTCTGAAAATATTCCCAAATAACAAACCCTGGGTGTCCAAACAATTGAAAATCTGTCTTAATGAAAATAAGGCAGCCTTATGCTCTGGTAATGTGCAATTAATGCAGGAAAAAAGGAGACAGCTGAGAGGGAATATAAATATAATATATTTAAGGCGCTACAGAGCTCCTCTGGCCAAAGGTTCTTTCAAAAAATCTTTTATACCAAATGCCGTCACCATAATGAACTCAAAAAAGTGACCACTCCACAAATTAAACCTGAACTGCTTTACTTCTGTTTTATTTGATTTTATTAGATCTTATTGTACATTTTATTTATCTTACTAGGTCTTATTCTACTTCTTCCTTTACTTCCATGTATTTTATGTATCTTATTTTTGTTTTATTCGTGTGTTTGTATGACTGTTTTATGACTGTTTTTTTTTTTTTTTTGTCTTTTTTGTGCTGGTGAGCCGAAGACAATTTTCCACATCGGTGGACAATAAAGAATTATTCTATTCTATTCTATTCATAAAAAACTAAGAAATCACATGTACACAAGTATTCACACCGTTTGCTTAATACTTTGTTGATGCACCTTTGGCAGCAACTACAGCCTCAAGTCCTCTTGAATATTATCCCACAAGCTTGGTGCACCTGTCTTTGGGCAGTTTTGCCCATCCCTCTTTCCAGCACCTCTCAAGCTCCATCAGGTTGGATGGGGAGCGTCGGTGCACAGCCATTTTCAGAGCTCTCCAGAGATGTTCTATCAGATTCATGTCTGGGCTCTGGCTGTACCACTCAAGGACATTCACAGAGTTGTTCTGAAACCACTCCTTTGATATCCTGGCTGTGTGCTTAGGATCATTGTCCTGCTGAAAGATGAACTGTCACCCCAGTCTGAAGTCAAGACTGCTCTGGAACAGGTTTTCAACCAGGATGTCTCTGTACATTGCTGCATTCATGTTTCCTCAATCCTGAGTCTCCCAGTTCCTGCCACTGAAAAATATCCTCACAGCATGATGCTGCCACCACCATGCTTCACTGTAGGGATGGTGCCTGGTTTCCTCCAAACATGACGCCTGGCATTCACACCAAAGACTTCAATCTTTATCTCATCAGACCAAAGAATTTTGTTTATCGTGTTCTAAAAGTCTTTCAGGTGCCTTTTGGCAAACTCCAGATACATGGGCTGCCATGTGCCTTTAACTAAAGAGTGGCTTCTGTCTGGCCACTCTATCATACAGGATTGGTGGATTGCTGCAGAGATGGTTGCCCCTCTGGAAGGGTCTCTTCTCTTCACAGAGGAATATTGGAGCCCTGACAGAGTGACCATCAGGTTGGTCACCTCCCTGACCTCCCTTCTCCCCTGATCACTCAGTTTAGACAGGCGGGCAGCTCTAGGAAGACTCCTGGTGGATCAGAATTTCTTCCATTTACAGATGATGCTGGCCACTGTGTAGACAGGTGTGTGTCTTTTCCAAATCATGTCCAATCAACTGAATTTTCCCAGGTGAACTCCAATTAATCTGTAGAAAAATCTCAAGGATGATCAGTGGAAACAGGATGCACCTCAGCTCAATTTTGAGCTTCATGGCAAAGCCTGTGAATACTTATAGATGTGATTTTTTTTTTTTTAGTCTTTTTATTTTTATAAATTTGCAAAATCCTTTAAAAAAACTTTTTCACATTGTCATTTTGGCGTATTGTGTGTCTAAAGTTTGAGGAAAATAAATTTCATACATTTTGGAATGAGGCTGTAACAAAATGCGGAAAAAGGGAAGCGCTGTTAATACTTTTAAGATGCACTCTGTTATGGTCAGAGGAATCAATATTCCAGATTTTGTAGGAAGTATTGTCATTGTCCCAGACCAGTGATGAAAAGGACCATCCAGGCTGCTTTCAACAACAAGTCCAAAGCTAGGGTCTGTGATGTTATGAGGTTCTGTCAGTGTCCTTGGCAAAGGTAATTTGCATTCCTGTAATGGCAGCATTAATGCAGAAAATTGCATTGAGATTTTCGAGCACATATGAAGAGTTCAGATGTAAAATGTAGTAAGTTCAAAACCATCATTTTTTAGTTGAGGGCAATATGAAAGAATTTGAGCAAAGCATTTCCATTGTATTTATGTACATCGGTGCATTTTCTTATGTGTTTTTTCTTCAAATTCACTTTTTGCAGTTGTATTTTTCTCATTAAATAAAAGGAGTTTCAGAGTTTTGCATTTGAAACCATTCATATGATGCCTTAAACACGATGTATTTTCAGGGTTGCCCATAGCATTTTCAACAAGCAACACAAAACCACATTATACACAAGTTATAAGGGCATGGCTGGGGAAGAAGAAGGTAAGGATACAGGACTGGACAGGCATGATCTTTCCCTAATAGAGCATGTCTGGAGAATTCTGAAATTGAAAGTGCAACAACAATGGGGCCAATGTTGTAACACCTGAACACCTGAACATGTAACACCTGAAATGCTTCATCCGTTGGGATCCTCAATTACAAAACATACTTGAAGTATTGCAAGAAGAAATGGCAGCATTACAAAATGACAAATGCTTTCACGTCACAACTTTTTTTGGAATGTGTTGTCAGTCTGACATACAGGAATGAATTTACAAACAACAAACAAAGTTGACCACACAAAACAGTAGATATACTTGGTTCATGCTGTCTGCAATAAAATAGAAGTCAAAGTATGAATCACTGCATTTTTTTAGTTATTGTGACCTCTTTAGATTTTACACATTTGATTTGTTTGTGACATCAAATTTTGAAGATTTGTTTTTTGTAAAATTTCTAAAATTATGTCTTTTGAACTCACAATGAAATCAAATGTCTCCAGCATGATACACTTTAAGCATATTGTAGTGCCAGTTTTCTGTTGACAAGTCAGGGGAAGGATGCAGGAGAATTTCCAAGACAATGAATATATCATGGACTTCACTTACATCAATCGTGAAGAAAAACAAACAGTATGGTACAGTGCATTAAATCTGTCTGGAGAAGGCAGTTCTTAAAATCTGAGTAACTGCAAGAAGGAGACAAATGAGGGAAGCCAACAAGGCACAAATACTTGTATAACAGCCCTGAAAGAGCTGCTGTGGCAGTGATAGTGAAACTGTTTACAGAGCAAATTTTGTTGCACCACCACTCACAATTTTGTGGTGGAGTGGAGCACAAAAGGATTTTCATGCAACAAGCATCAAATCTCAGCTCAAATCATCCATGTGCTTTCTGGTCCACTGTAGTTGAAAGTTCACGGTTTCTTTGCAAGAAAATTGTCCTCTCTTCCACTCCACTATGAAGCTGCATGAGAGGTTGCACTATGCCATTATCTTCAGTGGTACCATAAGGGCCCCTTCACACATAGTATGAATAAGGGCGACTCACGGCGGAGCAACTTGTATGAACGAACCACGAAAACATCGAGCCGATGGGCAGGTGTGCACAATGCTGCTGCGACGGTTCATGCACACGGTTATACATCGCGCAGCTGCAGGGAAAAAAAAAACCATGCCACCCACGGGATTCGAACCTGAACATTCGAAAAGCTCTGATTACCAGTCAAAACCTTTACCACTAAGCTACCATAACTGTCCTGTGAAAGGTGTAAAATGGCTGATATCAAGAAGGACATGGACATATTTAAGGGATCCTACACACATAGTGCGAAGTTTGGTTGACGTCGATTACGAAGAAACAGCGTTAAACAGTTTGAAATTAACGCTTCGGTGTCTTGTCAGTGATGTTTTGTTGCTCTATAAAAAAGCCCTCCGTAAAGCTAGGACATCTTTTTACTCATCACTAATTGAAGAAAATAACAACCCCAGGTTTCTTTTCAGCACTGTAGCCAGGCTGACAAAGAGTCAGAGCTCTATTGAGCTGAGTATTCCATTATTTTTAACTAGTAATGACTTCATGACTTTCTTTGCTAACAAAATTTTGACTATTAGAGAAAAAATTACTCATAACCATCCCAAAGATGTATCGTTATCTTTGGCTGCTCTCAGTGATGCCGGTATTTGGTTAGACTCTTTCTCTCCGATTGTTCTGAGTTATTTTCATTAGTTACTTCATCCAAACCATCAACATGTTTATTAGACCCCATTCCTGCCAGGCTGCTCAAGGAAGCCCTACCATTATTTAATGCTTCAATCTTAAATATGATCAATCTATCTTTGTTAGTTGGCTATGTACCACAGGCTTTTAAGGTGGCAGTAATTAAACCATTACTTAAAAAGCCATCACTTGACCCAGCTATCTTAGCCAATTATAGGCCAATCTCCAACCTTCCGTTTCTCTCAAAGATTCTTGAGAGGGTAGTTGTAAAACAGCTAACTGATCATCTGCAGAGGAATGGTCTATTTGAAGAGTTTCAGTCAGGTTTTAGAATTCATCATAGTACAGAAACAGCATTAGTGAAGGTTACAAATGATCTTCTTATGGCTTCGGACAGTGGACTCATCTCTGTGCTTGTTCTGTTGGACCTCAGTGCTGCTTTTGATACTGTTGACCATAAAATTTTATTACAGAGATTAGAGCATGTCATAGGTATTAAAGGCACTGCGCTGCGGTGGTTTGAATCATATTTGTCTAATAGATTACAGTTTGTTCATGTAAATGGGGAATCTTCTTCACACTTTATACATGCTTCCCTTAGGCAGTATTATTAGACGGTATTGCTTAAGTTTTCATTGTTACGCAGATGATACCCAGCTTTATCTATCCATGAAGCCAGAGGACACACACCAATTAGCTAAACTGCAGGATTGTCTTACAGGCATAAAGACATGGATGACCTCTAATTTCCTGCTTTAAACTCAGATAAAACTGAAGTTATTGTACTTGGCCCCACAAATCTTAGAAACATGGTGTCTAACCAGATCCTTACTCTGGATGGCATTACCCTGACCTCTAGTAATACTGTGAGAAATCTTGGAGTCATTTTTGATCAGGATATGTCATTCAAAGCGCATATTAAACAATATGTAGGACTGCCTTTTTGCATTTACGCAATATCTCTAAAATCAGAAAGGTCTTGTCTCAGAGTGATGCTGAAAAACTAATTCATGCATTGTTTCCTCTAGGCTGGACTATTGTAATTCATTATTATCAGGTTGTCCTAAAAGTTCCCTAAAAAGCCTTCAGTTAATTCAAATGCTGCAGCTAGAGTACTGACGGGGACTAGCAGGAGAGAGCATATCTCACCCGTGTTGGCCTCTCTTCATTGGCTTCCTGTTAATTCTAGAATAGAATTTAAAATTCTTCTTTTTACTTATAAGGTTTTGAATAATCAGGTCCCATCTTATCTTAGGGACCTCGTAGTACCATATTACCTCATTAGAGCGCTTCGCTCTCAGACTGCAGGCTTACTCGTAGTTCCTAGGGTTTGCAAGAGTAGAATGGGAGGCAGAGCCTTCAGCTTTCAGGCTCCTCTCCTGTGGAACCAGCTCCCAATTCAGATCAGGGAGACAGATACCCTCTCTACTTTTAAGATTAGGCTTAAAACTTTCCTTTTTGCTAAGGCTTATAGTTAGGGCTGGATCAGGTGACCCTGGACCATCCCTTGGTTATGCTGCTTTAGACGTAGACTGTGGGGGGGGGTTCCCATGATGCACTGTTTCTTTCTCTTTTTGCTTTGTATGCATCACTCTGCATTTAATCATTAGTGATCGATCTCTGCCACCCTCCACAGCATGTCTTTTTCCTGGTTCTCTCCCTCAGCCCCAACCAGTCTCAGCAGAAGACTGCCCCTCCCTGAGCCTGGTTCTGCTGGAGGTTTCTTCCTGTTAAAGGGGAGTTTTTCCTTCCCACTGTAGCCAAGTGCTTGCTCACAGGGGGTCGTTTTGACCGTTGGGGTTTTTCATAATTATTGTATGGCCTTGCCTTACAATATAGAGCGCCTTGGGGCAACTGTCTGTTGTGATCTGGCGCTATATAAAAAAAAGTTGATTGATTGATTGATGTTTTTACTTGTCATGATGTAGATAGTTGGATTCATTGTGAGTTCAAACTGTGTAATTTTTGATATTTTAATATGCTTAGCCTGAATTCTTTTTTTTAAATTTGATTTCTTAACTTAAAATGTGTAAAATATCAAGGAGTCACAAACAATTTCACAGCAGCTGATTGTGACAAATGTTTTTTTCCTTTTCTTCATTTTCTCAGTTGTTTGCGTTGATCTCCCCTGTCAGAAGACACATGAGAGACCATAATATTTATTTAAAGTGATCCAGGATATCTCCTCAACCAACAGAACTCCAGAGGTGACCCAACGTTTGTATCAGCCAGCTGATATGTTATTGCATGGTACAACTGGGATAACATGATTACATGAATAAACTCATGAAATTACATCCTTATCGTCTGAAAAGCACATTTATATAGGTATGCATTGCCCTTCCAGTGCCTTCAAGCAATAAACTTTGACTGTCCAAAATGAGGCACACCCAGAACAAGAAAAAAATTGCAGTTCCTTGACTGGCCACGTGAGGCTGGCTGCAGAAAGAAGCCAATGTTTTGAAGCCAATGTTAAAATAACAAAATTTAGAGCAGAAATTAAAAAAAGAAGAAATTTTGGTCTACAATGTATATACAGTAAAACCAGATACTTGCACTCATGGGAAAAAAGCAAAAGTCCCGATGTTTTTGTATGGTTTTCCATGTAATATGTAAAAAAAAAAGAAATAAATAACAGACTTACGCTCACATCAGACAAAAATGTTCCATCCCATCGCAATGTATTTTCATTGAAAACCCTTGCATGTACCAGACAGAGCAGTCTGGGTGTGCCTAGTTGCAACAGAGTGACGTTCAGCACTGACAGAGTGAAGAAAAATGAAGTTCAGCACTGACACTCATCGATTCGAGCAAAGTGGGCACCGTATAGCTGTGATTAAAAGCCCGGGCGTTTATTTTTTTCAAACTGTGCTCAGGGGCAGTGACTAAACGAGGAAGGCCTTCAAGTTCACGCTTTTAATGAGGAAAATGTACATAAGCCTAATTGGTGCTGGGGATTCCCCACAGATCGTTCGGCGCCTCCTGACTGTAACTCATTCGTTACATACATATTTTGTCCCTTTTATTTATATATAATAGTCGATTTTGTCTGCTTTATATATACAGCGGATTTTGTCCATTTTCTACATATTGCAGATTTTGACAAAATTCTGTGGTCTACCTGAACCTATTATATGCGGGTTTTACTGTAGTTAGTTAACCCCATTCATGACAGCTGTATAGGGGATGGATATTTTTATATCTTCTTAGTTTAAGATGCTTTAAGCCTTAACATTATGCGTAATTTGGGCCATGGCCGCTTTGTCTGACAACTTGTGTTGCTGCTAAACCAAGAGCGTTAGTGTGCCGGTCACTCAGGCAGAGAGACACACTACCTACACCTGATATCTCTTTGGAGGACCGTGTCTGTCATTTTGAGCATTTCATCACAAATATCTGTCATAATATGGATTTT
Source organism: Thalassophryne amazonica (assembly GCF_902500255.1). Taxonomy (NCBI): domain Eukaryota; kingdom Metazoa; phylum Chordata; class Actinopteri; order Batrachoidiformes; family Batrachoididae; genus Thalassophryne; species Thalassophryne amazonica. The sequence goes on along the minus strand of NC_047113.1, from coordinate 17,143,568 downwards.
TTTGTGGTTACTTGTCCTGACAGATCTTCTAAGACAGTGGTGTCCAAACTAATCCAGAAAGGGCCAAGAGGGTGCAGGTTTTCTTTGTAGCCAGTGACTTCAGCAGGTAATTTCACTGATTAACATCCTTTTGAACAGGTGGGATGAGTTCATCAGTGAAATCACCTGCTGAAGTCACTGGCTACAAAGAAAACCTGCACCCTCTTGGCCCTTTCTGGAATAGTTTGGACACCACTGTTCTAAGATGTCTGTGCTGCAGTATTTCTGTCACATGAAATTAGCGTGATTTAATTTTGGATGCTAATGGCATTAGCATTTTTAGCAGCTATCAGTAACTTGATGGCATTAGGTCCAGATAATCCATGATTACTGAGGAAATAAATGGGTAATAATTTTTAATGCCCACACCAAAGCCACGGATTATGAGATCCACCACCCACTCACAAAAAATGTGATTTAATAAACACACAAAGTAAGGTTGGCCTGTTAGCTTACCTCATTCAATAACTTTCTGTAACTGTTAGATGGGGGCATCTTGGGGCTTCATTTGTCCCTCACCAGGTAATGCCACACTGTGTTTTTCCAGTATACAGTCAATCAGGGCCTTTCATTCAAGTGAGGATTTGAATAATAAGGCTGAATGCTCGCATCATTCTTCTGAGTGCATGTAAAACAGATGGTGAAAAGCTCTCTTTTTTTAAGTCCAGCTGACAGTGAAAACAACCCAGAAAACAACCAGTTTCCATCAATCTGTTATATGCCAAGTTTTCATGTTTTCTGTTAATAAAAACCAGAAAAACACTGCTTAAACAGGACTTTTTTGTTTGTTTTGGTGTCACAATATTGAAAAAAATACCATCTTTCAACTGTTCTTCAGTATTTCATTTTCAAAGCATTTTCTGGCCCTCACCGAGTGAGCGAAGGGCTGAATTCAGTATGAGGGAAAATCTGCCACTGGGCCCTGCATGCCAACAATTACCTTTGTTCTTTGGGAAGAAAATCACAGGGGTCGACACTATACGTGACACGGAGGTTAACGAAGGTGCTCGTAGCGCCATGCAGAACTCACTGATCAGCAGAAGTGGACAAACCCAGTTTCAGTGAGCAAAAGGGGTACCACGTATATCTTCAACCTGCATGCCTAAAACAGGTGATGTCATTGATGAGGTCATCTACTTGCCTGAGGAGTTGAAATCATTAGAATCGGCTGGTTTAGTGGCTGGATAGAACATATATGTGGCAGGACGTTTCCTCAGTGAGGTGGGAGTTTTCCACCTCTGTTGATTGGAAAGACAGTTGAGAAGTGATGTAATGATTGTGAACAGCAGCACACCTGAGGCGCTACTGTTTTCTTTTGATTCACTTTTCTGAAATAATACATGGATATTCAATTCTTCTGCACTGGTACACTTTACAAACTGATGATTAAATGCAAAATGGAGCAGAGACTCAGCTGTGTGCTCGCTGCTTCTTATTTACATAAACATGATGGTCTTTTCAGCAAATACAACCCCTGGACTCACTCAATTCTGAGGAAAAAATTATGGAATCACCCTGTAAATTTTCATCCACAAAACTAACACCTGCATCAAATCAGATCTGCTTGTTAGTCTGCATCTAAAAAGGAGTGATCACACCTTGGAGAGCTGTTGCACCAAGTGGACTGACATGAATCATGGCTCCAACACGAGAGATGTCAGTTGAAACAAAGGAGAGGATTATCAAACTCTTAAAAGAGGGTAAATCATCACGCAATGTTGCAAAAGATGTTGGTTGTTCACAGTCAGCTGTGTCTAAACTCTGGACCAAATACAAACAACATGGGAAGGTTGTTAAAGGCAAACATACTGGTAGACCAAGGAAGACATCAAAGCGTCAAGACAGAAAACTTAAAGCAGTATGTCTCAAAAATTGAAAATGCACAACAAAACAAATGAGGACCGAATGGGAGGAAACTAGAGTCAACGTCTGTGACCGAACTGTAACAAACCACCTAAAGGAAATGGGATTTACATACAGAAAAGCTAAACGAAAGCCATCATTAACACCTAAACAGAAAAAAAACAAGGTTACAATGGGCTAAGGAAAAGCAATCGTGGACTGTGGATGACTGGATGAAGGTCATATTCAGTGATGAATCTCGAATCTGCATTGGGCAAGGTGATGATGCTGGAACTTTTGTTTGGTGCCGTTCCAATGAGATTTATAAAGATGACTGCCTGAAGAGAACATGTAAATTTCCACAGTCATTGATGATATGGGGCTGCATGTCAGGTAAAGGCACTGGGGAGATGGCTGTCATTACATCATCAATAAATGCACAAGTTTACGTTGATATTTGGACACTTTTCTTATCCCATCAATTGAAAGGATGTTTGGGGATGATGAATTCATTTTTCAAGATGATAATGCATCTTGCCATAGAGCAAAAACTGTGAAAACATTCCTTGCAAAAAGACACATAGGGTCAATGTCATGGCCTGCAAATAGTCCGGATCTTAATCCAATTGACAATCTTTGGTGGAAGTTGAAGAAAATGGTCCATGACAAGGCTCCAACCTGCAAAGCTGATCTGGCAGCAGCAATCAGAGAAAGTTGGAGCCAGATTGATGAAGAGTTCTGTTTGTCACTCATTAAGTCCATGCCTCAGAGACTGCAAGCTGTTATAAAAGCCAGTTGTGGCGCAACAAAATACTAGTGATGTGTTGGAGCGTTCTTTTGTTTTTCATGATTCCATAATTTTTTCCTCAGAATTGAGTGATTCCATATTTTTTTCCCTCTGCTTGGTCTAAAAAAGTAACCTTTACTGACTGCCACAATTTTTTTTTTCCTGATTTCTTATAGTGTTTCTTAAAGCCAGAAAGTTGCCATTTGAAATGACTTTAGTTTTGTGTCATGTCTGTGATCTGCTTTTTTTCTACAAAATTAAACAACTGAATGAACATCCTCCGAGGCCGGTGATTCCATAATTATTGCCAGGGTTTGTAGAAGCAGGAGCCTGTGGCCTGAATTAGTTCCTCCGGACTGAGGAATGCAGTCCTCCGGACGTCGTCCCTGCGGAGGGAAGAGCACAGTCATTGAGCGAGAGCCTTGTTCATTTTGATGAGATTTTCCTTTTGAATTTCCATCTTAATGCTGTGATTCAGCTCCTGAAGCACGTGTTTGTTTCTGTCCGCAGTGAGAACTCAGTTGCGACAGTGCGATCTGATCACTTGTGTTGGCCACCCTGACAAACTGGCATTTCTGAAGAGAGCGCAGCAACCAGCACAGCTGCCGCCAGCCTGGTCGCAAATAGACGAGTGAGGCGCGATCACAGGCAATGCAGATTTTTGCCCGTTCTTCCATGTTAGTATCAATCTTTTTCTACCATTACGATTACGTAAAAAAAAAAGAAAGAAAAGAAACAAGCGACACTTGTTTTGCAGTTTGCCACATTGCACACAAACTCTCACACGCCTACTTTTGGCCCTGCGATGATGCTGGTCAGGCTCCCGCAGGGTGCAGCAGACAGCGCTGGTCTGTGGCATCACTGAGCATTAGGGGCATGTGTGCGTGATGGGTAATCATCTCCTTCACTCCGGGGACACCGTACAGCACAGCGGCACACAAAGAGATGACAAGAACCTAATGATGCAGTGCAGCACAAGTCAGCAACAGACGCGCCTCGAGGCTCACCACAAGATGTGAACTTTTCGGTTTCTTCTCAAGCTGCATGCTGACTCCCCCATCCCACCCCACCCCTTCTCATTTTAACATCACACATAATGGTGCCATCATTTTCACTTTACCTTGCTGTTGTTGAGGCCATTGCCTGGGGAATAGGAGTTGCTGTGGTTACGTATCTTAATGTGGTAATCCGTGCCTCCCCTCAGCGGTGTTCTCTGCTGAGCCATTTGAGCCACCCCTCATCACAAATACACCAGCTTTTTTTTAGCAAACGTGCACAAAACACACACAGTCATGCCTTGGTAGATGTCATTCAATTTGATACAGTTAGGTCCATAGGTATTTGGACAGTGGCATGATTTTGGTCAAATGAGGCTGGTAAGATAGGGTTATAGTGGAGACTCTCAACAAAAATTACAACATTCGTATATCAGTCATTAAATAATACAAACAGTCTGGTTCTGTATGATAAATCTGTCTGGAGCAGGTGGTTCACAAAACCTGAGCAAACATGAAAATGAGCCAAGTGAGGGAAGCCACCAAGACACCCACGACAAGTCTGAGTGAGTTATAAGCTTCTCTGCCTTTGGTTGAAGAATTTGCACAGTTCAACTCTTAATCTGTCATGCCACCAGTCATAGCTTCCAGTGGTGGGCACAGATAACCAAAAAATTAACTTCGATAACAGATAACGGAAAAGTTATCTTTGATAAAGATAAACCACACAAAAATGTATCAGAAGTTACAGATAACGGATAAATTCCAGGGATGTCTCTGGTACATTTGCAACTACTAACAAGCTGAATTTGAGTTTTAACACCACGATCGCTTTTGAAAGCGACAAAAAACTCAAACAATGAGTTAACATTTCTATGTATGAGCATGCTGCTCCCTGCTGGAAGCTACACAGCTACAGCACTGAAGCACCCTGAGAGCAGTCACAAAGCCAGCTCTCTACCAATCACAATGCTCCGGTCAGGCAGAGGTCTTGAAAAATAAAGGCATCCTGACTTATGGTTTTGTGTGAATACTGATAGAATAACGCCATTAATTCTGTCATTTGTACAAAGTTAAAATATAACATATATCTTTTAATGTTGAATAATGCACTAATTCTGAGGTTTTGTAACACACACAGACAGATCGCAAAGGATTCTGGGTAAAATGTGCCTCTGCTAAACACTGATTGGTTCAATCATTCATTATGTAAACCAACACGTTAATGTGACGTGTCGTGTGTTGGTGTTTACAGATAATTGAGATAAATGTGCTTTTGTAAAATATTCCATTTTTTATTTGTAAAAACAGGCATTTTTACGGAGCCCTGGAAGTGTCATCGCAAAATGTTTTACATGTGCGCACGTTTTATGATGTTGTAAAATGTGCACTCAATATTGTTGACACATAAATGTTGGCTTTACACTGTGCGAGAGAATTTTTTGGACCGAGTTTCAGGTTAATCGCGCGTCCTGCATCGTGTAGTGTACATGGAGTAACAAGCTGCGTTTAATATCTGACGACCACCTCCTGATCGTCGATCGTATGGTCGAATGAAAATCAAACCTGTTTGATATTATTCTGGTCGGCCGTCGTGAGGGTATTCTACTGCTGCAGAGCTACACGTGTCCAACCGCTCACACTGTGCATGTGCAAACACCGCAGAGCTGTCTTGTAATGTTTTTTTTGTTGTTTTGTTTTTAAACTTAATTTGCAAAAAAAAAAAAAATACTGCCATGAACACCACTGGCCAGTAGATGGCAGTAGAGGCCTTGAAATCTTTCCAAAACAAAATCCCAGATAATCATCTGCTATTTTTAAGATGCGTGGAATTTAACAAACGCAAATACAATAACGTCTATAAACCCAGAGAATATATTCACGAGAGTTTTAGGCACTAGAGTTTAATGCTGCTGTCCGTGGAGCCTGAACAGAGTGTCTGAAATGCATTTGTCCTGTCGTGAACACCCTGTCCTACCCATAATGTACTGCTGGGCTCAGCATGTGCTCACAAAACCTTAAAAATTAGCACATTATTTTAAAACTAAAACATATATCTGATATTTTCACTTTATAAAACTTCAGACATGACAGTAATTTTAAATAACTTGTCCAAAATTAGTTTTGTTAAAATTTGAACCATAAGTTAAAAATGTATGCCTCTGGTTGATATTGCCAGCGTATCAGTATGGTGTTAAAGGAATTTTTTTTTTTTTTGTGACTAATTCTCCTTTGCCTGCAGAGGTAGAGTGGTTTTTCTTGGAAGTATCTTCTTTACTGTTTGCAGAGAGTAGAACTATATACATCTGTTAGGAAACTTTTAACAGGTAGGTCTCAACTGTTTTTAAATTTTAAAAATGTTTGCTGTTGTTCAGCTGGGTTTACTGCGTTATCGGTCTAAAAGTTATCGGACAATTCATCGGAAGATAATTAGTCCGATAATGGTTTTTAAAGTTATCTTAAAAGATAATCCGATAACGAAAACATTATCTTCGATAATTATCTGTTATTGGATTATCGAAGTGTGCCCACCACTGACATCTTCATAGTGGAGTGGAACACACAGGGATTTTCACTCAAGAAGACAAATCTAGACTTCAATCTCCCGTGTGCTTTCTGGCAAATGCATATGAATAGTTGTATTCTCTTAAAGAAAATCCAACTCTTATCTGTGCAACTCCACTGTAAAGCCACATGACTGGTGATGTAATATACAAAAGTGTTGTTTGTTGGGGGGTTTGGCTGGATGTTTTTGTGTTGTTTTCTTTTCTTTGCTCTCCAGGTGGTATGCAAACTGTTTTTTGTCTGTGGAGAAGGTGCTGGCAGAAGAGTCCTTCACCCTCATGAGTGGTTCAAGCAGAATTGCCGGGAACTCGACCTTGTGACGTTCGTTTGTGAGACGCTGAGGACCGCGCCAGGGTTTGACACATCGTGCCTGTGAAGGAGCACGGGTGAGGGACACATGCTGTCAGCACACATCAGAGGTGATTATTGTCTGAATGATCGTTAATAGTAATTTGGCATTTTGTTACGCAGTATATTTGAACATTGATGAGAATTGTGCAGTTTGCTTCTCACTGCCGTGGCGTACGGACTGATGATCCTCCACCTGTTGTGAGAAGCTGCTCATTTACATAAAGCTTAAATTCAGACCTGAATGTGTTGCTGATAGTGTGTGCCTCTGAAAGATATTTGCTGTAGCTCTGTTGACTTACCTCACCTTTTCCATCCTTCACAGAGTCAGTTTGTCGTGTCCACCTGGGGGGTGTTTGGCGGTGAATGTGAGTCCAGAAGCGCCGAGGCTTCAATCCTTTTGGGCGCTGGAGAGTGCGCCGTCCTTCACTCCGCCAGACAAAACCAAATATTTATGTTGTACACTAATTATTGCACTGGAGGGGAAATAAAATCGTTTTGTTTGTGGAACCGCTTTCTGGTTATTTAGCGCTGGGTTTGGTCAGACGTTGGTCCGCTCCTCAACCTGCGTCTGCACATAACACAAAAGTTGCACTTTTGTTGTGTGCACTTTCTGTAAACAGCCACAGAAGCTGGGTCTCTTGCTGGCTTCCCTCACTGGTCTTGTTGCACAATCATTCTCTTCTTTTTTCTTTTTTTTTCTTTTTTGATAACCTGCCTGCAACAGATGGATTTACCTTATAAAGAAAACTAGCTGCAAAAGTGATGGTTTGCATAAAAATAAAAATCATCCTTATATTGCATTAGTTGAATTACTTGTTGCCTTGAAAATGGAGAGACTGTGCATAAATGGTTGTAATTCAGAAATGGTTAATGTGACATTTTTGCTGCCTGTCTACACTACAAGCACATCTTGATTGTTTAATTTCAACTCCATTATGATGGAGGACACATACAAAATGTCAAAAAAATATGTCACTATCCAGTTACTTGTGGACCTGGTTGTATGTTATTGCACACAAAGTTCTGTGGCATTCAGTTTGTCTGTGTATGTGTGTTTGTGTTTTTGCTGCAGGTTTGAAACCGGACCTTGTTCACACAAACCCCAGTTGAGAATCCAAATCCTTCCACAAGCAGTCTGAGTGAGGAATAAATGGACTCTCTCTTTCTCAGGTCATCGTTTCTCTGTTGGAATTACACAAATGTTTGATTAGTATATGTTGTAAATTAAATGTTACACAAACTACTACTATGACAAACTGCACTACTCAGCATCATCCTGCTGTTAGGTCTTTAGTTCGCAAACCTCAGTTTTGTTCTTTTTACAACACTGCCACCTGCTGTTTGCATTTTGAATATGTCCTCAGTGTCTCATATAGTTGGGTAGAATAAACTGGTTTTCTTTGAGTTTATCTGTTCACAGCTTTCTGACTTAATTAGTTTGTAAAATGTCATATATATTTTTTTAAACCCCCAATTTCCAATTTTCTCAAAGCCCAATAAGATTTCTTTCAGTTACTTAATCTGACGAGCTATAAGCCACAGTCAAATAAATAAAATAATGAATTATATTATAGTACTACTGTAATTAATTAATTAGTTTTCCACAGTTTAAAACAGTTGGACAAAAGAATTAAAGTGATTTTAACTGACTTTCAGGCATTCTAATGTTTCATTACAAATAATTGGACAAGATCCATTTTCATGTCAGACGTTGGGGCATCTGTTCAACACCTTTTCCTCAGAGATATTCAGTGACATGGAAATACAGGCATCATAACTTGACTCAACTAAAGAAATCTCACTGTGAAAGTGATTTACTGTAAATTCATCAAAGGCTGACAAAAACTATTTCTTACTGTACATTTTATGTGCAGTAAATAATGACTTTTGTTTTAAATTTTTTTCATTATATGAAAGCATTTTCCTTTGTTGGCGTTGCTGTTCAATTTAGGGCATGTTATTAAATATTCTGATTACACGAAATTCTTCATTTGAATTTGTTTCAGAACACAGTTTAAATTCTGCACCTAAAATTCAGACAACAGAATCAATCTCATTTTAATATCTGAAGATTACTGTTTATTACAATCCAGGGGTGATCACTTATTGTGTGACTGTCCCTAATTATAGCTTTTTTAAAGCAATTTCAATATCTATTGATTAAGCTGTTTTGAAAAATTAATTGAAATATAACGACTACACCACCTACAATCTCGAACTGTGTCCTCCATTTGTGAACTCATTTTATGGCACGCACGGAGACAGGTGTGAAAACAGTTCCATCCTCGCTTTGTGACATCATATTCAAACTTATTTGAGATATTGTACATACCTGTAATCTTTGATGATCAAAAGTTGAACAGTTCGAAATGATCGCACTTTCACACACACACACACACACACACACACACAAATGCACTCTGGTAAAAGTCCACCTTGCAACAGATGTGAAAATGTAACCACCTTTGCTTCACGGGAGGTAATAAGCTTCATATTTGACTTGAAACTGGTTTGAAGTGTTTTAAAAGCAGTTTAAATCAGTCTGTTGTTGCAGAGGAACTGTTTAAAAGCGACCCAAACCACTTTATCGCTGATAAAACTCACATCAGGTCTGAAGGCTTGCCCTGGTTGCTGTTTGTTGCAGAACAGCTTTGGCTTCTGGATGGCAACCACCCAGGCACAAACCGTTGTATCCCCACCTCCAGAGTTTATTTGTCTCTCTGCTGCAGCCAGGTGACATATGGGCGTCGCGCTGTCTTCTCCAGTTTTTGAGGCTCTCAACACTCAAATACAATTGAAACATTCAAGCAAATCCATATATTTGAACAGCTGGAGCAGTTGTAGCCATAAACATCTTACAAACTACATATTTCATTTTCATAGTTGACATTATTTGTTCTGTTTCGTCTCTGAAGATAAACTAACAGATTTACTTCTATCAGTGTGATTTCAGTTGGACAGAGAACATGGGCATCACGTTACTGTCAGTCCTCACCTTTCTTGGTCTGTCAGTGTATGATCCTGACTCTGTGGGATCTGGAATGCGCCGTGAAAAACATGGACAGAAAAAAACATTAGTCATATGTTTAACCAGAGTGAAGGATTGTTTGACTCATTGTGTCCAGATTGGTGTACCTGTTGGGAGACATTTGTTGGTTTCTTGCAGAGGCTGCTGGTGGAAAAACTAATAGTTTAGACTGCCATCTAGTGGTATTAATGGGTATCGAATTTAGTGAGGACTATTTAGTGAGGAATGCAACAGTTTATTAAATTCATAATCGGTTTTGTATGATTAACTGAACAGTCAATGAGCTGCTGTATATATATATATATATATATATATATATATATATATATATATATATATATATATATATATATATATATATATGAAGTACAATCTAAAACACCACGACGCAAAGTGGTGTTACTCTGCGAAGTGCATTCAAATCGTATAATGCACGGCTTTGAGTTGTTTAATCTGCTTATACCATGGTCCCACACAGTGAGCTAACACACAAATATTTAAGTTAACTTTTTTGTCTTCTCTTCTTTCCTGTCTTCAATCTTGTCCAGTTTGTCCGATGTTAAATCTTTATGCCGTTGCTTTTGCTGTTCTCGTTTGCTCTCCTCCCCTTTCCATTCCTCAAACGTTTTATTTTGGCCAAAAATATTAAAATTCACTTGGAAATCCATGTTTTATCTCATTTCTGTCATTCACCAGTCAAAACGCAGCTGATCTGCGCCAACTGATTTGGCGTTGCTTATCAGTTGGCTGTAATATCACTCAAGTGATATTACAGTGACTTAACTTGCCGAACTACATGTGCATATACACCAAAATAATGCACGCCAGTTAGACATGAATTCTCACTGACCATGGTATAAATATATTTAAAGAAGACGAAATTTCAGCAACAGTTTCCCAAACGACACATGAACACAGGAAAGATTCAAGCCTAGACATGATCTCTTTTCTTGTCTGAAAGTGCTTCTCTGCTCCACTCCACCATGAAGTTATGAGTGGTGATCTGAGAGATGACAGTTGCAATAAGCATCAGAGATGTAATTTTTTTTTTTTTTTTTTTTTGGTGGCTTCCCTCACTAGTTTCCTTCCTGCACAGTCATTTATTTTTTGAGAACTGCCTACTCCCCACAGATTGTCTGAACAGTACCATACTGTTTGTATTTTTTAGTGATCGAGGTAAACGAATTGACTTCATGTGTCTGTGTTCATGTGTCCATCCTTTGACTTCTCTGAAGTAAAGTCACTGTAACAGTGGTGATTCACACATTGTTTTCACGTACTGTATGTCTGTAATATACTTGTTACTCAAAGTTTAATTTTGTTGATTAATTTTTCATCATCCAGTTGTGTGGAACACCATCGAGAGAAAAACAAGAGGGGACAAATACGCATCTTATCAATGCAAAACAAAAATAATGTGTTAAAGTCACTAAACTACTGCTTTTTTAGTTCTCCAACACTGTTTGACTGTCAGTCAATTGAATTGAAGGAGCTCACTTGCTGTCTTTCCAAAACCTCTTAGTTTTCCAAAGTGAGCTTCTTGGCACACAGGGCATCAGGTCTCTCCGAAATCAAAAGTTCAGTTTTTTCAAAGAACCTGAAGCAAAGTCGGGACTAAAAAAAAAAAAAAAAAACATGAGGGGCGAAGCATCACATCAGACATCATGAAGGCTCCATAAAAATGAATAGGTAACTGGTCATCAGGACTTATACCCTGAGGACTGACAAAATGTGATCCAGATTACACATTTTGTGCATTTTAAACATGTAAAACCTCAAGGGTGCCCAAACGGTTCAGCAGCACTGTAACTTTAAAATCACACACATTCACAGGTGCCAAAATGGCTTCCTTGGAAAGGCCATAAATGGAGGCTCTCGAGGCCAAAAGTAAACATTAGTAGGTACGTAAGTCCCTTCAGCTTCTCCCTTGTTTCCACTCGGGGTCACCACAGCAGATCCGAGGTGGAACTGCATGTTGATTTGGCACAAATTTCACACCAGTATGCCCTTTCTGTCACAGCATGGAGAACGGACAGGAGTGGCCTCGAACTGAGAACCTTCCACATAGGAAACATGCACACTTAAAAATGTGGCCACGACCCGTACACATAAATGTAAACATCAGTTTTATTGGTTGAGCTAATAGGATTAATAAATGGAATAGTGATGACAGTGTTGAATGCTTGGTCTCCAAAGTGAAGGTCAAACAAGGTCTACGTCTATTGGATTCTATGACATGTGACATGTTACCCCGTAACGTGATAAGTAAGGATGATACATGGTCCAAACTAACCAACCGTGTTAACTCAACTAGTAATTTGCATCACTTTTTACCAAAATTGGAGCAACTTTAATTTTTGACCCCTTTACAAAATGAAACTGACCTTTGTCACCATTCTTGCTGTTTTTATCCCATAACTCCATAGAATTCAGTCGCACATAGTCTAAACTATACCTTTTTGGAAGCTTTATGATCAGGCAAATAATGTGGAATATTTTTCAATATGATTGGAGCATCTTTTAATTTTGACCTCTGTGTAATTCTTCAATTGACCCCTACCTGACCACCTATTGAAAATTCAAGTGGCCATTTGGTTATTTTAAAAGAGGATTGTCTGAGTAATATTTCTGCCAAATTTGATGCTTTTATCACCATTTGCAGGATTCGCCTCTAAATATTCTCTTATCTGCTGCACTAGGATTACTTTTGTGATTTTATTTAAACTTCATTAAATATGCACAATGTTGAAAAAGTACTGGATTTTTTTTTTTTCAGGAGTACGTGACAGACTAATAAGGGATCACTTTTACTCGTTGCCTACTGTTGACAATGTGACCCCTTTAAAGAAATGGAAGAAAGCAATAAAGGGAAACATGATGAGGCATATTAGGATCAACACCTTTCGACAAAATCCATAAACCACTTTTTGAATTTTAGCATTTGAATTTTATGAACTATTTTGGACTTGGTCCTGCTGATGCGGCACACAATGTCACATAAGTTGCTGAAAAGGAGTAATGAGTAAGTTTTTTTTCTTGCTTGCTTGCTTTTTTTTTATACAGTATATTGGTGTGACAAAATCCTGAACTGGTGCGACCAAATGACCAAGTACTGTTGACAGCGACTGACGTGGTGTAAATGCTTAAACAGGTCTCGGCTGCGTTGGTTCCACTTTATCTGTCTTTATTCTAATTTATAACCCGACTGATTCTGCTGGTTTACGGTGTCCTGTGTCGGCTCTGTTGATAGCTCACACCCACGTGAGAGAGGAGGGCAGTTTGAGAAAGGAGTGATCAATCATTTTGCAGTCCACCATCACCCCCCCGTGCCTGTCTGGGTGAATACATGAAGCATCCTGGGGGGTCCTGGTCAGTGGAAGATTACTCTTCCTTGTGCTCCCTGAGTCCTGAGTGGGGAAAAATATGCCTCATAAATGCTAGACTTAGGTGCAAGTGATGCAGACATGTTTCGCTGCATTGGAGAAGCGTAGGCGTGTACCCTGTGCATTCAGACGAGTCATTAATTCCTACAGTAGTGTTCAGAATAATAGTAGTGCTATGTGACTAAAAGATTAATCCAGGTTTTGAGTACATTTCTTATTGTTACATGGGAAACAAAGTACCAGTAGATTCAGTAGATTCTCACAAATCCAACAAGACCAAGCATTCATGATATGCACACTCTTAAGGCTATGAAATTGGGCTATTAGTAAAAAAAAAAAAAAGTAGAAAAGGGGGTGTTCACAATAATAGTAGTGTGTCATTCAGTCAGTGAGTTTGTCAATTTTGTGTAACAAACAGGTGTGAATCAGGTGTCCCCTATTTAAGGATGAAGCCAGCACCTGTTGAACATGCTTTTCTCTTTGAAAGCCTGAGGAAAATGGGACATTCAAGATATTGTTCAGAAGAACAGCGGAGTTTGATTAAAAAGTTGATTGGAGAGGGGAAAACTTATACGCAGGTGCAAAAAATTATAGGCTGTTCATCTACAATGATCTCCAATGCTTTAAAATGGACAAAAAAAAAACAGAGACGCATGGAAGAAAACGGAAAACAACCCTCAAAATGGATAGAAGAATAACCAGAATGGCAAAGGCTCACCCATTGATCAGCTCCAGGATGATCAAAGACAGTCTGGAGTTACCTGTAAGTGCTGTGACAGTTAGAAGACGCCTGTGTGAAGCTAATTTATTTGCAAGAATCCCCCGCAAAGTCCCTCTGTTAAATAAAAGACGTGCAGAAGAGGTTACAATTTGCCAAAGAACACATCAACTGGCCTAAAGAGAAATGGAGGAATATTTTGTGGACTGATGAGAGTAAAATTGTTCTTTTTGGGTCCAAGGGCCGCAGACAGTTTGTGAGACGACCCCCCCAAACTCTGAATTCAAGCCACAGTTCACAGTGAAGACAGTGAAGCATGGTGGTGCAAGCATCATGATATGGACATGTTTCTTCTACTATGGTGTGGGGCCTATATATCACATACCAGGTATCATGGATCAGTTTGGATATGTCAAAATACTTGAAGAGGTCATGTTGCCTTATGCTGAAGAGGACATGCCCTTGAAATGGATGTTTCAACAAGACAATGACCCCAAGCACACTAGTAAACCAGCAAAATCTTGGTTCCAAACCAACAAAATTAATGCTTCGCAGATGTGAAGAAATCATGAAAAACTGTGGTTATACAACTAAATACTAGTTTAGTGATTCACAGGATTGCTAAAAACCAGTTTGAACAAAATAGTTTTGAGTTTGTAGCATCAACAGCAGATGCTACTATTATTGTGAACACCCCCTTTTCTACTTTTTTTTTTACTAATAGCCCAATTTCATAGCCTTAAGAGTGTGACTATCACGAATGCTTGGTCTTGTTGGATTTGTGAGAATCTACTGAATCTACTGGTACCTTGTTTCCCATGTAACAATAAGAAATATACTCAAAACCTGGATTAATCTTTTTAGTCACATAGCACTACTATTATTCTGAACATTACTGTACATCTGGAGCGCCGCACGTTTCAAACTTCACTTTTTAAAGCACTCATCCTTAGTGAGACTTATGGATATTCACTCTTTAAAGATGTTTTATTTTTGCGTGGGACAGATGTAGTGAATTCTGTGCTTCAGGGAGAAAATCTGGTGGATGTCAAGACAGGCGTCATTTGAATTTTGTGGCACATCTGCTCACTTATGGTATGCAGCTGGATGCAACCAAGATGGAAGAGTACAGTTACAACATGATTAAACATTATACTTTAAATATGAAAATGAATGAGGATCTGATTGTCTCTGATCTGCCCCATCAAATTTAAAATTGCTCTAGTGTTGGCCTCTTTGATTATTTTGAGCTCCACCAATGAAGTTGGGCAAAGGTTATTTTTTTCAGCCCTGTTTGTTTGTCTATTTGTGAACAGCCTGTAACTCACAATTTCTCATATAATTTTTTACAGAGGATTCATATCCTGATGGGCAAGAACTTATTCAATTATCAAAGTCATAGGTCAAAAGTCAAAGTCAGTAAAAATCCTGGAAAATTGGAAAAATCCCTATCCTTTAACATTGAGTGAATTTTGAAAAATTCATAACTCTATCAAAAAAGATCGAATTTCTTTTATATTTGACAGTCTTGTGTAGGATGGTATCCTCTATCAACCGACAACATTTGGACTGGATCTGATCCAGATTACAGATTTTTGGCCATTTAAATCTAACATTGAAAACCCCATTTAATGTATATTTTACATTATATCTTAATCAAACGTGCCCCAATCACTCTCATATTTGAAAGCGAGGTGCAGACTGGCACTTACTATCATCTGACAAAAATTGATCTGGATCTGATCCGGATTATGGCTTTTGTGTACATTTTAATTTAATATTGAAAAGCCCATTTGCTGATCATTTTGCATTACAACCTAAATAAAAAACTCACTCTCATTTTTCTATTATGGATTTACCTACACCACCAAAATTGGATGGAGGTTCCAATTTTATGCCTGTTTGTCTATCTTCCTGTTATCAGTCAGAAACCAAGTGCCAAAAAGCGATGAGAAATTGTGCATAGCCGTGATAACCAATGTTCTGTGAAAATTATCTGAAAAAGTATTCAGAAACCAAAAAAGTTGGAAAAAAAAATTATCTGAAAAAGTATTCAGAAACTAAAAAAGTTGGAAAAAAAAAAAACCTCACAACACCACAAAAAAATGTGATTCAAGTGCATGAACTAAACACATACTCCTGACATTTGATCACATCTAATTTAGCTTATGGAAAGTCACTTCAAACTGGACTTTGACCTTGAAGATTTTTTACAAGGTAAAAATTTGTCTAAATGGAAACTAGTGTTGGCGGAGGTGTGCGCTCTATGAGCGTGGCATTCAAATTATTTTAGATTCTCACTATTATTTTTTTTTTTTTGGTAGTTGTAGAAAATAAATTCCACTGTAAGCATGAAAGATGCATCAGCCCAGTTGTTTTAAAACATTACAAACTAATTTCCTTCATATATTATTTCAGAGGGACATAGATTTCTATTCTATGGTGTTGGGCTTGTATAACCATGTACATGCTAATTAATATACTGTACTGTGTTTGTGGGAAATTAAAGGTTTGGGGCATGGGAGTGTAGGTGGGAATCACCCTTGAAATTAAAACGCATCATATGCAGTCAGTCATAAAAAAGAAAAAAGATGGTTTTCTTATTTTTTTATGGTAATAGTCAGGGTTTCTCCAAGCAGGATTCCATTCCAGCACTCATACCATAAATAAATGAGGAGAAACACAGAAATTCAAATGACCACAGTCATGGATTTCTGTATATACACACATGTACGGTCAGTCAGTTTATGAGAGCTGCCAAGTCCAGATGGATTGACCATATACCACCATGATGTTTGTATTTCTAACTGTTGTGAATAAATTTCTAGACATATTCAGTCATTTGGACATGTTGATGTATCCATCCATTGACTTGTGTAACAAAAGCTGGCTGTAAAAGTGATGATTTGTGTTCGCAGTAATCCCTAGTTTCTCCACTTATTGAAAATGGAGGGATTGTATATACAAATAGCTGTAATTCTGAAATTGTTACTGCAGTATTTTTGTTTCAACCTTGAATTAAACCTAACAGTACACAACAATCACATCTTGATACATTGTGTCATTGTCTACGTATGTATGGATCTGACTGTATCTTAAAATGATCTTGTTTTTAACTTCTATCACTTCATAGAAAGTTGTTTTTTGCCAAAATGCCAAAATGGGACAATCAAGTTTATGTAAAATAATACATCTCCCAAACAAAAGACCCTTCTTCAGAGGAGTGTTAAATGTTAAAATAGATAAATACATGGTCATCTTATTCTGAAGCACTACTGTGGAGCATCAGGTCACACTGTGCACTTTAGAGGACCAATATGACCCCAGTACTGGACCCAGGAGAGAGCAGAGCTCTGGGGCGGGTTGGTGCGGGCTTCCAGCAGTGCTCGGCCTTCATTAAGACACAGCAGGACTGTGTGGGAAATACAGGACATCCAACGCAGCAAAGAGACAAATGGGGAGGGACGGGAGGGAGTGTTTTGGTCTGTGAGAAAGTTTTTGTTCTTTCAAAAGTCAGGAAATTTCCTCTTATCACCTCACCTTGAATTTGCGCATAAAACTTCACATCAAGTTCAAAATTCAGGCTGATTGATGTCTTTACGCACTTGAAATCCAACTCGGTTTTCTAACTCTTGAGGTGATAGGTGACATATTAAGTAATCAATTGTTTTGCATTAAACACTGGTGGGCACAGTTCTGCTAATTAACACAGCTAACTTTTGTTGGTGGATTTGCTTTTCATCTAACACACAGTAAAATCACCAGTGTTAAATTAACACTGCCGATGCACAATTGGTCCACGGAGGGATTTCAGTGCACAGTACATTCACCAGTGGGAATGTACTGTGCACTGAAATCCCTCCGTGGACCAATTAAATTTACTGCAGCTACCTTTTAATCAGCTGAAAATTCCTTGAATAAAGTTTTAACACTCAATTCATGTTCCTGCTGGAGCTTATAGACTAATCTAGGAAGTGAAATTGACACATTGTGTTAAGGCTGCGAACATCACATTGAGGAGATGAAGAAGCATGAGGTCAAGCCAAGGCAATAATTATTCATCCATTTTCTGTACCCGCTTATTCCAGTTAAGGGTCATAGGTTTGCTGGAGCCTATCCCAGCAGTCACTGGGCGAAAGGCGGGGTACACCCTGGACAGACTGCCAGTCTATCGCAGGATCAGGCGTTAATTAGATTATTAAAATTATTTTCCATTTGTATTTTTATTTTATAATATTTCAGATTAATTTAATACTTTGTGTTCTGTCAATAAACTTAAATTTGTTCATTTAATATTGAAGTAGATCTTGATCATCATGTTGCTAAACCTCTTTGGGAACCTTCATGTTTATGCTACAACATGTTAAAACTTTAGCTCTTTACGTTTGGTTTTTGGTCTTATAGATATTGAAAAAACACAAACAAACTGGAAGAAAATTCACATTATAAAAGTTAGTTGGAGCGAACAGCGTTTACCTGTGATGAGACCGAGACCTAAGAACCATCATTCCTGGTCTCATTCATCACCTCCAGTCAACTGCTTTTCGCTGATAGTGAAGCAGATTTCTCCCCATCACCAACACCAAACCTCCTGCCCCACCAGGCACGGACCCCCTGATGACTGTAATATCCATGCCATCACTCATTTAGCTGAGCGAGTGGCAGATTTATGACGCATCCAGCTGAGGGGAAGATCTGTGGAGATACAGGGGGTTGAGGAAAGGAGAATGCAAATGAATGGCTCCTTAAACACAGATAGGCCTGTGGGTGGAGGAGACCAGGCTTCTTTTAGGTCTAATTACATGGAGATTATAGGATTAGTAAATAACTTGCATTGGAGGAGCAGTGGGAGTCGCCCCTGTTTTTTACTGGTTATACACATTTTTAACATGGTGGCATCTCACATGAGTTGATACCAGCGATATTCTTTTTTGTAAAAACAACAACAACAACAAAAAAGAACGTGGAAATCTTGTGAAAATTTCACTCTTCCGGTGTTTGATGTTTTGTGATGCATTTGCATTGCCTGTGGGATGTGCCGCCACAGTGTCCCGGATTATCAGGGCTGACTTTTAGTGGCAGAAATACTTCCCTAATTTGTCTTTCAAAGCCTCGCCACTCTTTGAATGAAATCAATACGCGTAACATCAAAGCGTCACTGGATCAGCTCCGGATCAACATCTTGCGTAAAGTGACAACTGCACCATGTAATCTTGTGTTTAGTGTATTCAGCCCATTCTTATTTAAATAGGCACAACTTTATCCTGTGGAACCCAGGTGGGTTGTGAAAAGGCAGTGATTGAGGTTTTATTTATAATTGGAGTGAAATTAAGGCATCTTCATTTTAAAACTTTATTTATCCCCAGTCAGACATTTTATTCAATCATACAAAGAAAGCATTTGTAAATCTGCTGTAGCATTGACTGTACAGAAACAATGTCATATAAAGTGCAAATATATGAAACCTGGTGAAACTAGTAAATTTTTATTTGTCAATAAAAAATTTTATTTTCCTTCCTTTTTTACATTTTTCCATCTATTTTCAAACTGAAACAGATATATCTACTGTACAACATTCATTTGCCATTGACTGATTTACAGCCCCAAATAAGAAAATGTTGGAATGGTATGGAAAATAAAAAGCCCCCCCCCCCCACCCCCCCAAAAAAAACAAAAACAAACAAATGAAAAACAAACAAAAAGTGATTCGTATATTTACGTTCACTTTATTTCATTGCAGACATTGAGAACCCAAGATATTTCAAATTTTGTGCGGTGAACTTAAATTTATTTGTTCCTACACATCCATTCCTGCATTTCAGGCCAAATTCTAAAAAAAAAAAAAAAAAGTGGGATGGGGCAATTTAGGGCTAAGATAATGAGGTTAAAAAAATAAATAAATGCATAACATTCATTCATTCATCCATTCATCTCCTACCGCTTAGTCCAATTAAGGGTCGCGGGGGGCTGGAGCCTATCCCAGCAGTCATAGAGCGTGAGGCGGGGTACACCCAGGACAGAACGCCAGTCTGTCGCAGGGCTAAATGCATAACAATTTTATTTCAAACGGGTGTACACATGTATGTATGTATGTATACACTGTATCTTGAGAAACATCTTGCAATGAAGTAGAAGTCAAAAGTTTAAGAATCACTGCAGTGTTTTTTTTTTTTCTTTTCCATACTGTGCCAACTATTTCTGACTCACGGCTTTAACTGAATTTCAAAGGTCTCAACTTGCCGTCATTCTCTCATATCTATCTTTTGAATGAAATCCATCTGGCTGTAAAAGATATATTTTAGTGTTTAATATTTATGGAGGTGTGTACTTCCACAACTCATTATATTCTGTGAGTGTGTGTGTGTGTGAGTGAGTGAGTGTGTGTGAGTGTGTGTGCGCTAGGCATGTGAATCTCATCACTGACAAAGATTTGATATGCATCTCGATACACTACCAGCGATACGATACTGACAATACGATGTGATACAATTCACCCCTATTCCTGATTCGATGTGATTTGATATGTATTTGATGGCGATTCAATTCCTCACATGGCGATACGATGCGATTCAACATGATCCAAACAAATTATACCAAAAATTTAAATAGAACATAAGAAGCTGCAATTCAATATGGTACTATGGTATTCTTCTTCTTCTGATTATACTCAAGGTTTTACTCCTTATAAGCAGTAAATTTACCAGATTCAACATTAAGGAACAGGAATCATTTCCCTCATATTTGGAACCTGTTTGATCAGAACTTAAACAGTAAACAGTCAGACAGCATCACTCTCAACGAGTGACTTAACGTGAGTCACTCATCGACAGAGTACCATCTTGGCAAAAGTAATTTGAGATACTTTTCTCACCAGTTTTGTGGACTTAGGGGATGCAGTGACATTCTTTCCAAATGCTCTGCGTCTTGTCAAGTTTCCTATCTTTTTTTTTTTTTTTTTTTTTAAAAGCCAAAATAATTCCAAGCGCCTGATTTAAATGTTTTAGGTGCGTCAAAAATCTCCTAAAACTGCTTGCGCCGTTGTTGCTGGCCTCCATTTTAAAATATATTTGTTGCTGTAGAAATGTGCTTTCAGGCTTCCATCCATGGTGCATTCAATGTGCGTCAGAAAAAAATTGATGCAAGCACGCATCGACCGATCCATCGCGATTTCATCCGTCAAATGAATTGATTCACACTGAATGAATCGATACACTCGCATTGCACGTTTGTACCTAGATACCGATTTGTATTGATTAATCTCCACAACCCTAGTGTGCGCATGTGTGTTTTTTTGTGGATCATGTTGCAATGTTTTTTTGTTTCGTTTGCCTTACATGACACAATGCTAAAATGTTTGTGTTGACAAAGCTAATTTTGTTGAATGTCTTAAAAACAATTAAATATCATTTGCACGACAGTAATGAAACTAACACTCAGGCCCATACGTATTTAGGTTGTGACACATTTTTTTTTTTTGTAATTTTGCTTCAGTACGTACACAACCATAATGGAGTTGAAATGAAACAATCAATATCATACAAGAAAATTGATTACATCTTGGCTCCAGTCTCCTTTGTCCCTTCTGGCAAGCTACAGCAGAAATCTTGCATATCCTTAAAAAATTTAAATCTGACTGTGTGTGCTAGTCCACCATGAAGCTCCATAACTGGTGATGCAGCAGACAAAAGCTGAACAATGCACTGTTTCTGCAATCACATCCATAGAAGTTGATGATAGCTTCAGAGTTGTCTACGTGTCTTGGTGGCTTCCTGCTCTTGCCTCCTCTTTCCATCATCACTCACTTTTTGTAAAGTGTCTAATCCAGTCCATTCCTCATACAGTACCGTACTGTTTTTATTTCTTGAGGACTGATGTTAGTGAAGTCCAAGACACATTCAGTGACACTGAGATGTCAATGCATGTGTGATGGATAAGTGGCTACTTTCAGGAGGTGGGCATGAACCAGCTGTGTGCCTGGTTGATTGCCACCTAAGCCTCAGGGTGGTTGTGTAGTATGTTGGGTGTGGCAGTACACGCCACCACCATATGCTCCCATATCTGACCAGTACCTCTCCAGGTCCACTGATCCATCAGATCTCAAAAGTGAAGCAGAGTAGGCACTGGATTAATATTCAGCTGGAAGTTCACTTTGGAACATCAGGAGTTTCAGGGATGTTTCTCCATGCAGAACTGGCGTTACATCAATAAAGACATCAGCATAAAACCTAGGCCAAATCTTAATGCAGATATGTGTTGCATCAACTATGATGACGCTGTGTGATTGGGAGCAAACAAAAACAACAAAAAAAACTGTCCATCCAGGTGTTTATGGCCATCTGGTCACCTCGTGCATTGGAATTGTACATGATTCCAACTGCCAGCTTTCTCAGCTTTTGAGAAAAGAATAAAAAATGTTGGGATACCTCCACATCTGATTTGGTTTATCTACAGTGGGGTTTACCTGGGTCCACGGTACCTCTTCCTGAAGACATGCCCATCATCCCGCTTGGCACAAACATGTTTGATGACAACCTGAGAGCAGTCTTCACATTTCACCGTGCAGCACCAGTGAAATCTGCAGTTACAGCTGCTCACCACCTCTCTGCGTTTCTCTTCCACCCTCAGGCCGCATTCATGACACAATCTGCGGCAGCTCCGTTTCTCCCACGGCGTCAGGCCCTCTACATTCTGCAGACATTCCCGGCCCTCGGTACCATACAGCCCCAGGCTGCTGTTCTTCTTACAGTAGTCTGGAGAATCCTCCAGATAGATGAGCTCTGTCTGTGCGATGTTGCCGAATGCGTCCAGAATGATACCATGGTTATCAGCACTGTTACCGGCCCTGATGTGCTTTTTATCTAAGTCCAGTTTTTGGGCCTGGCTGTGCTTGGCCTTCAAGTAGTTGCCAACTTCCCTGAAATCGGACACTTGGGTCCAGCACGTTTGAACGCTGCAGCTCTCGGACATACCATGACATCTGCAGATGCGCTTCATTGTTGCTTTCACAGCCTACAAGAAAGCAGAGGTCATTAAGTGCTGCCATTGATTGGAGATTTATAACATCAGATAAAGCACAACACACAGAGGCTAAAAACTTAAAGCCTTAAGCTGTTAGTTTCATTGTAGATAATCTGTCAGTTACTTTTAGAATTGTTCAGTTGCATTATTTATTAACAGAATGTGTGAAAAATGATCAAATGCTTGTTTAAACTTTATACAAAGTGCACACACAACTTCAAAATACTTGATTTGTCCACCAAGCAAGTAATTTATAGTGTTATAGGGGGAATGTAGTCAAATCTTCATCCAGTTACGCAAAGACAGTTTGTACCCTTGAGCTTTTTCATGCTTGAATTTTGTATGACAGATTAAAAAAGAATTAACGCTTCTTTATATGAAAAGTTCTAAAATGATGCCCTTTAAACTCACAGTGAAAATGAATCTCTCCAACATTACATTAATTAAATAAAAATATATATATGTAAAATCCAAAACAATGGGTTGTGTAAGTATGGATACCATTAAGTATAACACAACAAAACTAAACCCAAACCTCTTTTCATCAATGAAGCCAAGCGGGCTTGAATGGTCACTTCAGGCTTGCATCAAAGGTGAGCACATTGCCATAGAAGCCCATGTTAAAAATGACTCACTTCAGAGGAGAAATAAACATGTCTACAGCCTGGTACAAAAAAAAAAAAAAATGCTTTTGGACTCGATAGCTAGTTTCCCCGACACAACAACTATATAGATTAAAAAAGTTCATCTGTCTAAAGAAAGCAGGAGGTAAAAGATAAATTAGTCGTATTATACTTAAAGCTGTCCATACTTATGCAAGCCATTGTTTGGGTGTGTATTATCTATAATAATAGCCAAGTATTCTCTCAATTTATTTTTTCAATCTATGTATTGATTATATTTTAACTTTTTATATTTTTTCTATCTGTAATATTTTACCATCATTATCACCATCAATTACTCACTTTTTAATTTTAATGCTTGGTTGCTGTCTTTTATTGGTTATTTGTTATCTGTACTGGTGAGCTGTGAGATGCCTGAATATCCCCTTGGGGATTATCTATCTATCTGTCTGTCTGTCTGTCTGTCTGTCTGTCTGTCTGTCTGTCTGTCTGTCGATTGATCGATCGATCTACCTACCTACCTACGTGTGTGTGTGTGTGTGTGTGTGTGTGTGTGTGTGTGTGTGTGTGTGTGTGTGTGTGTGTGTGTGTGTGTGTACAGTATGTGTGTGTGCATATGGAAAATGGAAAGTTGATAGGACAGATAGTTTTTGGAGAAATAAGCAATTTTAACTAACCAGTAAACAATGGATGTTGTGCTGCAATGCACCATGGGAGTTTGGGGTTTGTGGGTTTTAAATGTTATTGTGGTTCATGTTAGTTTAACAGTGTTGTTAGTGTTATTGATTTATTGTTTTTGTAGTTGAATTGGTTTAGTCACTTTAGTTAAGTCTCATGTTGCTGTTACCATGAGTGAGTTAAGTTTCATGTTGCCGGTACCATGAGTGAAAACTGTAGTGTGTTTGATGTCTTCTGCCACCATCTCTGTTGATGCCTGTCTAAAATTAGAAGCACCTACTTGCAGCAGAATGCGGGAAAAACAAAACACTGTGCATGCACGCAACTTCGATCACACAGAAACTTTGGAGAGCTGACATTTGCCGTTTAGTATGCTTATGTATTTTGGGTCAAGGATCAACACTGCCAAAATGGAACATTAGTAAGTAAGTCCCTTCGGCTGCTCCCTTGTTTGCACTCAGGGTTGCCACAGCAAATCCAAGGTGGATCTGCATGTTGGATTTGCACAGGTTTTACGCTGGATGCCCTTCCTGACGCAACTCCACATAACATGGAGAAATGTGGCAGGGGTGGGATTTGAACCTGGAGCCTTCTGAACTGAAACCAAGCACATTAACCACTTGGCCACCTTTGATAGGACTAATATTTTTGGAGAAGTTACATATTAGCTAACACTGAACAATGGAAGTTGCAAACTACATTCTGGACTCTCACACCAATCCAGCAGGAGGCGGTAAGTCATATTTATATTAAAAGCGTGAGTGTGGTGAGTGATTTTATTTCGTAAGGTCAGTGTAATTCCATAATATAATTGTAAATATATTAAAAAAATACATGGATGACACAAGAAAATGAAAACACTTACGTATTTCCACTGTGGTCCATTTAAAAATCAAATGACAAAATAGAAGTAATAATAATAGCATGTATATGATAACAAGAACCTAAACAATTTATAAATACATTGACAGTAAATTAACATTTAAGAAAATGTAATTAACAGGAAATAACAAGGTTGAGTTCCTCTTCTAAAAATTGTTGAGGTCTAAGGTTCCAAAAACATTCTGGACTCACACACCATTCAAATTCATTATACAAGCTCTGCTTAATTTATCACCACCCTTGAAAAATGTCAGCTGCCTATTTTATAAACACTACCCATTCTAGAGTCTGTAAATCCCCATGAGCAATGCAATAGTTGTTATTGTTGTTACTGTCAAAATGTCTTAATCAAGATTAATGAATTATAGAACACAATGTGCCTCAAAAATAATGAACATTATTCTCACCTCTTGGTACCCTTTACCCTGGTCTGTCCACGGTAATTGTATAAACATTAGGCCAGAATTTTATTTAATTTTTTATAGCACCAATAAAAATAATGCAGAAATCTGTTATAGAAGCAATGTGCTTTAATAACTGTTGCAGAAATATCTAAAATGTGTGTGGGACTTTGGGGACACATGTGAAGTAACAGACCTTTGGTGGACTTTTGCACTGAAATGCTTGTTTAAGCCTTAATAATCACTAATTAAGTAAGTACAACACAGGTTCTCTTAAAAGGGGTAAAAAATATTTAAAAATATTTGGTTCATGATGTTTTTCAGACAGCTCTGACCTATGAAGGAGTAGATTTTTTTTTTAAGAATGTGGTCTTACTGTAATAATGACTAAAGGGGTAATGTGCAAAATCACTTTTTATGTACCTTTTGCAGTTTAAATGTGCTTAATGTTCAACATCTCGAAAACACCACATTTGTATGAGTATTTTCTTTGGCATTCTCATGTTTCAAACATCATTTTGGATGGGCACAGTTTGTTTGGGGCCCTTTTGACATATCTAAGAAGTGCCCCAAAATACTCAAATTTTACCTCAGATCATTACGACCCCCCCACCCCAAACACACACATACAAACAGACACTGCTGCATTTGAAAATCATAGAGGAAAAAACCCCGATATGGATGAAAAGTAGTAATAATAACAGCAATAATAGAGGTAATACAAAATATATGGGTTTGGTAAAATAATAATAATAATAAATGTAATCACAGTTGTCAGTTGAATGATGAACAAGTCATATAGCATGCACACAGAATCCTGCACTGACTGTAGCTGTTCTTTTATTTGGATTTTATTATATTTAGATATCAGAGGGAGCAAATCAAATGGAACATTTTGGTGACAGAATGAGTTTCCATTTAGCACAAGATGTTATATCTTCCTTTTGATACGGAATCTCTTTCAAAACACAAGTGTTTCAAAATGTTACCAAACTGTGTCATGAGTTTACATCACTGATTTACAAAGAAAAAGTTCAAAGTTAAAACGGTTTTCCTATCATCCCCAGCCACACATTCTAGCCATTCTTTGATTTCAGTTTTGCTATCGATTCGGTTGTATGTTTCGTCCCGTATTTGCACACATAGTAAGAATTATGATTCTCCCTGTAGTTGCTGGCTTACAGTAACTTATCTAACACTGGCGTGAAGATGGGTACCAGAAAGCAGAGTGCATCAATGTGCACCTGATGTTCAGCAGGTGGCAGACAAACTATTTGTATATTCAACCACAGGTGTTCTTAATTTTTCTTTATCCAGCCAGTGCCTACTAACATCCACCAGGTGGCAGACACATCTATGGGATATTACATGGATACAACACAAGTGCTTTTTCAACTTATCCAGTGCAACAAAGTTAATAACTCGCTTAATTTAATAAGTTATAAGATGATAACTTTTATTGTTTTTGATTTGTTGCCTTCAAAATATGGCTGGAATGGACTAACCCGCTAATCACTCATTGACTCACTTACCCTCTCATCCAAAAGAAGGAAAAAAAAAAAATTCCAGTATAAAATCCCATCATGTCAGAATTGTTTCTTTGTTTTTCAGAGGAAACTTTTCCTTATTGTTGTTGCATGTGCTTGCTCTTGTAGTGAGGAAGGTCTGTACCTTACTTTTATATATACTACTTTGTTGTTACTTGCTGATTTCTGTGTAGGCTCTCAGTTGTCCAGGTGGTTTCCATAGTAGAGAAGCTTGAATCTTCGACTGGACTGGGTTGCTTGAAGCGAGGACGTTTTGCTTCTAATCGCAGAAGCTTCCTCAGCAAAATTTCTTGCTCTGGTAGTCTGATTTCTGTCTTGACTCTTGTAGAGAAGAACAAGAGAAGAACAAGACTCTCTACAAGAGTCAAGACAGAAATCAGACTACCAGAGCAAGAAATTTTGCTGAGGAAGCTTCTGCGATTAGAAGCGAAACGTCCTCGCTTCAAGCAACCCAGTCCAGTCGAAGATTCAAGCTTCTCTACTACATTACTTGCTGATATCTAAATACATTGTGTTGAATGAATTCAACTTTGTAATGAACTTTTACATTTCAACAAATTTGGTTTGTACATCAAATTAGACCATGATTGTCTTTGTAAATCATGTCAAATGATTGATCCATTATCAACTCAGTTCATGATTGCTTCGCAGGCCAATAAACTGATTGAACAACTTATATTTTCATGTGTATATGCTTTATTATGAAATAAAGAAAACTGAAACACCAAATGGGAAAACTGCTCTGATTTGGCTTTGCTTCTTTAGCAGCTTAGGTTGTGTGTCTATATAACTTCTTCTTTTTTTTTTCATCCCAAGCACCAGCACCTCTTTTAATTTCTCAAAAATAGAATGGAGCGCATGCAGCTGACATCACAAAAACAACAACAACAACAACAACAAAAATCTGCACCCAGGATCTTTTTCTTTTTTTTCACAGCAGACCATTTTTTGAGTGCTTTTAACTTGAAAATCCCTGAACTTTTCAGAAAGACACTGTGATGTCACTGCAGTGCCTTTTCAAGCTGACATGAAGAACGGATTATTTTTGATTTATGCAACACAAACAAACAAACAAACAAACAAAAAAAAACTCATCTGTGACAGCAGATTGGACAGACACTTGCTTATGGCTGTGCATGAGTACTTTTTTTTATCACATACATTATAAGCTAGTCATTATATGTTTATTGTTGTCATAGAAACAAATCCCACAATAAGCAGTTTTTCCATGCTGAAAACACTAAAATCACTGGGAAGAGGTGTTTGTGGGCATGTCTCAGTGCTTTTCTGACAAAAAACCCCAATATACACTCAAAAAATGGCCCTTTGGATGAACTCAGTTCTATTATGTTCAGGATTTCCATCTAATAAATATAGGTAGCCCCAACTCAAATAAAACACACCCATGTAATTGAGTTGGGACTACATATATTTGTTAGGTGGAATCCAATGCATTGAGTCACTTTTTTGAATGATCACTGAAAAAAAAATGACTCATTGGATGAACTCAGTTCAATTATGAGCAGGATTTCCATCTAATAAATATATGTAGTACCAACAAAAATTAATTAAATGATCTGGCATGGATGCACTTTATTTGAGTTGGGGCTATTAGATGGAAATCATGCTCATAATTGAATTGAGTTCAATTGAGTTCAGTCAGTTTTTTGAGTGATCACTCAAAAACCTGACTCATTATCCAATGCATCAGTTTTTGTTGAGTGTATGGAGACCAGGCCTGAGACAACAGCATCCTGAACCCACCATGGTGACTCCAACCCAGTGACATTATCACATGCAACATGGTTTACCTACCATGAGTGCATGTTGGGCTGCATTAAACTCCTTTACATTGAAAATCCATCATTCAATCATTAAAAATACAAGCTCAGGCTCCATTCATCACCTGATTTGGTGTTACATCTAAGATTGTCAGAGTCTATCTGGCCTTGAATCTTGTGTTGGACCAATGTGGACTATGGAGGTTTCCGCGTTTACTTACCAGCCGCCCGGCCTCGTTGTTGTGCAGGTTGACAGCAGCCCTGGAGTCCTGACCTGTCTCCTGTGCGTCCACATACTGTTTGGAAATCCTCTCCCCAAAATCTACATTGTCACTGCAGCCTCCCCACAACCAGCTGTGCCCACCTGAACACACAAACTCCAAATGAGAATCAAGATGTCTCCATGAGAACTGACACCTCAGTGGGAAAACAGAGCAAATAAGAATATTTTGTGACGTATTTTACAGCCTCACCCAGTTTGCCATTTCTTGAAACATCACAGCCGCAGTCATCAAGATCTCCCAGGCTACAGTTCCGTGTCAGAGTGTACATGACCCCTGCTGCACTGATGGCATGGACAAAAGATGTCTCTCTGGTGGCTGTAAAAGAGGATGACCATCACATTCAGACTGAGCATCGTCGATACAATACAATTACAATAAGGATACTTTAATTGAAATTAGTATAAGCATTAACAAGAGGTTAAATACGAGTAAACAAAATTGTTTAATAATCATGTATTAATGGTGTTCATGTTCATTAATGCATTATTAAATTGAAATAACAGTGAGTGAAGTATTAGCTGTTTTTAGTAAACATTTAAGAATGGTGTTCAGTATCTGTAACGAAAAAGGTGGTAGTGTGTGTATTTATTGTAATTTTTATGCTTACTTACTCCAACCTGCATTTCTGATCACTAAATGCAAAATGTGTGTTGTGCATGCACATGGAAGTTCATAGGAATGTGCACAAAATATTGCATTTAACATTTTGTATGATATCATACAAAACACAAGAGAATGTGCAGCGTAGTCTATTGAAAAGTGTAAAAGCAGGGATGCATACACTGCGCACACACACACACACACACACACAAATGCTGAACTATAAGAGTATCATTTCAAGATAAAGGACTGGTAGCCAATAAACCATTGTTATTCTAGCCCACATAATGAGGAAATATGTTTTTCAGAAAATATTGATGTGATTTCAAGATGTTTTAACAATGTTATCATGATGTGCACAATAACAAATACTTAGCTGATCAATATAAGCTTTGGCTCACTGCTCCCAACCCCCCTCAGTTATGAAGTTGTGAAAATGATTTCATTCAATCAAATGGTATGAGTGAGAATTTGATTACATTATAAAGCCATCACATGACAGATTCATATAAGCTTTGCAACATCTTTGTAGCCCTGTTGGATACAGGGTGTTTTTCAAATTACTGTGTTTCTGATTACCTTGACCTTTGACCTCCTCCATAAGTAAATCATCTGGAGACATTCATCCAAGGTATTCCTGCCATGTCTTGTGAAAATCTGATCACCCATTTCAGAGTAATTTTGTACACATACAAAATGCAAAAAATGTTATTCGAAGAAAAAAAAACTAAATTATTAAAATGATTATTATTTGTTATTATTTACAGTGGACCACAATGGGAATAATTGTGTTGTCCTTGTCAATTTTGTAAATGTGCATTATTATATGTATGTTATTGCCAAATAAAATTCGTGATGACACTATGAAAAGTAATCTATGGTTCGTGATACCATCACGCAAACCATGCAGACATTATTGCGACCAATTTTCTTCATTGTGCGTAACTGCAGCAAAGGGCCAAACGCACCGCTCCTCAGTCCTTTCAGCTGGATCGCGCTGTCGGGACAGTTCCATCTGTCCCACGCAAACTGGTGTTTGCACTCCTCCATCCCGGTGTGTGCGCCAGCCTGCACGCTGCTCGCGTACGTGAGAAAAGCCTGCAGGATACGCGCACGTGTCATTATTTTAGGCCAAGTTTAGATTTGCAGTGTTGGATTTGCAGTGTTGCCAGAAAAAAAAAAGATCTTTTTTTTTTGTTTTCTTTTTACCTTTGGTCCCGCCATAAGAAGGTTACTGGCGATCCTGAGAAAATTATATAAAACAAAAGAATTAAGATTAATCTGTCATTAAACGTGTAAACATGTGAACAATCAATAGTATTCTTACCAAGCGTTACCGGGACACATAGTGGAGAAGAGGAACGACAGGAGACAAATTGGCGCATGCATTTTGCTCGAAGTTCGCCCCCAGGAGAAAAAAAGATGTGCTGAATTTGTGCCGATGCGCTGCAACATTTAAGTGACTGAAGAACAAACTACTTCTTTGTCCTGCGTACAACAAGAGAGCCGATTGGACGGCCAGTGACAGGAAACGCCTACGCGCACTTCAAAGGGTGGGCACTAAAAGTGATAGTTTTATTTTCTAAGGACATAAAATAAATGATTACCTTTAATAATAATAATAATATGAAGAAGAATGAACAAATCAGTCAGAATTTTGCCATCAAACCGAGTCAGAGGTAATAGAAAAATATTTATTACTGTATGTCACAGGTCAAGTGGAAAAAATACAAATATTAGTGTTTTTCCACAAATTGTTAAACCCAAGCAAATATTCCCCCAAAGAATCACAAACCAATATGACGTATTCTACTGAAGCGAGCGCGCACAGGGAATGCGTAAAAACAAAACGCGGTTTATATTACATCCAATATGTTAAAGTGCATTATATAAATCAGTCAGTTTGTGTAACAGTTGTGGAATTCGACACGCTTTCCAAATACTGGAAGTGTTTAGCGCGCAAAAGCAGATGTGAAACGTTGACAGGTTGAGTCTGATCAAATGAGTCTGTGCGCGCGCTGCCTGCGCTTTGATTTGCCCTGCTGTCTTTTTCCGCTGTCTTTTGGCGCACAGTAATACTTGGTAACAGTCCGCGTGCACTTATCACACATGACTGTGCAGCACCAGTGGAATTTGCAGTTGCAGCTGGTGATGACCTCGGCGCGTCTCTCCACCACCCTGAGGCCGCACTCGTAGCACAGTCTGCGGCAGCTGCGCCTCTCCCACTGCGACATGTTCTTGTTTCCTTTCAAACACTCACGGCCCACTGTGCCGTGGAAGCCCAGGCTGTGGTTCTCGATGCAATAATCCGGAGAATCCTCCAGGTACACGAGCTCCGTGCGCGCGATGCTCCGGAAAGCATGCGCGATGGCAGCACGGCTGTCCGCGCTGTTCCTCGTCGGCCTCTTGTCCATGTCCAGTTTCCTCGCCTGTGCATATTTCATCTTCAGGAAGTTTCCCACCTCTCTGAAATCGGCCAGCTGCATCCAGCACGTTTGGATGCTGCAGCTTCCGGACACTCCGTGACACTTGCACGTTTTCCTCATGGTGGCTTTAATCGCCTGCCAGGAGAAGTGACACATTTGGAAAGGAGATCGTCAAACCTGCGTTCATTGTATTTAAAAATTGCATATATGCGCAATTACTGTTTTGAACAGGAAAATCGAGTTAGTCCATATAATTTTTAAAAACACATTAAAACAATTTCTTACGAGTCTGCCAGCCTCATTGTTGTGCAGGTTAACTGCTGCGCGCGAATCGTGCCCGTTTTCCAGCGCATCCACAAAATGTTTGGAGATCTTCTCTCCAAACGCCGCGTTGTCACTGCAGCCTCCCCAGATCCAGCCTTTGCCGCCTGCGTATTCAAAAATACGAAATATTAAATTTAAATTACAACAAAACATGTCAGTTTCATTTATTTAATAACACAAATTGCTGAGAATTAATATAATTCCAAATCGGAAATAAAACTGCCTGCAGCTCTCGAAAAAAAAAAAAAAAAAATCGCCTGTTGTTTCCAGATAATCTAACTTGTTTCTAAGTATTAAACAGGAGCTGTACGTGAACTGTCTTTAGATTTACTGGTGTAAACATCGACTTTGATAACGTATAACCGACCTGGTTGTCCGATTCTGGAGTCATCACAGCCACAGTTTTCAAAGTCACCCATACTGCAGTTCTTTGTGAGCGTGTACATCACCCCTGCTGCGCTGATGGCATGAACAAAAGATGTTTCTCTTGTGGCTGAATAATAGACAACAGGGGCAAACGGAGTGTTAATCTTTGATATCATATTGGCTACATGGAGGCATAATGGTTGTGCGTAAAGGTTGTGCGTAAAGAATGCATAAAACGTTCATAACCGCCCATATTTTAGGCAGCGGGTTTTAAAATACAAGATACATGTTTATCTGAATCCCCTGGACCGTAGATGTGCTCTGGAGCAGTCAGCATATTTGCTCAAGTGCACTTGGGCAGAGTTGACAGTGACCAAACGCGTGTCTTTACGCACGATCGCTGACTTACCACTTCTCAGGCCGTTATGTGTGGATAACTGGAGAGCGTTCTCTGGACAATTCCACTTGTCCCACGCGAACTGATGTTTGCACTCGCGGATGCCGCTTTGCGCGCCAATCTGCACGCTGTTGGCATACGTTAGAAAAGCCTGGGGAGAGTAAACATAGGGGATTGTTATTCTTTATGTCTATTAATAAGTGACAAAAAGAAAAAAAAATCCTCTTAGGCAATGTTTATATTTACCTTAGGTCCAGTCATGAGGAAATTATTCACTGTCCTGCAAAATGACAAGAAAATAAATATTAATTAAGTTTTTTAATGCTTTAAAAAAAATAAAAGTAAGGCACATACCATGCAGATGCAGACTGAAAATAACAGCACAAAGCCAAAACTGTCAGCAAATTCAGTGTTGCCATATTTTAAAGAAAGAGTGGCGTGTGCTGTTCCAGAAGTGAGCACGGGGAGAGAAGAAGCCAAGTGAACATCTGGCCCAGAATGCACGCCGATGATATTTATAGGATCTTTCCCTTCTGATTGACAGTTTTGTTGTGCGGGTAGCGTTTCGCTGTGAAAACACATCGATGACGACATTGATTGCTGCGTCCTACAGACAAATGGGAGCCGTCGGCGCATAACTGCACTTCAAAGAAGTGAAGCAGACGCTTAACCTCCTCACTCATTCACCTGCCCTTCATGACAAATAAACTCATGAAAATGTCGATTTATTAAATATTAAACTCTTGAAGCCGAGGCGGATACGTCATAAAGTGAATATATGGATATGGTGATGTAACTGAGTTATACACGTCATCCTTCATGTTTAGCAGAAAGAAGGAAAAAAAAAAACTTTGGGGAAATGACCCCAGTGTCCCACAGGGGGACACAAGGTGACTACAAAGCCATAAAGTCTTTGAGCAGCTGAATGTATATAGTCATGTAAATAACGCCTCACACATCACCGACATTGGCATCATCCCGATAATAGGATAATAGATGTTTCCTGGGAAACAACTCGGTGTGAAAACAGTCTGGAATTTACAACAGTAAACACAAATAAGAGGCCTGTTTAAAACTGTGTCAATCCCATTCCAACCAACACTTTAAAAATTTGTTAAAACTATGCGCGTAAAATAAGAAATCAGACATGATCCAGTATAGTTCCGCATCACGTGTGTGTGGGTGTGTTCCTGCTGATTATTTTGCTCGAACCTATAATCAATAATAATGAACAGTCATTACTCCAGTTTCTGTGCTTTCACAGGATGAATTAATGTGACAGCATTAAAATTTTTAAATCATGTTAATCTGCTGTAAACCACTCAAAATTCTCCTGCAAACAACAGTTCACTCAGCGCGGGACACAATGGACAGATGGATGGAGGAGGTCCTCCCACAGCTGCTGAAATGTAGGTGAGGATAATCCCACTAATTACACATCAGGACGTGACTGAAAGCTACAGAGACGCCCAAAGCCTATAATAAAGCGATTATTTGGGAATTTGTGCGCCCTCAACGATTTTAATGACATCTTAATAACCTGCAAATTTGTTCATCGAAACTCAAATCACGTGAGATTGTTTGACGTGATTTGCACACACACACACACACACACACACACACACACACACACACACACACACACACACACACACACACACACACACACACACACACACACACACACACACATATATGTATATAATTTTTTAAAAGGTGTTTGGAGTGTTTTTTTTTTTTTACGCACCCGTGCGTATTCTACAGCAGCTTTCAAAGGAAGCACCAGGGTGAG
This sequence comes from Thalassophryne amazonica, assembly GCF_902500255.1. Lineage (NCBI taxonomy): Eukaryota > Metazoa > Chordata > Actinopteri > Batrachoidiformes > Batrachoididae > Thalassophryne > Thalassophryne amazonica. The sequence goes on along the minus strand of NC_047113.1, from coordinate 17,108,741 downwards.
GAGGTCTGAATTAACACTTAAAATAACACTCGTCTTAATTAAATTGTTCTACCGGGGATATCAGACACATTAAGCGGCTCAGGACGCGCCGATGGCTGATTTACAGCGATGGAGGGTGAGAGAAATCCAGCAGTAAAGGATCAGGAGGTGACGGCCTTCACACAGGCTGAATGCGGGGTGACAGGTCCGGAGACGCCAGGCATCACTCACCTGGAAATCACCGTCAGCCTGTTTTAATGGAATGGATCGAAATGGACTCACATGGAATGTTTTATGTATCTCCAAGAAGATGTAGTAAGTCATGTAAAATAGTAAAATAAACTGTAAATCAAAGTTATATAAAAGGGTGCAGCTGCACTGAGATGTTCTCCAATAAATATGCACACAAGCAGGCGCTTAGATATAACTCTTCAAATGACACTTTCACTTGTTTAAATGGGAAACAGAATACACAAGCTCAAATCAGAAAAAAAAGTTGGGATGAAATGGGGAAAAAGCTAAAAAAAACAAAGTGCTTTTTTTTTTTTTTACTTTCACTACTGCTTTATTGCACAGTATAAACCCAAGTTTTTTAATGTTCTGTGTGGACAACTTTATTTCAGTTGCTATATACATCTATTCCAGCATTTAAGGTTTTTCAAAAGAAGAAAAAAAAAGTTGGTATGCAAAAGGATTTAGCACTTAATGTTGCCATTTTTTTTCTCACAAAACTTAAAGCTGTACAGCCTTTGGGTTTTGATTTAAGTCATAAAAAGAATTTTCTTTGGCAGCTCTACACTGTAAAAAAAAAAAAAAAAAAAAATCCATTGTTTTTAACAGAAAAATTCTGGCAGCTGTGGTTCCCAGGGGAATTCTGTAAAAAATTACAGTGAATATGTAAATGATTTGACATAAAATATTAAAAATTATAGCTTAAACATGTAATTTCCAAATAAATGAATGAATAAATAAATAAATAAATAAATAAACAAAACTGTAATTATAATTGTCATTTCCTGTTGAATTAGCATGGCCATGCTGTTATTAAAATAATTATTTTCTGTAATATTTACACATCACAGCAGATCCAAGGTGGGTCTGCATGTTGATTTGGCACATGTTTTACACCAGATACCCTTCCTGACGCAACGTCACATTACACAGAGAAATGTGGCAGTGGAAGGGTTTGAACAGTGAACCTTCCACACTGAAACCAAGAGCACCAACCACTTGGCCTGAGAGAACAGAATCAGTCCACAGAGGTTTGATGAGAAGGAACACCTCCAGTTTGAAATTCAAACACAAATGTTATTTTTGCTGTAACATTACAATTACATAAACATAGATTAAATTTTGTTACTGTCATGTTTAAAAGTATGTTACCTACAACTAAATGCAGTCGTTGTTTATCTATCTATCTATCTATCTATCTATCTATCTATCTATCTATCTATCTATCTATCTATCTATCTATCTATCTATCTATCTATCTATCTATCTATCTATCTATCTATCTATCTATCTATCTATCTATCTATCTATCTATCTACCTACCTACCTACCTACCTACCTACCTACCTACCTACCTACCTACCTACCTACCTACCTACCTACCTACCTACCTACCTACCTACCTATCTATCTATCTATCTATCTATCTATCTATCTATCTATCTATCTATCTATCTATCTATCTATCTATCTATCTATCTTTTAATTAATAATTACTACAATGCAGAATAAATCCATTCTTTATTTCTGCATGTTAATAATTACAATGCAAATACATGGAACAGATAAGCTATTAACTGTTTATTTAGAAGATAAAATTTCACCAAAATGGTCACCTTATATTTAAATATCCTCAAAATGTAGTTTACACAGACACATCACCTCTTTTTTCAAACCCTTAATTTACAGTATTTTACTGTATTTGTGACAACTCTTATCTTTAAAGTCTGAAACAACAGCAAAATTCAAATAAACAGAAAAAACATTATTTTAACAGTGTCATGTTGTAATTATAAGTGTACTGTACAGTTTTGTGGTTTTTCTGTGTTTAAACTACAGTCATTTGTAAAATCTACAATGGTGTATGATTATTTTAACATATTTGTACTGTTAGAGTCACAGTTCAGTTTAGTTACTCATTTTACAAATTATTGTGATCATTTGAACAGTACCCCATTGTTTTTCTTTTCCAACCAAGTTTCATATCAGTTCGTGGGACTGGGTTATGAAAAGTACATTAATCTATCGGTTTGTGACGGGTACGAAAATGGGGCATTTTTTTGTAATGGGGGTACGACTTCATTTCGTTGGCATCTCATGGTTAACGTTTGGGGAGGCCACACACTTACGCTATGGTTATTGTTAGAGTTAGGAGAAGAGGAAGATTATGTATAGCAAAATAAAAAACCCGTGACAGGGGCATGGAAAAAAAAGTGAGACCGGGCTGTACTTTTCACAGTTTTTTATATTGTGATGTTACAGGATTTCCCTGTCAATTTCACAGACTTTTTTTTTTTTTACAGCATATCATTTTTTCCTTAGCATTCAACTAAGGGATTCATAAGATTATATTGCCAATATGGTTACAATTTGCATCGTCTGGAAACGATTTCAAATTTTGACCCTTGAGGGTTAGAAATTCAAGAGATCAGACGGTCATGATTTACATTTAGTTGAGATGCCATAGATCACACTGTGGTGCTGCTACTTTCTTCAATGTGCGGCGAATTTGCATATTTGCCCTATTGATGTTTAAAATCCCGCAAAATCTCAGAGAGGTGGCTTTCACAGCGAAATGTCAACAACATCGAGAGCTGTATTGAGACTCTAAGATAACTCTTCAATTTAACCGCTGCACACAGACAACAGCATTAACATCGCAAGGTAAAACTCTTTGTATGTTGTGCCTAAAACTCTCGTGAATATATTATCTGGGTTTTTAGACATTGTTACTGTGTTTGTTTTATGTAAACATGCGAGATGCTCAAGTGATTTCATCGTTATTTACTGTGAGCTGCGATCACTTCCTTTTCATATCGTTCTGGGGGAAAAGTGAAGTTTGCTCTCTTTATTGTCCTTTATAACACTGTTTGTCCTGTCTGTTCCAGAGTACTATGTATAAGATGCCTGAAATTCAGTTTGCGTTCATGAAGTTCCACGCAGGTTAAACATAGCACACATGGAATACTTGGAATATTTGTTTTAGCAAGTTTTCAGGGTCTCAGTCTCATGCATGCAGTCTTATAAATGTTATGGAAGGCAGAAAAATGCATTTTGGGAGTATAATGTTCATTTACAATTGTGGTCATGTGGTTTCTCCATGCTGTTTTGATTGCAGAGCCTCTCTGGTGCACAAGGGATTATAGGATATCTCAATAAGGCTAATAGACAAATAAATCTCTATTCTGCTCAATGATCATTCCATCCATTGACCTCAGAATTTTCCGATTATTTCCTACTGGCTTTGTATCACTGAATTTTGAGAAAAAAGTATCTCAAAGTTTGTCCAGTCATGATTCAAGATTTCTTTTTTTGTCATATCACCTTGTGAAGGTACAAAGTGGAAATTTCTTTGCCACGTCTTCTCGCAAAAATAAAGATGAGTAAAAATAAAATCGCAAATATACTGACAAACAGATATGTATAGTATGTGTGTGCAAATGGCAGGGTGGAAAGAAGAATAAATAAAATAACATATAAATACTATGAATAACAGAATATGCTTAAAGACACACACACACCAGCCCATTTTTTTAACTCACTATTACTAACCCTACTTCTACCCCCAACCCTAACCTTAACCATAACCTAATCCTACTCCTTCTCCCCCACTCTAACCGTAACCCCCATGTCACCTTTAATGTCACCTTTAACCACCCTGCGTCACCTTTAATTTCGTGCAGCCATCACCGAATGAATTAGAATGAAATTGTGCTGCGGTGACGAAAATGTGGCGCTTTTCGTCACAATATCACAAACCAATAGATTAATGTATATTTTGTGCTGCTGAATCACGACTTGCCATGAGACTGGGTTGCACACACACACACACACACACACACACACACACACACACACACACACACACACACACACACACACACACATACATTCATACATACATACGTACACACACACACACACACACAAAAACATATATATATATATATATATATATATATATATATATATATATATATATATATATATATATATATATCACGCATTACAACAAAAATCTGCCCTTTACTCATAAACCAGTCCTTATGAGATATAAGAAAAAATAGGGCTGATAAATTGTACACTTGTCCTATCAACTTTACTGCCCTGGAAACTGTGGCAATAAAATCAGGACGATACAAATCTTAAAACAGGGTGATACAAAAAAGAAATTGAAAATACCAGGCTTTGTATCACCCCGCTTTTCATCCAATCAGTAGCCCCTATTTCTCAGCCCCACCAGTAACACACTCCCATTTTGTGTTACCCTGGTGACAAGTGTAAGATCCTGATACAGGATCCAGATCATTGCATTCAGCCAAGATGTCTGATCAAGGTGAGAGAGTTTTAGACTTCCTAGGAGGGAGAATTCTACAACTTGAGTCTCTTACTCAAGTTGTGAGACACCAAGTTAGTGAAGAGGACACTCATGACTTTATAGAGAGCCATAAGAACATTCCATAATCTACACATTTATATGATTTACCTGCGTTATTCCTTCTACATGATGTATGTGTATGATTATTGTTCTTTATTTTTGTTGTAATAGTTGATAAATATTATTACATGTCTGTTTATGTATCACGCCCTGCATCATGCCCAAATGTACCTGTGTATATATACCTACCTACCTACATACATACATACATACTTACACGACTGATTCACATAGGAAAAATAAATATGTGAATTAAAATATAAATAAAATATTATAAAAAATATAAATAAAAATACAAAACAGTATTCATCAGTGTAAATGTCAGCCTTTAAATCTGGCGTAAACTTTGTAGTTCTTGTCCACAATTTGTGTGCAGAAGTACTCACAGTTCTTTCTCTTTTCAAAGGTAAAAGTGGACATTTCAGCTGGAGAACCTTCTTCAAAATCACCTTCCCAGTTGCGACAGATCTTCAGCATTGTTGTTTGGTTCTTCTTGGCCATGGAAAGGACATCAGACACTTTAACTTCACCTTCAAACTTTGTCTTGCAACACCAGTCAGCAGCAGCCATGCTGTCTCTCAAAATAATGTTGCTCTGCAGTAAACAAGACAACAATATCAAAGTGTTGTGTTGTATATTGTGATTGATCCAAGTGATCAGATTAGATTAGACAGAACTTTATTAATCTCTTGGGAAGAAAACTGAGGTGATTGAAAACTTGAATAGTTAATAGTAAACCATTAACTAACTGAAGATATAACTGAGGGAATCTTTATCATATGTGCTATTTAATACTTTAAAGTGAAATTTATAATTACAGATAGAACAGTGGGATTCATTGAGAGCCTTTCAAAATAGATGCCAATATATAACCCATTTGACTTAAATTGTAAATGTAAATTAATACTTGAAACAAACCACAGATTCATCAAGTTTTCATCAAGTAGTCTACCATTGCTCACAGCTGTGAAGTGGTACAATATTTCCTTGTGACAAAGCAAGATCACTTATTTGATGTGAAAGCCTAAATGGCATACATGAGCTTGTTTATGTGTACTGTTTTAGTACTTCCTGCTGTGAACTGTTTTCTATCATTGATGTGACATACCACACTTTATCAATCAATCAATCAACTTTTTTCTTGTATAGCGCCAAATCACAACAAACAGTTGCCCCAAGGCGCTCCACATTGCAAGGCAAGGCCATACAATAATTATGAAACACAGTCTACGTCTAAAGCAACATAACCAAGGGATGGTCCAGGGTCACCCGATCCAGCCCTAACTATAAGCCTTAGCGAAAAGGAAAGTTTTAAGCCTAATCTTAAAAGTAGAGAGGGTATCTGTCTCCCTGATCTGAATTGGGAGCTGGTTCCACAGGAGAGGAGCCTGAAAGCTGAAGGCTCTGCCTCCCATTCTTTACTATATCTTTTTTATTTTCATTGTAATGGAAAATGCTTATAAATTACTATTAATGAAGTTCGGTTTGGAACGTGAATATTCTGCAAGTCAACTAGGCTGTGATGCAAAACAACAAGTTACAGTTGTCTATAGCATTTCCCAGTAAGAAACAATGTTACTCTGTCAAGTGCACCAATAAGGCCACAGCAATTTAAAAAATGTAGTCGCATCAAGAGGTAGATTGGCCATTAAGAGTACAGTCACTTGCCCAATTCCGGATCATTGCCAGTTCCGGGTCACTGCTGTAGTATTTGCACCGCCGTTTCTTGTAATCAGCGCAAATAAGCTAATACTTGGTACCAATGGAAAGACTGATGTTTTGTCTACAAACGACCACAAGCTCGACCGGATCCAGCCATCCTTGTGATCAGCAGAGGAATCAAAATATCCAGTCTCCGTGGTGTTCTGACTTACTCATTCCTGCAAGTGTGAAAGTGATGATCTCTATAAGAAGTAGCAAAGGTGAGTTAGCCATTCAGTGTCATTGGTTCTAGAGTGGGAAAATACTAACTTGCTTGGGTAGAAAATGTCAGTGTGTTATGTCTTGCTGTTTAATTGCTGCACGCATTTATCTCTGACGCGAAAATTTGCCGGTTGTGGATCACTGAAGCAGCAGCCTCATGTCAGTACTTGTGAACCATGTGGACTTTGGGGGTCATCTCAACATCATGAATGGGCATGAATGTGGGGGCTTTTACTTTTTAATTTGGGAGAATTCTCACCTCCACACATTTAAAAACCCTCCTTTGCTCTCCATCTATAACAATATAAGGTGTGAAATGATAGCAAGTTGGGTCATCTTGTGCTATCCTGACCCACTTCATTGAGTTAAAAAATTAGGGGGAGATGTCAAAATCCAAGAATGTTTATTACCACAGGTTTTTTATTTTATCTTCATTTATTAAGGAATGCCACCCAATTTGAGTAAACAATTTTTTGCTCATAAAAATGTATAACAGTGCCTTTCAAAACTAAGTTCTCATTTAATAAGTACTCATATAATTTATATAATTTTGTGTTTAAAACACATTCTCGGGCACATTGTTTGTCATTCTGCATTAGAAAGACTTCAGCCAGATGCCTGGAATGCCTCCAAAGTGACACAGAGTGTCGTGATCCAGAACCGGCAAAGTGATCCATTTCCGGCAAATATTTGCACCACACATAATGTGGCTTCACACTTTAAGTAGAAGGGCTACACCATCCTGACTTCTTCAGCGAGATAACATCCAAATACCCAATACAACAATACCCAATAAAGGACATTCAGTTGCATTATGGCTCCATAAAGTGGGACTTTCAAAAAAGTGATCCAGAACTGGGCAACTGACTGTACCAAGACTTTTCCCGGTGGGCCGTTAAATAAATGGGCTGATGGCTGCTCAGTTTTTTAAAATTTTCATGGTAATAGACTTTCTGGTGCTTTCTTTTGTTTATCATTATTGGACAAGAAGTGTGAAGCGACATCCCCTACTTGCTCGTGTGTGGTTAGAGTGGGAGTGCACAATAAGCCAGCTGTTTGACTGCGTTTGAACAGTCTTTGGTTGTCCTGTGTTATAATGCTCAACACACATTCACAAACCGTCGTTGGCTTGGTTACATTGGTGGCAGCGGTGGGATTGCTTGAGCAGGTTGTCACACGTTATTTACCGAGCTGTTAATTCGCTGTGTTTTCTGTGATTAGCTTAGCTGCTAAACTGCTACCGTACGCAGTACCTCAAAGACTGTTGCAGTGGCGTTCCGGACGTGGCTTGGAGACGAAGACCCGCTGAAGGTCTACATGGTGGGGACTGCCAAGAAGTTGCTTAGCGGAGAGATTAGGGTCAACCTGCCCGCTCCTTTTGCTGGTGCACGTCACTCATTCATACAAATGTTTATCCTTGCATCCAGACTAATTTTTTGCATGTTCTGGGTTGTTAATTTACAATCCCTTAAATTATGGTGTTTGTCTTTCACAGGGCTGAGGAGAGCTTTATATGTATTTGTTCCTTCAGTTGTCTTCCTTGCTGCCAGTGTACTGATGTGCTTTCTCCAGCATCCTTCTTAAGACCACGTGAGCAACATACTGTGTAGTCATCACTTATTTTATTCAAGGCTCCAGAATATAAATTGTTCTGGATATTGTTCAGTATTCACATCATAGTGAATGCACATGACAACAATTGCAAATAAACATTATACTACCAAAATGTATTTTTTATACTTTTCATCATGTCACTAAGAGACTGCATGCATGAGACCCTGAAAACTTGCTAAAACAAATATTCCAAGTAATCCGTGTCTGCTGCATTTAACCTGCATGGATCTTCATAAACACAAACTGAATTTCAGACATCTTATATATATTACTCTGGAACAAATAGGACAAATTGTGTTGTAAAGGACAATAAACAGGATGTGAGAGAGCAAACTTCACTTTCCCCCAGAATGACATGAACAGGAAGCGATCACAGCAATTCCCACTGAAAATAACGGAGAAACAACCTGAGCTTCTCGTATGTTTACATAAAACAAACACAATAACAATGTCTATAAACCCAGATAATATACTCATGATAGTTTTAGGCACAATATACAAAGAGTTTTATGTTGCGATGTTAATGCTGTTGTCTGTGTGGAACCTGATCAGAGCATCTCAAAGCATTTCTCAGTGTTAATGACATCTCACAGAGCGGGGACCTCTTCGAAGTTTGCGAGATTTTGCGGGATTTGAAACCTCAATAGGGCTTGTGTGTGATATGTACTTCCACGAGGGGCGAGCTGGCACATTATCTGCATGCGGATTGTAGTGGTGGGCCAGTCTGGACCAAAAAGACTAGGCCAAATTTTTGTCCCAGTCCAGCCCTGGTAGCATTTGTGTTGTTAGGTTGTGTTCTCATATGAATGTTATTTTTGGTTATTTTATTATTGTTGTTCTTTTCAGTCCATATGTGACCATGTAATGTCTTTACTTTTATGTAATATATTCATGTCATATCAAGCACTCTTATTTTGACACATACGGACTCTACAGGAAATAGGGTTTTTTTTTTGTGTGTGTGTGTGCACTTTGTTCAGTTGTGTAGTGAACACCGCACCGTTCACTTCACCTGCTGCTGCCATGTAATAAAAATGAGGAAAATAAATGGCACTTCAACTCAAAAGAAACCGGAGTGATGTTTACTACTATGTTTACTGATTGATGGATGAAGAAAATATCTACCTAATCAAAATGGAAAGAGAAGAAAAACCTACAGGTTATGGGCCCAGGTGTGCCAAATCAACAGGAGGAAAATGGGAAAGGTTAGATTTCGACAGAGACGAAAACAAATACGAACTGTGGGAAGTAGAATTCCTTGGACATTTAAGAATGCTAGTTTTGAAAGATACCATACTGTCCGAAGAAGAAAAAATTGACAAAGAAAAGAATGAAGAATGCTATGCTGAATTGATTCAGTTTCTTGACGATAAGAGTTTATCTCTCGTCATGCACGATGCCATAGATGATGGCAGAAAGGCTGTACAGATACTACAGGGTCATTACACCAGCCAGGGTAAGCCCAGAATCATAGCCCTGTACATGAAAATTAACCTTGTTAAAGAAATTTGACAACTAGACGGTGACAGACTACATTATCAGAGCTGAGAAAGCAGTGACTTCCCTGAAAAACACGAAAGAAGTTATCAGTGATGGACTAATTATAGCAATGATTCTAAAGGGCTTGCCAGAATCCTACAAACCTTTTGCCATCCATATAGCACAGAGTAGTGAACAAATTACGTTCACGCAGTTCAAAAGCAAACTGCGAAACTACGAAGAAACAGAAAAGTTTGACTGTAAAACCAAAGCTGACAACGTGATGAAAGTGGACATCTCAACAGTGACCTGCTACGGATGTGGAAACCGAGGTCATGTAGCTCGCGACTGCCTACAGAAGGGGGCATCAAAGTGGTGCAACTACCACAAGAGTTCAACACACAATGACGAGACATGCCGAAGAAGAGACCAGCAGAAAGATGACGCAAAACAAACAGCTGAAAGACAAAAACCTGACAAAGAAGAACAAACTTTTGTGTTTACGGTCAGTCACACAACCTTCCCCGAGAACATCAAGAAACATGGACTGATGGTGGACTGTGGAGCAACCTCCCACATCCTAACAGACATAAACTGTTTCACTCGATTTGAAGAGGACTTCAACCCAAGCTCCCACTACATGGAACGAGAATGAACAATGTTGCATTGAGGAGACGCAGAGGTGCTGCTGCAGGACGTGCAAGGGAGAGGCATCACAGTCACCCTGAAGAAGGCCCTGTTCATACCCACATACCCCCAGAGCATCATCTCTGTACAAGCAGCTACCAATGACAGGGCCAAACTGATCTTCAAAGAGGGACAGAATTAATTGATAAACAGAGATGGAAGAGTGTTCAACATTGAAGTGCATAAGCGGCTGTACTACCTAAAAACGGTAAACCACCTCAAACACAATGTCAGTGCCTCTGTTAATGATATGATGTCCCCAGACAAGGTCAATCTAGCTTGTGATGTTAAAACATGGCATGAGATAATGGGGCACTGTAATGTTGATGATGTGTTAAAATTGCCTGAAGTGGTAGAGGGTATGAAAATCACTGGTAATGCTAAGCTAGACTGCAATGTATGCACTGAGGGAAAATTCACAAACACCAGAAACAGGAAACCTGATTCAAAAGCTACTGAAATTCTAGAGCTTGTGCACACAGATTTAGCCGGCCCCATTGAACCAACATCTCATGAGGGGTACAAATATACAGTGTCGTTCACAGATGATTTTTCTGGTGCCGTGTCTGTTTACTTCCTTAAGAATAAAAGTGACACTACTGTAGCCACAGAAAAATTCCTTGCAGACACAGCACCCTATGGTACAGTTAAATGCATCAGATCAGATAATGGTACAGAATACACAGGCAATGAATTCCAGTCACTACTGCGAGAGAAAGGAATAAGGCATGAGACGTCATCGCCTTACTCCCCGCATCAGAATGGTACAGCCGAGAGACAATGGCGAACCATTTTTGAAATGGGAAGGTGCCTATTACTAGAGAAGGGGTTACCAAAAACTCTCTGGCCTTACGCCGTCCAAACTGCAGCACACATTTGAACCCGGTGCTTTAGCGATAGGACACAAAATACTCCATACTTCATGTTAACAGGAAAGAAGCCAGACCTCTCAAAAATGTGGATTTTTGGGTCTGACTGCTATGTGTACAGACAAGACCATAGCAAATTGGATTCGAGAGGTGACAAGGGAATATTTGTAGGCTATAGCAGGAACAGTCCTGCTTATCTGGTTTACAACCCTCAAACCAGAAAGGTTTCAAAACACAGATTGGTGAAATTCATCACGAAGAGCAGTGTGGAACAACAGACCCAAACTGATGATGGTGACTACGAGCTCCCAAAATACAGAGAGAGAATATGTGATAGTGAGAACAAAAATGAGAAATCACAAAGTGAGAGCCAGGTCATAGATGCAAATAGTGAGGTCACTAACGCAGGTGACAAAGATGAATCAAAAGAGGATAAACAACACAGAGCTAGAAAATCCCAAAGATTACAGAGAAATCATTGTCAGCTTGATTTATGCAATGACTTGCACCAGGCCTGACATCAGCTGGATTGTCAGCAAACTGTCACAATTCTTAGCGAGACCTAGAGTACAAGACTTACTGGCAGCCAAACATGTTTTAAGATACTTGAAAGGCACTTCCCACTACGAGCTGTGTTTCAGGAAAACAGATGATACCTTAAGTCTGTCGGCATTCAGTGATTCTGATTGGGCATCCTCAGTAGAGGACAGACGTAGTACCACAGGTTACTGTTTCAGTCTGACAAAACAAGGTCCTGCTATTTCTTGGAAGTCCAAGAAACAACCGACAGTGGCACTGTCGACCTATGAAGCTGAATATATTGGTTTAGCAAACACAACTCAGGAAAGCTTATACCTAATGCAGCTAATGAATGACTTGGATTCAAATGTGTACAATTGCACAACAATTTATGGTGACAATCAAGGAGCAATAGCTCTAAGCAAAAATCCAGTGCATAGGTCAAAGTGTAAGCACATTGATGTGAAATACCTTTTTATCCGTGACGTACTGAGGGCAGGAAGAATAAATATTAAGTACTGTCCAACAGAAAACATGGTTGCAGACATACTGACAAAATCTGTAACAAAACTCAGGATCCTTCAGTTTAAAAATTTCCTGTTTGGAATTAGATACAGTCCCAGATACAGCCCAACAATTATTATATGTATGGGTTTGTGAAGATGAGAACAAGGGGGGGGTGTTAGGTTGTGTTCTCATATGAATGTTATTTTGGGTTATTTTATTATTGTTGTTCTTTTCAGACCATATGTGACCATGTAATGTCTTTACTTTTATGTAATATATTCATGTCATATCAAGCACTCTTATTTTGACACATACGGACTCTACAGGAAATAGGGTTTTGTGTGTGTGTGTGTGTGTGTGTGTGTGTGTGTGTGTGTGTGTGTGTGTGTGTACACTTTGTTCAGTTGTGTAGTGAACGCGGCACTGTTCACTTCACCTGCCGCAGCCATGTAATAAAAATGAGGAAAATAAATGGTACTTCAACTCAAAAGAAACCGGAGTGAGGTTTACTACTATGTTTACTGATTGATGGATGAGAAAATATCTACCTAATCGAAATGGAAAGAGAAGAAAACCCTCCATGTGTGTCTCTAGCTGTGGGTGAATATGTTGTTTTGTCTTATGTATATGTCTTACTTTGTCCATGCTTTCTGAGACATCTTCTGTAGTGGAAAAAATACAGGTCTGGAAAAAATAAGATGATCTTTAAATACACTGGTGGGACATTCCATTATTACAGTGATGTCAACTTGACTTACAAAATTACTTTGAGCCATGAATGGCAGAATAGATTTAATGATGTTGCACACTCACAACACAATGTCCTCTACCTTTTTTACTTGGGAAACATACTATTCAGGAGCACAGATTGTGGCTGGTATTGGGACATGCTGTTGTTTTGCAGCCACTGAATCAAAACCTACCAAAGAAACTATGAAATGATGTGAACGTTTTATTAGCCTTGTATACATTTGTTATTCTTCTTTAAGTTGTTACATAGCTCCTTTAGCTCACCTCAGACAAAATTATTTCTGAGAACTATTACTGTTATTTAATTTGGTAGTTTATTCACAGTACTTTAGGATAGACAATGTTCTGTGTTACTAATGTTTTATCAGAAATGTCTTGGCGTTTATGAAAGTCTTTATTGAAGGTTTAAACTGTTTTCAGTTGTGTTCAATTTTCAAAAATGAATTTTTGTCATCAATAAGCTTTTCTGAAGCTGCTTAACCAGTACAATACTACATGTAAAGATATTATGAATAACCAAAGTTTTATATTTGCACTGTGATAGTGTTTACATTATATCTAATCTAATATAATCTGTATGATCCCCATAAGATCTTTACCGAAAACCATCTGAATTTTCCGAATGGTTTCCACCTGGCTGTCTCTCACAGTTTCTGAAAAATTTTTGATGCAGTAAAGCGGCAGTCGATCAGCCAATTTCCTGACAATGAAAATCCGCAGAGGAGGCTGGACCACTCCTCCCACAAGGCGTGCTCACAGGGGAATGACGCAACCGACAGGCATGAAAAAACTCACGTATGCGCACGAAGGTTCAAGCTTGGCTGATGCAAGTGCACATGATATTTGCAAAAAATACAAAGGTCGGATAGTTTTCTAACAGACTTCGCATACAACCCCAATTCCAATGAAGTTGGGACGTTGTGTAAAATGTAAATAAAAGCAGAATACAATGATCTGCAAATCCTCTTCAACCTATATTCAATTGAATACACCACAAAGACAAGATATTTATTGTACAAATTGATAAAGTTAGTATAAGGTCATGTGTTGCGGAATTTGCACTAAGATGTTAATATGTTTTCTATTAATTATGTATTTATATTTTAACTTTGATCTACTATGTGGATGTTTTTGATGCATGGGTGGTATGTGTCAGATGTGTTGTTGTGTAGCAGACCCCTCTGTCCAAGGCAAATTTCTCCTTAGGGAGACAAATAAAGACACTTTGACTTTGACTTTATTGTTTTTGTGAAAATATTTACTCATTTTGAAATGGATGTCTGCAACACGTTTCAAAAAAGCTGGGACAGTGGTATGTTTACCACTGTGTTACATCACCTTTCCTTCTAACAACACTCAATAAGTGTTTGGGAACTGAGGACACTAATTGTTGAAGCTTTGTAGGTGGAATTCTTTTTCATTTGATGTACGACTTCAGTTGTTCAACAGTCCAGGGTCTCCGTTGTCGTATTTTGTGCTTCATAATGTGCCACACATTTTCAGTGGGCAATGGGTCTGGACTGCAGGCAGGCCAGTCTACCACCCGCACTCTTTTACTACAAAGCCACACTGTTGTAACACGTGCAGAATGTGGCTTGGCATTATCTCACTGAAATAAGCAGGGCTGTCCCTGAAAAAGACGTTGCTTGGATGGCAGCATGTGTTGCTCCAAAACCTGGATGTACCTTTCAGCATTGATGGTGCCATCACAGATGTGTAAATTGCCCAAGCCATGGGCACTAACACACTCACATACCATTACAGATGCTGGCTTTTGAACATTCCACTGGTAACAATCTCGATGGTCTTTTCCCTCTTTTGTGCGGAGGACACAACATCCATGATTTCCAAAAATAATGTGAAATGTGGACTCATCAGACCACAGCACACTTTTCCACTTTGTGTAGGTCCATTTCAAATAAGCTCAGGCCCAGAGAAGGTGGCGGCATTTCTGGGTGTTGTTGATGTATGGCTTTTGCTTTGCATGGTAGAGTTTTAATTTGCACTTGTAGATGTAGCGACGAACTGTGTTAACTGACAATGGTTTTCTGAAGCCCACACCGTAAGATCCTTTACACAATGATGTCAGTTTTTAATGCAGTGGCCCCTGAGGGATGGAAGATCACGGGCATTCAGTGTTGGTTTTCGGCCTTGCCGCTTATGTGTAGAAAGTTCTCCAGAATCTTCTGATTATATTATGGACTGTAGATGATGGAATTCCTAAATTCCTTGTAACTGAACATTGAGAAACATTCTTCTTAAACTGTTGGACTATTTTTTCATGCAGTTGTTCACAAAGTGGTGAACCTTGCCCCATCTTTGCTTGTGAATGGCTGAGCCTTTTGGAGATGCTCCTTTTATACCCAATCATGACACTCACCTGTTTCCAGTTAACCTGTTCAATCAATCAATCAATCAATCAATCAATCAATCAATCAATCAATTTTTTATATAGCGCCAAATCACAACAAACAGTTGCCCCAAGGCGCTTTATATTGTAAGGCAAGGCCATACAATAATTATGTAAAACCCCAATGGTCAAAACGACCCCCTGTGAGCAAGCACTTGGCTACAGTGGGAAGGAAAAACTCCCTTTTAACAGGAAGAAACCTCCAGCAGAACCAGGCTCAGGGAGGGGCAGTCTTCTGCTGGGAGTGGTTGGGGCTGAGGGAGAGAACCAGGAAAAAGACATGCTGTGGAGGGGAACAGAGATCGATCACTAATGATTAAATGCAGAGTGGTGCATATAGAGCAAAAAGAGAAAGAAACAGTGCATCATGGGAACCCCCCAGCAGTCTACGTCTATAGCAGCATAACTAAGGGATGGTTCAGGGTCACCTGATCCAGCCCTAACTATAAGCTTTAGCAAAAAGGAAAGTTTTAAGCCTAATCTTAAAAGTAGAGAGGGTGTCTGTCTCCCTGATCTGAATTGGGAGCTGGTTCCACAGGAGAGGAGCCTGAAAGCTGAAGGCTCTGCCTCCCATTCTACTCTTACAAACCCTAGGAACTACAAGTAAGCCTGCAGTCTGAGAGCGAAGCGCTCTATTGGGGTGATATGGTACTACGAAGTAAGAAGAAGAATTTTAAATTCTATTCTAGAATTAACAGGAAGCCAATGAAGAGAGGCCAATATGGGTGAGATATGCTCTCTCCTTCTAGTCCCCGTCAGTACTCTAGCTGCAGCATTTTGAATTAACTGAAGGCTTTTTAGGGAACTTTTAGGACAACCTGATAATAATGAATTACAATAGTCCAGCCTAGAGGAAATAAATGCATGAATTAGTTTTTCAGCATCACTCTGAGACAAGACCTTTCTGATTTAGAGATATTGCGTAAATGCAAAAAAGCAGTCCTACATATTTGTTTAATATGCACTTTGAATGACATATCCTGATCAAAAATGACTCCAAGATTT
This sequence comes from Thalassophryne amazonica, assembly GCF_902500255.1. NCBI lineage: Eukaryota > Metazoa > Chordata > Actinopteri > Batrachoidiformes > Batrachoididae > Thalassophryne > Thalassophryne amazonica. The sequence continues at coordinate 17,092,330 of NC_047113.1, read as the reverse complement.
CTCACAGTATTACTAGAGGTCAGGGTAATGCCACCCAGAGTAAGGATCTGGTTAGACACCATGTTTCTAAGATTTGTGGGGCCAAGTACAATAACTTCAGTTTTATCTGAGTTTAAAAGCAGGAAATTAGAGGTCATCCATGTCTTTATGTCTGTAAGACAATCCTGCAGTTTAGCTAATTGGTGTGTGTCCTCTGGCTTCATGGATAGATAAAGCTGGGTATCATCTGCGTAACAATGAAAATTTAAGCAATACCGTCTAATAATACTGCCTAAGGGAAGCATGTATAAAGTGAATAAAATTGGTCCTAGCACAGAACCTTGTGGAACTCCATAATTAACTTTAGTCTGTGAAGAAGATTCCCCATTTACATGAACAAATTGTAATCTATTAGACAAATATGATTCAAACCACCGCAGCGCAGTGCCTTTAATACCTATGGCATGCTCTAATCTCTGTAATAAAATTTTATGGTCAGCAGTATCAAAAGCAGCACTGAGGTCTAACAGAACAAGCACAGAGATGAGTCCACTGTCCGAGGCCATAAGATCATTTGTAACCTTCAGTAATGCTGTTTCTGTACTATGATGAATTCTAAAACCTGACTGAAACTCTGAAACAGGTGTTCTTTGAGCATTCATCAACTTTCCCAGTCTTTTGCTGCCCCGTCCCAGCTTTTTTGAAACGTGTTGCAGGCATCCATTTCAAAATGAGCAAATATTTGCACAAAAAAAACAAGTCTATCAGTTTGAATATTAAACATCTTTTCTTTCTGGTGTATTCATTTGAATATAGGTTGAAGAGGATTTGCAAATCCTTGTATTCTGTTTGTATTTACATTTCACACAACATCCTAACTTCATTGGAATTTGGGTTGTAGGTCCTGAGGTGCTTCTCTCCAGATTCCGTAGAATAATGCAGACAATCCTCTATGACTACCCCAGTCTGATGCAGCTTACTTCCTCAGTCAAGGCCGGTACCCATTTACAGCTGGGTGGATTGAGACAGTGCAGATTCAATGTCTTTTCCAAGGACGTAGAGAGGTAGCATGAGCGGGATTCAAACTCAGGTCTCCAGATTGGTAGGCTTTAACTCCTTATTCACTCAGCTACCTGCTCTGTTCCAGATTATAAGCATAGGATTGAAAATTTGATGATAAATGCATGAAAATATTTTCAATTTTATAGAATATTTCCAAATGTTCCAACTGAGCAACAAAACAATTTTTTTCACATAGGGATGATATAAAAAATATACTAATACTACTAATAATAATACTGCTTTCATGAATTTTGAAGAAGAAATGGTGTGTAAATCCAAATGTTTGAGAACCAAGGCGGAACAATTTAAGCAGGAGTTCCAAGATCAGAAGGAGAACCACAGAAAAGAGCTGCAAACCTTCAAAAGGCATTTTTAAAAAGAACTTGAGGCTAAAAATGAAACTTTCAGAATCAAGGAGGTTCCTTTTTTTTTTTGAAGATTTTGCAGCCAAATAGGAACTATTCATAAAAGGTCTGTGCAATTTGGAACAAAATCAACATGATCTGTTTTGTGATGTTTCATATGTAGATGGTGTGTGCCATCACTGTAAAAAGAATACTCTAAAATGTACAGTATCTTGCTGGCAACAATTTGCCAGTAAGTTGCTGTAATCCATTCTATAGTATGCATATAGCAAATGTAATAACAGTACCTCAATACTGTAACTGTTATTACAGCAATAATCACAGGAGCGTAAATTCAATGACAGTATCAATAAAATACTGTCAGTGTTATTACAGTAATAATCACAGAACCGTAAATTTAATCACAGTAGCACTACTTTATTTTTAATAATGGTAAATATTACACAGCTATAGCACTCATTAATGTATTCATTTCAATACTGTACATTAATAGATGGTGTAAAACAAATACACTTTTGTTGCAGAAATGTCACTTATTTTGTTTTTTGTGTTACAGAATATAGGAATTTCACAAGATATGTTTAAATAATTTCAAAATCCAAGCAATGGAGATGGATATGAACAGCGAGAGCTTTCTTTCTTACAGTGTGTGTGTGAAGACATGCTTTATTTGTTCAAATATGCGGAAAAAAATACACACCCATAGGATAATGCTTATAATGTTTGTATCTCTAAATAACTGAGGCAAATGGAGTAGAAGACATAATCAGTGACTTGGAAATGTTCATGTCTCCATCCCCTGAGTTGTCTGAAGAAAACTGGATGTAAAAGTGATGGGTTACATGTCATAAAAAAAGGGGACACTTACTTATGCATACCATCATTTTGGCCTTTATATTTTTATTTATCGTAATTCATGATGTAGACATTGCTATTCACTGTGAGTTTAAAGGGCATTATTTTATAAGTTTTAATATTAAAAGCCTGATTTTTATTTTATTTTTTACATGTCATAAAAATTTCAACATGTAAAAAGCTCAAGGGTGCACAAACCTTTTCACATCACTGTATGTTCCCCCTGTAACTCATTGCTATTTTACATTGTGATTATCATGAAACTGTAGTGTGATTATAAAAGTGCAATATTTGTTAAGAAGCGCAGTGTAATGCACAACAACAAACACCTCAAAGAATAGTACAAAGGCATCAACACGTGTCATACCAGGAATTAGATAATCAGCTGGACAAGGAAACTGGCCAAAGCATTCTAAGATTATCACCAACAAGAACTGAGAACTGTAAATACAAAACCCGAATCAGTTTGGGCTCAAGTAGAAAGTGTGTTGTTGTTGTTGTTTTATTTTTTTAAGAGCAAGAGAGAGTGCAGTGTCTAAATAATACAATATATTTGATTTGATCAGTGTTTTGTGTGTGTGTGTTTTTTTTTTACATAAATTCCAACCAGGAGAAGCAATTTAAGTCTTCTTCCTTGCACCTGGTATCACTTGTTCTGCCAGACATAGTCAATATAGTCTCTGATGACCACATGTTGACTGAGGGACTCATCCTGCATGTGTTTCTGCTCACACAGAACTTGGTGAAACACTTACTCTCTTTTGAATTTTTCCTGCTAAAACTAACAATAAAAACAATACAGAACTCATTATACGTTACACTGGCCAAGTAGAAAAAACATTGTTAAAGTGACATGTGCCATACAGTGGTGTCTGAGTGTCAAAACCCAATCCCTCGTCTGCGTCGTGGAACCTGGGTAACAGATCAAGTAGGGTATAGCCTATTGGGGTTAAATATTGTGGAGACCTTGTGTGCCCCATGGCCACTACGGTAACCATGAAAAACCACCAGGAACTCCAAACACAAGACGGCTAATGGGGCTGTGGTGAAACAAGAAGTCCTCAATAGCGGGTCAGGTAGAGGAGGTGATGGCTTGTAACCTAATGGCTGTGAAGGTGGATGAATGCTGCAGAAGGTCCTCAACCCCTATCATCTGTAATTTTCCTGCCATCGCACCAGGCCAAGGATCTGTCAAGGACCGTGTGTTTGTCGGTGTGCAACAACATTCCCACCTCAAACAAACCCACGCACAGGTGTCTCTAGGTTAACCCTGGATGTAGATTTTGTCAGCGTCCACCATCCCATCTGGGAAACGATTTTCCTTGCCACCAAGAGATTGCCACGATGTCCACCATCCCATCTGGGAAACGATCTTCCTTGCCACCACGAGACAGCCACGACGTCCACATCCCATCTGGGAAATGATCTTCCTTCCCACTAAGGGATTGCCATGACTGGTATCTGAAGCTCCATCTAAGTGTATCCACCATGTTTCAGTTAACTTCTTCCATGCTGTAAGAACAAGCACTTCACAGAGAGTGTGTTACTGTAAAATGAATGAAGCTGGTACAGACTGGAAAATAACATGATTTTACTTTTTATTTTAGATTTTTTTTGTGGTTTGTATTCATTTCTGCAGTTTCAGTGCTTTCTTTCTTTTTCTTTTTCTTTTTTCCTGCCAAAAAGGCCAAAGGTTTTTCTGTTACTTTATTGCTGCACAACAGCAGCTCATTCTCATACAAACAATTTAGGCCATAATATATGCCCATCTAAAGCTCTGTTTCGTGCAACACATAGGGGGCAATTTTATTTTTGAACGGAAATTTGAAAAATATTGTTGCTGCAAAAAATGTATATGGGTCATTCCACCGAATCAGTACATATTGCGTCCCAGAGAAATAAATGGCCACAAAGTCATTGCAATAAAAAAATACATGCATAATTTTAAAGCACATTATCATATCTTTTGTCACCAACCTTATCTTAAAAATAAGGTAATTGATTATTATTTTCCCATTTTAAATTTGCATTTTTGTTGACAAGGCGGGGATTTTGGCCTATCCCTCACAGTAAAAGTTATCTTTCAAGGAGTCTTTTTAATTGTTAATTATTGGGAAAATTATATAATTTTCACATTTTTATGTTGTTCTAGGAGTAATTTAGTAGTTAAGCAATGTTTTCAACATGCATACATGTAAGCTCTATAAAATTTAAATAATTTTATCAGTGTCCCCTGATTTCAAGTTAACCCCTGTGACTGACATAAAAAAACCTGTAAAATAATGGTTCATTCCACCAGTTACATCATTTCCAGGAAGTTACATCAGTCACAGGAAGAGGATTTTCACCACATGAAACAGAACCAAGTTTCAGTCTTCTTTAATGTGGAATTTTGTTATTTTATAGGACTGTTGGGGGTGGTTACATCATACAGCATCATTACTGTTACCTTTTTAACCCATTACTTAAAAAGATATGCTTTATATATTGATATTTACCAAATTTACAAGTAATATCCTTTTAAACTGTATTATGTCTGCTCTTGTGACCTTGAACATTAGCTAGCTAGGGGCAAATTAGCCTGAAATCGTCAACCCTGTTGCTGTCATTCCTGGTACTTTCCCGGAGTGATTCTGCAGTAACAGGGGTGACATTAACTAGATTTTCCCCACACACAGTTTTTAAAAGTTATTTAGATAACTTTTTTAAAATGTTAAGAATTGATGTTGTGTTCATCATTGAGCTGATACCCATATTTTTCATTGTGGGCGTTTACTATAGCCTCATTTCATAGTATGCTTCTAATATGTACTGTATGAAGAGACTACTAAGGCTGCTGACTTATTATAATGATAATGTTATAAATATATTTGCTTTTACACATTTTACAGATGCTATTAGTATGCCTTTAAGTGCGGCAGAAATTAGATTAATTAATTAAATTAATTGTGAAATTAGAAAACAACAAATGCAGTAATGTTCTTACAAAATTCATATATGTGAAATGTTCTGAAGAACGTGTCCCATCATTTTCATATTCATTTTTCTTTTGTTAGTCGATAAGATCTGCTTCTTGATAGCATTCATTGCGATACATTTTTCTAAGTTTTAAAAGTCAATGATTCTGTAACTGTTCTGTTACTATTAAAATATTATAAAACAACAATAATTGCAGTATTTTATTTCAAGATATAAACACATGAAGTGTTCGGCAGAATGTGTCCCATCATCCCTGTTACTTTTGTTCACCCTGTTACTTGCATGTCAGTCCTGTTGCCACTATAAATTTCATAAAAATATAAAGAATTACAATCATAACCCAGGTATTACCATTACAATAAACATTAGATAACAGTTTGGAAAATGGCTTTTATCCAATACCATTCTCATAAAAACACTAATATATCTATACTAACATGTGGTCTACTTTTACAATCTAGATGTACATGGTCATATGATAGGTAAAATTTAATGTTTAAAAATATATTAATGATCGGAAAAAAATACAGTGAAAAGAGGGACAGATTTACTACCCATTCATGTGTAAACTGTTGCACATAATTACGTCTACGTAAATATATGGAACATTAACCATTTTGTCCGTAACAAGGTTGATGAATGAATCATATAATGAAGTAGAGAATGTCTCATAACATAAATAAAATAGATAGCCTGAGATGGACCCATGTCACTTTAAGATGTCTTCTTTCTGCTGATATTTTAAAGATTGCGAAAAAATGACTTTAATTAAAAAATTTCCAAAGCCGAAAACGTACCGATTCGGTGGAATCACCCATATATCCACATCAAAAAGCTGTTCACAAAAGCATGAAAATAAATAATTTCGGCAATTATTTTCACTTTAACATTCACGGCCAAACCTATCGCCCAACCAATCAGCGATATCATATTAGACGCGATAGTGTAGTAGATCAATCATGATCACTGTACTATTACTCTGAGGCTTGTTGGATTATAATAATGTTTTTTGTCTAATCATTTTATATAAAATTTATGACAAAAATGTCTGCATTAAATTTGTAGAGTGTCAGAACATTTGGAATGGAAATCTTTTCTGTCACAAAGGTTAAAATACCTTTGGTCGTTATCCGGGATAATGAGGAAAAAATGGAAAGAAAACTTGCTTGATATCAAATTTTTAAATCAACTTATCTCAGTTTTCATCATACAAGTGTCACTTGTCAAGTATCTGTACATGTACTTATTATGTGTGCAATATTTATTGTCACTCAGTAAAATCTAATACTGCACAATTGAAAATACTTTACAATTGGTTATATGACACATGATAGAGTGGAAACTCGTTATAGAGAAATCTGTTACAATAACAAATTCCCCATAAAATAAAGTAATTTTTACATACACTCAACAAAAATATAAACGCAACACTTTTGGTTTTGCTCCCATTTTGTATGAGATGAACTCAAAGATCGAAAACTTTTTCCACATACACAATATCACCATTTCCCTCAAATATTTTTCACAAACCAGTCTAAATCTGTGATAGTGAGCACTTCTCCTTTGCTGAGATAATCCATCCCACCTCACAGGTGTGCCATATCAAGATGCTGATTAGACACCATGATTAGTGCACAGGTGTGCCTTAGACTGCCCACAATAAAAGGCCACTCTGAAAGGTGCAGTTTTATCACACAGCACAATGCCACAGATGTCGCAAGATTTGAGGGAGCGTGCAATTGGCATGCTGACAGCAGGAATATCAACCAGAGCTGTTGCTCGTGTATTGAATGTTCATTTCTCTACCATAAGCCGTCTCCAAAGGCGTTTCAGAGAATTTGGCAGTACATCCAACCAGCCTCACAACCGCAGACCACGTGTAACCACACCAGCCCAGGACCTCCACATCCAGCATGTTCACCTCCAAGATCATCTGAGACCAGCCACTCGGACAGCTGCTGAAACAATCGGTTTGCATAACCAAAGAATTTCTGCACAAACTGTCAGAAACCGTCTCAGGGAAGCTCATCTGCATGCTCGTCGTCCTCATCGGGGTCTAGACCTGACTCCAGTTCGTCGTCGTAACCGACTTGCATGGGCAAATGCTCACATTCGCTGGCGTTTGGCACGTTGGAGAGGTGTTTTCTTCATGGATGAATCCCGGTTCACACTGTTCAGGGCAGATGGCAGACAGCGTGTGTGGCGTCATGTGGGTGAGCGGTTTTCTGATGTCAATGTTGTGGATCGAGTGGCCCATGGTGGCGGTGGGGTTATGGACGAAGAACACAGGTGCATTTTATTGATGGCATTTTGAATGCACAGAGATACCGTGACGAGATCCTGAGGCCCATTGTTGTGCCATCCAAAAACTTCACCTCATGTTGCAGCAGGATAATGCACGGCCCCATGTTGCAAGGATCTGTACACAATTCTTGGAAGCTGAAAATGTCCCAGTTCTTGCATGGCCGGCATACTCACCGGACATGTCACCCATTGAGCATGTTTGGGATGCTCTGGACCGGCGTATATGACAGCGTGTACCAGTTCCTGCCAATATCCAGCAACCTTGCACAGCCATTGAAGAAGAGTGGACCAACATTCCACAGGCCACAATTGACAACCTGATCAACTCTATGCGAAGGAGATGTGTTGCACTGCATGAGGCAAATGGTGGTCACACCAGATACTGACTGGTATCCCCCCCCCAATAAAACAAAACTGCACCTTTCAGAGTGGCCTTTTATTGTGGGCAGTCTAAGGCACACCTGTGCACTAATCATGGTGTCTAATCAGCATCTTATAATCAGATAAAACTGAAGTTATTGTGCTTGGCCCCACAAATCTTAGAAACATGGTGTCTAACCAGATCCTTACTCTGGATGGCATTACCCTGACCTCTAGTAAATCTGTGAGAAATCTTGGTGTCATTTTTGATCAGGATATGTCATTCAAAGCGCATATTAAACAAATATGTAGGACTGCTTTTTTGCATTTACGCAATATCTCTAAAATTAGAAAGGTCTTGTCTCAGAGTGATGCTGAAAAACTAATTCATGCATTTATTTCCTCTAGGCTGGACTATTGTAATTCATTATTATCAGGTTGTCCTAAAAGTTCCCTAAAAAGCCTTCAGTTAATTCAAAATGCTGCAGCTAGAGTGCTAACGGGGACTAGAAGGAGAGAGCATATCTCACCCATATTGGCCTCTCTTCATTGGCTTCCTGTTAATTCTAGAATAGAATTTAAAATTCTTCTTCTTACTTATAAGGTTTTGAATAATCAGGTCCCATCTTATCTTAGGGACCTCGTAGTACCATATCACCCCAATAGAGCGCTTCGCTCTCAGACTGCAGGCTTACTTGTAGTTCCTAGGGTTTGTAAGAGTAGAATGGGAGGCAGAGCCTTCAGCTTTCAGGCTCCTCTCCTGTGGAACCAGCTCCCAATTCAGATCAGGGAGACAGACACCCTCTCTACTTTTAAGATTAGGCTTAAAACTTTCCTTTTTGCTAAAGCTTATAGTTAGGGCTGGATCAGGTGACCCTGAACCATCCCTTAGTTATGCTGCTATAGACGTAGACTGCTGGGGGGTTCCCATGATGCACTGTTTCTTTCTCTTTTTGCTCTGCATGCACCACTCTGCATTTAATCATTAGTGATCGATCTCTGCTCCCCTCCACAGCATGTCTTTTTCCTGGTTCTCTCCCTCAACCCCAACCAGTCCCAGCAGAAGACTGCCCCTCCCTGAGCCTGGTTCTGCTGGAGGTTTCTTCCTGTTAAAAGGGAGTTTTTCCTTCCCACTGTAGCCACGTGCTTGCTCACAGGGGGTCGTTTTGACCGTTGGGGTTTTACATAATTATTGTGTGGCCTTGCCTTACAATATAAAGCGCCTTGGGGCAACTGTTTGTTGTGATTTGGCGCTATATATAAAAAAAAAATTGATTGATTGATTGATTGATCTTGGTATGGCACACCTGTGAGGTGGGATGGATTATCTCAGCAAAGGAGAAGTGCTCACTATCACAGATTTAGACTGGTTTGTGAACAATATTTGAGGGAAATGGTGATATTGTGTATGTGGAAAAAGTTTTAGATCTTTGAGTTCATCTCATACAAACGGGAGCAAAACCAAAAGTGTTGTGTTTATATTTTTGTTGAGTGTACAAACATACACGTGTTGATTTTTTTTTATTCTTTATTCATTATTTTTGCAACCCTGATATTATAAAAATTTGTATATCAAGTTATTTACTTGTCACATGGACATTTCATAATTAGGTTCCACTGTAATGCAACAGATTAAACAATTTATAATACAGTAGAATTGCACCATTTGGCACATCACATCACATGTCTAATTCTTTAATAAATGAGTTATGTACAATGTATAATGGATTGTTTTATGCATCATCCATATCGACAAAATTACTGAAAATGCTTAAAGAATTAGGAAAATATGTGATTCAAAAATGTGTTTCGACATATCAAATGGTTCGAAGCTACGGTACCTCATTGTATATTGATGAAAAGGTGAGAATTAGAAACTTTAAAACAATATAACTTGCCTGTGTTGATTATTAGAGTCATAGTCTGTTTTTTTTGCATGATGTACAATGCACATAATAGGAAGGTTTGTACAATTTCAATCCTTTGCATTTTCATTATTTTTTTAGTAGCAACTGCTTAAAAGCAAAGATCTAGTGTGCAGAAAATTTGGCATGTTATGTTAATCTGCATTGTAAGATCTTGTTCCATCTGGGGTCTCATCCATTCCCTGGGGGTCCTTCGTGAAAGGTTCTGGGATCGGGTTCTGGGATCTTATACTGTTCTTGGGGTCCTGACACTTGTATCACAGAGTAGTCAAGTGATAATTTCAAATACGTAAAATGTAGATCAGTCTTGTCAAACACAATACTGCAAAATTTGTGGACTTCATATTTCATACAAAGCAGGTATGGGACAATAAATGACCCCACTCCAGCAACACTGGCATTTTTAAGTGCTACCATTTTTTAGTACATTGTAATCTATAATTAAGTACATTGTAATCTATAATTATTTTCCGATATGGTCTGCTTCACTTTACCCCTCCAAAAATGTAATATGAGATATCTTTAGATGACCTGCTAATAATAATTTTTCATCAAAATTAAATAATTTGGATAATGTTCTCAATCAATTTTAATCACCAATGTGATGATCAGTGGAAAACATTAACCACACTACACTTGATGTACCATCAAGTGAACACGCCATGAACTGTAAATGCTGTGTTTTCATCAACTGCACGCCGAGGAAGAACAACTCACACTATGAACTGGTTTCAGTTCTTCATATTTATTTCATAAAGAAACGTAAAAAGTTTATGAAAACATCCCACATGACCAGATGTGTTGTCACTCCCCCATCCCCCCTACCCTGGATGCCTGCCTGTCTCTCTGTGCTACATCGCTCCACCACTCCCCCTTTTGGCAATATTGGAGATGAGTTACCTAAACAGGCTAACTGTGTGAGACAGGCACCCAGGCTAAAGTGTTCCACCCGAGCGGTGAGAGAGCCCCCGTGTGAGGACGCCATACACCCTTACAGCACCCTAGGGAGCCCGAGAGCACCCATTTCAGAAGACGAAATTAGAATTCAAAATACTGCGACAATCAAAACAAAGTGCTTTTTGCTGTGGCATCTCAGCGTCTTTTTCTTCCTGTGCTCTGAAGTCAAGGTGTGGCGTCGCCTTTTCTCTCTTGCTCGATGGCTGGAAAAGGAAAAGCAGAACGATGGAAAGGGTTAGTGCGATGTTCGGAGGGGATGTGCTGCAGTCATTTGTTTTCGCTGCTCACAACGTCAAAATGGGTTTGATGATAAACTGCTGATGGGGAAATTATTGAAGGGATTCAAGCTTGTGAGGGTTTTTTATGTTTGTTTTTTTCCTGCAACACAGAGAGAAAGACACAATGGACACTCACTCTCTTTGGTAGGCAGAGGGTTTTTCTCTTTTGTCTCCGTCTTCTTCAGTTTTGTCTTGTCAAAACGGGCAATCTCGGCCATGTCAGGTTTGTCAGACATTTTGGCTGTAGAAGAGGGGGGGGGGGGGGGGGGGGGGGAGCTTGAGGTTGCCAGTTTGACCTTTGCTGTCAGCTGTTATGTTAATAATGCAACAAACACAACAATAAAGTCAAATATACGTCTAAATTAGAAGGCAAATTTAGATGAACATCGAAATAGCTGTTGAGAGCACTGGTGTGTGTGTGTGTTTAGTAAAACACATTTAGGGAGTGGCTATGTCACCTCGCACACATGGATGCGTGCGAGCGGCAGCAGCCTCCCACATCTGCTGTTTTCTATTTGCTCCAAAAGTCACACAGCTCATGTGAAGCCTGTTTTCTCTTCTCTTTGTCTCTGCTTTTTTTTTGTTGCAGCCGAAGTCTTTGTTCTCCCTCTCTGGCTTTCCGTGCGTGCATGCCTGCATGCTCAAAGCTCTGCAGGCATCACTGCAGTCATCTTCCTCACCATGCCATCGGGTTCAACTAATCCATCTTAACCAGCCTAGTCCAGTCGCACCTGCCTTAACTGCTCTTCTTTGTCGCAAGCAACTGTGGAAATATTTGAACCGAGTCGGCTGTTGGGGAATAATTCACAAAGCTGGCTGGTGCTAAATTTGAGGGGGCCTGGGATGAAATCAGGGGATACATGCTGAGTTTCAAAGGAGACACACAGCCGTTTCCAGACTATAAATGGTATCTGCATCCAGCTTTCTTCTCCCGTAACAGTCATAAATGCACTTTATAAAAATTCATTACGCCAGCTAAATACTTCACATTTGCCTTCTTTCTTCCAAGCCATCATCATATCATTGCTGCAGTCTGCTTCCTCTGGTCCAGCCACACCCCAGTCCTTTGTTTGAGTCCCATAATAAAAAGGAATCACAAGGAGATGCACACGGACACGGATAACAGAGAAGCAGAAACGACTTGTTCTTACCGGTGTTCTACACAACAGCAGCAGGCTAAAATCCACCGGAGGAGACACAAGAGCAGGAGCAAGATGCAGAGATGGAGGAGGGAAGCAGAGGGACTGTGAATCTGCTGGTGCGTACCAGCATTCAGGGCATGGGTATAAGAGGGAGGAGAGAGAGAGAGAGAGAGAGAGAGAGAGAGCGAAAGAGAGGGGTGGGGGAGAGAGAAAGAACGGGAGAGGCTGGGAGCTTGGTCATTCTACTTCTGTCATCAGTAGTCATGTTCTCCAGGGAAAACAGGCTGGAGCAAAGAAACCAAAGCAGCTGCGCTCTTAAGCTTTTCTGAGATAATTTATCATCAATTGTAGAGTGAGTTCTACAGTTTTTTCTGAGTATGATGCTATAAAGGATGTTGCATAATTTTATCACTAATATAACTGCTTGAGATTTATTACACTGGTCATTTAAGTGTTACACAGTAAATTTTGCAGCGTAAAACACTCTGCAGTGAGCTCCTATAGGCCCACTCCAAAATCAGCTCAATCACAGTGTTAAATCAAGTAGACAGAACTTTAACACAGTACGTTTATACAATTAGGGAGGGCTTGAGCTGCTGCCCCCGCGACCCGACTCCGGATAAAGCGGAAGAAAATGGATGGATGGTTATTTCAAAAATGTTTGAAATCTATAAATTTTGCATGGAATATGGAAATATACATGGAATATACCATAACAGTATAATTTTTGGGTCATTTGGTTCCAAGAACCCATATGGATGGAGCGTTTGAAAATATAAAGTAACGCATGTGTTGTATATGTGCTGTTGATGTAGAAAACCACTCTGTTGCTTATGATTAGTTCATTGTGGCCATGTCATTCTTTACATGTGATGATTATACTCAACTGATGTTCCTGAAATAAAAACTACATAGATTTTGTTTGTTACAATTGATCATATTATATTTTGTCAATTACTCTTAAAAACACCAGATAGGCTTATTGTTACTATAGAAGTTGAATATAAACTTGGGGTCAAGCAACATTTGGATCCAAATTTCAAGTCTCTAGGTGCAGTGGTTCTCAAGATATGACATTTTCGTCGATATTTTTGGTGATTTTTGAACCTGATATCTTCACTGGCTCCGTCCATATGGGTTTTTGGAACCAAATGACCCAAAATTTATCCTGCTATGGTTTATTCCATGTATATTTCCATATTCCATGAAAACATTTCTAGAGTCCACATTTTTTTAAATAACACCCCTCCCTAATACAATGGTACAGTTGATGTTACACTATATTAGATCAGGTAGCTCAGTGGAATAGGAGTTAGGATACCAAGCTGTAGACAAGAAACTTCATATGCATCATCTCCGTCTACTCAGTTGTAAACGGGTACCGTCTTAACTCTCATCTATTTCATGCTACATAATCTGAGGATAAGCTCCAGCACTAGTGGACCTCAGGGTCTGTGTAGGTTGTATGTCGACAATAATGGCATTGATTTATCTCCAGATAGTGTTGCTTTAACATTATTTGGAGTGAGACCTTGTCATGGTTCTGAGACTAAGATAACCCCAACGCTGAGACCCGCAAGATGAAGACTAGAAAGTTCTTTTAATCATAAACAAAGGACAATCCAAAGTAATTCACAGGGATCAGATAATAAAGCAAAAGGCATCTGTAAGGATTTATACTCCGGTTGTTCCAGGAAACAGGCCAAAGTTCAAAAGTGCAGAGACCCAACACAGGCAGATGGTATCTAAAACAGCAGGCTTGAGGGAGAAGTAAAAAAGAAGAGAGAGAGAGAGAGAGAGAGAGAGAGAGAGAGAGCGCGCGCGCGCGAGAGAAAAGGAATGTAGAATCGGCTACAGGGAAACACAAGGAGGTGATTAAAAATAAGGAAAAATGCATTGCCACAAGAGCCGGGAGTGACTAACAAAATAAAAGAAGTGACTAACAAAATGCAAAACAGGCATGGAGACAAACATCCCATAAGAGAATCAAAAGACGAGAAGGCGATCTCAAAGTAAAACAGGAAGTGAGGAAAAAGTGAATAAAAAAATAAATCAGAACTGTAAAGACTGGCAATTAACCACAAAAATGTAAATGTTACAAACAAAATGTTACAAAGAAAATGATCATGAACAAAATAACAAAACCCTACAATAAAATTTGTATAAAATAACAAAACACTAAACAGCAACAAAAACCACAGAAACAACATAAGAACAAAACTAAACAAATGGAGGAAAAAAAATCAAAACGATAATATCGACAAAATCCAACACAGGAATATAATATCAGGATCATTACAGACAATATGCATTCACTGTACTCCATTTTTCTCTCAAAATTTACTGTGTGTGGTGTAAATTTCATAGAGTTGGGATAACTAATGAAAATCAATCTGGATTCCACCTGCGTGCTTCTGCAGGTGTTATATCTCAGGGACTGCTGGTTGCACAATTTTAATTTTGGTGTCAAATTGTTTACCTGATCAAAACCTGAATTGGGAAGTCACAAAACATTCCACCTGTTGTGGGGAGGGACACACAGTTGGACAGGTGTGAATGATGGTGCGGCGAAGGTTTTGTGCACACTTGCATGTGCACGCAGGAACAGAGTGCAAGCACGCAGAAGGTGTGGTGATACCACATTAGGCACAGACAGCAGCAAATGTACATAAATCAATGGACATATGTAAGCACAAAATAATGAGGGAACAAGGAAGTAATGAACTGAGGTGGATGACTTTTACTGCCTTTTATTTGTTACACGACTGACCTGATGCATCTGTTTCATGAAGACATCCACCGATGCACGCCCCTCACAGTGGAGTGTTGGGATGGTGTGATTCTGCATGTCACAATATGTGTTCTCCAGCTGTAACATGTGGGTACACAGACTTCACAGCGCTTCACTTTTTCCACATTTTGTTATGTTACAGCCTTATTCCAACACCCCATAATGACAACATTATTACAACGTTATTAGAAATAAAGGAATCACATGTACATCGGTATTCACACCCTTTGCTCACTACTATGTTGATGCAGCTTTGGCAGCAATTACACCCTCAAGTCTTCTCACTATGATGCCACAAGCTTGGCACACTTATTTTTGGGCAGTTTTGCCAATTCCTCTTTGCAGCACCTCTCAAGCTCCATCAGGTTGGATGGGGAGCATCAGTGTACAGCCATTTTCAGATCTCTCCAGAGATGTTCAATCTGATTCAGGTCTGGGCTCTGGCTGGGCCACTCAAGGACATTCACAGAGTTGTCTGGAAGCCACTCCTTTGATATCTTGGCTGTGTGCTTAGGGTCATTGTCCTGCTGAAAGATAAACCATCGCCCCAGGCTGAGGTCAAGAGCGCTCTGGATCAGGTTATCATCCAGAATGTCTCTGTACAATGCTGCATTCATCTTTCCCTCATTCCTGACTAGTCTCCCAGTTAACGCTGCTGAAAAACATCCCCACAGCATGATGCTGCCACCACCACACTTCACTGTAGGGATGGTGCCTTTCCTCCAAACATAACACCTGGCATTCATGCTAAAGAGTTCAATCTTTGTCTCATCAGACCAGAGAATGTTGTTTCTCATGGTCTGAGAGTCCTTCAGGTAACTTTTGGCAAAACTCCAGGCTGGCTGCCATGTACCTTTTATTAAGGAGTGGCTTGTGTCTGGCAACTCTGCAACAATCCATTATTCAGCCCTGTATGGTAAAGATAGTTGTCCTTCTGGAAGGTTCTCGTCTATCCACAGTGGAATGCTGGAGATCTGACAGAGTGACAGTCAGAGTCTGTTGAGTGATTCGAGTCCAGATTAAAGATTCATCTGTTCTGTCATATGGTTAGCATACCTGTGTAGTAGGAATTATGCTTCCTATCCTTTTAAATTATATTAATTATTCTGTCAGTGAAGCATAGGGCTCGCTGCCAGTGACCACTTTAGTAACCTCTGTGCTTCTCTGTGATTTACTGCGGGTGAACTATTGCCTCAGGTACAGTTATTTCCAGCCAAAGGATTCTGCTCTCTCTGTCTGTCTGTGGTGCTGTTGCCGGATGCGGGGACCTCACTTCTAAGAGGCTGATGCTGCATCCTGAAGAACTGGACATGGACTTAGCTGGCTCCAGCCTGTGACATCTGTAGCACTCATAATAAATCAGAAAAGAAACTGTGGGCTCTGTTCTGTGATGGACTCCTGCGAGTGTGCTAACTGACTCTGTTTTTCCTTCATTTTTAGGAAAAACTTTATAACCGTTAGACTGATCCAAGTAGTGGGTCACTCCTCTGAGTCAGCCCTGCTTGAGATTTCTGTCTTAAAAATGTCAGAGGGATTCATTCCTTACCATTGTCGGCTATGTGCTTGCTGAGGGAGCTGGTAAGGGTTAGAACTTACCTGAATGAAGCGCCTTGAGGCTGCTTTGTTGTGATTTGGTGCTATATCGTAAATAAACTGAATTGAGATTCCCAGGTAGTTGTCTTGTATCTCCATTGTCCTGCCTTTCGGCTTCTCCCCCTCAGTCTGGATCATCTTCCCTCTCATTGCCTCTACTGGTGGTTGGCTCTCACTGCAGTATTGTATCACTTCCTGTTCCGGAGCACAGCGGTGTTTTGCTGTATCTGTTAGCTGTTTAATCTGCGCAGTTAGATTGATCTAGTTACCTAGATAACGATTTGTTTCACAATGTTATCTTCACGTGCCTTAACTAAAGCACTCCCTCTGCTGAATCACCTCTAAATTATTTACACATTATTCACTTTGCGTGTTTTTAGGAATCCACTAGCTTAGCGCAGCTACTAGCTCTTAGCCGGTTTAGCATGGTGGCTTCTCCTGTCTCTCCCGCACTTTTCTGCTCTGGGTGTGAAATGTTTAGTTATTCCTCGGCCTCCTTTAGCAGTAATGGTACTTGTAATAAGTGTAGCTTATTTGTAGCTTTGGAGGCCAGGCTGGGCGAATTGGAGACTCGGCTCCGCACCGTGGAAAATTCTACAGCTAGCCAGGCCCCTGTAGTCAGTGCGGACCAAGGTAGCTTAGCCGCCGTTAGTTCCCCCCTGGCAGATCCCGAGCAGCCGGGAAAGCAGGCCGACTGGGTGACTGTGAGGAGGAAGCGTAGCCCTAAACAGAAGCCCCGTGTACACCGCCAACCCGTTCACATTTCTAACCGTTTTTCCCCACTCTGCGACACACCCGCCGAGGAACAAACTCTGGTTATTGGCGACTCTGTTTTGAGAAATGTGAAGTTAGCGACACCAGCAACCATAGTCAATTGTCTTCCGGGGGCCAGAGCAGGCGACATTGAAGGAAATTTGAAACTGCTGGCTAAGGCTAAGCGTAAATTTAGTAAGATTCTAATTCACGTCGGCAGTAATGACACCCGGTTACGCCAATCGGAGGTCACTAAAATTAACATTGAATCGGTGTGTAACTTTGCAAAAACAATGTCGAACTCTGTAGTTTTCTCTGGGCCCCTCCCCAATCGGACCGGGAGTGACATGTTTAGCCGCATGTTCTCCTTGAATTGCTGGCTGTCTGAGTAGTGTCCAAAAAATGAGGTGGGCTTCATAGATAATTGGCAAAGCTTCTGGGGAAAACCTGGTCTTGTTAGGAGAGACGGCATCCATCCCACTTTGGATGGAGCAGCTCTCATTTCTAAAAATCTGGCCAATTTTCTTAAATCCTCCAAAACGTGACTATCCAGGGTTGGGACCAGGAAGCAGAGTTGTAGTCTTACACACCTCTCTGCAGCTTCTCTCCCCCTGCCATCCCCTCATTACCCCATCCCCGTAGAGACGGTGCCTGCTCCCAGACTACCAATAACCAGCAAAAATCTATTTAAGCATAAAAATTCAAAAAGAAAAAATAATATAGCACCTTCAACTGCACCACAGACTAAAACAGTTAAATGTGGTCTATTAAACATTAGGTCTCTCTCTTCTAAGTCCCTGTTAGTAAATGATATAATAATTGATCAACATATTGATTTATTCTGCCTTACAGAAACCTGGTTACAGCAGGATGATTATGTTAGTTTAAATGAGTCAACACCCCCGAGTCACACTAACTGCCAGAACGTCGTAGCATGGGCCGAGGCGGAGGATTAGCAGCAATCTTCCATTCCAGCTTATTAATTAATCAAAAACCCAGACAGAGCTTTAATTCATTTGAAAGCTTGACTCTTAGTCTTGTCCATCCAAATTGGAAGTCCCAAAAACCAGTTTTATTTGTTATTATCTATCATCCTCCTGGTCGTTACTGTGAGTTTCTCTGTGAATTTTCAGAACTTTTGTCTGACTTAGTGCTTAGCTCAGATAAGATAATTATAGTGGGCGATTTTAACATCCACACAGATGCTGAGAATGACAGCCTCAACACTGCATTTAATCTATTATTAGACTCAACTGGCTTTGCTCAAAATGTAAATGAGTCCACCCACCACTTTAATCATATCTTAGATCTTGTTCTGACTTATGGTATGGAAATTGAAGACTTAACAGTATTCCCTGAAAACTCCCTTCTGTCTGATCATTTCTTAATAACATTTACATTTACTCTGATGGACTACCCAGCAGTGGGGAATAAGTTTCATTACACTAGAAGTCTTTCAGAAAGCGCTGTAACTAGGTTTAAGGATATGTTTCCTTCTTTATGTTCCCTAATGCCATATACCAACACAGTGCAGAGTAGCTACCTAAACTCTGTAAGTGAGATAGAGTATCTCGTCAATTGTTTTACATCCTCATTGAAGACAACTTTGGATGCTGTAGCTCCTCTGAAAAAGAGAGCTTTAAATCAGAAGTGCCTGACTCCGTGGTATAACTCACAAACTCGCAGCTTAAAGCAGATAACCCGTAAGTTGGAGAGGAAATGGCATCTCACTAATTTAGAAGATCTTCACTTAGCCTGGAAAAAGAGTCTGTTGCTCTATAAAAAAGCCCTCCGTAAAGCTAGGACATCTTACTACTCATCACTAATTGAAGAAAATAAGAACAACCCCAGGTTTCTTTTCAGCACTGTAGCCAGGCTGACAAAGAGTCAGAGCTCTATTGAGCCGAGTATTCCTTTAACTTTAACTAGTAATGACTTCATGACTTTCTTTGCTAATAAAATTGTAACTATTAGAGAAAAAATTACTCATAACCATCCAAAAGACGTATCGTTATCTTTGGCTGCTTTCAGTGATGCTGGTATTTGGTTAGACTCTTTCTCTCAGATTATTCTGTCTGAGTTATTTTCATTAGTTACTTCATCCAAACCATCAACATGTCTATTAGACCCCATTCCTACCAGGCTGCTCAAGGAAGCCCTACCATTATTTAATGCTTCGATCTTAAATATGATCAATCTAGCTTTATTAGTTGGCTATGTACCACAGGCTTTTAAGGTGGCAGTAATTAAACCATTACTTAAAAAGCCATCACTTGACCCAGCTATCTTAGCTAATTATAGGCCAATCTCCAACCTTCCTTTTCTCTCAAAAATTCTTGAAAGGGTAGTTGTTAAACAGCTAACTGATCATCTGCAGAGGAATGGTCTATTTGAAGAGTTTCAGTCAGGTTTTAGAATTCATCATAGTACAGAAACAGCATTAGTGAAGGTTACAAATGATCTTCTTAAGGCCTCAGACAGTGGACTCATCTCTGTGCTTGTTCTGTTAGACCTCAGTGCTGCTTTTGATACTGTTGACCATAAAATTTTATTACAGAGATTAGAGCATGCCATAGGTATTAAAGGCACTGCACTGCGGTGGTTTGAATCATATTTATCTAATAGATTTGTTCATGTAAACAATTTGTTCATGTAAATAGGGAATCTTCTTCACAGACTAAGGTTAATTATGGAGTTCCACAAGGTTCTGTGCTAGCACCAATTTTATTCACTTTATACATGCTTCCCTTAGGCAGTATTATTAGACGGCATTGCTTAAATTTTCATTGTTACGCAGATAATACCCAGCTTTATCTATCCATGAAGCCAGAGGACACACACCAATTAGCTAAACTGCAGGATTGTCTTACAGACATAAGGACATGGATGACCTCTAATTTCCTGCTTTTAAACTCAGATAAAACTGAAGTTATTGTACTTGGCCCCACAAATCTTAGAAACATGGTGTCTAACCAGATCCTTACTCTGGATGGCATTTCCCTGACCTCTAGTAATACTGTGAGAAATCTTGGAGTCATTTTTGATCAGGATATGTCATTCAAAGCGCATATTAAACAAATATGTAGGACTGCTTTTTTGCATTTACGCAATATCTCTAAAATTAGAAAGGTCTTGTCTCAGAGTGATGCTGAAAAACTAATTCATGCATTTATTTCCTCTAGGCTGGACTATTGTAATTCATTATTATCAGGTTGTCCTAAAAGTTCCCTGAAAAGCCTTCAGTTAATTCAAAATGCTGCAGCTAGAGTACTGACGGGGACTAGAAGGAGAGAGCATATCTCACCCATATTGGCCTCTCTTCATTGGCTTCCTGTTAATTCTAGAATAGAATTTAAAATTCTTCTTCTTACTAATAAGGTTTTGAATAGTCAGGTCCCTTCTTATCTTAGGGACCTCATAGTACCATATCACCCCAATAGAGCGCTTCGCTCTCAGACTGCAGGCTTACTTGTAGTTCCTAGGGTTTGTAAGAGTAGAATGGGAGGCAGAGCCTTCAGCTTTCAGGCTCCTCTCACTGGGTATGACATCTGGACAGTGGAAGGAAGACAAGGAGACTTGGTGGTGGAATGAAGAGGTCCAGGAAAGCATAAAGAGAAAGAGGTTGGCAAAAAAGTTTTGGGGATAGTCAGAGAGATGAAAAAGTAGACAGGAGTACAAGGAGATGCGGCGTAAGGTGAAAAGAGAAGTGGCAAAAGCGAAAGAAAAGGCATATTGCGAGCTGTACAAGAAGTTGAATAGTAAGGAAGGAGAAAAGGACTTGTACCGATTGGCCAGAAAAAGGGACAGAGCTGGAAAGGATGTGCACCAGGTTAGGGTGGTAAAAGATACACATGGTAATGTGCTGACAAGTGAGGAGTGTGTGCTGAGAAGGTGGAGGGAATATTTTGAAGAGTTGATGAATAAAGAAAATGAGCGAGAGAAAAGGCTGGATGATGTGGTAAGAGTAAATCAGGAAGTACAAGAGATTAGTAAAGAAGACGTTATGTGTCGGACGCAGCCCGGAGAACCGACCAGCGTTTGAAGGACCCAGTATGGAATAGGCAGAGCACGGTACAAAGGATAACTGAATTTAATACATAACAGTGATGTGATAAAAAACACAATAAAAGAGTGCGCGGTCTGGCGTGGTGGTGACACGGTGCGCTCCTAGCAGCACAAACGGTCCGGAGCCAGAAACTGTTCGGACCCAAGGACCCCGCCGACACCCCCCAGGTGGCCGCGACAAACCGAGTCTGTGAAAGAAGAAATCATTATGTGAGTCCACACTCCATACACAGAGAGACCGCTCAAAGGTGTACAAACAGCAAACACTTCCTGGCTTAATTGCAAATCAGCTTCCCACCCTGCAGGCATGGAACACCCCGTTCACAAAACTCCACTGCAGTGGAAGCTGATTAAACGACTAACATACAGCTCAATATAATAAGGTGTGAGGGACACCACATTTACTGACTGTATAAATGTTAGTCACAAAACCAAACGTACCTCAGGAAGTGTGCTGACGAGCGTGAGACCTCACCCCCTCCTCTTTCACAGACCATGCATCAAACCTGGATGTTCTCTGCATCCACTGATGGGAGATGGCTCTAGAGACGACGATCTCACCCGTCTGGTCACAAGGTCGAGTCTCTGGCAAATACACACTGTGTACTCCAGACTTAAATGCTACCATGTTCCAATCCGTGTAGATGCACCACAGCTGTGAGTCCTGAACGAGCTGCACCTGATCAGCCTCAGGTGATCAGGGTGAGGTCCTGGTAACTCAGCCACACAGCCACTCAGTCCCAAATGCGCACCACCTGGAAGGAAAACCAAAAGACAGAAACAGAGGACAAACAAAAGCCAGCCAGGCACGCCAGCCACAACAGAAGAAGTGAGGGCTGCTATGAAGAGGATGAAGAGTGGAAAGGCAGTTGGTCCAGATGACATTCCAGGGGAGGTATGGAAATGTCTAGGAGAGATGGCAGTAGAGTTTCTAACCAGATTGTTTAATATAATCTTGGAAAGTGGGAGGATGCCTGAGGAGTGAAGACGAAGTGTGCTGGTTCCTATTTTCAAGAACAAGGGTGATGTGCAGAGCTGCAGTAACTACAGAGGCATAAAGTTGATCAGCCACAGCATGAAGTTATGGGAAAGAGTAGTAGAAGCTAGGCTTAGAAAACAGGTGAAGATCTGTGAGCAGCAATATGGCTTCATGCCGAGAAAGAGCACTACAGATGCAATGTTTGCTCTGAGAATACTGTTGGAGAAGTATAGAGAAGGACAGAAAGAGTTACATTGTGTGTTTGTGGACTTAGAAAAGCTTTTGACAGGGTGCCAAGAGAAGAGCTGTGATATTGTATGAGGAAGTCTGGAGTGGCAGAGAAGTATGTTAGGGTAGTGCAGGACATGTACAAGAATAGTGTGACAGCAGTGGGATGTGCAGTCAGAATGACAGACTCATTCAAGGTGGAGGTGGGATTACACCAAGGATCAGCTCTGAGTCCTTTCTTGTTTGCAGTGGTGATGGACAGGTTGACGGATGAGATCAGACAGGAGTCCCCATGGACTATGATGTTTGCAGGTTGACATTGTGATCTGTAGTGAGAGTAGAGAGCAAGTTGATTCTAGTTTGGAGAGGTGGAGATATGCTTTGGAGAGAAGGGGAATGAAAGTCAGTAGAAGCAAGACTGAGTACATGTGTGTGAATGAGAGGGAGCCCAGTGGAATAGTGCAGTTACAAGGAGTAGAAGTGGTGAAAGTAGATGAGTTTAAATATTTGGGGGCAACTGTTCAAAGTAATGGAGAGTGTGGTAGAGAGGTGAAGAAGAGAGCGCAGGCAGGGTGGAGTGGGTGGAGAAAGGTGGCAGGAGTGATTTGTGACCGAAGAATATCAGCAAGAGTGAAGGGGAAAGTTTACAAAACAGCTGTGAGACCAGCTATGTTGTACGGTTTAGAGACTGTGGTACTAACAAAAAGACAGGAGGCAGAGGTGGAGGTGGCAGACAGGGGCGTAGCACCAAATTCTGGGCCGTAGGTACTAGCCATATTGAAGACCCCCCCCGCCACTGTTATGTTCTTTTTTATTAATGCAAACACCAAATTTCTAATGCGTAGTCAAACCAGGTCTAAATCATGTATACCTTAGATCACACCTGGGAGTCAGAACCCTTTTTAAAGTTGGGGGAGCAATATTAAGTTGGGGGTCTGGGGGCCCAGACCCCCAACTCAATATAGCTAGCTTTCAAGCTCACCTCTCTTTTCAAAGAATTTGGTTAGCAGCTGCTTTCCCTCATTTAGTTTTCTTTCCCTGTCCTTTTTCTCTTCTTTTTTGAAATCCGGAGTTTGATTTTTTAGGAAAGACATATTTTATTTCAGTCTAAACACTAGGGCTGCAACTAACGATTATTTTACTAATCAGTTCATCGGTCGATTATTTTTTCGATTAATCGTCTTGTTTGTTTTTTTTACTTACATGTGAGTTTTGCCATTATTTCTTTAAGTGAGTTATTATTAAAAGGCCTTTGTCACACAACATCAACATTTGACCTTGTAACAAACTTGTTATATTCTTGTCAAAAACATACCTGGAGTAGTGTTTTGTTTTATTTTAGACATATACATTACTGACACACCACAGAGAGATTTCAGGTTTAGATGCCTACAGCAACTATCTGAACCACTGACAACATATTACAGCAAGAGTCCACAAAAGTATTTTAAAGGCTTGACGAAAGTATAATATGTTATATTTAAGATATTTTCATGAAAAAAGACACAAATGTGCAGTTTACTGCATTTTATTTTTTCTTGTGTAAAAACACAGATGTGGTTTGACCAAAACAAACTGTCATTAAACTTAATAAAACAGGGATGAAGTGGAGGTTTAAGAGTCACTAGGTGTTCACAGGAAACAGTTATTTCTATAATTATTTATGTTCATTGTTAGTTGGTTTAATCTTTTCTGTTTTGTTTTATTAGATTCTTTTTGTCCGTTTCTCTAAAACTGTATTGTGGCATTATTAGTTATTATTACTATTATTGTTGTTGTTTCTATTATTATTATTATTGATATATAAATAAAATAAATGAATAAAATATTACAATTTGTAATACATTTGACTCTTTTATGACAACAAACGCTGAACCATGAATTATTATACAGAAAACAAATGTGCTGACAGCTGCAACAGCTTAATGCTAACTTCAACATTGAAAACACCATAGACATGCTAACGCATTAGCATTGGTCCCGTTTTTAAGTTATAAAATACATCTATCAACTGTTTCAGAAGACCATAACAGGTCAGATTAACATATAAAGGTAAATGTTACTCAAAGACATATGCTCTTTGGGGTTTTAGTGGGGAAAAATTAAGATTAAGCGAAATAAAACACTGAATCAACAAAGCACCCGATCAAAGCACTACTTCAATCTCCAAATCACTGCTTCGATTGGTTCAAAGTTCAAAGCAAAGCCGCGCTGCAGAAATGGTTGATTTATATGGAAGAAACAAAACTTTTGCGGTAAAACAAAGTTATTTAACAACTAATTGATGACTAAATTAGTTGACAACTATTTTAATAATCGATTAAATTGATTAGTTGTTTCAGCACTACTAAACACCTCCTCTTTCTGTCAGATCTGAGATCCCATTTGGGATGTGTGTGTGTGTGTGTGTGTGTGTGTGTGTGTGTGTGTGTGTGTGTGTGTGTGTGTGTGTGTGTGTGTGTGTGTGTGTGTGTGCAGGGGTGGAAGGGCCCTCAGAGATCTTTCAATATTATTGTTAGAGCAGAATTGTGTTTTGCAACATTTATACATTCATTCTAATTATATTCTTTTACAACGTGAATTGTATGGACATTAATAACATGCAACACAAAAATGTATTTAATGCCAGTTTTTTTATGGGCCCCCCCATGCTCTCGGCCCTGGGTACATAGTACCTTTTGCCCCCCCAGTCCGACGCCCCTGGTGGCAGAGCTGAAGATGTTGAGATTTTCTTTGGGAGTGACAAGAATGGACAAGATTACAACCCCTGACAATAATTATGGAATCACCGGCCTCGGAGGATGTTCATTCAGTTGTTTAATTTTGTAGAAAAAAGCAGATCACAGACATGACACAACAAAAAAAGTCATTTGAAATGGCAACTTTCTGGCTTTAAGAAACACTATAAGAAATCAAGAAAAAAAAATTGTGGCAGTCAGTAACGGTTACTTTTTTAGACCAAGCAGAGGGAAAAAAAATATGGACTCAAATAAATAATAAATTATAATAAAATAATAAATCACCCTGTAAATTTCCCAACACCTGCATCAAATCAGATCTGCTTGTTAGTCTGCATCTAAAAAGGAGTGATCACACCTTGGAGAGCTGTTGCACCAAGTGGACTGACATGAATCATGGCTCCAACACGAGAGATGTCAATTGAAACAAAGGAGAGGATTATCAAACTCTTAAAAGAGGGTAAATCATCATGCAGTGTTGCAAAAGATGTTGGTTGTTCACAGTCAGCTGTGTCTAAACTCTGGACCAAATACAAACAACATGGGAAGGTTGTTAAAGGCAAACAACAAACATCTCATCTTAAAACAGTGCTGATGAGTCAACATGACATCAGCCTTCGAAATAAGAAGTGAGCCAAGGGGATGTATCGCATGATTGGTTGGGAGGTAAGCACTGTATTGACATTTGATGACTTTCGACTTTTACTACATTACATCACTATCAGGTCATACATCTCTACAAGTGGCACCCTAAATCGAAGAGAGTCTGGTTGACTTAGCTTTCAACAATGTGCACTGTGACTGAATAACACACTGTCACATGACATATAGGTTGTGTCACTCAGCCCTCTCATGCATTAATTTACGTAAGCATAATGTAAAGTAACTGGCAGAGGCAACACTATTTGGTGCTTTTCTTTCAAGGACAGTCATGTCCATAAGTATTTGGACAGTGACAAATCTATCTTTGCATCTGAACACAACACAGTGGAGTTGAAATGAAACAATAGTGCAGTGAATATACTTTCATTTTAAATTCAAGGGGTTTAAAAATAATATTGAATTAATTTGGGAACTGCAGCCTTTTTCTATATGAAGTACGGTACCTCGATTTTTGGAGGTGATAAGTAATTACTACATACTATGACAAAATCCTTATAGTACAAAGATCCTTATAGAGCTTCGATAAACTGCACTATAAGGATCCTTGCCCATTCAAAACTTTACTTTTCCTACCTGTTGCCTTTGGACAAATCAAGGAATGGAAACATGAACACTTCCAAGTCACCAGATATGTTTTGGACTTACTGTACATAAATCATTAAGAAATACAAACAGTACAGTACATCATGATGTATCTGTCTGGAGTAGGCAGTTCTCAAGTACAGTAATAGTGTGAGAATTAAGTGAGCAGGGAAACCACCAAAACACCCATGACATCTCTGAAGGAAGTATAGGGTTCTGTGTATATAAATGGGAAAAAAATGTGCATCATCCAAGTTGTACAGCGTTATGGTGGAATGGAACAGAGAAAGATTTCATTAAAAAGGAGTTATGAAATTTTAGGCATAGTTACCAGGAGGTGGAGGGAAGGGAAGATTTGGGATTAGATTTGACCCTCCTATTATCTTTGGGGTCAATTTGACCCCATTCAATGTTTATCATTCAAAAAATACTTGACTTTTTTTTTTACTTCATATTTCATGACTTTTCCTACTTTAATGGGTACATTTGATTTAGCATAAAATTTTCACAATGACATTTTTTCATTGTGCTGAACGCATATTACATGTATCGGTGGTCCTCTGGGGTCAATTTGACCCCAGGCTCTTTTAGCTGTCTAAAACTTGTCTGTCTGTGTGTGATCCATGTGAAATGTAACATGCCCACACCTGCAGGTGCAGAGTTGATACTTTTGAGTTGATACATGACTTTAGGGGTATGAATGTATGTGTGTGTGTCTAGGAATATGTGGTCTACTTCTCACACCTCCTGAGAACTGATACAACTAATAATTCCCGCACTGTGGGGGTGGGATTTTCCCACAAGGACACTGGTAGTTCATGCAAAATAGGGGAGGAGCAAACGTATAAAAGCTTGCACCGGAGTCCTCCAGCCAAATCATTCCTCATTGTGCTCCAAAAGTACTGCAATCTTCATGATGTCCCTCTTTCTCTTTCTCCGTCTCTCTTGAAAATGTCATCTGGGAAAAGATTTACAGTGAATGAAGTTTTGGAACAGCTGTGAAAGTGAAATAGAGGAGAATGTGTCTGATGAGAATGAGAGTGTTGACCCTCCTGTCTTCACTCACCCACGAGCAGACACGATCACTTCCAAAAATGGGAAGATAATATGGTCACTTTCCCCACTATAACAGCAGGGTAGAGGTGGTGCTGCTAATATAATCAAAATGGTACCAGTCCCCACAAGATATGCAGTCAGCCATATTGAAGACATCAAGTCATCATTTGAGCTGTTCATAACCCCAAATGTCTGCACATCCTGTGTAAAGTAGTGCAGACTAGAAGCTTGACTGTGGAACTGTTCCATGTTCTGACTATCTGACTCGTTATGATTTTCTGTTTCACAAATGGGTGAATTTTCTAATATGTAAACCCCCTGACACACACCCCAAAAAGCAAAAACAAACAAACAAACAAAAAACAAACTCTGTACCTCTGCCTTTGCCAAAGCCCGGATAATAAAAGAGGAGGGGGGAGTGAGGTTTATAGTTAAGGACAAATATGTTACAAAAAAGGAAATAAAATAAGTAAATTTGCTTATGAGAGGAAGGTGGGGGTACCAACATCAATCAATATGGTTCATTCTGTGAAAGTCATAAATGTGCACCCCAAATTAGAAAAGATTCAGATGAAAAATTTTCAAGATACTCTAACTCTAAAACTGAAAGTTTGACCTGATGGTGGCGCTACAGGAAAGGTCATACCATCACCAAAATCAATAGCATTCATACTCTTCATTAACGTCATTAATGCTGTCAGTAAATTTTAGAAGATTTGGATGAAAACATTTCAAGATAAATTATTTCAAATTGAAAAGTTTGGCCTGGTGGTGGCACTAGAGAACATTTCATGCTTTCATTATCAAGGGGTATTTACATATTCAACAAATAAACAAAGTGCTTGGCAGAAAAAAATTGGTTAACAATTTTCTGTAAATCATTTTTGGAGGTAAATATCCCTGTGGTCAAATTGACTATTTTCTTGATTTAAAATCCCGTTCCACTCCACTATATACTGAAATACTGACTCAAATTTCACTGACCCACTCACTTCAGTATGACACTTCGTGTAATGAAGCTTTTCTTGAAGCCTGGAGTCATGTCTATGACAATAAAGACATTTAAATGAGACAGTTTAATCTGGTTATATCTAACACTGCTCTGTGACTATCTTTAGCCAGCTTGCATTCTTGATCCCGATGAAAATTTAGCATCACAGCTAGTTGTCCCTGGCTCCACTGTATGTCCTAGTGAGGTGCTATGAAACACTAATTTATGACACAGTCTGGCCAGAGACCGGACTTCAAGATTTGTTCAAGGTAGATGTGTAACTGCAGACCAGAACTATTTATTTAAAGTGAAAACAGTATATGGTGCTCAAAAACATTAAAGGAACACTTTTTAATCAGAGTATAGCATGAAGTCAATTCAACTTTTGGGATATTGAACTGGTCAGTTAAGTAGCAGAGGGGGTGGTTAATCAATTTTGCCTGTTTTGGTGTTAATGAAATTAAGTCTTTTGCTGAAGGTGCTCGACAGAAGATCAGTGTGGCATGTAGGGGGTGGGGGGTGTTGTCACGGATGGTGAGCAGTTTCCTCAACATCCTCCTGTCCAACACCTCCAGCACAGACTCCAGTTCCACCCCAGGACAGAGCCAGCTCTTCTGATGAGCTTGTTGAGTTTGTTCATGTCAGCTGCCTTCAGCCTGCAGCCCCAGCACACTACAGCACTGGAGAACACTGAATGATAAAACATCTGCAATATATTTCTGCAGACATTGAAGGATCTGAGCCTCTTGTGGAAGTACAGTTGGCTTTGCCCTTTCTTATACATAGCATCTGCATTTACAGTCCAGTTTGTTGTCTATGTGGACACCCAGGTACTTGTAGTCCACAGTTTCCACCTCAGTTCCATTAATGGTAACTGGGTTCGGACGGGTTTTGCACAATTGCACAATACCCCTCATGAAAGCACATTGTCCGACTCTTTCCTTGTTAACTGAAGCGGAGATGTTTCTGCTAAAGTGGAAGTTGCTTTTTTTTGGTTGGAATTTAATTGCAATGATGGAAAAAAGATATTGAGGGTACTGGAACGAGATTCTGGACCGTTCCAGCCCACTTTAACCCCTGATTGCCCTGGTAAGTAGGAAAAAGCCCAAAGAAACAATCAAGAAGGGGAGAAATGCAGACCACAATTGTAATTTATTTTTAAGTGGAAACCCCCCCCCCCCCCCCCCCAAAAAAAAATACAATTGTGCAAATATCAAATGAGTCCCAGCATGCACCACTGTGGGTGCCAAGATGGAGCCTGGCGTGAAACTATAGTGCTTTCACCATCAGTTGGTGTGATTCTGAAACTGTTCCTCAAAACATGCAGCTTTGGCTTAGTTTCCACTAATGTAAGTAACTGAATGGTGCAGATGTCTGGTGATCTTCATTATTTCTGTGCTTCTCAGCTCATTTAGTGAGTCAACCTTTAAGATGTGTTGCCACTGAGTTGTTTTTCTGTGATGTTATGAGGGCAGAAGGTCTTTGGCCAACCCATCTTATTAACCTTTCTGTTTGAAATGCTATCATCCTCACACCTTGGAGAGAAGAAGCACACTAACAAAGGTCAGCCATGACAGCCAAATGACCTGTTAGAACGTTCTGACAGTTCACAGCCCGTGGCTGGATCATCGCAGACCTTTCTTCAGATCAGTCTGTTTGGCACCAGGAATCACGCTGCCAGAAAGCAGCACGTTTTGAGGTCATTTGAGGCAAGGCACAATCAACAGAAAATGTGTGCATCTGAATATGTAAAAAAAAAAAAACAGTTAAACTCTCATTTCACTGTCTGAAAAAGTCGAATTTTGTATCTTAACAATCATGGAAGAAAATTTAAACTACATAAGCATTATTTATTGCTTTGGGGAATGTGGTGATATGTATATGCGAAGTCCACACAGGATGGCAGCAGAGGACAACTCAAATTTTTCTGGATATGAGCTGCAATGAGGTAAACTATGTAAGAGATGCCACCAGGGGGCGCGCATCCCTCAGCACTCACAGGCTCATAACTGGAGGGAACTATTTTTAAAAGACCTCATTTGTTGCAAAACACCCTTTTTTTTTTTTTGCAGAAAACGTACAAGTCAGAGTTTAACGTCAAGAGAAATAGTATTATGGAGGCTTATTTTTTTTCATTTGTGTATTTTTTATTTATTTTTTGTCACATGGTAAATTTGTTTGCATTATCTGCTCAGTTGTCACAAGGTTTTACAGGATATATATATATATCTACAATGTAAAAGAAGTTGGCTTTATTTTTTTGTTTGTGTTTTACACTATTATACTATATATATATATATATATATATATATATATATATATATATATATATATATATATATATATATATATATATATATATATATATATATATATATATATATATATATGACATATCTTGGATCCCTGGTTTCTACAATGTAAAAGAAGTCGGCTTTATTTTTTTGTTTGTGTTTTACACTATCTATCTATCTATCTATCTATCTATCTATCTATCTATCTATCTATCTATCTATCTATCTATCTATCTATCTATCTATCTAATATGATATATATATTATATATTATTATTATTATTATTATTATTATTATATTATGTTATATATAAAATAATAGTGTAAAACACAAACAAAAAAATAAAGCTGACTTCTATTACATTGTAGAAACCAGGGATCCAAGATATGTCATGTTTTTTTGTGGTTATTGTAATTTTATCTGCACTTATACATCCATGACTGCATTTCAGGCCTGCAACACACTAAAAAAAAAAAACAACAACTTGGTACAGAGGCAACTAATAGTGAGTAATGAGGTCAAACTCAATAAATTCTAATGTTATTTCAAACAGGTGCTATCAGCAGGTGATTGCAATCAAGATCTGGTACAACAGCAGACCGGGTCTTTGAGGTGCAAAGATGAGCAGAGGATCTCCAGTTTGTCATCAAATGTGTGAGACAGTTATTGAAATGTTTACAAGTGTCACAGTTTGTCTGCGCCCGGGCCTGTGTTGCCCTTTGTCCCCTGTCTCTGTCTGTCTTCCTTTCTTTGATACCTTTAGGCCCGTTCTTTGTTCATCGGTTTGTGTTACTTTAGTCACTGCTTTTATTTTCTGTTTATCATTTATTTTCTGTTTTTCATACTTTAGCCACTTGTTGAGTGCTGTTATCGTTTCAGTTTGGCCTTTGTTATCTTGTTGTTCACTTTTAAGTGTTTCCTTTGTTCTTTTCCTTTGACCGTTGGTTTGGCTGTCTGTTGAGGGCTGTTGTTTTGTGCATTGTAGGTTTTACGTTTGTCTCACTTTCACCCCATTTGTCACTGTACTCTCTTGTATGTGACTCGGCAGGGGTGAGATTTGAACCCGGAACTTCCCATACTGATTCAAGCTTCTCTACTATGGAAACCACCTGGACAACTGAGAGCCTTTACAGAAACATGAGGTATGCTGTTACTCAGCCTGTTATAGTAAATTAGTCATTATAAATAAATAAATAGTGCTTGATTTATTATGTTTTAATCAACAGACATTTTAAAGAGCATGAAATACAGTTTATACAAAGTACAACTACTTCATCTGAGAAGTCAGCGCTCCAGTATTTCTGCTGAGAATATTTCAGTATTATTCAGTATATTAGCATCGTTAGTAGGTATCAAGAGTCTCCACTGTTACGACATGGTTGCTGAAGCAATATGCTGTTCATAATTTTTAATACCTCCATCTAAATCACCTGTAATGACAACCATCTCCCAGTCTATAAACAGATGGCTAAATAAAACACCCAAATCAAGATTAGCCTGTTAACTTCAGTTAATTGTTTTGATTTCAAAATCAGGGTGTTTGGGCTTTGTGTGCTTCATCCAGGTCATGCTGGTCATGCCCAGTGTGACCGGAGGACCTATCTTTGTGCCCGGGATGGCAGTGGGATTCGAACATCAGACTGCTTGAACTGAAGTCCAAAATTCTACCAGGTCAGCCAAAGAGGAACTCCCCACTAGCCAAGCTAGCAGGAACATCTTTTCAATCTGGACTTCACCTTGCTACACCAAAACTCCACATTTTGATTCATTCATGGGATTGGTGGGGGCAGCACAGTGGCTTAGTAGTTAGCACTGTTGCCTCACAGCAAGAAGGTCGTGGGATCGATTCCCACCTGTGGCCTTTCTTTGTGCAGTTTGCGTGTTCTCCCCGTGTTCTCGTGGGTTCCCTCTGGATGCTCTGGCTTCCTGCCACATCCACAGACATACAGGTTAGGTTGGAAACTGTATATTGTTCGTAGGTGTTTGTATGCATGAATGTGTTTGTCTGTCTATATGTGGCCCTGCGACAGACTAGCGTCCTATCCAGAATGTACCCTGCCTCATGCCCTATGACTGCTGGGATAGGCTCCAGCTCCCCCATGACCCATAAATGAAGGGGGCATAGAAACTGATGGCTGGATGGGATGTCTTGGAGTTAGGTGGACTCAGGCACTGCAAACTTGGTGAAATTTGGACACACCCAACTGGGGCTTCAAATTCACTCTCCAGTTGACCAAAAACAAAAAGTAAAACATTTATAGTGTAACATCTGAAGTGGACATTTACTACTGCCTACACAGTAAATTTTGCTGAGTAAAAGTTACTCTGCTGGGATAATATTTGATCCCAGTCTAAATAGAGTGAAAAATATTCTATTGTAGAGTGAAATCAGCTCTATCGGTGTCGCTGACCAAACGTCGCCCCTCCCCGCCTTTCTTCCACTTAACATGCATTAGTTCGGAGCTCTTCATCCAAAGCCATCACATGGATTAATGGGATTATTAACCATCAGATGACAAGATAAAACCTCTTAGATCATTCTAAAGTCCTGATGAGGGTGCGCAGGCACGAGCACATCACCCCCATTCTTCACTCCCTCCACTGGCTCCCCATTCACTGCCGTATTCAATACAAAGTCCTCCTGCACACTCATCACTGTCTCTACGGTGCGGCCCCCACTTACCTCACTGAACTGCTCACACCACACAATTCCACTAGGACCCGGTCAGGCCAAAAGCACTGTCTAGCCGTGCCCAGGACACGGCTCAAGACCATGGGTGATAGGGCCTTCTCAGTGGCTGCTCCCCATCTATGGAACACCCTCCCAGACCATCTCAGGGCTCCACAGATGGTGGATGCTTTTAAAAAAGGACTCAAAACCTACCTTTTTACTCCGGCTTTTAGCTAAATAATTGCTGCTGTTTTATCGCACTTATTTTGATTTTATTGCTACTGTTTTATTGTTTTTACATTGATTTATAGTCGTTTGTGTTCTTCTGTTTTATACTGTAGCACTTTGGGATTTGGTGTCAAATGTAAAGTGCATTATAAATAAAATTTATTATTATTATTATTAAAGTCAGTTTTAAGTGGAAACAAGGCTGTTTTAAGCAAAAACGAGGCATTAATCTGTGACACTTTGAAATAACAGACAATCAGTGAACGCAGCAGCTAGCAGCTTGTGTAGCTTCGGCGCCGTGATCGCTTCCTCTGCCTTTTCTGATGAAATAATGCTGAATTTATGTGTAAATGCTTGTTGTACAAACACTTCAGATATCTGTTGCTGAGATAGATGATGACTGGAGTGCAGTTTGAAGCAGAAACGAGGTGATAATCAGTGAATGGTGGCTGATGGTGCATGCACAGTGAAGGCAGGGTGGATTTAGTTTTAAGATAAGATAAACTTTATTGATCTCACAGAGGAGAAATTCACATGTTACGTCACATCAGCTCTTAAAAAAACACACAAGATGGGTACAAGTAGAGGAAAATGTTCATCAAACAGCGTGTGCAAGGATAAGCAATAATAATAATACTTGTAACAGTACAAGACATAAGAAAATGAGGTAGAAATAGAATATATATATATATATATATATATATATATATATATATATATATATATATATATATATATATATATATACATACACACACACACACATACACATACACACCCACATACATACACTCAACAAAAATATAAATGCAACACTTTTGGTTTTGCTCCCATTTTGTATGAAATGAACTCAAAGATCTAAAACTTTTTCCACATACACAATATCACCATTTCCCTCAAATATTGTTCACAAACCAGTCTAAATCTGTGATAGTGAGCACTTCTCCTTTGCTGAGATAATCCATCCCACCTCACAGGTGTGCCATAACAAGATGCTGATTAGACACCATGATTAGTGCACAGGTGTGCCTTAGACTGCCCACTTACTATATATAGTATCCCTTTGGCTGCTCCCTTGTTTGCACTCGGGGTCGCCACAGCAAATCCAAGGTGGATCTGCATGTTGAATTGGCACAGGTTTTACGCCGGATGCCCTTCCTGACGCAACTCCACATTACATGGAGAAATGTGGCAGGGGTGGGATTTGAACCCGGAGCCTTCTGAACTAAAACCAAGTGCATTAACCACTTGGCCACCACCCCTGCTACATACTTATATATATATATATATATATATATATATATACACAAGGTCTGTTAGGAAAGTATCGGACCTTTTTATTTTTTTCAAAAACCTGATGGATTTGAATCATGTGTGCTTGCATGAGCCAAACTTGAACCTTCGTGTGCATGCGTGAATTTTTTCACGCCTGTCAATTGCGTCATTTGCTGGTAAGCAGCCTTTAGTGTGAGGACGTGCGTCGTGCGCTCGTCGGATTTTCATTGCAAGGAAAATGGCGGAACGACTGGAGCAGCGCTATTGCATCAAATTCCAGAAATTGCCAGAAACTGGGCGACAGCCAGGTGGAAACCATTCAGAAGATTCAGACGGCTTTCAGTGACTTTTCAGTCATGTGACTATACGAGAAATTGTGGAAGAGCTGGGCATCATTTTTCGGAGTCCAGCATGTCCTGAGACTTCAACATGAAGGTGCTTTTGCTCCACCGTTAGCAGCTTCGGCACGAATTTCGCCGCCACTTTTTTCATGGCCAAATCTTCTGTCACAGTGGAATGTGCCGAAAAAGTGCTGATGTCCACCTCTTCCGCAATTTCTCGGATAGTCACACGACGGTCCCACATCACCACAGCGTTCACTTTGGAAATGATCTGGTCATTTCAGCATGTTGATGGCCGCCTGGAGTGTGGCTCGCTCTCCACCATTGTGCGGCCGTTTTTAAACTGGTTGTACCGCTCCTTAATCTGTGTGACGCCCAGAGCATTGTCACCGAAAGCCGTCTGAATCTTCAGAATGGTTTCCACCTGGCTGTCGCTCAGTTTCTGGCAAAATTTGATGCAGTAGCGCTGCTCCAGTCATTCCGCCATTTTCCTTGCAATGAAAATCAGTCGAGAGACAACACCCATCCTCACACAAAGGCTGCTTGCCAGCAAATGACGCAATCGACAGGCATGAAAAAGTTCATGCATGCGCACGAAGGTTCAAGATTTGCCCATGCAAGCACACGTGATTCAAATCCATCAGGTTTTTGAAAAAAATAAAAAGGTCTGATACTTTTATATATATATATACATGCATACCCATATGCACACACATACCTATACACATATACATATGCATATATATAAACATGATTGGGATTGAAAGAGAGAGGAGCATCTTATTTACAATATGTGAAATGGAGTTTAGGTGTGGTAAAGTGACATTAGTGCAGGGATTTGTAAACGAGTTGTTATTGCACATGATTTGTGGACATATTATTGCATATGGTTATTTCACAGTGTTATTGTACAGTCTGACAGTGGCAGGGAGGAACGACCTGCAGAGGAAGGAAGGAAGGAAGGAACGAAGGGCAGGACAGGGGCAGGGACCCTGGGCGGAATGTTCGGTCTGCAACACCATCTAGTCATTGGAAGTGGTTTTACTCCAGTAAGAGTTGATTTTACCCTGTGTTGAGGTGATTTAGCCCTGTGGTAGAGTATATTTAACTCTTTTTAGAATGGGACCAAATGTTATCCCAGCAGAGTAAATTTTACTCAGCAACATTTCTAAGATGATATTTACTAGCACTTAGTGGTACCCTGTTTTTGGCACCCAGTGCAGAATTTGTATCATATGTGATTCACTTTGTTTTAAATGGTATTGATGCATATTTGTTTGAAGGCCATCATACTTTAAGCATATTTGGGTTTAACAAACATTGACGGGCACACATACATGCGCACTTGTACACAGATTTAGTTATTTTCAATGTCCAGCTTGATAGAAGATTAAAGTGTTTGCCATGTGAACAAAAATGGAGTAGGCAATTTGCACTCCTGGAAAAAAAATGGAAACAAAAACCCCAAAACAAAACAAAATAAGGGAGACATTGTTATTCAGCACTTCCTCCTGAAGTGTAATTACCAACCACACTCACACAAATTAAATCCAATGCGTTTATCAGCTCTAAACCAACAGAGTGGGAAAAAAAACCTGTTATACAGACGCTTTACTAAAATAATCTTTCTGCTTTGTTAGTCATTGTAAGAGTGCTGGATTATCGCGCAAACAAATGTGATTAGTTCATGTGCAAATCTTTGTTTAATTTGACAAAATGATTCCACTGTTTGGTCCAACCATGATGAAGTGTTTTCCCAAGTAGTTTACACTGATGTGTGCAGGATCACTTCGATCAGATAAGAACGCTGCCACGGGTTCTTATTCCCACAACTAACGATGCAGCATTTGATTAGCATCTTATGTTCCATCACCTGGCCAATGAGGTGGGAGTATCTGAGTGTGGACGAGTTATCTCACCTAGCCAGCTGGACGGCAGTGACAGAGATGAACAGAGAAGAGGAAACCAAGCGGAGAGGGAGAAGCATAGAAGGAGAGAGAGAGATGAAGGAAAAGACACAAACAAACAGTGCCACTAAAAGTCCATAGCATACTTTAAATGCACATTGTTGAGTACTACAGAGAATTGAAAACAGTTAATTAAATGCCCATATATTCGTGCATTTACTGTCCTGTTGTTATCAAGTTTTATGAAAATTATTAAAATTTGATAAAGGTCTTTAAAGGAAAAAATGCATAAAAGGAACAGATAACACATAGAAAATGTATACAGTAAAACTCACCTAAACCGTCATCACATAAACGGGATACTCGTACTCACCAGACAAAAGGAAAAGTTCCAATTCTTTGTATATGTTTTTTCCATGTAATAAACACCGTATATACTGGATTTTGTATAATGGATTTTCGTTCACATCGGACAAAATGTTCCATCCCATCACAATGTATTTCCTTTAAAAATGCCTCACATGTCCCGGACAGAGTAGTCTGGTATTGCCCAGTTGCAACAGAGGTACTGAAATGAAGTTCAGCATTGACACTCGCTGATTCGAGGAAAGTGGGTACTGTATTTTCTTCATTAAAAGCCCAGTTGTTTATTGTTTTTAAACCGTGCTACCTAAATGAGGTAGGCCTGTATTCAAGACTGGAGAATATTAACAAAATGCTGCTTGCTGCCTGGACTGTAATATGGTGATTACGTTTCACACACATCCCTGGGTGTGGCGAACCAAACCACTTTAGATCACAGAGCTCTGCATGGCTGCGAACCCTCTCCATAGCCTGACACGCACCTGCTTTAACAATGGAGACCACAAGGGCTGTGACTGGTCACTTTCTGGTTTCACTCCTTCCTCTCCCGTTACATCTTAAAAGTATGTGC
The DNA here is from genome assembly GCF_902500255.1 of Thalassophryne amazonica. Taxonomy (NCBI): domain Eukaryota; kingdom Metazoa; phylum Chordata; class Actinopteri; order Batrachoidiformes; family Batrachoididae; genus Thalassophryne; species Thalassophryne amazonica. Next base: position 17,054,034 of record NC_047113.1, on the reverse strand, counting down.
AGTGTGCACGCCAATTACATTTCAATTATGGATCAAATAGAGGAATATTTGACAGAAAAACCCGCTAATATGACCAACTTTACAACACGGAGTCGAAAAACTACAAAGATGCTCAAAATTACATTGTGATTGATGCAGGTAAATTGCATGTATCGTAACATTGGTAGGGAGGTTGATGATTGTATAAAGAAGTGAAGCTTATTGAGGGACAAATTGATCCAGAAAAATCACCACTAGGGGAAGCACCAGCTGTTGCAGAAAGGACAGCATAGAAGATTCTTAGCAGAAGAAGCCAGCTGCTGTGGAGACACCTCATGGAGCAGCTAGAAGAAGACGCTGTTGGTATGACACTTCAAGTATTGAAGCTTTTAGCGATCACAACATCAGCACTAAACAACACTTAAGCACCATATATAACGCCCCTCTGTGACTTTCATCTTTTCTGGCCTGTGGCTACCTGTCCCTGACTCCACACTGTGTCCTAGTGACACGCTCATTCATGACAGTCAGGCTTCGCTATTGCTTCAAAGAGATGTTGAGCTGCAAAATTTGTTCAGGTTTGATGTCCAAATGCAGTACAGACATTCTAGTTAGATTACAGGACACAGAATGGTCAAGATGGTACAACAAGTTATGGTTACATTATTATGATAGCCTGCATTGAACAGCCAAACAGACAGACCAACCACAGTGTGGACATACGGAAACAGAAAGGCAGACAACAGAACTGCAGAATGTACAGACTGTCTTCATACATAGTATCTACACTGCTTTGTACTTTTGTCTCTCATAGCCATGTTAAGTAAATCCTGTATAGGCCCTGAGGTGTATTTTGTTGGTGGCAGAGAAGAGAACACTGGACAAACTGCTGGACATTATGGACGATACCAGTCACCCTCTGCACACCGTCATCAGCAACCAGAGGAGCCTCTTCAGTCACAGACTGCTCCTTCCCAAGTGCAGGACCAACAGACTGAAAAACTCCTTTGTCCCTCAGGCCATCAGACTGTACAGCTCCTCACTCAGGGGGAAGAAGAGTAACAGAAAGACAGAGGACAGGAAGGAGAGGAACAGTAGTAGTCAGTAAACGAAGTGGAAGTAAGCAAAGTGGTCATCCTCCTGCACCACACAGTGCACTCAGTAAACATGTCACTCTACATCCACAGAGAGTCCTGTGCATGAGACTAGTAAACCCTAGGCAACATGTCCCCCTCCTCACAGACCCTGAGTCTTAAGGCCCCCTGACACTTGCACGACTTTGATGCACGCACTTGCACGCCGTGTCGTGCAGGAGAGTAAACCCGTCTTTAACGGGTGTAGACTGAACGCGAGGGGTGTCGGCACATGCAATTGCACAAAGAGAATTTTGAAATGCTCAAAAAAATGTTTCATGCATAATTGTCGTGTAACGTTGCACAATCTACTCACCAACACTACGTGCAGCTCATCAAGTTGAGTAAAGAAGTGAACAGTGTGATTGACTGTGGCAGTGCACCACTTCAGAGCGCAGCTCGTCTGAATGATTATAAGGAGATGTAAAATCTAAAACATACTTTTACAGCTGCTCACAAGAAGGAAAGAACATGCAACTGTTTTACCACGCCATGACAATGTAAACATGACAAATAATTACCATTTTAGATGGCTCCAAATGCTGTCTCCAGCTCCTTCAGCACGTGCGTGAGAACAGCTCTGGCTGGAGCGGTCCTCTGTGGTTCAGAAAGCAATTAGAATCATTTTCAACAGACAACTCACAGAGAAAATGATTAATCTGCTACAAAATAAGTATTTTATATAAGCAGCATCCAGCGCAGAGCGTGTGGCAGCCAGTGGAACAAAGCAAAGAGTCCAGCTGGGAACATAGCGGGTGGGATCGTCACATCGATGCACGTGCAAGTGCGTGCATCAAAGACATGCAAGTGTCAGGGGGCCTTTACAGAGCTTCTACCTGACATTACACCCACACAGTCATATTTGTCTACTGTCAATCACTGAAACTTGTGCTATGACAGAATACACTGCCCATCATGCAGGGCATTAAGCCAGAGATATATCAAACTGTCTACATGATCAGCATCTGCAGGGCTCATCTTTGATGATAATAATAACTATAAAAGGTTTGAGGTCTGCATCCTTCTATTGATTTAAAAACATTTGATGATGTTACTGTCAAATACCACTGTATCCACTCCCCCTGTTACCTGTGGCACAGGAATAACTGTACGGGGTCTTGATTTAAAAACAAACAAAAAAAAAAAATACTTGAACTGCGTAGTGCCTACACCTTAGTCTACATTCAGGAAGGAGAAGACTTGACAACTACAGGTTACTATGAATACCTCACCTGATGTCTTCCAGTCATTTACTAACAATGTTTGTGTGACATGTCAGGTCAATTTTTCATTAGGTACAATAAAGGTTCTTCTGACGTGAAACAACAAAATCACATTTTTGCAGGGTTTTTGCACAGAGTCACTGAACATCAGTTATATGTTTAAGCAGAAAAGTATGCATTCCCTATGCCATCTGTCTCCTTCTTAGGGTACATAAATGGACCAGATGGGGTGAAGATGGAGGACAGATGGATTACAGCTGTGCAGTCATGGCCAGTTCCCAACACTATTAAAGAACTGCAAAATTTCTTAGGCTTTGTAAACCTCTACCACCATTTTATAGTAGCACTGCCCTCACATCTTTATTAAAACTGTGGCACATAATCTCCAGTGGTTCCAGGAGACCGAGGCAGCATTTAACAATTAAAACTAAAATTCACATCTGCACCAATATCCCTCCAGACTGTGATTGAGGTCAATACTTCAGACAATGATGTGAGTACTGGTATGATCTCAAGGTTATGGAAAGTCACTTAAGTTGCTCCTGTGTGCTTTCTTTTCCAATAAATTATCTCCAACTCAACAGACATATGACAAGGGAACAGAAAGCTGTGAATAGTGAAGCTGGCATTGGAGAACTGGAGACAGTTGCTGGAGGGAACTCAGGATTTGTTCATCATCTTCCCTGATCACACCTTGGAATACATATGAACAGGCAAGAGATTGCATTCTCTTTACACAAGGTGGGTCATGTTTTTTGCTAGCTACTGCTTTACATCACATATCAACCACAGCCTGAGAATGATAAAGCAGACAGCTTGAGAGGACCGCATGGCGCCCATGTTGTCCCCATCATTACATGGTCAATAGTAATAGGTCATGTCATGTGGGAGCGCAATCAGGAAATAACTTTGTTAAATCAACAGGAGCCACGTCATTCTATAGGTCCAACAGATGAGGTCATCATTTTGAACCACTTCCACAGACATCACAGATATCCTCAGTAACAGGTTCCAGTAGTTGCCTGAACTACCTCATTAGTACAACAGCAGTAATGGGAGCCCACCTGACCAAGTCGGTCTCTTTATTTTCAGTTTGTGCCACATCTCAAACACCTTCTCAACTACTGAGAGTAAATCTTCAGCCACTTTCAGTTTCACAACATCCTTGATCTCATTTTCCTCTAGCTTTTCTTACTTACATGGAGAAATGTGGTAGGGGTGGGATTCGAACCGGGAACCTTCCACACTGAAACCAAGTGCATTAACCACTTGGCCACCATGTAAACACAGAAAGAATGCAATAAATGCTGACATAACTAACACCTCACCACCACTACCCCGCCCACATCCCCTCAACAATGCGAAAACAACAGAATGACTCTATGAACTCTTAATTCTCTTCATGCTTTTCTTGACTCTTGTATTTATATTTTTTAAAAAAGTGACAAAATTCCATTCAATTACTGTACTATTCTGCAACTGAATCCTGTTGCTGAAACTCATTTTGTTCATTTAATTTATATTAGCAGGAATTTATAAGTGTGGTCATTATCTTAATTCAAACGGCATCTGAGAGCTTATCTGGATTAAGCAAATGACCATGAATTAATTTCATTGGAGTATGACTACAGTGGGCTTAATTTATCATGACAGAAGACAGAGTGTGGAGGACATGTTTTATTTTTATTGAAATTGGGTGGGGGGTTTTGTTTGTTTGTTTGTTTGTTTTTCTTTGACTTGCTTAAAAGGCCTTTTGCCTCATGACATCAAAAGGAAAAACCATTATGGGTTACAACATCATAAAAAAATACACCATTTATGTTTGAGTTGCCATTTTTCTGTTTGTTAGAAAGTTAGCACGATATCGTAAATTAACAAAAAGAGATTTTTAATTTAGAATCATTTGAAATTTTGTGGACATGTATGATTGCTTCACCTCGGATAGTCCACTAGTCCAATAGTCCAATAGTCCAGGTTTGTAGATGATAGGACCTTGGATTCAACATAATGGTTTGAGACTATTTTTTATTTAATTTGATTTTTCGAATTCTGTAAGTTGTCATCAGAAGATTTTTTTCTTTCATGCTGTTGATTGGCTTTAAAATTATTCTTAATGTCAAAACTGTTTAACTCAAATGGTATGAAACCAATATAGATTAAACATGGGGGAAGTTCTTTTGATCTTGAGGTTTGATCTTTACAGATGACCCATAATTCTGCTGACTGAGCATTGGACTTGATTGTTGACCTTTAATCCTTCCTCAATTACCTTTGAGCTAGAATGGGAGGGGGTTGTATGTGTGGGAAGAGGGTTGTGAAGGGGTTAGGTTTAGGGGTTGTGTGAGAGGCACTGCCATGATTACTGTTGCTAGGCAACAGTAGGAGGGTTGTCTGTGTGTGGGTGGCTTGTCAGGGGGTTCAGGTTTAGGGGTTGTGTAAGGGGCATTGCCATAAGTACTGTTGCTCGGTAAGAGGCAGGTCAAATGCAGGCACACCCACTTACCCACATCTGACTTTTAAATATATATTATTGTCCCCCATTTGTTTTTGTGTCATTTCCACTTTGCCAATATCACCTCAGCTACACTTTAGCTCAGTTAAGGACAGATAAGCAGAGGATTGTTGGACTTTGATGGAGATACAGTAACACTCACGTATAATGGATTTAGGTGGGCCAGTGAATTTTGGCCTTTAAAATTGAAATCCGGTAAAGTAAGTCCCTTTGACTGCTCCCTTGTTTTTGTACTCGGGGTCGCCACAGCAAATCCAAGGTGGATCTGCATGTTGAATTGGCACAAATTTTACGCCAGATGCCCTTTCTGACGCAACTCCACATTACATGGAGAAATGTGGTAGGGGTGGGATTCTAACTGGGACCCTTCTGCACTGAAACCAAGTGCATTAACCTCTTGGCCACCACCCCTACCAAAAACTGAAATCCGGTATTTGTATAAAAAAGACAAAATCCACTATATGTATGTAAGGGATTAGTTAGAGCCAAGAGACGCCGAATGATCTACAGGGAATGCCCAGCTCCAATTAGTCTTCCATATTTCCTTGATTAAATGCCTAACCTTGACTTGGGACCTGCCTCATTTAATGGCCGGGTCAAAGTTCATCTGAAAAAAATGCCTGCCTTAAATAAGCGCATGGCATTATGTGCATTAAAAAGCATTGCATTTAGTCGAGTCACTCTTTTTTCTAAGTCCCCTACGGAGTGGTACTTTAAAATTCTATAGTCTGATTTATGCTTCTGCAACTCCATAATTCCCTAGCCATGCAATGACATCAACATACGCATGACCCTTTTAACCCTTTTAAGGTGAGCATAGGCAGTGGTAACATGCTGCAGCACACTTGTAAAAACTTCTATGAAATATTCTTTTCAAAGTAAGCAATGCTACTTTTGGCCCGATTCTAATTTATATAGAACATACATGTCTACATTTAACAAAAAATTGTAGCTGATTGAACAGGACACCAAACTGAATCATTCCATAATAAAACCTACACAGGAAATTTTACTGTGTATCATCTCCAAATCGTATCATAGATATGTGTCAGAACATTTTATAAAGGAGAAATGTGTAAAGCCTGGTTCACACGGCAAGATTTTCAAATTGTCCGTAGGTTTCCAAAACTTGAGAGACCACACATCTGGAGATTAAAAGAAAATCACAGATCTAACAGTTTTGGTTGTACAGTGTGTGGTGTGCAGCCACACGGTAAAGACAACAACACCACACACAAACAGATTTCACACACGAACATTCCCAGGTCAGACAGGAAATCTCACAAAATCTCTCGAGATTAAACGTGACTTCAGGGTAAACAAACATGGTGGACGAGGAAGACGCAATAGAGATAAATTTGTTAACTATTTCTAACAGAGAAAAAGATACAAAAAGAAAAAGAAAAGACGTTGGTTAAGGAGTGGAGACAGTGCGACCATCAGACTTTCTGGTGCACCATAACAGCCGTTTTGATTTTATTCTACGCTCTGTACGTCCGTCACCTCACTTTGTGATTGGCTACACAACACATTCAGCAGGCTGGGTGCTCGTTTGTGGTTGGGGGACGCCACACACTCTGCGATATCGGGCCAAGACAATCCAACATGTTGAACATCCCCGATTTGTGGTCTGAGCGTTCCCGACATCATTCCGAGCAGACAAGAGTGCTTTTAACGCACCACACACACACACGGCAGGAATATTTGACAAGATTATCTTTAGTGTCTTCACAATAATCGGGGCATCCTTAAGACTGTCAGAAGGGGAAAATCGGGTGTGATATCGGCCTAATTATCTTGCCGTGTGAACCAGGCGTAACCTGCGTTGCACCCCTCTCTCAAATTCACAGTCACTAGCATTCTATGTCAGTGTTCGCCAGAACATCTTTTGGTATCACGGAGTGAGGTTTACTAACTGTAGAGCACCACCTGCTGGTTACTGTTACAACGGCACACCCTGAGAAATCAAAACAGATTAAAAACAAAATTCCTGTCATAGAAGACAAAGAGAAACTGTTGACAACTTCAGACATTTCAACCTTCACTGGCTATAATCACAAGCTCACAAGTCACTCCGTCATGGTACAACCTTTTCCAGGAATCTCAGGAGGCACTCTGAACTAGTGTCCTGAATAATTCTGGGTGCAGTCTGATGTCTGTTTGACTCAGCTGATGATGATGATGAATTACAATGATTCTGACGACACTGTCAGTCTGAGTTTCTGAGCCTTTGAAAGAAGAGATCAATACAGAAGTTGACTCGTCAGCGGGCGTGAGGTGACAAGGTCAGCATGAAGATGCAACGTTAGTAAAGACTTCAGCAGGAGACAGAAAATTGTCCTCTCTTATTAGGAAATAAAGGAGCACCTGCTCGTTCAAACACACACACATAGCATTAGAAATATTCTACAATGACAAAATGAAGTTGTGGAAGACATCAAAAAGGGTACAGCCGTGAAGAGCACAGAAAGTTTTATTAAATGTTTTTTGTTTTTTTTTCCTGCAGAAATGGCAAAATAGCAAGTTTTGTTTCATTGTTGGTGTGTCACACAGGTTAGATATGAAGTGACATCTGTTCAGGATTGCCTGCTTATGCACCTGAAAGGCTTTCACAGTCTTCTTCTGACAGAGAGAGATTAATAAATGTACCTCTGACTGCTTTAGGATTTAAACACACACACACACGAAACACCGTATGTTTGTGCATCATCCACACAAATACTCGTACATTATCTCCATGGAGCCACCTGTTTATATGAAAGGAGTCAAAAAAACATCATATGCATTCCAATAAGAGTGTGAGAGTGTGCACACACACACACACACACACACACACACACACACACACACACACACACACACACACACACACACACACACACACACACACACACACACACACACACACACACACACACACACACACACACACTTCATCATCATCTAAATCCGTCATACGCGGGCTATGTTTGGGTGTAACAGAGACAGGGGGGTGGCGGCGGGGAGGGAGATTAAAACTGACAGTTTTCAGTAGTCTCCGGGGCAACTTATAGAGTGGGGTTAAGATAATAGCTCTTTAGGATCAACCAGGGATGGATTACAGGGTTAGTTCCTGAAGGCCACACTCATCATGGACTGACGGGTAAACCACAGATATGACAGAATGTGTGGTGGGGAGACAAAATTTAAAAACATCAGACTTTTGGTCTATTGGTTTGAAAGTCTTGTGCTATATTCACATGGTGGCTGTAATGTGGGTACATCTGATATTTCAGGAGCAACTACACTGCGTGTCCTCAGGAAGAACAACCTGGACACAAACCTTCTGTTACTCCTGGGTGGAGATTGTACTGACATACTGTCTGGGTGTGTGGTACACAAGCTTCACAACCCAGGACAGGAAGGCAGTGCAGAGGGTCATTTACACTACCCTAAAGATCATCAACTGCCCTTGGCCCAGCCTGGAAAACATCATCACATCCTGCTGCCTTAGGAAAACCAAGGCCATCACAGGAGACCCCTCACACCCTGCTGACCTCTTGTTTGACCTGTTGGCCTCCGGAAGACACTACAGGTCAACACACACAAGGTCTATTAGAAAAGTATCAGACTTTTTTATTTTTTGCAAAAACATGGTGGATTTGAATCACGTGTGCTTGCATGAGCCAACCTTGAACCTTCGTGCGCATGGGTGAACTTTTTCACGCCAGTCGATTGCGTCATTTCCTGGTAAGCAGCCTTTGTGTGAGGACGTGCAGTGCACTCGGCGGATTTTCATTTCAAGGAAAAAGACGGAACGACTGGAGCAGCGCTGCATCAAATTTTGCCAGAAACTGGGCGGCAGCCAGGTGGAAACCTTTCGGATGATTCAGTCGGCTTTCGGTGACGTTGATGGCCACGCTCCGGTCGGCCATCAACATGCTGAAATGACCAGATCATTCCAAAGTGAATGCTGTGGTGATGCGGGACCGTCATGTGACTATCCGAAAATTGTGGAAGAGGTGGACATCAGCACTTTTTCGGTACATTCCACTGTGACAGAAGATTTGGCCATGAAAAGATTGGTGGTGAAATTCATGCTGCTGCTGACGGCGGCGCAAAAGCGCCTCCATGTTGAAGTCTCACAGGACATGCTGTGACATGCCCACCTCTTCCACAATTTCTCAGATAGTCACATGACTGAAAAGTCACCGAAAGCCGTCTGAATCATCCGAATGGTTTCCACCTGACTGTCTCCCAGTTTCTGGCAAAATTTGATGCGGCGCTGCTCCAGTCGTTCCGTCTTTTTCCTTGAAATGAAAATCTGCCGAGCGCACGACACACGTCCTCACACAAAGACTGCTTACCAGAAAATGATGCAATCGACAGGCGTGCAAAAGTTCATGCATGCACACAAAGGTTCAAGGTTTGTTCATGCAAGCACACGTGATTCAAATCCATCAGGTTTTTGCAAAAAATAAAAAGGTCCAATACTTTTCTAACAGACCTCGTATATATATATATATATATATATATATATATATATATATATATATATATATATATATATATATAATTGTTTAAATATGAAATATATACATATGTACTAGTATACAGTATATATTTCATATTTAAACCATTTTTGTGGTCTAAGATGTCTTGTTCTTTTTGTGGTGTACAGTAGCTCTGCGGGACTATCCCCCCAATTTTGTAGTACCCTCCCCCTACCCCCCGCCTTCCAGTGACAACAAAAACTATTCTATTCTATTTCATTGTATTAAGTGGGAGGGTGGGAGGACCGTGGAAAATTCTGTTACTGCTGGCTGTGAGCGCGATAACCACACGCCACAATGACATTGCCTGTCAAAACTTTAAAATTGTCAACTTTTACCCCTTGCTAAAGCAAGGACATTTCAGATGTTGTTTAATGGACAATGAGAAAAGACGTAACTGTCAGGATTTGGTATATGCTTGTGTTTGATTTTAGTTATTTTATGTGTATATGTTCTATGGGTGTTTATTCTCTTGTTGGTCTCTTTCCTGCTTAGGCTTTCTCTGTCCCTATCTCTCTTGTCTGTGTCTTGGTGCTTTTTGGTGGGCGTGTCACTCTGTCTGGCAACACCCTCGTTCTGGTGCTTTCCACACACCTGTTCCTAATCTGTAGCTCATCACCTGGGTGTATATAAGCTCCACTGGTTGGACTTGTCTCCCGCCAGATTGATGACCTTGTGCCTTCTCTCCAGCTCTGTTCTCATGTTTTTTTCATCCTGCCAGTCTCATCGTCTTTTCAGATCACCTGCCTATTTGTTTGACCATGCCCTTGCCTGATGAATTTTGTACTGTTGCTTCTCCTGGACTGACTTACCATGTACCGACACCAGCTAAGTTCTTCATTAAACCATTTTACTCTACAGACCTACATTTCTGAGTCGGGCAGTTGTGTCCAGCCATTTCTGTCCACCACGCTTGATAGTAACCTCTGGTGCTGAGAAATTAAACCAACATGGAAGTGTCCAATCATGCAGTTTTTTTTTTGAATGTCATGCAGCAAGTGATGGTTGAGACATTTGTGTTCTCCCTCAGCAACACTGACTGTTACCAGTAAGGCAAGACTTTGTTTGAGCTTTTATGGGGCTAAACAGAGGAGAAGAACATGGTGAGGCACTTATCGTCACCAAACCAATGGTGTCTGTCAGTGCCTGCAAGCTAATGGCATTTGGCTGTGGGTGCCAGTTTTTGGCCCTGTCTGCTAGCCACCAGCCTTTGGCCTTTGTCCCTACCTGCAAGCTAATAAGGTTCAGTCCTGTCTGCTAGCTAACAGCCTTTGGCTCTGCCTGTTAACAAATGGCATTCAGCCCTGCCTGCCTTGCCCTGCAGCAACAAAACAAAAGATGTTTTGGATGTGCTACGGTACATCCAGAAAGTATTCACAGGGCTTCACTTTTTTCCACATTTTGTTGTGTTACAGCCTTATTCTAAAAATGGATGAAACTCTTTTTTGTCCACAGAATTCTACACATAATACCCCATAGTGACAATGCGAAAAACTTCTTTTTTGACATTTTTACAAATTTCTATATAAAAACCAAACAAACAAAAAACTAAGAAATCACATGTACATAAGTATCCACACCCTTTGCTCATTACTTTGTTGATGCACCTTTGGCAACAGTTACAGCCTCAAGTCTTCTTGAATATGATGCCATAAGCTTGACATACAAATCTTTGGGCGGTTTTGCTCATTCCACTTTGCAGCACCTCTGAAGGTCTATCAGGTTGGGTGGGGAGTGTCTGTGCACAGCCATTTTCAGATCTCTCCAGAGATGTTCAATCAGATTCATGTCTGAGCTCTGGCTGGGCCACTCAAGGACATTCACAGAGTTGTGCTGAAGCTACTCCTTTGATATCTTGGCTGTGTGCTTAGGGTCATTGTCCTGCTGAAAGATGAACCATCACCCCAGTCTAAGGTCAAGAGCATTCTGGAGCAGGTTTTCAACCAGGATGTCTCTGTACATTGCTGCATTCATCTTTCCCTCAATCCTGACTAGTCTCCCAGTTCCTGCTGCTGAAAAACATCCCCACAGCATGATACTGCCTCCACCATGCTTCACTGTAGGGATGGTGCCTGGTTTCTTCCAAATATGACACCTGGCATTCATGTCAAAGATTTCAATCTTTGTCTCATCAGACAAGAGAATTTTGTTTCTCATGATCTGAGAGTCCTTCAGGTGCTTTTTGGCAAACTGCAGGCAGGCTGCCATGTGCCTTTTACTAAGGAGTGGCTTCCATCTGGCAACTCTATCATATAGGCCTGATTGATTGATTGCTGCAGAGATAGTTGTCCTTCTGGAAGATTCTCCTCTCCACAGAGGAATGCTGGAGATCTGACAGAGTAACCATCGGGTTCTTGGTCATCCCCCTGACTAAGGTCCTTGTCCCATGATCGCTCAGTTTAGACATGTGGCCAGCTCTACAAAGGGTCCTGGTTGATCACAGCCTATTCTTTTACAGATGATGGAGGCCACTGTGCTCATTGGGACCTTCAAAGCAGCAAAAAAGGTTTCTGTACCCTTCCCCAGATTTGTGCCTTGAGACAATCCTGTGTCTGAGCTCCTTTGAGCTCATGCTTGATTTGTGCTCTGACATTCACTATCAACTGTGGAACCTTATATGTAGACAGGTGTGTGCCTTTTCAAATCATGTCCAATTTCCACCAGGTGAATGCCAGTTAAGCTATAGAAACATCTCAAGGATGATCAGTGGAAACACAATGCATCTTTAAAAAATTCACATTGTCATTATGGGGTACTGTGTGTAGTATTTTGAGGAAAAATGCATTTCATCCATTTTAGAATAAGGCTGTAACATAAAAATTGTGGTAAATGTGAAGAGCTGTGAATACTTTGCACAGTAAATTATATACTGGATGACTGTGAAACCTTAGCTGATCTCACTAACATGGTCGAGACTGCTGTCGGTATGTTTATGTAGCAGATGAACAATAAAACAAGCCTAGTGCAGCTCAGATAATAATAATAATAATAAAAAAGGAATGACCAGATACTTGCTGCAAAGGACAGCACCAGCTTGCTAATTGTTGCTTATTAATTGTTGCTAATTGCGTTTGTTGTTAACAAAATCATGATTACTGCCGTGCCAATGATTGCTCAGTCTGGTAAATTGCTCATTCGTACTGCTGTATTAAAACTATTGCCCTCCCTTGGAGTGGAGTCTGAGACAAAAATAAGTGAAATAATGAAAGTTCAAAAAGAAACTCAGATGAAAGCAGAAAACCTCAAGGCAGCAGCACATATACAAACAGATTCTACACAGACCGTCTCATCATAAATGCTTGCAAAAAATGTTAGATTTGTGTTCTTGGATTTTCTCCACTTCAAATGATGTTTTTAAATTATCTGGTTAAGACACTTGTGAAAAAGTGACTCCTCCATGTGGAACTTCATTCCATTTTTTTAAGTACCAAATTGGAGGTCTCTCTTTCTTAATGGTTTGCAATTACACAAGCCAATCAAGCTATGACATTTTCACAAACAGGCTTTATTGGGATGGAAATGAATCTACAACCACAATTTCTCAACACTTCAGCATTGTATTTGGGATAATGGTGACATTTCCTATAAGAAAATCAGCATATTTCTTAAACATTGGTTTGATGGGAACATCTTTTTGGTAAGTCAGCTGGTTCCAACAGGAAGGCATCTTATGAATTATCATGAATTCATTGCCCATTTCAATTTTATTGTCACTATGAAGGAATTTCTTTAGTAATGGGGCCTGTTCCTGATGGTTCTCTGATTTGGTGTCAAGGTGGTGTGTCCTTGATTAACACTGTCTGACACCCCTTGTGGGAAAATGTGCTTCTCAACATCCACCATTAATAACAAGAGTATTGGTCTTTAGAATGAACTCATGAAAAAGTCTCATGTCAGCTCATATTGGAGTAACTTTGTTTGTTGGTCTAAAGTTTAGCCATTGCCCGATAAAATTTTTATTATTATTTTATTATTATTTTGTACAAGGTCAAAAATGCAAAAGTTTGGATCAGGTAAAAGACAGGTCCTATAGGGGATGATGTGGATTTAAAAAAAATGAAAGTAAATAATACTTGGTAGGAGTAAATAAGGTTTTTTTCCCCAAAAAATGAATTCCAATTTGTCTTTATTTGCTTGGCGTTTCAGCTGTGGTTAGTTGATATGTGATTGAAGTGGATACTTTTGTAGAGGAGACTTTGCTTGACATTTTGATGTATAATAGGTGTATGTTGGTGTCAGCATTGGTCAGTTATGAGTGTTCAAATGTTCCAAAACAGGGAAAGTCCCCAAATTTGGGGACTCTAGGGTTTAAGAGGTTAATTAGCATTTTATTGCATGAAATAAGTATTTGATCATCTACCAATCAGCAAGCATTCTGGCTCTCACGGACCTGTTAATTTTTCTTTAAGAAGGCCTCTTATTCTGCACTCTACCTGTATTAATTGCACCTGTTTGAACTCACTACCTTTATAAAAGACACCTGTTCACACCCTCAATCAATCACACTCCAACCTGTCCACCATAGCCAAGACCAAAGAGCTGTCTAAGGACGACGCGCGGAACTCTGCTCCTCTTTCCATGACAAAAACTCCTGTAACAGTGGAATGTGCCTGACTAGCACAGGAATTGTGAAAAGATGTGGACATCAGCACTTTTTCGGCACATTGAGACAGACATGCGGAGGAGTTCCGCACGTCGCGGTGGAGCCGCATGGCGCAAAGCAACGCCTGATGCAACCGACAGGCATGAAAAAACTCATGCATGCGCATGAAGGTTCAAGCTTGGATGATGCAATCACATGTGATTCAAATCCATATGGTTTTTGAAAAAAATAAAAAGGTCCGATACTTTTCTAACAGACCTCGTATACAGCTGATATGTCCAATGTTTTGTTCACTGAATTTCAATAAAAAAAATAAAAAACGCAGTGTTCTCCATTTTCATTGTGGTGAAAGCAGCAAAGACACTTGCCTCCCCAACAGATGTTCTCTCGTTCAAGACGCCGTACTGTTGACTCTGCATCACTGTACATAAACTATGTTTTGATTGTCTACAATGAGCAGGAAGTATTTACTTCAGTAGAAAAGTAGCAATGTCAATATACTGTAGTTTCTGTCATGAGATGATGCATGTTACACGATGTTGTAGTTTTGCACAGCATGTTAGCATTGTGTATTTTAGCCATGACTGCTGGCAGAAATATCTTTCATAAATATCAGTTTTTCTTGGAGTGCAATTTTTTTTAATTAGCCCTGGAATTACTTTTTTTTGTTAAAAAAGAGGAATTTTTAGCAACTTAAATAAAGAAGAAACATATGCTGCACTTATTTGAATATTCACTTCACATGCTGTTGCCATTTTCTGTAAGGAAATAAGACTTTAAACTCAAAACATTTTGAGAATTAAAGCCTTTAAGCTGGAGGATTAATACAATTGAGTTTGCTGGATTTTGGCAATACCCTGTTTCCATAATCTTGCCCATTAGGCACCTCCTGCAGTCACGCTCTGGTGGCTCTGCAGGAAATTGCCTCGTTTTAGGAAGGCGAGCATATAGAACATTTGAACCAAAACACACACACAGACCCACAATGGACAAGGACAGGAAGTGGAATTTTGTTCTTCTTGTCTTTTGGCTTCATGAGTCCAATTACTAGCAGTGTTTGTCTGAATGTGTCAGTGTGTTTCTGCAGGCAGGTGCGCTAGCAGACCCTGACCGTCAGATTTCATGCTCTACAGGCTGTGCCACAAACAGACATACTGTGTCTCAGACTAACGGAGATGATTGGTCTATGGCTGCTCAGTGGAAAGCTCACAAACATAATAATTTTGAGGACCCAACTGTGAAAAAGCCAGTGGTCACCAATTTTGATAGTCACCTCCTTCAAGCAACAAATACAGATATTGAACTGCTGTTTACTTTGAGCGTCTACTGGAAGCGTCTCCATAATATATGTTGCAAAAAGGAAGTTGTCAGATTCATTAGTTAATGCCCCTGTTCCACAGGACGCCATTTAACTACAATCGCCCACAATCAAAAAAGTGCCAAAAGGAGATGAAACAACTTACTCCAGCTTGTCGCCTAAGAGGCTGGCTTATAAACTGCATACCTGGCAATCCTCCCAAAAACAAAAGTAAGGAGCTGCGCCTGACTATGCCCTCTGCCAGAATCGCAACAAATGCTGCTTCTGCTTCACATTTTTACTCAAATGGAGCAGGATCAAACAAGTTTAATGGCCCCTTCACACATAGTGCGAAGTGTGGCTGAAAATGGCGAAACAGCGCGAAACAGTTTGAAATTAGCGCACTACGAAATATCGCACCAACGAGCAGGTGTGCACGACGGCAGCGTGACAGTTTGTGCATGCAACGGTGTCTGTCTCTAGAAGTTTAGTTCACCAAAGCATGAAGAAGATTACGGTGTTTGTTGTCAAAAATGCTCCAGTGGCTTCCATAACTTGCGGAAGATCAATTTAAAGGCTTTGTAATTTTTTTTTTAAAAAGTTCAAGGCTTGCCAAAGAAAGTTATGGAGAAAAACTAAAGTTAACACAAAAACCTTTGATTATTATGTGGAAAAAGGAAGAATTTGGAGACTCGCAAATTTGCTCTTAATTTGAAAAATTCAGCTAGGAAGTTGTCTTCAAAATGCAGAGGACTTGACTCAGCCCTTAAAGTGACTGGCATTGTTAGCGTCATTCCAGGCTGTGGCTAACATAAAATGCGGAATAAAAGAAAGAAAGAATGAAACAAAAGCCAAGAGCTAAGACTAAAGAGTCTAAGAAGATGGAGGATCAACGAAATTTAGGACCTGAAGAATCCAGGGAAGAAAAAAATGGAACAGTTTCTTTGTTCTGTGGTCCTTTTTAAATGCTATGTGCATGGTTATAAGCTCTGCCCACTTGGCGTCAGGTTGCCTCCACCAGAAGGTCATTTGAAAAACACACCAAGTACAACAAATAACATATACCTCGGACAGGTTTCATTAAACTGTCTAATAAATTCTGTTTGAAATGGTGTTGACTGCGACAGTTGTGGATCAAGTGTCAATGATCTATAGGGACCATTTGTTGAAGTTCTCCTGAGGTGTCATATATTCTGCCAGGAAATGTTTGGACAACTGGTCACTGCGAGAAGGGAGGTTGGGAGGATTTCGGTGCTTGACACCAAGTCAAGTGATAACAGTCATTCAGCTTAAGACATTCCGGCCTTAGGGCCCCTTCACACATTGTATGAATAACTCCGAATCACGGCAAAACAGCTTGTATGAGCGAACCACAAAAACATCGAGCCAACATAGGGAGGGACAGGGGTTCAGGCAGGCGTGAACAAAACTGACACAGCGGGAACACAGTGCGAACAGCTGGAGCATGTGTAACCACATCACGCAGCTGCTGTGGAAAAATAAATAAATAAAAATACATGCCACCCACAGGACTCGAAACTGCAATTTACAAAAGCTCTGACTGCCACCCAGAAACTTTACCACTGCACTACCATCACTGTCCTATGTCCTATGTCGCTGTCCTAGGTATGTAAATTGCCTGAAATCAACAAGGAGATAAACAAATTTAAATAAAAATAAAACCACACACCATAAATAAACACTGCATTTTATTGAATCTCTCTTATCGAACGGACAATACAAGTATGAACTGTCTGTTCCTCTGTCGATGACCCATGGTCACTGACGTACAGTCATGAAATGACATGAATGAAGCAGTACACTTATCATGTCCACATCTGCTGGCCCGGTGTGTCCAGCTGGCCCTGCATGCGTGTCCGGCCCAATACGCATGTCCTGTCAATGGCATGCTGCAGGACAGACACCGCATCATGTGGAACAGAGCTCATGTGGGTTACGTGACATTCAGATCACCTGCTGCGTGTTATGATTTAACTGTCCATTTCACCTGCAGCCTGTCACAACAGCGATATACTGTATGTTTTTATGTATGTCCATGTTAGGGCAGCAACCAGACACAAGCGCATCACAGTCCTTCAAAATACGGTGTGTGTTCCCCAGCCGGGATGTCCAGAACCAGAGATCTCAACAGCAGCTGCTGTCGGTGGACATGCCCCGTCTGTTCAGCGCACCCACCAATGTGTCACTCTCTGTTATGTGATCATTATTTTTTAGTTATTTGTTATGTAATTGTGTATGTAGGTAGTGTAGTACTTATTAATATACCTGTCCCGGCTGTGTTTGTACTGTGACACGTCCTGTACACTGAAACATCATTTATGTCTCTCGTCAGCAGCTGGGAGGCACCTCCCCGTGCTGTGTGCACTCTGACCTGTCTGTCCGGCCCTGCATGTGTTCATGTCTGTACATACATATAAGTATATTATGCAAGTGTGAGCCCCTCCACCAAGCACACGCCAAGCATGTGTGTTGCGTTTTGCAATACCACACTCATGGGGGCACTTGGACAAATTTCACATCCAGTTCAAAGTGATTGTCTGCTCACTATTTTCGTGCTAACAGCGCAAATAGCGACACTGCAGGTTTTCCTTGCTACCAATCACCTCAGCAGACAACAGTGGAAATAATGATAAGGAATTTAAGTATTTAATAAGCTGATTCTATTTTTTTTTTTTTTTTTGCTAAACATGCACTCAGTGTATTTCAACTAAGGCCTAGCAACATGGAGCAATGCTTTTTTTCTTGGTGTAAGAGAGGTGACCAGAAACTCTACAACGACAATAGAAACAGTAAAAAAATGCAAGCAGGCTGCGAAGGCATGATGTACAATCAGTCATTGTCAAACCATTGATGAAAATCATGATGTGGTCATTCAAGCTCATCATCTCTGTACCAGCGAATATGTAGACAAGGACAAAATCAAAACAGCTGCTATACGCTTTAATTCATCGCGTGAGCGACCACCTACCAAGGAAACTTGGCGAGATGATCACACATTTTGCTTCAAATTATATTGTATCTCCTGTGGTCAGACCTGTGTTCAAGACAAAAAACAGCCAAAAAGCAGACCCATAGTCATGTGTCAGACAGCTGATGATGGAAATCTAGCAGGACAGTTGGTGGATTCAAAGAAGCTGTCTTGGAAATGTATACGATGCGGGCTGATAAACAATCAGAAGATATGAAATTACCCATACTTTCTGCCACAAGTGACCTGCATGCAGCAGATGCAATCTATCATAATGTAGAGGTCAATTTGTGACTCCTTCTCATAAAGGAAACAAGTTAGTAATAACCAAAAAGCTTTTGATTCTATAGTGCTTGTCATGGAATCAGGTCAGATTCAAGTATGCACTTCAATGGAATTGTATGAAGTCTGTTTAGAAACTTTTGGTGGTCATGACAATGTGATGAATAAGAGACAACTAGAATTTATCAGAACCAGAATTTTTCTGATGTAATTAAGTACCAGCTGCTTGTTTTACAGAATCCTGGTTTAGCCAAGCATACTCCTGTTCATTCTAGGGCAGCAGAGATGGTTAAATGAATGATTGATGAATCCGATCATTTAGATTTGAAAGCTGTTGCAAAGCAGATTTTGAATGAATGTAAGGAACATTTATATGATTAAATTAAATATCTTCCTGGTTACATAATTGGTAACATAACCTACGTTGTCTGAAATCAATGCATCAGTTTACTGCTCACTGTAGGTGTTCTTGTTTGTGAAAAGGCATCGAGTTCAGTGCTGAGTAAACTTCTTATCACATGCAACTATGATGAGCAATTACACTTCAGAACATCTGTTGCTCATGATGCTGCCAAAATGTACAACTCTAACATATAATTTGATGTAGTGAATGGTCTTATCCATGTTGTCACTGATACGTTTGATGCAGATGTTGCCTTACAGAATGGTCTCGCATGGTCCATAAGTTAGCTATGATTCTCTGCCAGTCTCCCAATGAACCCAGTGCCTGTGATGTACTGCTTGATGATCAGATCATCCAACGAATCTCTAAACAGGAGATGCAAGTTCCTATCAAACTGTCTGTTCCTGTTCGTGACACAGGCCCAAAGAAATCTGATATGACTGCCTCATTTATGTGTGGATCAGATACACCTGATCAGATAGAGTGTGAATAAGCTAAAACTAGAGCATTTGGCTTGTTTAAAATGTGGGTTTATCAGAGAAATGTATGTATACTCAACAAAAATATAAACGCAACACTTTTGGTTTTGCTCCTCAGGCGGTTGAAACAGCACACAAGTCTTTTGTTTCACAAGCTGTTATAAACTGTCAAGTTATTATAAGCTGTCAAGCTTTCAATACATATATATATATATATATATATATATATATATATATATATATATATATATATATATATGAGATGAACTCAAAGATCTAAAACTTTTTCCACATACACAATATCACCATTTCCCTCAGATATTGTTCACAAACCAGTCTAAATCTGTGATAGTGAGCGCTTCTCCTTTGCTGAGATAATCCATCCCACCTCACAGGTGTGCCATATCAAGATGTTGATTAGACACCATGATTAGTGCACAGGTGTGCCTTAGACTGTCCACAATAAAAGGCCACTCTGAAAGGTGCAGTTTGTTTATTGGGGGGGGGGGGGATACCAGTCAGTATCTGGTGTGACCACCATTTGCCTCATGCAGTGCAACACATCTCCTTCGCATAGAGTTGATCAGGTTGTCAATTGTGGCCTGTGGAATGTTGGTCCACTCCTCTTCAATGGCTGTGCGAAGTTGCGAAGACGAACTGGAGTCAGGTCGAGACCCGATGAGGATGACAAGCATGCAGATGAGCTTCCCTGAGACGGTTTCTGACAGTTTGTGCAGAAATTCTTTGGTTATGCAAACCGATTGTTTCAGCAGCTGTCCGAGTAGCTGGTCTCAGACGATCTTGGAGGTGAACATGGTGGATGTGGAGGTCCTGGGCTGGTGTGGTTACACGTGGTCTGCAGTTGTGAGGCTGGTTGGATGTACTGCCAAATTCTCTGAAAAGCCTTTGGAGACGGCTTATGGTAGAGAAATTAACATCCAATACACGAGCAACAGCTCTGGTTGACATTCCTGCTGTCAGCATGCCAATTGCACGCTCCCTCAAATCTTGCGACATCTGTGGCATTGTGCTGTGTGATAAAACTGCACCTTTCTCACTATCACAGATTTAGACTGGTTTGTGAACAATATTTGAGGGAAATGGTGATATTGTGTATGTGGAAATGCTTCAGGTCAGTCATTCACAGTGATCACAGCTGACCAGTCAATTTACAAGCAGACTGCAGATCATTTGTGTATGGATTGTGAGGGTCAATTTGAAATAGTATATGCTGGACTTGGGGGCATGCATATGTTGAAGAGACAGGTTTAAATGAGATCTTATGTGTCTTTGGTTTAATACAAAAGATGTCAGGAAAGTGGTATCCATAATATGTCCGTGCTCTGAGGATGGTTGCAGACGTTTTCCTTGCTAAATATGCCAAAGATCTAGAAGCACCTAAACAGCTTAATGCTTTTCTTGAGTCTGTTTCAAACCAGTCCTCAATATATGCAAACTATTACGGTGGAAATTTCAAAATTCTGCTATTACATGACCATGGCAGTGCCCATTTCATAAGATATTCTTATGAAAATGCCAAAGTAACCCCGTAATTGGATTCCTCATCCCCAAAACCCTACAAAAGAGGTATTAAAATATTATTAATGAGGGTTTATGACAAAGTAACAATAATCGAACTATAACAGTGGCATCTTCAATACCGGATTTTGCCCAAGAGTACTCCACCAGTACTCATCAGTTTATCAATGTATACCATCAGAGAATTCAAGCAATCAACTCAAAAGTTGTTCTCTGCAATGTTTGGCTGATTTCCTCCAGACTATATGGGATTATATTGTGCCCCAATGATCCCCGACTTTTTTAAGCATTTTCCTTATTTTGCCTTTCAGCTTCTGGAGGAACTCTGCCCCCCATACCCCCACCTTTTAAAGCATTATTTATTTATTTTTTTTTGCTTTTCAGCTGACCCCCCCCCCCCGCCCCATTACAGCCCTCTTAACCCCGTGCCATGTTAAGCATTTTTTTAAATGTAGATGTAAATTAATATTCAAAGTTTAAAACTAGTTGACAGTAGGGCTGTACAATATGGCCAAATTATCGTATCTCAATATTGTCATATAAATTGTCATGTAAATGTCACTTATATACATGCTGTCCATATTCTTGAGCCGCTTAGGTGGGTAGGGAGAGTTCTGTATTGGGATAAAAAAGAATCCATGGGATAAAAAAGCTTTTCAACCTACCATCCCTGGTTCTCAAGACCAGTCACCTCAGTGGCTCTACTCTCTATTATATTATTAGGTGTACTTATATTTAGGTGTACCTTAGTAAACACTAGTAGAGTTCCACCTTAGATTTGGAATGTATAATAGAAGATATAACTTACTGAATTTTCATATCAATATGATATACGATATGACTACGATTTACACAAAGTGCAGCAACAGTGAAAATTAAACATTCTTAAACAAAACACTAATAATACCACACTCATTTTCCACTCATCATAAGGTTAGGATACTGTGCCCTCTAAAAGTATTGGAACACTTGGAATTTCACACATTTTAATTTGTTTATGACATTACAAATACAAGAAATAAAAAAATAATAAAGAATATAAATTTATAAAATTGTCTTCCTCAAACTCAAACTGAAAACAAATCTCGAAACCTTGATAAAAACCTGTAAATAATCAGTTTTATTGCCAGTTTTCTTTAGACAAGTCAATGGATGGAAAGATGAACATTTACTAGTCACTGAATATGTCTTGGACTTTATTTACATCAATTATGAAGAAATACAAAAGTTTCTTTCACCAAAACATCAAATCTAGACTTTCATCTCAAATGTACTTTCTGTCAAATTGTAGCTGAACTTTCAGGTCTTCTTTTTAAGAAAATCCTCCTCTACACCACTTCATCAGGAAGCTGGATTTCATATTTTTAATTCATTTACATCAAGTTGTAGCGATTTGCTTTCAGTTTGAGTTAAGGAAGATCATTTTAGAAAAAAAAATGTATTTGAAATGGAACAAACAAATTAAAATGTGTGAAATACCAAGTGTTCCAATACTTTTGAGGGCAACTGAGAAACACTGAGGAGCAGCATCTTATATCTCATATATAGTGCAGCAAATAAGAGAATATTTAGAGTGAAATCCTGCAAATGGTGATACAAGCATCAAATTTGGCACAAATACTCCATAGACATGAACGCTTTAAAAAAAAAAACTGATTGGCCACTTGAATTGTCAATAGGCAGCCAGGTAGGGGTCAATTGAAGAATTGCACAGGGTTCAAAAATTAAAAGATGCCCCAATCATATAGAAAACTACACCACATTATTTGACTGATCATAAAGATTCCAAAAGGTATAGTTTGGACTATTTATGACTGAATGTTATGGAGTTATGAGGTAAAAGCAGCAAGAATGGTAACAAAGGTGTTGGGAAAGTGTAGTGACACGGACCCACAACAGGGGGCGTAAATGAACGGACAATGAAAGAGTCGAATATGAACACTTT
Source organism: Thalassophryne amazonica (assembly GCF_902500255.1). Classification (NCBI taxonomy): domain Eukaryota; kingdom Metazoa; phylum Chordata; class Actinopteri; order Batrachoidiformes; family Batrachoididae; genus Thalassophryne; species Thalassophryne amazonica. Next base: position 17,031,118 of record NC_047113.1, on the reverse strand, counting down.
ACTGTTGTGAAAGAGCACAACCAAAACACAGCAGATTACAGAATTTGTGAAAACAGTCAATCCACAAAGGTGACGTGTGGGAAGGCTCGAAGATAGAAGACGTCTGTCCTGAGAAGAACCGGAACCACACGATTTCCTCTGCCACCGAACCTGGAGAATACTGGAGCCGCCAAGTTCCGAGTCCCCAGGTGGCCACCGTCTCCGAATGTCGGATCTGGTACTGCTGGCGAGGAGCAGAAACAATAAGATGTGGGTGCTTGCACACCCAGCAACAACAATGGTGGGGATTCCACCTCCACCTCTAACACACACTCGTGCAGCTCCTGTCTGCTTATCTGGTTGGGGTGTGAAGCGAAGCCGTCGCTGATCACACCAAACACCAATCTCACAGATAAGATACTCCACAGGAAAGCGGCTGCAAAAAGAGTTCAGACTAAGACACAGTTTAGATTAAGTTTGGCAGAGAATATTACCTTCACAGGTAGATGATATCTCAGCAACGAGGTGGAGATGACGTCCGGTTTTTATGGAGTGGAATGATGAAGTGTAGATGGGTGACAGCTGTCATGAGATAATGAGTGACAGCTGTCACCCCCGGCTGTGTCCGTGGCGGCAGCGCCCTCTCGTGCCTGAAGCCCGCACTTCAGGCAGGGTGCCCTCTGGTGGTGGGCCAGCAGTACCTCCTCTTCTGGCGGCCCACACAACAGGACCCCCCCCCCCAACGGGCGCCTCCTGGCGCCCGACCAGGCTTATCCGGGTGACGGCGGTAGAAATCGGCCAGGAGGGCCGGGTCCAGGATGAAGCTCCTCTTTACCCAGGAGCATTCTTTGGGTCCTTACCCCTCCCAGTCCACCAAATACTGGAACCCCCGGCCCATTCGATGGATGTCCAGGAGCCGGTGCACTGTCCAAGCCGGCTCCCCGTCAATGATCCGGGCAGGAGGCGGCGCCGGACCGGGAGCACAGAGGGGTGAGGTGTGGTGTGGTTTCAGTCTGGACACATGGAAAACAGGGTGGATCCGCAGTGAAGCTGGGAGTTGGAGCTTCACTGTGGCCGGGCTGAGGATCTTGAGGATTTTGAATGGTCCAATGTACCTGTCCTTCAACTTAGGGGAGTCCACTTGGAGGCGGATGTCCTTCGTTGATAACCACACTTCCTGCCCAGGCTGGTATGCAGGGGCCGGGGACCGCCGGTGGTCTGCATGGGTCTTAGTCCTCGTCCGGGCCTTCAACAAGGCAGAACGGGCGGTGCGCCACACCCGATGGCACCTCCGCAGGTGGGCCTGGACCGAGAGCACACCGACCTCTCCCTCCACCACGGGAAACAATGGGGGCTGGCACCCCAGACACACCTCAAACGGGGAGAGGCCAGTGGCAGAAGACACCTGACTGTTATGTGCATACTCGATCCAGGCCAGATGGTTACTCCAGGCCATCGGGTGCGCGGATGTCACACAGCGGAGGGTCTGTTCCAGCTCTTGGTTGGCCCGCTCTGCCTGTCCGTTCGTCTGTGGGTGGTACCCGGACGAGAGGCTCACGGTGGCCCCCAGTTCTCTGCAGAAACTCCTCCAGACTTGAGAGGAAAACTGGGGACCACAATCCGAGACTACGTCAGTTGGTATCCCATGCAGACGGACGACGTGGTGGACCAGGAGGTCAGCAGCCTCCTGGGCCGTTGGGAGCTTCGGGAGGGCCACGAAGTGGGCCACCTTGGAGAATCGGTCCACTATCGTGAGGATGGTCATCTTGCCCTGGGACGGCGGGAGGCCCGTGACGAAATCCAGGCCGATATGGGACTAGGGGCGATGAGGCACCGGAAGCGGCTGGAGAAGTCCTTGGGTCCTTTTGTGGTCTGCCTTGCCCCTGGCACAGGTAGTGCAGGCCTGGATATACTCCCGGACGTCGGTCTCCATAGACACCCACCAGAAGCGCTGCCGGACAACTGCCACGGTCCTTCGCACCCCTGGATGACAGGAGAGCTTGGAACCATGACAGAAATCCAAGACTGCAGCTCTGGCCTCTGGTGGGACGTATAGACGGTTCTTCGGGCCAGATCTGGGGTCCGGGCTCCGTGCCAGGGCCTCCCGGACGGTCTTCTCCACGTCCCAGGTGAGGGTAGCCACGATAGTGGACTCCGGTATGACGGGCTCCGGTGGATTCGACCGCTCAGTTTTGACTTCGTCTTCGTGTACCCGGGACAAGGCATCTGATCTCTGGTTCTTGGTCCCGGGGCGATAGGTGATCCGGAAGTCAAAACGCCCAAAGAACAGTGACCAGCGGGCTTGCCTGGGGTTCAGCCGCTTGGCGGTCCTGATATACTCCAGGTTCCGATGGTCAGTGAAAACCGTGAACGGCACAGACGCTCCCTCCAACAGGTGTCTCCACTCCTCAAGAGCCTCTTTCACCACAAGGAGTTCTCGGTTGCCGACGTCATAGTTCCGTTCAGCCGGGGTCAACCTGCGAGAAAAGTAGGCACACGGGTGAAGAACCTTATCGGTCTCTCCGCTCTAGGATAGCACGGCTCCTATCCCTGAGTCAGAGGCATCCACTTCAACCACAAACTGGCGGCCAGGGTCGGGCTGCACCAGAACTGGTGCAGTCGAGAATCGTCGTTTCAACTCCTTGAACGCGGCTTTGCACCGATCCGACCAGGTGAAGGGGACTTTTGGAGAGGTCAGGGCTGTCAGGGGACTAACTACCTGACTGTAGCCCTTAATGAACCTCCTGTGGAAATTTGCAAAGCCGAGGAACTGTTGCAGCTTCCTACGGCTTGTTGGTTGGGGCCAATCTCTCACCGCCGCAGAGTTGGAGGAGATGATAAACCCCAGGAAGGACAAAGAAGTACGGTGGAGCTCGCACTTCTCGCCCTTCACAAACAGCCGGTTCTCCAACAACCGCTGCAGGACCTGACGTACATGCTGGACATGAGTCTCAGGGTCCGGAGAAAAGATGAGTATATCGTCCAGATATACGAAGACGAATCGGTGCAGGAAGTCCCGCAAGACGTCATTAACCAAAGCTTGGAACGTCGCGGGGGCGTTAGTGAGGGCCGAACGGCATGACCAGGTACTCAAAATGACCTAATGGGGTGTTAAATGCCGTCTTCCACTCGTCTCCCTTCCGGACCCGAACCAGGTGATACGCATTCCTAAGATCCAACTTTGTAAATATTTTGGCTCCATGCAGGGGGGTGAACACGGAATCTAACAAGGGCAACGGGTATCGATTGCGAACCGTAATCTCATTCAGCCCCCTGTAATCAATGCATGGACGGAGTCCGCCATCTTTCTTGCCTACAAAAAAGAAACCTGCACCCATCGGGGAGGTGGAATTCCGGATCAGCCCGGCAGCTAATGAGTCCCGGATGTAGGTCTCCATTGATTCGCGCTCAGGTCGTGAGAGGTTGTACAGCCTGCTGGACGGGAACTCCACGCCTGGAATCAAATCAATGGCACAATCGTACGGACGGTGCGGCGGAAGGGTGAGTGCCAGATCCTTGCTGAAGACGTCAGCAAGATCATGGTACTCAACCGGCACCGCCGTCAGATTGGGAGGGACTTTGACCTCCTCCTTAGCATGTAAACCGGGAGGAACCGAGGAACCTAAACACACCCGATGGCAGGTTTCACTCCACTGAACCACCACCCCAGACGGCCAATCAATCCGGGGATTGTGTTTCAACATCCACGGGAAGCCCAAAATCACGCGGGAGGTAGAAGGAGTCACAAAAAACTCGATCTCCTCCCGATGATTCCCAGACACCACCAGAGTTACAGGTTGTGTCTTGTTCATGATTAAAGGGAGAAGGGTGCCATCTAGTGCCCGCACCTGCAATGGCGAAGGGAGCACCACCAGAGGGAGCCCTACCTCCCTAGCCCATCTGCTGTCTAGCAGATTCCCTTCTGACCCCTTGTCCACCAGTGCTGGGGCTTGAAGGGTTAAATCCCCACTCAAGATTGTAACTGGGAGTCGTGTGGAAATATGTGTGTGTCCCACGTAAATGTCTTGGCCCACCCTAAGCCCAGTTTCTAGGGGCGGGCGTTGGATGTTTAACCGTTTGGGGCAGTCTCTTAACTGATGCTCACTCGAGCCGCAGAAAAAGCACTCCCCGCGGGCCAGCCTCCTCTGTCTGTTAGGTGGTCTAAATGTGGCCCTGCTCGTGTCCATAGCTTCGTCAGCAGGGGGAGCTGTAGCCACACGGAGCGTTGAGGCTGTGGAGCGTGGGGAAGGCAGAACCTTTTCGGACCCGGAAGGGAGAGGGACGGCGCGTGCCCGGCCACGTCCTTCATCTCGCTCCCGACGGCGTTCCTCCAACCGATTGTCTAACCGTATAATGAGATCAATAAACCCATCTAAATCCCGCGGTTCTTCCTTAGCTACCAGGTGCTCCTTCAGGACCGACGACAGACAAAAGGTCAGTTTCAGTTTGTATAGGGGTGAAAAGATAAGTTGCTCCAATTTTGGTAAAGAATGACGCAAATTATTGGTTGAGTTTATCTGGTTTTAAAAAGTAAGTTTGAATCATGTGCCCTGCTTAGTTCATGTCACAGTGTAACATTTATCACATGTCATAGAATCCAATGGACATTGACCTTGTTTGAACTTTACTTTGGAGACCAAGCATTCAGCACTGTCAAAGCTATTCCATTTATTAATCCTATTAACTCAACCAATGATTTGCATCACTTTTTACCACAATTCGAGCAACTCTTTACCTTTTTACCCCTGTACAAACTGAAATTGACCTTTGTCACCATTCTTGCAGTTTTTACCCCAAAACTCCATAACATTCAGTTATAGATAGTACAATCTATACCTTTTTGCAATCTGTATGATCAGACAAGGAATGTGGTGTAGTTTTCAATTTGATTGGAGCATTTTTAAATTTTGACCCTTGTGTAATTCTTCAATTGACCCCTACCTGGCCGCCTATTGTAAATTCATGTAGCCAGTGTTTTTTTTTATTTTTAATGTATAGTGTCTAAGGTGTATTTGTGCTGAATTTGTTGCTTGTATCACCATTTGAAGGATTGTTTCAGTTATCTGCTGCACTAATAAGCCAACAGAGCATGAACCATCTGCTGTCTGTTAGCTTAAACGTGTATATAAGGCAACCCGAATTAAAGGAGAAATGCTGCTTTTAACAAACTGGACTTCATTTCTGGGATAAAATACAGTAATTTACTCACCAGTATAAGTTTCCTGTTTCACTGTAACTCAAAATTTGGCACTTTCTGTTTGAATGTGAGCTTCCAAGTGAGTTTCCGCGAGACTCCATGGGATCTCGTCTGTCAATCCAGGAAGTGTTTGACATTTGAACATTTCCTATTTTACTGTGGATTCAAAATTTGGCACTTCCTGTTTAGGACTCCCTGTACCATGAGTGAGCTTTGCGCCACTGCACAACGCATCGCTTGTATTAATGACAAGCTTTTGATACAATGTGTTCATAATGTGAGTTTCCATATTGAAGTTGTCAGATTTGTGGAGAGATAAATACATGTTCAAAGGTAGCATATTCAAGGGTATTGTGATTGATGTCCACATTTCAGAAATTGTAGAGCTTAAGATTTAATTTTATTTCAAAAAGACCCTTACTATGAACTGAACCCAGCTGCCCACTAGTCTTCAGGGAAATATTTGTCTATCTGGAGGTTATTGCTGATATTGCTACTTGAGGTGACAAGACAATGGCAAGTTTGTTTGACTAATTTCCACAATAAGAAACAAACAAACTGCCTCCTAAGCTACTTGTTAATTACTGAATGGGTCACCTTAGCCATCAATGCAGCAATTGCTCCCCCTGAGAAATTTGTCAGGAGCTGCCACTAATCACCACAGTAGATCCAATATGGCTAAACCCTACATAAATAGTTATTATTATTATTATTATTATTATTACAACAAAGACATGATTTTTTTTTTTTTTTTTTGTATATAGGGTGTCTCAAAAAAGTGTACCCAAAAGTACTCTGAAATATGAATACCAGGAAATGGTTTTACTTGGAAGTAATGGTGTTTTTCTCATTTCAGGAACCCTAAAGTTTGTTCTGCAAGACATTAAAGTCCAGGAAAAATGCCACAGTTGACCCTAATTCAGAGAACATAAATCGTTAAGTTCTATGCAACACATCCTAAGGGCAGACTTGCATCTCTTTCCATACAAAATTCAGTCTCAGAATGAACTAACTAACTCCCCAGCAAATGGAAAGAAAACTTGAATTTGCTCGTTGGTTTTTTGTAAAACTGGAGACGGATGATGTGTTTCTTAGGAAACTTCAGACGAGGAGGTTACACTGATCAAGTGGTGTAAAAGATAAAGGGTTAAATTATCAAAAAGGAAAGACTGAGCTAAAATCTGTGCATTGGGGAGAAAATTACATGGTTCGGCCACATGGTCATACAGAAAATGTTTGATAATATCGATTGGTTTTTCTGTGCTGTCAAAATACTTTTAAGTACATTTTTGTGAGACACCCTATATAGGCCACCACAAGAGTATGAGGTCCAGCACCTCCAAACTAGTAAAATAATAATAATAATAATAATAATAATAATAATAATAATAATAATAATAACTGTGAGTAATACTAAGGAAAATACGGTTAATGAATATTGTCTTTGGCTGGGGAAGTAAGCTGTGATGGATTAACATCCCATCCAGGGGGAGTCATCGACTTTTACATGCTTCACATCATGGAATCCAGAAATAAGCACTGGCACCACGGCCCTGAGGGGACTATTAAGGATCAACACCGGTTGCATTCCGAATGTCAAATAATACAGTCATAAGTCAACACAACACTGCAGAATGGATTCTGTATGAACGTAGCTGGAGCAGACACTTTGTCTCCGTCTCTCTCAACATATGCATGGTTTTAAAGGTATATGTAGCTTGGAATGAGCTTGTTTTCTTGTTTTTTTTCATTTGCAAAGCCTTGGCTTGTTTTTCACCGGGGCCACTGCTGCTTGTTAATCTAGCTATAAATCATAAATTGTGCATCTGGACACCTGGCAGCAACAGGAGCGATGCATCACCCAATTGTGCATACAGATGGAGCTCTGCAGCAGTGATACAGATGAAAAACAGCAGCTGAAATCCTCCAGGCCTGCTAAAGTACACAAGTGACCAACAGGATCAACATCTTGAAACATACATCTCCTCCTGTGCCATCTGCCTTCTCTTCCTTCCCCAAATATCCTGAAAATGGATGGCGCATACTCGTGTGCTTTCACACTTGCACTTTGCTCATTCCTTCACACTTGAACCCATACGCTGCATATAATTAGAGCAGCACAAGTCATTATCTCCTTGATTCCTCCCGTGTTGCTCTGCCACAACAAATTACCAGTCACTTCATTATATCTACAGTGGTGCTTCTACTGACCCCGTTCTCATTTCTGGAACCCTCCTCTCCCCCATTTCTATGCTCAGCTCCCTCTGGGAAGAGAAGTAGTAATTAGTATGCTGATAGACGAGCCAGTGGTGTTTCCGTAACTATTTAAACAGCTATTTCCGCCGCTCGCTATGTAAAGCAGGAGTGCTGTGAAGTGCATGTGTGTTCTCGAGTGTGGCTTATAATAAGGCTGAAGTAACACGGCGGTACAGGCTGTTCTCTTCACAGTGAAAGGTAGAACGTTGATGACAGATGCTCTATCTACGTGGTCTCACACTGACTCACTGCAGCTCTATCTGTCTCTTTCTAAGTGCGTGGGGTTATGTCGTTACATAAGAATCCACACACATTTCTGGGATATGTGCTGTGTTGGTTTGTGTGTGCAAAGAGCGAGGGAGTGTTACCATGACAATGACATTAGAAACCAACCTTACATCATACCATGTATTTGTGTCTTCCTGCATGTGTCTGTGTCTCTTGCTGCAGTTGAGATGGTTCCTTCAGAACAAGATAAGAGGAAGGGTGTACAGAAAATATGAAGAGGAGAGCTGTATGGTGAGCTGAGGATAGAGTCACCGCTGGAAAAGATGAGGACAGGATGGGGAGAAAAATGAGTTCCACTGCATGCTAATTGGAGGGAGGGAGATGCTGAATGTGGACCCAGATGTTTCCAAATGATCCATTGAAAACCTCCTCCCAACCCTCTCACTTTCATGCCTTTGAATATGTCATTTTGCCAAATGCTGTGAGCAGCCTGTGTACCTTTGCCAGTATGATGAGCAATGCATGTGTGGGCATATGCATACCACTGAGTCCTTGCTGAAGTGTACTTGCCTGAGAGTGCACGCATATATTTGGCTTGACCTACTCTGATCACATTAGGGCTGTTTTCTTTTCCCTGTGCTAGAGGGCATGAGTCCAAGTTTGACCCTCACAGTGTGGGTCAGTGCTCTGTTCCCTCAGGTCATCCACTTCACCTTCTTCCCTATAAAACACCATCTCATTCACAGGATCTCAGATACTATAATGAAAGGCATCAGAGAGGTGATGCATATACCTGTACATATGCATCTCCAGCCCGAACACTGCTGGCATAGGGCCCTCCGTGACCCTTAAGTGGAGTAAGCGGGTATAGAAAATGAATGAATGAATGATGTGGATTGTTGCAAAACTGTCAGTGTAAAGAACAGGAAGAAGTCTGTTGTCTTGTTCAGCAGCTGTAAAGCAGGTCTCCCATTGCCAGTTTCTGGCACTCAGTTGTGTACTTTAGCACCTCAAAAAACAAAAACAAAAAACAAAAAAAACAACAAACAACAACAACAAAAAACAGTCAGATATCCAATTGGGACATGCTATTATGTGTCATCTTTTTTAATAATGCTGTTGCAGAAAGCTGTACCCTATTCTGACGTTGTTGAAAAAAAAATTGTGGTGTTTAATCCACAAAAGTGAATAATCACATATAGTACCATATTTATTGTATATGTTGTTTATTACCCTTAATATTTAAATATAAGTTATATATATATATATATATATATATATATATATATATATATATATATATATATATATATATATATATATATGATGTCTTATCTTTCTTATGTCTTATTATTTATTATTATATATACCTTTTTCTTGAGCCGCTTGGGTGAATATGGAGAATTCCCATAGGATAAAAAAGCTTTTCAACCTACATTCTGGTTCTCAAGACCAGGCACCTAAGTGGCTCTACTCTACTCTTTTCTACTCTTCTATTTTACTCTTCCTTTTTACATATTTAGATATACCTTAGTATACTAGCATAGTTCCACCGTAGAATTGGAATATAATATAGGAGGTCTGTTAGAAAAGTATCCGACCTTATTATTTTTTTCAAAAACCATATGGATTTGAATCACGTGTGATTACATCAGACATGCTTGAATCTGTTGGGAAGGTGTCGTAGCACGGACCCACAACAGGGGGCGCTAAAGAATGGACAATGAATAAGCCAAAAAGTAACAATTTAATGTTGTGACAACACACAACTTAATACACAGAATTTGTAAAGTCAATTAACACCAGGTGACGTGTGGGCAGGCTCGAAGATAGAAGACCCCCGACGAGAGAGAAGCTGCGTCCCACACGGCTTCCACCACCAACGGTCTGAAGAACACCGGAGCCGCCAAGTCCCGAGTCCCCAGGTGGCCTCTGTCTTCGGCTGTCGACCATGGTACTGCTGGCAGGAAGCAGAGACAAGATGAATGAGTGTGAGTCCGCACACTCAGTAATCCACAGTCTGCACACAGTTAGGAGGGAGCACCTCCACCTCCAATCACACACTCGTGCAGCTCCTGATTAATCAATCAATCAATCAATTTTTTTTTATATAGCGCCAAATCACAACAAACAGTTGCCCCAGGCGCTTTATATTGTAAGGCAAGGCCATACAATAATCATGTAAAACCCCAACGGTCAAAACGACCCCCTGTGAGCAAGCACTTGGCTACAGTGGGAAGGAAAACTCCCTTTTAACAGGAAGAAACCCCCAGCAGAACCAGGCCTCAGGGAGGGGCAGTCTTCTGCTGGGACTGTTGGGGCTGAGGGAGAGAACCAGGAAAAGACATGCTGTGGAGGGGAGCAGAGATCGATCACTAATGATTAAATGCAGAGTGGTGCATACAGAGCAAAAAGAGAAAGAAACAGTGCATCATGGGAACCCCCCAGCAGTCTACGTCTACAGCAGCATAACTAAGGGATGGTTCAGGGTCACCTGATCCAGCCCTAACTATAAGCTTAGCAAAAAGGAAAGTTTTAAGCCTAATCTTAAAAGTAGAGAGGGTGTCTGTCTCCCTGATCTGATTGGGATGTGGACATCAGCACTTTTTTCGGCACATTGAGAGACATGCGGAGGAGTTCCGCACGTCGCGGTGGAGCCGCATGGCGCAAAGCAACGCCTGATGCAACCGACAGGCATGAAAAAACTCATGCATGCGCATGAAGGTTCAAGCTTGGATGATGCAATCACATGTGATTCAAATCCATATGGTTTTTGAAAAAAATAAAAAGGTCCGATACTTTCTAACAGACCTCGTATACAGCTGATATGTCCAATGTTTTGTTCACTGAATTTCAATAAAAAAAATAAAAAACGCAGTGTTCTCCATTTTCATTGTGGTGAAAGCAGCAAAGACACTTGCCTCCCCAACAGATGTTCTCTCGTTCAAGACGCCGTACTGTTGACTCTGCATCACTGTACATAAACTATGTTTTGATTGTCTACAATGAGCAGGAAGTATTTACTTCAGTAGAAAAGTAGCAATGTCAATATACTGTAGTTTCTGTCATGAGATGCATGTTACACGATGTTGTAGTTTTGCACAGCATGTTAGCATTGTGTATTTTAGCCATGACTGCTGGCAGAAATATCTTTCATAAATATCAGTTTTTCTTGGAGTGCAATTTTTTTTAATTAGCCCTGGAATTACTTTTTTTGTTAAAAAAGAGGAATTTTTAGCAACTTAAATAAAGAAGAAACATATGCTGCACTTATTTGAATATTCACTTCACATGCTGTTGCCATTTTCTGTAAGGAAATAAGACTTTAAACTCAAAACATTTTGAGAATTAAAGCCTTTAAGCTGGAGGATTAATACAATTGAGTTTGCTGGATTTTGGCAATACCCTGTTTCCATAATCTTGCCCATTAGGCACCTCCTGCAGTCACGCTCTGGTGGCTCTGCAGGAAATTGCCTCGTTTTAGGAAGGCGAGCATATAGAACATTTGAACCAAAACACACACAGACCCACAATGGACAAGGACAGGAAGTGGAATTTTGTTCTTCTTGTCTTTTGGCTTCATGAGTCCAATTACTAGCAGTGTTTGTCTGAATGTGTCAGTGGTTTCTGCAGGCAGGTGCGCTAGCAGACCCTGACCGTCAGATTTCATGCTCTACAGGCTGTGCCACAAACAGACATACTGTGTCTCAGACTAACGGAGATGATTGGTCTATGGCTGCTCAGTGGAAAGCTCACAAACATAATAATTTTGAGGACCCAACTGTGAAAAAGCCAGTGGTCACCAATTTTGATAGTCACCTCCTTCAAGCAACAAATACAGATATTGAACTGCTGTTTACTTCGAGCGTCTACTGGAAGCGTCTCCATAATATATGTTGCAAAAAGGAAGTTGTCAGATTCATTAGTTAATGCCCCTGTTCCACAGGACGCCATTTAACTACAATCGCCCACAATCAAAAAAGTGCCAAAAGGAGATGAAACAACTTACTCCAGCTTGTCGCCTAAGAGGCTGGCTTATAAACTGCATACCTGGCAATCCTCCCAAAAACAAAAGTAAGGAGCTGCGCCTGACTATGCCCTCTGCCAGAATCGCAACAAATGCTGCTTCTGCTTCACATTTTTACTCAAATGGAGCAGGATCAAACAAGTTTAATGGCCCCTTCACACATAGTGCGAAGTGTGGCTGAAATGGCGAAACAGCGCGAAACAGTTTGAAATTAGCGCACTACGAAATATCGCACCAACGAGCATGTGCACGACGGCAGCGTGACAGTTTGTGCATGCAACGGTGTCTGTCTCTAGAAGTTTAGTTCACCAAAGCATGAAGAAGATTACGGTGTTTGTTGTCAAAAATGCTCCAGTGGCTTCCATAACTTGCGGAAGATCAATTTAAAGGCTTTGTAATTTTTTTTAAAAAAGTTCAAGGCTTGCCAAAGAAAGTTATGGAGAAAAACTAAAGTTAACACAAAAACCTTTGATTATTATGTGGAAAAAGGAAGAATTTGGAGACTCGCAAATTTGCTCTTAATTTGAAAAATTCAGCTAGGAAGTTGTCTTCAAAATGCAGAGGACTTGACTCAGCCCTTAAAGTGACTGGCATTGTTAGCGTCATTCCAGGCTGTGGCTAACATAAAAATGCGGAATAAAAGAAAGAAAGAATGAAACAAAAGCCAAGAGCTAAGACTAAAGAGTCTAAGAAGATGGAGGATCAACGAAATTTAGGACCTGAAGAATCCAGGGAAGAAAAAAATGGAACAGTTTCTTTGTTCTGTGTCCTTTTTAAATGCTATGTGCATGGTTATAAGCTCTGCCCACTTGGCGTCAGGTTGCCTCCACCAGAAGGTCATTTGAAAAACACACCAAGTACAACAAATACATATACCTCGGACAGGTTTCATTAAACTGTCTAATAAATTCTGTTTGAAATGGTGTTGACTGCGACAGTTGTGGATCAAGTGTCAATGATCTATAGGGACCATTTGTTGAAGTTCTCCTGAGGTGTCATATATTCTGCCAGGAAATGTTTGGACAACTGGTCACTGCGAGAAGGGAGGTTGGGAGGATTTCGGTGCTTGACACCAAGTCAAGTGATAACAGTCATTCAGCTTAAGACATTCCGGCCTTAGGGCCCCTTCACACATTGTATGAATAACTCCGAATCACGGCAAAACAGCTTGTATGAGCGAACCACAAAAACATCGAGCCAACATAGGGAGGGACAGGGGTTCAGGCAGGCGTGAACAAAACTGACACAGCGGGAACACAGTGCGAACAGCTGGAGCATGTGTAACCACATCACGCAGCTGCTGTGGAAAAATAAATAAATAAAAATACATGCCACCCACAGGACTCGAAACTGCAATTTACAAAAGCTCTGACTGCCACCCAGAAACTTTACCACTGCACTACCATCACTGTCCTATGTCCTATGTCGCTGTCCTAGGTATGTAAATTGCCTGAAATCAACAAGGAGATAAACAAATTTAAATAAAAATAAAACCACACACCATAAATAAACACTGCATTTTATTGAATCTCTCTTATCGAACGGACAATACAAGTATGAACTGTCTGTTCCTCTGTCGATGACCCATGGTCACTGACGTACAGTCATGAAATGACATGAATGAAGCAGTACACTTATCATGTCCACATCTGCTGGCCCGGTGTGTCCAGCTGGCCCTGCATGCGTGTCCGGCCCAATACGCATGTCCTGTCAATGGCATGCTGCAGGACAGACACCGCATCATGTGGAACAGAGCTCATGTGGGTTACGTGACATTCAGATCACCTGCTGCGTGTTATGATTTAACTGTCCATTTCACCTGCAGCCTGTCACAACAGCGATATACTGTATGTTTTTATGTATGTCCATGTTAGGGCAGCAACCAGACACAAGCGCATCACAGTCCTTCAAAAACGGTGTGTGTTCCCCAGCCGGGATGTCCAGAACCAGAGATCTCAACAGCAGCTGCTGTCGGTGGACATGCCCCGTCTGTTCAGCGCACCCACCAATGTGTCACCTCTGTTATGTGATCATTATTTTTAGTTATTGTTATGTAATGTGTATGTAGGTAGTGTAGTACTTATTAATATACCTGTCCCGGCTGTGTTTGTACTGTGACACGTCCTGTACACTGAAACATCATTTATGTCTCTCGTCAGCAGCTGGGAGGCACCTCCCCGTGCTGTGTGCACTCTGACCTGTCTGTCCGGCCCTGCATGTGTTCATGTCTGTACATACATATAAGTATATTATGCAAGTGTGAGCCCCTCCACCAAGCACACGCCAAGCATGTGTGTTGCGTTTTGCAATACCACACTCATGGGGGCACTTGGACAAATTTCACATCCAGTTCAAAAGTGATTGTCTGCTCACTATTTTCGTGCTAACAGCGCAAATAGCGACACTGCAGGTTTTCCTTGCTACCAATCACCTCAGCAGACAACAGTGGAAATAATGATAAGGAATTTAAGTATTTAATAAGCTGATTCTATTTTTTTTTTTTTTTTTGCTAAACATGCACTCAGTGTATTTCAACTAAGGCCTAGCAACATGGAGCAATGCTTTTTTTCTTGGTGTAAGAGAGGTGACCAGAAACTCTACAACGACAATAGAAACAGTAAAAAAATGCAAGCAGGCTGCGAAGGCATGATGTACAATCAGTCATTGTCAAACCATTTGATGAAAATCATGATGTGGTCATTCAAGCTCATCATCTCTGTACCAGCGAATATGTAGACAAGGACAAAATCAAAACAGCTGCTATACGCTTTAATTCATCGCGTGAGCGACCACCTACCAAGGAAACTTGGCGAGATGATCACACATTTTGCTTCAAATTATATTGTATCTCCTGTGGTCAGACCTGTGTTCAAGACAAAAAACAGCCAAAAAGCAGACCCATAGTCATGTGTCAGACAGCTGATGATGGAAATCTAGCAGGACAGTTGGTGGATTCAAAGAAGCTGTCTTGGAAATGTATACGATGCGGGCTGATAAACAATCAGAAGATATGAAATTACCCATACTTTCTGCCACAAGTGACCTGCATGCAGCAGATGCAATCTATCATAATGTAGAGGTCAATTTGTGACTCCTTCTCATAAAAGGAAACAAGTTAGTAATAACCAAAAAGCTTTTGATTCTATAGTGCTTGTCATGGAATCAGGTCAGATTCAAGTATGCACTTCAATGGAATTGTATGAAGTCTGTTTAGAAACTTTTGGTGGTCATGACAATGTGATGAATAAGAGACAACTAGAATTTATCAGAACCAGAATTTTTCTGATGTAATTAAGTACCAGCTGCTTGTTTTACAGAATCCTGGTTTAGCCAAGCATACTCCTGTTCATTCTAGGGCAGCAGAGATGGTTAAATGAATGATTGATGAATCCGATCATTTAGATTTGAAAGCTGTTGCAAAGCAGATTTTGAATGAATGTAAGGAACATTTATATGATTAAATTAAATATCTTCCTGGTTACATAATGGTAACATAACCTACGTTGTCTGAAATCAATGCATCAGTTTACTGCTCACTGTAGGTGTTCTTGTTTGTGAAAAGGCATCGAGTTCAGTGCTGAGTAAACTTCTTATCACATGCAACTATGATGAGCAATTACACTTCAGAACATCTGTTGCTCATGATGCTGCCAAAATGTACAACTCTAACATATAATTTGATGTAGTGAATGGTCTTATCCATGTTGTCACTGATACGTTTGATGCAGATGTTGCCTTACAGAATGGTCTCGCATGGTCCATAAGTTAGCTATGATTCTCTGCCAGTCTCCCAATGAACCCAGTGCCTGTGATGTACTGCTTGATGATCAGATCATCCAACGAATCTCTAAACAGGAGATGCAAGTTCCTATCAAACTGTCTGTTCCTGTTCGTGACACAGGCCCAAAGAAATCTGATATGACTGCCTCATTTATGTGTGGATCAGATACACCTGATCAGATAGAGTGTGAATAAGCTAAAACTAGAGCATTTGGCTTGTTTAAAATGTGGGTTTATCAGAGAAATGTATGTATACTCAACAAAAATAAACGCAACACTTTTGGTTTTGCTCCTCAGGCGGTTGAAACAGCACACAAGTCTTTTGTTTCACAAGCTGTTATAAACTGTCAAGTTATTATAAGCTGTCAAGCTTTCAATACATATATATATATATATATATATATATATATATATATAGATATATATATATATATAGAGAACTCAAAGATCTAAAACTTTTTCCACATACACAATATCACCATTTCCCTCAGATATTGTTCACAAACCAGTCTAAATCTGTGATAGTGAGCACTTCTCCTTTGCTGAGATAATCCATCCCACCTCACAGGTGTGCCATATCAAGATGTTGATTAGACACCATGATTAGTGCACAGGTGTGCCTTAGACTGTCCACAATAAAAGGCCACTCTGAAAGGTGCAGTTTTTTTTATTGGGGGGGGGGGGATACCAGTCAGTATCTGGTGTGACCACCATTTGCCTCATGCAGTGCAACACATCTCCTTCGCATAGAGTTGATCAGGTTGTCAATTGTGGCCTGTGGAATGTTGGTCCACTCCTCTTCAATGGCTGTGCGAAGTTGCGAAGACGAACTGGAGTCAGGTCGAGACCCGATGAGGATGACAAGCATGCAGATGAGCTTCCCTGAGACGGTTTCTGACAGTTTGTGCAGAAATTCTTTGGTTATGCAAACCGATTGTTTCAGCAGCTGTCCGAGTAGCTGGTCTCAGACGATCTTGGAGGTGAACATGGTGGATGTGGAGGTCCTGGGCTGGTGTGGTTACACGTGGTCTGCAGTTGTGAGGCTGGTTGGATGTACTGCCAAATTCTCTGAAAAGCCTTTGGAGACGGCTTATGGTAGAGAAATTAACATCCAATACACGAGCAACAGCTCTGGTTGACATTCCTGCTGTCAGCATGCCAATTGCACGCTCCCTCAAATCTTGCGACATCTGTGGCATTGTGCTGTGTGATAAAACTGCACCTTTCTCACTATCACAGATTTAGACTGGTTTGTGAACAATATTTGAGGGAAATGGTGATATTGTTATGTGGAAATGCTTCAGGTCAGTCATTCACAGTGATCACAGCTGAGCAGTCAATTTACAAGCAGACTGCAGATCATTTGTGTATGGATTGTGAGGGTCAATTTGAAATAGTATATGCTGGACTTGGGGGCATGCATATGTTGAAGAGACAGGTTTAAATGAGATCTTATGTCTTTGGTTTAATACAAAAGATGTCAGGAAAGTGGTATCCATAATATGTCCGTGCTCTGAGGATGGTTGCAGACGTTTTCCTTGCTAAATATGCCAAAGATCTAGAAGCACCTAAACAGCTTAATGCTTTTCTTGAGTCTGTTTCAAACCAGTCCTCAATATATGCAAACTATTACGGTGGAAATTTCAAAATTCTGCTATTACATGACCATGGCAGTGCCCATTTCATAAGATATTCTTATGAAAATGCCAAAGTAACCCCGTAATTGGATTCCTCATCCCCAAAACCCTACAAAAGAGGTATTAAAATATTATTAATGAGGGTTTATGACAAAGTAACAATAATCGAACTATAACAGTGGCATCTTCAATACCGGATTTTGCCCAAGAGTACTCCACCAGTACTCATCAGTTTATCAATGTATACCATCAGAGAATTCAAGCAATCAACTCAAAAGTTGTTCTCTGCAATGTTTGGCTGATTTCCTCCAGACTATATGGGATTATATTGTGCCCCAATGATCCCCGACTTTTTTAAGCATTTTCCTTATTTTGCCTTTCAGCTTCTGGAGGAACTCTGCCCCCCATACCCCCACCTTTTAAACATTATATTTATTTTTTTTTTGCTTTTCAGCTGACCCCCCCCCCCCGCCCCATTACAGCCCTCTTAACCCCGTGCCATGTTAAGCATTTTTTTAAATGTAGATGTAAATTAATTTCAAAGTTTAAAACTAGTTGACAGTAGGGCTGTACAATATGGCCAAATTATCGTATCTCATATTGTCATAATTGTCATGTAAATGTCACTTATATACATGCTGTCCATATTCTTGAGCCGCTTAGGTGGGTAGGGAGAGTTCTGTATTGGGATAAAAAGAATCCATGGGATAAAAAGCTTTTCAACCTACCATCCCTGGTTCTCAAGACCAGTCACCTCAGTGGCTCTACTCTCTATTATATTAGGTGTACTTATATTTAGGTGTACCTTAGTAAACACTAGTAGAGTTCCACCTTAGATTTGGAATGTATAATAGAATATAACTTACTGAATTTTCATATCAATATGATATACGATATGACTACGATTTACACAAAGTGCAGCAACAGTGAAAATTAAACATTCTTAAACAAAACACTAATAATACCACACTCATTTTCCACTCATCATAAGGTTAGGATACTGTGCCCTCTAAAGTATTGGAACACTTGGAATTTCACACATTTTAATTTGTTTATGACATTACAAATACAAGAAATAAAAATAATAAAGAATATAAATTTATAAAATTGTCCTTCCTCAAACTCAAACTGTAAACAAATCTCGAACCTTGATAAAAACCTGTATAAATAATCAGTTTATTGCCAGTTTTCTTTAGACAAGTCAATGGATGGAAGATGAACATTTACTAGTCACTGAATATGTCTTGGACTTTATTTACATCAATTATGAAGAAATACAAAAGTTTCTTTCACCAAACATCAAATCTAGACTTTCATCTCAAATGTACTATTCTGTCAAATTGTAGCTGAACTTTCAGGTCTTCGTTTTAGAAAACTCCCTCTACACCCTTCATCAGGAAGCTGGATTTCATATTTTTAATTCATTTACATCAAGTTGTAGCGATTTGCTTTCAGTTTGAGTTAAGGAAGATCCATTTTAGAAAAAAAAAATGCTATTGAAATGGAACAAACAAATTAAAGTGTGAAATACCAAGTGTTCCAATACTTTTGAGGGCAACTGAGAACACTGAGGAGCAGCATCTTATATCTCATATATAGTGCAGCAAATAAGAGAATATTTAGAGTGAAATCCTGCAAATGGTGATACAAGCATCAAATTTGGCACAAATACTCCATAGACATGAACGCTTTAAAAAAAAAAACTGATTGGCCACTTGAATTGTCAATAGGCAGCCAGGTAGGGGTCAATTGAAGAATTGCACAGGGTTTCAAAAATTAAAAGATGCCCCAATCATATAGAAAACTACACCACATTATTTGACTGATCATAAGATTCCAAAAGGTATAGTTTGGACTATTTATGGACTGATGTTATGGAGTTATGAGGTAAAAGCAGCAAGAATGGTAACAAAGGTGTTGGGAAAGTGTAGTGACACGGACCCACAACAGGGGGCGTAAATGAACGGACAATGAAAGAGTCGAATATGAACACTTACTGTTTGTGAAAGAGCACAACCAAAACACAGCAGATTACAGAATTGTGAAAACAGTCAATCCACAAAGGTGACGTGTGGAAGGCTCGAAGATAGAAGACGTCTGTCCTGAGAAGAACCGGAACCACACGATTTCCTCTGCCACCGAACCTGGAGAAACTGGAGCGCCAAGTTCCGAGTCCCCAGGTGCCACCGTCTCCGAATGTCGGATCTGGTACTGCTGGCGAGGAGCAGAAAACATAAGATGTGGGTGCTTGCACACCCAGCAACAACAATTGGGGGGATTCCACCTCCACCTCTAACACACACTCGTGCAGCTCCTGTCTGCTTTATCTGGTTGGGGTGTGAAGCGAAGCCGTCGCTGATCACACCAAACACCAATCTCACAGATAAGATACTCCACAGGAAAGCGGCTGCAAAAAGAGTTTCAGACTAAGACACAGTTTAGATAGTTTGGCAGAGAATATTACCTTCACAGGTAGATGATATCTCAGCAACGAGGTGGAGATGACGTCCGGTTTGTATGGAGTGGAATGATGAAGTGTAGATGGGTGACAGCTGTCATGAGATAATGAGTGACAGCTGTCACCCCCGGCTGTGTCCGTGGCGGCAGCGCCCTCTCGTGCCTGAAGCCCGCACTTCAGGCAGGGTGCCCTCTGGTGGTGGGCCAGCAGTACCTCCTCTTCTGGCGGCCCACACAACAGGACCCCCCCCCCCAACGGGCGCCTCCTGGCGCCCGACCAGGCTTATCCGGGTGACGGCGGTAGAAATCGGCCAGGAGGGCCGGGTCCAGGATGAAGCTCCTCTTTACCCAGGAGGCATTCTTGGGTCCTTACCCCTCCCAGTCCACCAAATACTGGAACCCCCGGCCCATTCGAGTGATGTCCAGGAGCCGGTGCACTGTCCAAGCCGGCTCCCCGTCAATGATCCGGGCCAGGAGGCGGCGCCGGACCGGGAGCACAGAGGGGTGAGGTGTGGTGTGGTTTTCAGTCTGGACACATGGAAAACAGGGTGGATCCGCAGTGAAGCTGGGAGTTGGAGCTCACTGTGGCCGGGCTGAGGATCTTGAGGATTTTGAATGGTCCAATGTACCTGTCCTTCAACTTAGGGGAGTCCACTTGGAGGCGGATGTCCTCGTTGATAACCACACTTCCTGCCCAGGCTGGTATGCAGGGGCCGGGACCGCCGGTGGTCTGCATGGGTCTTAGTCCTCGTCCGGCCTTCAACAAGGCAGAACGGGGCGGTGCGCCACACCCGATGGCACCTCCGCAGGTGGGGCCTGGACCGAGAGCACACCGACCTCTCCCTCCACCACGGGAAACAAGTGGGGCTGGCACCCCAGACACACCCAACGGGGAGAGGCCAGTGGCAGAAGACACCTGACTGTTATGTGCATACTCGATCAGGCCAGATGGTTACTCCAGGCCATCGGGTGCGCGGATGGTCACACAGCGGAGGGTCTGTTCCAGCTCTTGGTTGGCCCGCTCTGCCTGCCGTTCGGCTGTGGGTGGTACCCGACGAGAGGCTCACGGTGGCCCCCATTTCTCTGCAAGAAACTCCTCAGACTTGAGAGGAAAACTGGGGACCACAATCCGAGACTACGTCAGTTTTGTATCCCATGCAGACGGACGACGTGGTGGACCAGGAGGTCAGCAGCCTCCTGGGCCGTTGGGAGCTTCGGGAGGGCCACGAAGTGGCCACCTTGGAGAATCAGGAAGTCCACTATCGTGAGGATGGTCATCCTTGCCCTGGGACGGCGGGAGGCCCGTGACGAAATCCAGGCCGAATGGGACTAGGGGCGATGAGGCACCGGAAGCGGCTGGAGAAGTCCTTGGGTCCTTTTTGTGGTCTGCCTTGCCCCTGGCACAGGTAGTGCAGGCCTGATATACTCCCGGACAGTCGGTCCTCCATAGACACCCACAGAAGCGCTGCCGGACAACTGCCACGGTCCTTCGCACCCCTGGATGACAGGAGAGCTTGGAACCATGACAGAAATCCAAGACTGCAGCTCTGGCCTCTGGTGGGACGTATAGACGGTTCTTCGGTCCAGATCTGGGGTCCGGGCTCCGTGCCAGGGCCTCCCGGACGGTCTTCTCCACGTCCCAGTGAGGGTAGCCACGATAGTGGACTCCGTATGACGGGCTCCGGTGGATTCGACCCGCTCAGTTTTGACTTCGTCTTCGTGTACCCGGGACAAGGCATCTGATCTCTGGTTCTTGGTCCCGGGGCGATAGGTGATCCGGAAGTCAAAACGCCCAAAGAACAGTGACCAGCGGGCTTGCCTGGGGGTCAGCCGCTTGGCGGTCCTGATATACTCCAGGTTCCGATGGTCAGTGAAAACCCGTGAACGGCACAGGACGCTCCCTCCAACAGGTGTCTCCACTCCTCAAGAGCCTCTTTTCACCACAAGGAGTTCTCGGTTGCCGACGTCATAGTTCCGTTCAGGCCGGGGTCAACCTGCGAGGAAAAGTAAGGCACACGGGTGAAGAACCTTATCGGTCTCATCCGCTCTAGGATAGCACGGCTCCTATCCCTGAGTCAGAGGCATCCACTTCAACCACAAACTGGCGGCCAGGGTCGGGCTGCACCAGAACTGGTGCAGTCGAGAATCGTCGTTTCAACTCCTTGAACCGGCTTTGCACCGATCCCGACCAGGTGAAGGGGACTTTTGGAGAGGTCAGGGCTGTCAGGGGACTAACTACCTGACGTAGCCCTTAATGAACCTCCTGTGGAAATTTGCAAAGCCGAGGAACTGTTGCAGCTTCCTACGGCTTGTTGGTTGGGGCCAAATCTCTCACCGCCGCAGAGTTTGGAGGAGATGATAAACCCCAGGAAGGACAAAAGAAGTACGGCGGAGCTCGCACTTCTCTCCGCCTTCACAAACAGGCCGTTCTCCAACAACCGCTGCAGGACCTGACGTACATGCTGGACATGAGTCTCAGGGTCCGATAAAAGATGAGTATATCGTCCAGATATACGAAGACGAATCGGTGCAGAAGTCCCGCAAGACGTCATTAACCAAAGCTTGGAACGTCGCGGGGGCGTTAGTGAGGCCGAACGGCATGACCAGGTACCAAAATGACCTAATGGGGTGTTAAATGCCGTCTTCCACTCGTCTCCCTTCCGGACCCGAACCAGGTGATACGCATTCACTAAGATCCAACTTTGTAAATATTTTGGCTCCATGCAGGGGGGTGAACACGGAATCTAACAAGGCAACGTGGTATCGATTGCGAACCGTAATCTCATTCAGCCCCCTGTAATCAATGCATGGACGGAGTCAGCCATCTTTCTTGCCTACAAAAAGAAACCTTGCACCATCGGGGAGGTTGGAATTCCGGATCAGCCCGGCAGACTAATGAGTCCCGGATTGTAGGTCTCCATTGATTCGCGCTCAGTCGTGAGAGGTTGTACAGCACTGCTGGACGGGAACTCCACGCCTGGAATCAAATCAATGGCACAATCGTACGGACGGTGCGGCGGAAGGGTGAGTGCCAGATCCTTGCTGAAGACGTCAGCAAGATCATGGTACTCAACCGGCACCGCCGTCAGATTGGGAGGGACTTTGACCTCCTCCTTAGGCATTTAACCGGGAGGAACCGAGGAACCTAAACACACCCGATGGGCAGGTTTTCACTCCACTGAACCACCACCCCAGACGGCCAATCAATCCGGGGATTGGTGTTCAACATCCACGGGAAGCCCAAAATCACGCGGGAGGTAGAAGGAGTCACAAAAAACTCGATCTCCTCCCGATGATTCCCAGAAACACCACCAGAGTTACAGGTTGTGTCTTGTTCATGATTAAAGGGAGAAGGGTGCCATCTAGTGCCACGCACCTGCAATGGCGAAGGGAGCACCACCAGAGGGAGCCCTACCTCCCTAGCCCATCTGCTGTCTAGCAGATTCCCTTCTGACCCCTTGTCCACCAGTGCTGGTGGCTTGAAGGGTTAAATCCCCACTCAAGATTGTAACTGGGATCGTGGTGGAAATATGTTGTGTCCCACGTAAATGTCTTGGCCCACCCTAAGCCAGTTTCTAGGGGCGGGCGTTGGATGTTTAAAAAAACCGTTTGGGGCAGTCTCTAACTGATGCTCACTCGAGCGCAGAAAAAAAAGCACTCCCCGCGGGCCACCTCCTCTGTCTGTTAGGTGGTCTAAATGTGGCCCTGCTCGTGTCCATATCTTCGTCAGCAGGGGGAGCTGTAGCCACACGGAGCGTTGAGGCTGTGGAGCGTGGGGAAGGCAGAACCTTTTCGGACCCGGAAGGGAGAGGGACGGCGCGTGCCCGCCACGTCCTTCATCTCGCTCCCGACGGCGTTCCTCCACCGATTGTCTAACCGTATAATGAGATCAATAAACCCTCTAAATCCCGCGGTTCTTCCTTAGCTACCAGGTGCTCCTTCAGGACCGACGACAGACAAAGGTCAGTTTCAGTTTGTATAGGGTTGAAAAGAGAGTGTGCTCCAATTTTGGTAAAGAATGACGCAAATTATTGTTGATTTATCTGGTTTTAAAAAGTAAGTTTGAATCATGTGCCCTGCTTAGTTCATGTCACAGTGTAACATTTATCACATGTCATAGAATCCAATGGACATTGACCTTGTTTGAACTTTACTTTGGAGACCAAGCATTCAGCACTGTCAAAGCTATTCCATTTATTAATCCTATTAACTCAACCAATGATTTGCATCACTTTTTACCACAATTCGAGCAACTCTTTACCTTTTTACCCCTGTACAAACTGAAATTGACCTTTGTCACCATTCTTGCAGTTTTTACCCCAAAACTCCATAACATTCAGTTATAGATAGTACAATCTATACCTTTTTGCAATCTGTATGATCAGACAAGGAATGTGGTGTAGTTTTCAATTTGATTGGAGCATTTTTAAATTTTGACCCTTGTGTAATTCTTCAATTGACCCCTACCTGGCCGCCTATTGTAAATTCATGTAGCCAGTGTTTTTTTTTTATTTTTAATGTATAGTGTCTAAGGTGTATTTGTGCTGAATTTGTTGCTTGTATCACCATTTGAAGGATTGTTTCAGTTATCTGCTGCACTAATAAGCCAACAGAGCATGAACCATCTGCTGTCTGTTAGCTTAACGTGTATATAAGGCAACCCGAATTAAAGGAGAAATGCTGCTTTTAACAAACTGGACTTCATTTCTGGGATAAAATACAGTAATTTACTCACCAGTATAAGTTTCCTGTTTCCTGTAACTCAAAATTTGGCACTTTCTGTTTGAATGTGAGCTTCCAGTGAGTTTCCGCGAGACTCCATGGGATCTCGTCTGTCAATCCAGGAAGTGTTTGACATTTGAACATTTCCTATTTTACTGTGGATTCAAAATTTGGCACTTCCTGTTTAGGACTCCCTGTACCATGAGTGAGCTTTGCGCCACTGCACAACGCATCGCTTGTATTAATGACAAGCTTTTGATACAATGTGTTCATAATGTGAGTTTCCATATTGAAGTTGTCAGATTTGTGGAGAGATAAATACATGTTCAAAGGTAGCATATTCAAGGGTATTGTGATTGATGTCCCATTTCAGAAATTGTAGAGCTTAAGATTAATTTTATTTCAAAAAGACCCTTACTATGAACTGAACCAGCTGCCCACTAGTCTTCAGGGAAATATTTGTCTATCTGGAGGTTATTGCTGATATTGCTACTTGGAGGTGACAAGACAATGGCAAGTTTGTTTGACTAATTTCCACAATAAGAAACAAACAAACTGCCTCCTAAGCTACTTGTTAATTACTGAATGGGTCACCTTAGCCATCAATGCAGCAATTGCTCCCCCTGAGAAATTTGTCAGGAGCTGCCACTAATCACCACAGTAGATCCAATATGGCTAAACCCTACATAAATAGTTATTATTATTATTATTATTATTATTACACAAAGACATGATTTTTTTTTTTTTTTTGTATATAGGGTTGTCTCAAAAAAGTGTACCCAAAAGTACTCTGAATATGAATACCAGGAATGGTTTTACTTGGAAGTAATGGTGTTTTCATCATTTCAGGAACCCTAAAGTTTGTTCTGCAAGACATTAAAGTCCAGGAAAAAATGCCACAGTTGACCCTAATTCAGAGAACATAAATCGTTAAGTTCTATGCAACACATCCTAAGGGCAGACTTGCATCTCTTTCCATACAAAATTCAGTCTCAGAATGAACTAACTAACTCCCCAGCAAATGGAAAGAAAACTTGAATTTGCTCGTTGGTTTTTTGTAAAACTGGAGACGGATGATGTGTTTTCTTAGGAAACTTCAGACGAGGAGGTTACACTGATCAAGTGGTGTAAAAGATAAAAGGGTTAAATTATCAAAAAGGAAAGACTGAGCTAAAAATCTGTGCATTGGGGAGAAAATTACATGGTTCGGCCACATGGTCATACAGAAAATGTTTGATAATATCGATTGGTTTTTTCTGTGCTGTCAAATACTTTTAAGTACATTTTTGTGAGACACCCTATATAGGCCACCACAAGAGTATGAGGTCCAGCACCTCCAAACTAGTAAAATAATAATAATAATAATAATAATAATAATAATAATATAATAATAACTGTGAGTAATACTAAGGAAAATACGGTTAATGAATATTGTCTTTGGCTGGGGAAGTAAGCTGTGATGGATTAACATCCCATCCATGGGGAGTCATCGACTTTTACATGCTTCACATCATGGAATCCAGAATAAGCACTGCACCACGGCCCTGAGGGGCCTATTAAGGTCAACACCGGTTGCATTCCGAATGTCAATAATACAGTCATAAGTCAACACAACACTGCAGAATGGATTCTGTATGAACGTAGCTGGAGCAGACACTTTGTCTCCGTCTCTCTCAACATAGCATGGTTGTAAAGGTATATGTAGCTTGGAAGAGCTTGTTTTCTTGGTTTTTTTCATTTGCAAAGCCTTGGCTTGTTTTTTCACCGGGCCACTGCTGCTTGTTAATCTAGCTATAAATCATAAATTGTGCATCTGGACACTGGCAGCAACACGGAGCGATGCATCACCCAATTGTGCTACAGATGGAGCTCTGCAGCAGTGATACAGATGGAAAAACAGCAGCTGAAATTCCTCCAGCCTGCTAAAGTACACAAGTGACCAACAGGATCAACATCTTGAAACATACATCTGCCTCCTGTGCCATCTGCCTTCTCTTCCTCTTTCCCCCAATATCCTGAAAATGGATGGCGCATACTCGTGGTGCTTTCACACTTGCACTTTGGCTCATTCCTTCACAACTGAACCCATACGCTGCATATAATTAGAGCAGCACAAGTCTTATCTCCTTGATTCCCCCGTGTTGCTCTGCCACAAACAAATTACCATCACTTTCATTATAATCTACAGTGGTGCTTCTACGGACCCCAGTTCTCATTTCTGAACCCTCCTCTCTCCCCATTGTCTATGCTCAGCTCCCTCTGGGAAGAGAAGTAGTAATTAGTATGCTGAGAGACCGAGCCAGTGGTGTTTCTCCGTAACTTAGTTAAACGCTATTTCCGCCGCTCGCTATGTAAGCAGGAGTGGCTGTGAGTGCATGTGTGTTCTCGAGTGTGGCTTATAAATAAGGCTGAAGTAACACGGCGGTACAGGCTGTTCTCTTCACAGTGAAAGGTAGAACGTTGATGACAGATGCTCTATCTACGTGGTCTCACACTGACTCACTGCAGCTCTATACTGTCTCTTTCTAAGTGCGTGGGGTTATGTCGTTACATAAGAATCCACACACATTTCTGGGATATGTGCTGTGTTGGTTTGTGTGCAAAGAGCGAGGAGTGTTACCATGACAATGACATTAGAAACCACCTTACATCATACCATGTATTTGTGTCTTCCTGCATGTGTCTGTGTCTCTTGCTGCAGTTGAGATGGTTTCCTTCAGAACAAGATAAGAGGAAGGGTGTACAGAAAATATGAAGAGGAGAGCTGTATGGTGAGCTGAGGATAGAGTCACCGCTGGAAAAGATGAGGACAGGATGGGGAGAAAAATGAGTTCCACTGCATGCTATTGGAGGGAGGGAGATGCTGGAATGTGGACCCAGATGTTTCCAAATGATCCATTGAAAACCTCCTCCCAACCCTCTCACTTTCATGCCTTTGAATATGTCATTTTGCCAAATGCTGTGAGCAGCCTGTGTACCTTTGCCAGTATGATGAGCAATGCATGTGTGGGCATATGCATACCACGAGTCCTTGCTGAAGTGTACTTGCCTGAGAGTGCACGCATATATTTGGCTTGACCTACTCTGATCACATTAGGGCTGTTTTCTTTTCCCTGTGCTAGAGGGCATGAGTCCAAGTTTGACCCTCACAGTGTGGGTCAGTGCTCTGTTCCCTCAGGTCATCCACTTCACCTTCTTCCCTATAAAACACCATCTCATTCACAGGATCTCAGATACTATAATGAAAGGCATCAGAGAGGTGATGCATATACCTGTACATATGCATCTCCAGCCCGAACACTGCTGGCATAGGGCCCTCCGTGACCCTTAAGTGGAGTAAGCGGGGTATAGAAAATGAATGAATGAATGATGTGGATTGTTGCAAAACTGTCAGTGTAAAGAACAGGAAGAAGTCTGTTGTCTTGTTCAGCACTGTAAAGCAGGTCTCCCATAGGCCAGTTTCTGGCACTCAGTTGTGTACTTTAGCACTCAAAAAAACAAAAACAAAAAACAAAAAAAAACAACAAACAACAACAACAAAAAACAGTCAGATATCCATTGGGACATGCTATTATGTGTCATCTTTTTTAATAATCTGTTGCAGAAGCTGTACCCTATTCTGACGTTGTTGAAAAAAAAATTGTGGTGTTAATCCACAAAAGTGAATAATCACATATAGTAACCATATGTTATTGTATATGTTGTTTATTAACCGTAATATTTAAATATAAGTTATATATATATATATATATATATATATATATATATATATATAGATATATATATATATATTATATTATATAGAACTGTCTTATCTTTCTTATGTCTTATTATTTATTATTATATATACCTTTTTCTTGAGCCGCTTGGGTGAATATGGAGAATTCCCATAGAATAAAAAAAGCTTTCAACCTACCTTCTGTTCTCAAGACCAGGCACCTAAGTGGCTCTACTCTACTCTTTTCTACTCTTCTATTTTACTCTTCCTTTTACATATTTAGATATACCTTAGTATACTAGCATAGTTCCAACCGTAGAATTGGAATATAATATAGAGGTTCTGTTAGAAAAGTATCCGACCTTATTATTTTTTTCAAAAACCATATGGATTTGAATCACTGTGTGATACATCAGACATGCTTGAATCTGTTGGGAAGGTGTCCGTAGCACGGACCCACAACAGGGGGCGCTAAAGAATGGACAATGAATAAGCCAAAAAGTAACAATTTAATGTTGTGACAAACACACAACTTAATACACAGAAGTTGTAAAGTCAATTAACACCAGGTGACGTGTGGGCAGGCTCGAAGATAGAAGACCCCCGACGAGAGAGAAGCTGCGTCCCACACGGCTTCCACCACCAACGGTCTGAAGAACACCGGAGGCCGCCAAGTCCCGAGTCCCCAGGTGGCCTCTGTCTTCGGCTGTCGACCATGGTACTGCTGGCAGGAAGCAGAGACAAGATGAATGAGTGTGAGTCCCGCACACTCAGTAATCCACAGTCTGCACACAGTTAGGAGGGAGCACCTCCACCTCCAATCACACACTCGTGCAGCTCCTGAATTAATCAATCAATCAATCAATTTTTTTTTTATATAGCGCCAAATCACAACAAACAGTTTGCCCCAAGGCGCTTTATATTGTAAGGCAAGGCCATACAATAATCATGTAAAACCCCAACGGTCAAAACGACCCCCTGTGAGCAAGCACTTGGCTACAGTGGGAAGGAAAAAACTCCCTTTTAACAGGAAGAAACCTCCAGCAGAACCGGCTCAGGGAGGGGCAGTCTTCTGCTGGGACTGGTTGGGGCTGAGGGAGAGAACCAGGAAAAAGACATGCTGTGGAGGGGAGCAGAGATCGTCACTAATGATTAAATGCAGAGTGGTGCATACAGAGCAAAAAGAGAAAGAAACAGTGCATCATGGGAACCCCCAGCAGTCTACGTCTACAGCAGCATAACTAAGGGATGGTTCAGGGTCACCTGATCCAGCCCTAACTATAAGCTTTAGCAAAAAGGAAAGTTTTAAGCCTAATCTTAAAAGTAGAGAGGGTGTCTGTCTCCCTGATCTGAATTGGGAGCTGGTTCCACAGGAGAGGAGCCTGAAAGCTGAAGGCTCTGCCTCCCATTCTACTCTTACAAACCCTAGGAACTACAAGTAAGCCTGCAGTCTGAGAGCGAAGCGCTCTATTGGGGTATATGGTTACTAACAGGGTCCCTAAGATAAGATGGGACCTGATTATTCAAAACCTTATAAGTAAGAAGAAGAATTTTAAATTCTATTCTAGAATTAACAGGAAGCCAATGAAGAGAGGCCATATGGGTGAGATATGCTCTCTCCTTCTAGTCCCCGTCAGTACTCTAGCTGCAGCATTTTGAATTAACTGAAGGCTTTTAGGGAACTTTTAGGACAACCTGAATAATAATGAATTACAATAGTCCAGCCTAGAGAAATGCATGAATTAGTTTTTCAGCATCACTCTGAGACAAGACGTTTCTGATTTTAGAGATATTGCGTAAATGCAAAAAAAGCAGTCCTACATATTTGTTTAATATGCGCTTTGAATGACATATCCTGATCAAAAATTACTCCAAGATTTCTCACAGGTATTACTAGAGGTCAGGGTAATGCCATCCAGAGTAAGGATCTGGTTAGACACCATGTTTCTAAGATTTGTGGGGCCAAGTACAATAACTTCAGTTGTATCTGAGTTTAAAAGCAGGAAATTAGAGGTCATCCATGTCTTTATGTCTGTAAGACAATCCTGCAGTTTAGGCTAATTGGTGTGTGTCCTCTGGCTTCATGGATAGATAAAGCTGGGTATCATCTGCGTAACAATGAAAATTTAAGCAATACCGTCTAATAATACTGCCTAAGGGAAGCATGTATAAAGTGAATAAAATTGGTCCTAGCACAGAACCTTGTGGAACTCCATAATTAACTTTAGTCTGTGAAGAAGATTCCCATTTACATGAACAAATTGTAATCTATTAGACAAAATATGATTCAAACCACCGCAGCGCAGTGCCTTTAATACCTATGGCATGCTCTAATCTCTGTAATAAAATTTTATGGTCACAGTATCAAAGCAGCACGTGAGGTCTAACAGAACAAGTACAGAGATGAGTCCACTGTCCGAGGCCATAAGAAGATCATTTGTAACCTTCACTAATGCTGTTTCTGTACTATGATGAATTCTAAAACCTGACTGAAAACTCTTCAAATAGACCATTCCTCTGCAGATGATCAGTTAGCTGTTTTACAACTACCCTTTCAAGAATTTTGAGAGAAAAGGAAGGTTGGAGATTGGCCTATAATTAGCTAAGATAGCTGGGTCAAGTGATGGCTTTTTAAGTAATGGTTTAATTACTGCCACCTTAAAAGCCTGTGGTACATAGCCAACTAACAAAGATAGATTGATCATATTTAAGATCGAAGCATTAAATAATGGTAGGGCTTCCTTGAGCAGCCTGGTAGGAATGGGGTCTAATAAACATGTTGATGGTTTGGATGAAGTAACTAATGAAAATAACTCAGAACAATCGGAGAGAAAGAGTCTAACCAAATACCGGCATCACTGAAAGCAGCCAAAGATACGATACGTCTTTGGGATGGTTATGAGTAATTTTTTCTCTAATAGTTAAAATTTTGTTAGCAAAGAAAGTCATGAAGTCATTACTAGTTAAAGTTAATGGAATACTCAGCTCAATAGAGCTCTGACTCTTTGTCAGCCTGGCTACAGTGCTGAAAAGAAACCTGGGGTTGTTCTTATTTTTCTTCAATTAGTGATGAGTAGAAAGATGTCCTAGCTTTACGGAGGGCTTTTTTTATAGAGCAACAGACTCTTTTTCCAGGCTAAGTGAAGATCTTCTAAATTAGTGAGACGCCATTTCCTCTCCAACTTACGGGTTATCTGCTTTAAGCTACGAGTTTGTGAGTTATACCACGGAGTCAGGCACTTCTGATTTAAAGCTCTCTTTTCAGAGGAGCTACAGCATCCAAAGTTGTCTTCAATGAGGATGTGAAACTATTGACGAGATACTCTATCTCACTTACAGAGTTTAGGTAGCTACTCTGCACTGTGTTGGTATATGGCATTAGAGAACATAAAGAAGGAATCATATCCTTAAACCTAGTTACAGCGCTTTCTGAAAGACTTCTAGTGTAATGAAACTTATTCCCCACTGCTGGGTAGTCCATCAGAGTAAATGTAAATGTTATTAAGAAATGATCAGACAGAAGGGAGTTTTCAGGAATACTGTTAAGTCTTCTATTTCCATACCAT
Organism: Thalassophryne amazonica; assembly: GCF_902500255.1. NCBI lineage: Eukaryota > Metazoa > Chordata > Actinopteri > Batrachoidiformes > Batrachoididae > Thalassophryne > Thalassophryne amazonica. The sequence goes on along the minus strand of NC_047113.1, from coordinate 16,999,551 downwards.
AAGTCAGAACAAGATATAAGATATGATTAAAGTGGTGGGTGGACTCATTTACATTTTGAGCAAAGCCAATAGAGTCTAATAATAGATTAAATGCAGTGTTGAGGCTGTCATTCTCAGCATCTGTGTGGATGTTAAAATCGCCCACTATAATTATCTTATCTGAGCTAAGCACTAAGTCAGACAAAAGGTCTGAAAATTCACAGAGAAACTCACAGTAACGACCAGGTGGACGATAGATATAACAAATAAAACTGGTTTTTTGGGACTTCCAATTTGGATGTACAAGACTAAGAGTCAAGCTTTCAAATGAATTAAAGCTCTGTCTGGGTTTTTGATTAATTAATAAGCTGGAATGGAAGATTGCTGCTAATCCTCCGCCCCGGCCCGTGCTACGAGCATTCTGACAGTTAGTGTGACTGGGGGTGTTGACTCATTTAAACTAACATATTCATCCTGCTGTAACCAGGTTTCTGTAAGGCAGAATAAATCAATATGTTGATCAATTATTATATCATTTACCAACAGTGACTTAGAAGAGAGAGACCTAATGTTTAATAGACCACATTTAACTGTTTTAGTCTGTGGTGCAGTTGAAGGTGCTATATTATTTTTTCTTTTTGAATTTTTATGCTTAAATAGATTTTTGCTGGTTATTGGTAGTCTGGGAGCAGGCACCGTCTCTACGGGGATATGGGGTAATGAGGGGATGGCAGGGGGAGAGAAGCTGCAGAGAGGTGTGTAAGACTACAACTCTGCTTCCTGGTCCCAATCCTGGATAGTCATGGTTTGGAGGATTTAAGAAAATTGGCCAGATTTCTAGAAATGAGAGCTGCTCCATCCAAAGTGGGATGGATGCCGTCTCTCCTAACAAGACCAGGTTTTCCCCAGAAGCTTTGCCAATTATCTATGAAGTCCACCTCATTTTTTGGACACCACTCAGACAGCCAGCAATTCAAGGAGAACATGCGGCTAAACATGTCACTCCCGGTCTGATTGGGGAGGGGCCCAGAGAAAACTACAGAGTCCGACATTGTTTTTGCAAAGTTACACACCGATTTAATGTTAATTTTAGTGACCTCCGTTTGGCGTAACCGGGTGTCATTACTGCCGACGTGAATTACAATCTTACCAAATTTACGCTTATCTGGTTTGGGGTGTGAGGCGAAGCCGTCGCTGTCACACCAAACGCCAATCCCACAGATAAGGAAAACACCAGGAAAACGGCTGCAACAGAAGTTCAGATTATTACACAACATATGAGTCAGCAGAGAAATTACCTCTTCAGTAGTCGATTTCTCGGCGAGGAGGTGGAGTTGCAGTCCGGCCTTTATGGTGATGATGATGTTGATGATGAACGAGTGACAGCTGGTGCAGAGGATGAATGACAGCTGTCACTTCTTCTGGGTCTGGCGCCCTCTTGTGCTTGGAGCCTGCACTCCAAGCAGGGCGCCCACTGGTGGTGGTGGGCCAGCAGTACCCCCTCTTCAGCGGCCCACATAACAGAACCCTCGTGGGCATGCAAGACTTTTTTCACGCCTGTCAGTTACGTCATTCGCCTGTGGGCAGTCTTTGAGTGAGGAGTGGCCCACCCTCTCATCGATTTTTTTCATTGTTTAGGAATGGCTCAGAGACTGCTGCTTTGTTTGATCAAAATTTTTTCAAAACTGTAAGGCACAACTGAGTGGACACCATTCGATAAATTCATCTGGTTTTCGGTAAAAATTTTAACGGCTGATGAGAGATTTTGGTCTGGTAGTGTCGCTTTAAGGACGGCCCACGGCGCCTGACGGCGATCTGCTCTCCGAGGCGGCGTCCGTCTGGCTGTTTCGAGCTGAAAACTTTCACATTTCAGGCTCTGTTCACCCAGTAAGTCGTCAGAGAACAGAGAACTTTCAGAAGAAGTCAGCATGAGGAGTTTATTCGGACATTCCATTGTTAACGGACATTTTGTAATGAAAGAACGTGCGGGCAGAGTCGCATGTCGGGCCGGACCCGACCGCGGGGGTCACGACAGGAAAAACACCTCAGTTGGAAACCTTAACGGGCAAGTTGGAATATGCCCAAGCTGTTAAACAATTTCTCAGTTACTCACTTGTTGAAAGCCATCAACAGCCGCCTGAATTTTACAAATGGTTTTCAACACGGAGGTGTTTTTCCTGTCGCAGCGCACACAGATTCGCCGAGTCGTCACGGAAACGACTCAGCGAATTTGCGCGCACGTCTTTCATTAAAAAATGTCCTTAAACAGTGGAATGTCCGCATAAAGGCCTCTTCTGAATCTTCTCTGTTCTCTCACGACGTCCGGGGTGAATTAAGCCTTAAATTAGGATGTTTTCAGGTTGAAACGGGCCGACGACGGTGCCTGGAAGAGCTGCGCGACGTCCCGCTCCGTGGGAAGTCCTTACAGTGACAGAAAAACCCCATAATCTCTCATCAGCCGTTAAACTTTTCACCGAAAACCAGCTAAATTTCTCGAATAGTGTCCACTCGGATATTCCTCACAGGTCCAGAAAAAATTTTGATAAAGCAACGCGCGCCGTCTCGAGCAGCGTGTGAAACAAAGGAATTTAGCCGAGAGGTCTGAACCACATCTCACTCAAGGCCTGCCCACAGGGAAATGACGTCACCGACACGCGTGAAAAAACTCACGCATGCGCACGAGGGTTCAAGCATGATTGGTGTAATCGCACATCATTCCAATCCATATAGTTTTAAAAAAAATAAAAGTGTCGATTTCTTATCTAATAGACCTCGTATATGATATACCTTAATGAAGTTACATGTAATCTATGCAGATATGGGGCAATATGTCTTTTACTTAAATTTTACAGACAGCTTTGTTTTTTATTTCATTACTTCATCTTGAAATAAATTGATTCTGTTTCAGTATGGATTTGGTTTCACAGTGTGTCTTGTATAAGGCACACTGTAAACATTGCCAAGGTCATTGCAAAGGACATTGCCAGCAATCCCAACATAATTCTCAAGACAATCGAATAATATAGGATGATCCACTGTGTCAAATACAGCACTAAGATCTAACAATAGCTTCACTCTGGCAGTATTAGAATCTATTGCAAGCAGAAGATCATTCACGACTTTAGTAAGTGCTGCTTCTGTGGAGTGGTGAATTATAAATCCACATTGTAGCAGTGCAAAGAGGTTATTTTCAGCAAGATAATCCACAAGCTGCTGTGAAACCATTAGGTCAGTAATTTCAGAGCAAGATTATAGGTTCAATATCGCTTTGTAATTTTTTAATAAACCCGGATCCAGATTAATTTTCTTGAGAATAGGTTTGATCACTGCAGATTTAAAACTTGTAGGAACAGAACCTAGAGTTAGTGACAGATTAATAATGTTTGGCATAGTGAGCCCAAGTGTAGCCCCCAGGTCCTTAAACAGTTTAGTTGGCTTCAGGTCAAAAAAGTCAAGCAGAGTTTATGAGTTGTGACAGTATACCCAGCAAAATGGTATCAGAATTAATAAGTCTTGGCATCCTAGAAGAGATAATGCCTACAAAAGTAACAGGATCTAATAACAAGATAAGAGCATGCTGGGACATTTTTTATCTAATATTGTATCCTCTATTTTCTCTTCAAAATAATCTAAGAATTCATGAGCAGTAAATGGTGAGCGAATTACATGTGGCTGCCCTTGAATAAGTGTAACCACAGTGTCAAAAATAAACTTTGACTTATGCCTGTTTTTGACAATCAAATTAGAAAAGTAAGCCCACTTTGTAGCCAATAGGACATGCTTGTAATACAGAATAGCATCTCGCCGTGCAAGATGGAAGATTTCTAGTTTCTAGTTTACAAGTATGCCATTTGCATTCTCATCTCCTAGATTTATGCCTGAGGTTATGCAGATACTCACTGAACCGAGGCATTTGCATTTTGGTGGCCACGATTTCATAGCAGATTGAGCAACTGTGTCCAGTAGACTCGTGAGTCCTGAGTTTAAGCAAAAGGCCATCTACTGAATGAGCATGTCGACAAAGTGACATTAAAATATCAGGCAGTCGCGCTCCAAGTTCATTTATATCCGAGAAGCGAATCTGATGCCTAAATGATGAACAGGTATCTAGTCCCAGTGGACCAGGCAATTAAACTGTAAATTAAGTGAGTGATCTGAAACCACTGATGAAAGAGAAAAAAATGTCAATATCTGAGACAGTAATTCCACAAACGAGGACAAAATCCAGGGTGTTATGACTACTGTGGATCAATCCTTGAAAGCATTGATGAAATCCCAGCATTTCCATTATGCCCATTAATGCTTTGCTGAGAAAATCTAAAGGCTTATTTACATGACTGGAATGGAAACTGCATATTTCTAATTCTACAGTGCATGATATTATGATCAAGGAATATGGCGGTATTTCAGAGTGTCAAGGGCAAGGATGGCAGTTTAAGGTGAACACCAGTGACTTTCACTCCCTCAGACAACAGTGCATCAAGAACTGTCATTCATCAATAGCTGATATAACAATGTGGGCAAGGGATTACTTTGGGGAACCACTGTCAAACACTGAGTACTGACTTGCTTTCACCAATGTCACGTAATACTTTACTGTGCCAAAAGGAAACCTTATGTTATTCTTTTCAAAATGTGGCATCTCTGGACAGTGAGGAATCTGGGTTGAACCATCGCACAGTGGAGATGTGTATTGTGGTCAGACACATCTATATTCCAGGGCCCGTATTAAAAAAAAGATTCTCAGAGTCCTCTCAGAGACCTCCAAATTAGCCTAAAAATTCCTAGCAAGGAAGTATAGTTTAGGAGTGATCGAGGACGTTTCTGAGAGCAACTCTGAGCAAGGAGGAGACAGAAACTTTTATCTTTGTGAGGAGGTGTGGTTGACCCCATTGCTAGGTATGACGTAGTCTTCTAAAAGCTGGGATTGGATGTCACAAAAAGGAAAGAAAAAACAAACAAACAAACAAATGCACTCTACACTTCTAGTTATGAATGGACAGTAAAATCAAAGAATCATATACCCTGAACTGTATTAAGGGCCCCTTCACACATAGTGTGAATTTGGTCGCATAAAGTGAGCATTAACGCCTCGTACACCTGTTGCTACAACTATTTGTGCACACCAGTGGCTGAAACACAGAGTGTGACCTGTGCGAGCCCATCGAACCCTCTCGCGGAAGGTGTCAGCCGAATTCCATATAACACACACCAGTATCTAACACCACTCACTTGGCACTTAGAAAATGTGTGGCCATTCACACTATAATCATGAAAACAGTCAGCAGATGATCATTGATGAGCTGGATGTGAAATTTGTCTAAGTGCCCCATGACTGTGAAGTTGCTGAGTGCACGTGTGGCATGCCAGTGTGTTGGCTCCCCTCACAACACGTGTGTGTGTCGCACGCTGCCCCCCCCACTCTCCACCCCCAACACATGCATGCATGTGGTTCGTGCACCACCCCGCAGGCAAGACACCTCTCATCTGATCACAGAATGACACCTTGTTCTGTGCGCTGAACGGACGGGGGCATGGCAGCTGTTGACATCTCTGGTCCTGGACATCAGAGCTGCAGAACACGCACCATGTTTTGATGGACATGTGTGTGTGTGTGTGCTTGCTGTCCTGACATCGAAATACATAAAGACATATATCACTTTTGCGACGGACTGGAGAGCGCGCACATTGACAGGCTGTTCCAGCTGGACTGGACTGCCAGTTCATGTGGACATGCAGCAGGCGATCTGAATATCACGTCTGTCTGACATAACAGTGAGCGGCACGCCACAGGACCATATGACAGGCCAACAGTACGACAAATACTCCACTTTCAGTCAAGTATCAGCAGAAATACGCCGTACCAAACGTTGTTTGGTCAGTTATCACAGCGCTTTTTTTCTTTTTTTTAGAAAATATGATTTATCTGCTTGTTGATTTTAGCCATTTCATGCTCTTGTTATAAGACAATGATTGTAGTGCAGTGGTAAAGTTTCGGCTTGGTAATCAGAGTGTGTGGGTTCAAATCCTGTGAGTGGCATTTTTAAATGTATTTATTTTTAACCAGGGTTATTTAACCCTGGGGTTTTGTATTGTGTCCCCTTTTAGGAATTATTTATATCAACCCAGTGATATTCACTAATTATACAGCTGGTTTTTATTTTATTTTCCTCCACATCAGCAGTGCGATGTAGAGCACCTCATCCCATGGAACACAGTGCGAGCAACTGTAGCTGCTCGCACTGTGTTCCTGCTCAAAATACACCATCATGCGCACGAACTGTCACAGAGGGATCGTGCACACCTGCCTGTCGGCGCACTGTTTCGTGGTTCGCTCATATGAGTTGTTTTGCTTTGAGTCTCCCTGAGTTGTGTATATTCGCACTATGTGTGGAGGGGCCCTAAGAAATGTGCAATCATGAAAATAATTTTGTCATGATGAAACTCAGCAAAATTAAATGAATTGTTACACAGCTTCAAAATGTTTGAACGTACTTCATTCACATGTCGGTTATTATATTGATTAGCTTATTGTTATGTTTTACTCTCCATGCCGGTAATTTTACTACTTAATGTATTTGATATCAATGGTGGATGGAGACTCAGCTGTCACCAATTCCTGTGATTGCTGGTGTCCTTATAAAAAGCAGTTTGATTTGACAGAATGACTGAAACAATGAATGAAATGGATAAAATAAGAAGTAGAAAACCCAACTGGACAGAAGAGAAGTGCCTGCTGTTGGCACAGTTTGTGGAGGAAAATAAAAGAGTTTTAAAAGGGAAATTGGTTCTGGGATCACGGCACAAGGGAAGAGGCAGACTTGGGAACGCATTGCCCTACAAATCAATGTACTATTCCTGATGCTTGTGTGCACAAGCAGAAAATGTGAGAAGGGCTGGTACGTGCTGCAATCCAAAGTGAGAACAGATATTCAGCACACAAGCGAAGTTCTTCTCAAACAGATGAGTGTTGTAGACCACCATTTAGTCCAGGGGTGGGCAACGAGGGCCAAGACAGTTCAGGCTTTCCTTGCAACCAATCACCTCAGCAGGAAGGTTTGGTGATGAGCTTCTACCCTAAACATAAACACCTGATTGTCAATGAAATCACCTGCTGAGGTGATTGGTAGCAAGGAAAACCTGCAGTGTCTTGTTCCTTCATGGCACATGATTGCCCACCCCTGATTTAGTTTATGGCTGCTAACATTGTTTACTTTGATATTAAAATTTGTATGAATGTTATAGAATTTACATGCAATTTACATTTTTTTTCCTGTAGCCAGGTATCACAATGTTGTGATGAGCTTAATCTCAGGTGTCATTGCGTTACTATGCTGGGTGGGAAAAGTAAACTCATTCCTGATGAGGTCTACCACAAACATCCCTGCAAGATCAAGTCAGTAGCGTGTTACTGAATCACTGCCATTCAACATGCAGAGAATATCTCTTCTTCCTCTCTGTCTTTCCACCATCTTGTCTCTTTAAGACACTCTTAGGCTTCTTAAAAGTCCTCCTCCTTCCTCTTAACAGTTTTTCACCTTGGGAGCTCTCTTAAGGCTTCAGATGCTTTGTGAACAACTTTTATCTTACCAAGGGAAAATTCTAAGGGCCCCTTCACACATAACACAAAAGATGCAGAAACTGGAAGGAAATCTGTGAACCAAACACAAAATGGGGAACCATGAACCATCCACCTGCTGTCATGAGGGATACACGGTTGCAGAGGCATGCATGCCACATCGATGACGGTTTCGTGCACACTCGTGCGCACGCACGAACACAGTGTGAGCAGCTGGAACGTGTTGCACCACTGATAATTAGTGAAAATCACTGGGTTGATATAAATACTAAATAAAAGGGGATGCAATACAGAACCCTGCGGTTAAAAAACCATGGTTAAATAAAAAATAATTGCCACTTGTGGGAATCGAATGTGCAATTGACAAAAACTTTGATTACCAGACAGAAACTTTACCACTGTGCTACAATCATTGTCCTACAACAGGAGTGTAAAATGCCTAAAATCAACAAGAAGATAACCTTTTTTAAAAAAGAGAAAAAAGCGCCGGCCGTAATAACTGACTAAACAGCATTTGTTACGGCACATTTTTGGTGATATGTGACTATCTAATATACACTCAACAAAAACATAAACGCAACACTTTTGGTTTTGCTCCCATTTTGTATGAGATGAACTCAAAGATCTAAAACTTTTTCCACATAAACAATATCACCATTTCCCTCAAATATTGTTCACAAACCAGTCTAAATCTGTGATAGTGAGCACTTCTCCTTTGCTGAGATAATCCATCCCACCTCACAGGTGTGCCATACCAAGATGCTGATTAGACACCATGATTAGTGCACAGGTGTGCTTTAGACTGTCCACAATAAAAGGCCACTCTGAAAGGTGCAGTTTTATCACACAGCACAATGCCACAGATGTCGCAAGATTTGAGGGAGCGTGCAATTGGCATGCTGACAGCAGGAATGTCAACCAGAGCTGTTGCTCGTGTATTGAATGTTCATGTCTCTACCATAAGCCGTCTCCAAAGGCATTTCAGAGAATCTGGCAGTACATCCAACCAGCCTCACAACCGCAGACCACATGTAACCACACCAGCCCAGGACCTCCACATCCAGCATGTTCACCTCCAAGATCGCCTGAGACCAGCCACTCGGACAGCTGCTGAAACAATCGGTTTGCATAACCAAAGAATTTCTGCACAAACTGTCAGAAACCGTCTCAGGGAAGCTCATCCGCATGCTCGTCGTCCTCATCAGGGTCTCGACCTGGCTCCAGTTTGTTGTCGTAACCAACTTGAGTGGGCAAATGCTCACATTCGCTGGCGTTTGGCACGTTGGAGAGGTGTTCTCTTCACGGATGATGTGAAGGAGATGTGTTGCACTGCATGAGGCAAATGGTGGTCACACCAGATACTGACTGGTATCCCCCCCCAATAAAACAAAACTGCACCTTTCAGAGTGGCCTTTTATTGTGGGCAGTCTAAGGCACACCTGTGCACTAATCATGGTGTCTAATCAGCATCTTGGTATGGCACACCTGTGAGGTGGGATGGATTATCTCAGCAAAGGAGAAGTGCTCACTATCACATATTTTGACTGGTTTGTGAACAATATTTGAGGGAAATGGTGATATTGTGTATATGTGGAAAAAGTTTTAGATCTTTGAGTTCATCTCATACAAAATGGGAGCAAAACCAAAAGTGTTGCGTTTATATTTTTGTTGAGTATATCTAATATGTGACTATTTGGCAAATAAATACCTGCTGCGAGAGGGATCGAATGGGCTCTCACAGGGCACTCTGTTTTTTGGCTGCTGGTGTGCCCGAACTTTTATAGCGACAGGTGTACAAGGCGTTGGAGGGATTTTCACAAATGGCATGCAATTCCTCCTTTGTGCGCTAATCGACTTCAATCATGTTATATGTGAACGGGCCCTTAGATATGTCTTATAATTTGAGGAATTCTATGATTTTTCTTAGAATGATGTCACTAAGAGCTACTTTTAGACTTAGGATGCTTTGTAAATACAGGCCCAAATCTTTGTTGCAAGAATTTGACTCTGTGGGCCCCACACCAAAGACAAAGAGGACCATCAAGACTGTTATAACAACACATTCAAAAGGCAGGGTCTGTCACGGTGTAGGAATGTATCAGTGCCCTTGGCAAAGGTAATTTACACTTCACAGATTTTAATATATGCTTCTGTTATGGTAGCATTGAGATTTTACAGCAAAATAAATCCCTTGTAGCCAACAAGCTACCTTTGTGGATATGGTCAGTCATGCCTTGTTTACACAATTTTGCAGGTGCTTGTTAAAATATCACAAAGGGTTGATGTGCATCATCCTGTATAATTATTTTCATGCAAACATGTGATTTCAAAATTGATAAAATCATTAAAATCTACTTTACAAACATTGCCTGATATCAAATAAATGTAGACTGTGCTATTTTTTTTTTTTTTTACTACAACTTGCTCCATAATACACTGACAGTGTGCTAAAAAAGGGTCATTTTAGGTGAGAAATGTTTTTAATAAGGGAACATTATTAATACATTTACATATTATTTGCATGTGAATGACAGTACCAGCTGTTAGTCATGAAAATGTAAAAAAAAAAAAAAAAAATATGCAAAATGATTTCCTGCTATGTTTTCAAATAAAAAACTTTAAGAATGGATGGATGGATGGATGGATAGATTAACAGGCAGAGCGAGACATAGAGAGAGAGAGGAGTGTTTGTGTGTGAAAGTCCTCATGTCCGTCACTCAAGCTTTGGGAGGTTTATCTTTGAGTGCAGGGGCACCAGGCTTAGCAGGCTTTGCAGTGGTGATGGCACTTATCTGCGTGCACACCTGCTGATGATGTGACAGCAGGTAGCCACTAGGGGGGCCCAGATATGACACCATGTCATTATGTTCAACATATAAAACATTCCCAGGAATAAGCTCTTTATTTTATATTTGCTATCCCACCCCGTCAACGAACATAGAAACAGAACATCTGAAAATAGGAGCAGCAGGCTGCGAGGGCAGATAGCACAGAATCAGGATGTTCGGGCCACTTATCTTCTCTCAGTCAGTGCACCAACATGACGACTCCCGCAGAGGCTGCAAATCACACTCACGCTTGCGGGAATTGAAAATGCTTTGAATGAGCAGTTTAACCAGCTCTTAAGTCTGTTCTTGTTCATTTGTTACTTGCTGTGTTATTCTTTTGCACTCACATGCACCCGAAGGCACACTCATACAACACACACAACACGCACACTCACACTCACACACACGGGTCCATATGTTTGCAGCTGGTGGGATAAATCATTTTGACAGCAGAACACAGACTGGCAGTATGTAAGTTGCCCCTCAAACAAAAAGATGGCAGAAGTTGGTGTGGCTGTAATAGCAGGAGATGACACATGCACAAATAGTTTTTGAAGCAACAACAAGCACTAATTCTCTTGAAAGAGCAAATAAGTTAAATTAGCCACTCTTAATGACTAAATCACCATAAATCATTGTTTGCTTCACAGCTGAATTAAAACATTTAAGGCAATGGGATTTAATGTTCTGCTGTAATCAAATGAGTCACACATCTCCTCTAACAGCATCATCTGTTTACCCACATTGATAGTTAGCATTAAAAATGTTGTGAATGCCATTTAAATATTAATAAATTAGCCTACAACTTTTTTCTGTCACTATTTTTTGGTTTAATGCCATCCTGTGCAGAAAATGAAGGAACACTCCCTCTGTGCTCTGAGCTTTTCTGTCCATTGTTTACGTTCGTAGTGTGGCTGTGTATGTGAGTCTTGCCCTGTGAAACCGTTGCCCCTCTCCATTTTTATAAAGAGACAAGAATACTGAGTACTTGCCACATAAATGATTTTATTTCCTTCTGTTTATTTTTTCAAGACAGCAGACATCAGTTGGGAGAGTTGAAGAGGAGTGGCTGAGGGAGGGAAGCTTTGTTTGTGTGCTGAAGTCCATGGAACCATTTCATAGCACCTTTATTAATCCTCTGGGGTCGACGCTGTCGTGTATGACGGCTAAGACCAAGCTTTACTAAATTATAAATAACTTTTGAATGATATGAGATAGAAACGTACTTTTTTTGCTGAAAACTTAACTCCGCGGACTTTCGAGCCAGCCATTGACCATCTTTGTACTCCTCATAGAAGCTGTGTGATGACGTGCGCAATGTGAGTGTCCAATCAGAATTGGTTCACATCACATGGTTTTTGAAAATCCAATCGTAGGGCAGATTTACCTCACATGAAAAGCCAAAGATCGTTTTCAGGAGTGATGTGTTACTAGTTGGCCCGTTTGAATAGCCCCCTGGGTGCTCCAATGAGTACATATTATTTGTACATACTCGGTGTGCCCTGCGCCATTACGCACAGCGATCAGTGAAAGCAGGAGCACATGGAGAGCCTCTGATGACAATCTCACGTGCTCAAACAAAGAGTCTGTAACTATCAGGATTGCTCCACTAGTTTGCATGTGAATGTTACTGGATAACTCTGTTGCTTTCTCTGCATAAAGCACTGTTTACCATATCAATGGACAACAAAACGCATAGACCATTTTGTATATATTGTTCAAAATGTGCATTTGTGTTTATTGTTTGAACCTTTTTGTTGTTCAGTCTTTCACACAAGACCTCAAATTATCTTTATAAAGTGTCAAAACAGTTGTTTATTATAGTTTGCTGTGTGTTTTGAATAAATGTGTGTGGAAAATTATTTTTCGCTTTATTTTTTCCTTGCCTATTTTTGATTGAAAACCTTTATTACACTTATAAAACACAAGAAAAACATATATATTCTGAAAGCACAGGTTGTCCTGAAAACAAAGAGACTGAAAACTTGATTGTGGGATGCAGGGAGAGCTGTTAACTGCAATAATAAAACATTTATGCCAGGCGAGTGAACTGTCCAAAAAAAATGCTCTCGGACCCCAGAAGGTTAAGTCAGAAAATAATTGTTGAACACTGTTGTCCCGTTTTGTAAAAGCATCACCTCACTAAGAACAAAAGATTACTTTTCAGATGTAATTCACATAGTGAATAGAAGCTGGAATGTGCTAGATTTGTAGTTTACCAGTTGTTAATGTAAGTTTATGTTCTGTTGGTTTCTGTACTGTTTTTAGTTTGCCTACATCATGTGTGTATTCTCTGCATAGGCATTACTGCACACCACTTCAACAAATATGTACAGCTGATGAGAACCGGTATTGGCCAAAACACACATGGTCATTGTACATAGTACATACGATGAAATTTATTCTCTGCATTTAGCCTATCCGAACAACAGTTAGACACAATCCATCTAGCAGGACCAGTGGGCAGCCACAGTCCAGCGCCCGAAGAACAACTGCAGATGTAGAAATACTGCCTTGGTCAGGGTCAGAGAAAGGAGCAGACCCAAATAAGCATGTTTTTTAACTGTGGGAGGAAACCAGAGTGCCCAGAGGAAACACACAGGTCCATATGTAAATGAATATCTTACTCATTATTATTATTTTGAGTAATAATAATGATGATGAGAATCATAACTAGAACACCGCGCTCAGAGCACAAACCTTCGCCAACACTAGTTTCACATATTGTGAGGTGACAAATATCCCTGGGTGTGGTGAACCAAACCACTTTAGGTGAGAGCCCTCTGCCTGGCTGTGAACCATCCCTGGAGCCTAACATGCACCAACTAAACGACTGAGATTGCAATGGCTGTGATTTGTCACTTTTATGTTTTCACTCCTTTCTCTATCATCATATTTTAAAAGTTTTTGCGGTGTGCCTTTCGATTACATTTCGATCATGGATCAAATACATTTGTCAGAAAAGTCTGCAAATATGACCAACTTCACCACAAGGAGTCAAAAAAGATGCCCAAATGAGCCGCAATTCATGGAGTAAAATTGTATGTACCATATCATTGGTTTGGAGGTTGATGATTATATAAAGAAGCAGAGCTCGTTGAGGGACAAACTGATCTAGAAAGAGCCTGCGGCAAATTGCATTAAGATGTGACACGGATTTAAAAGGGTCATGTCATTGCATGGCCATGGCATTACAAGGCACCACTACACAGCAGACTTAGAAAAAACTGATTTTGTACTATATATATATATATATATATATATATATATATATATATATATATATATATATATATATACCAATTTTGTTGATGATAATTTGCTGGTCTACTTGAATCCATTATATGTGAGTTTTACTGTAATGTAAAATACACATTAAACGGGGTCTTCAGTGTTTGGTAAAATTAAATGGCCACAAAATCTGTAATCTGGATCACATCTGGATCAAACTTTGTCAGTCGATAAACGATACCATCCAGCATAATGCTCTCAAATATGAAAGAAATTTGATCTTTTTTGACAGTTAAGAATTTTTGAAAATTTGTTCAATGTTAAGGGCCCCTTTACACATAACACGAAAGACGCAGAAACCGAAAGGAAATCCGTGAACCAAGAACGAAATGGGGAACCACAAAACATTCCACCTGCTTTCGTGTACACTCGTACGCATGAACGAACACAGTGCAGCTGACACATGTTGCACCACATCATGCTTCTGCTGTGGAGAAAAAAAACTCACACACACACACACACACACACACACACACACACACACACACACACACACACACACACACACACACACACACACACACACACACACACACACACAAAAAAAAACCACTGCAATTTATTGAATCCCTCTTATCGAGAAGACAATAAAAGTATGAACCGTCTGTTCCTCTGTAGATGATCCATGGTCATAGACGTACAGTCATGACGTGACATGAATGAAGCAGTGCGCTCTTATAATGTCCACATTTGCCGGCCCACCCTGCTCGACACGACCCCACTCGGCCAGGCCCTGCCCCGCCGAGAGCATGACAGGCCCCATAATAATATATGAAAAATTGTGTTCTACAGGCTGTTCACAAACAAACAAGGGTGAAAACATAACCAACGTCATTGGAGGAGGAAATAATAATAATAATATTAAGAAGACAGGTCATGCAGTCTATGCAAATATTATCTTTGAATATGTGCATGACTGTAGGTTTTTTTTTTTTTTTTTTACATTTTTTGAACAAAGGTAATGCCTCTCAGAAGAGATTGTGAAAGATTTATGATTTTTACAATAGCACCAATCACAAGGAGCTTGTGAGGAAATTGTAAAGTGGAAAGTGAATTGTTGACTATCGCTGTTGTATGTGGTGAGATCATGTAATCACACTCAAGATAAATTACAGTCTGTTGACTGTTGAGGATTGAACAAGCAGCACTATCCACTTTTTTAATCTTCAGGTGCTTCAAATGCATCTGATTTTACACATGCACAGTAAAATGGAGCATGTGGGCACCATCTAGGTCTTCCTTTCTTCTATGATCATTCAAATCTCCAAATATTGCTCTGGCTCTCATATCATCTTCCCACTCACTTCCCAAACATCTTCAACTGAACTCTTTTCCTCTTGGCCCATTACATTTCATCATCTCAGTTATCCCTTCTGTCATAAGTGGCCACCAGATTTTAACAAGATGCAGGAGGCCAGTGAAGCCGGTACGGTTAAATGCTCTCTGCCCCTCTATTTCCTTCACTTGAGCACAGTGATGATGGAGTCTCATATCTGGGAGTTTTGTTCCCCTGTGGGCATTCTGGCACATTGTGGGTCATTTGTAGAGCTCAGCTGACTGAGCTCGTGAACAGATCTCAGGCTAAGCCATCCACAGACTGACTCAGTTTCTACTTGAGCTTCTAAGCCTCCAGCCAACAAAGAGAGGCAAGTTATCGTAACAGATGGTCACTTTTCTGCGACAGTGAACATGCTGCGGGGCCACAGCCAGCCAACAGAACATGACCAGTTTCATGAAACATTCTATAGAAATATATAACTTGTACACACAACAAATTTGGGTATAATGTGTCAAGAATAAGATTAACGTGTTTCTCACAAAAAGTGTTCTTTCACCCCATAAAGTGATAAGTGTAAGGCATTGGTACAGAAAAAGAGGGTTTGCTGGAATGATACAACAAAAAGGAAATAATATGGATTTCTATTAAAATGTGTTTGGAGTAGAGGTGTGCATCTCTACCTGTCAGTCAGTTCATGTGAAATCACTGGAAGCCTCCCATCTGACCATTTGATTCATACTTTCACAAACTAATGTCATTAAACAACATACAAAATTTCACCCCTCTATCTTTATTATTTTTTGAGATATTGGGCTTTACAAATGGGGTGTCCCTGTTTTTATTGTGAAAAGGAGTACTAGAGTAAGTCATTACTTTTGAACCATTCTTGCAAGATGCATGGAATTTTCAGTTTTTGTAGGCACTATACAGTGGGGAAAATAAGTATTTGACCCCCTGTCAGTTTTGCAGGCTTTCCCACCTACAAAGAATGGAGGGGTCTGTAATTTGTATCATAGATACACGTCAGCTGTGAGAGACAGAATCTAAAAAAAAAAAATCCAGTAAATCACATTGTATGATTTTTAAATAATTAATTTGCATTTTATTGCAAAAAATAAGTCTTTGACCCCCCTAGAAAAACAGAGCTTAACAATTGGTACAGAAATATTTGTCCACCGTTACAGAGCTCAGACATATCCTGCAGATCTTGACCAAGTTTTCACACACTGCAGCAGGGATTTTGGTCCACTCCTCCATACAGATCTTCTCCAAATCTTTCAGGTTTGGAGTTTCAGCTCCCTCCAAAGATTTTCTATTGAGTTCAGCTTTGGAGACTAGCCAGGCCACACCAGAACCTTGAAATGCTTCTTACGGAGCCCCTCCTTAGTTGCCCTGGCTGTGTGCTTGGGGACATTGTCATGCTGGAAGATCCAGCCATGACCCATCTTCAATGCTCTTACTGAGGGAAGGAGGTTGTTTGCCAAAATCTCACAATACATGACCCCATCCATCCTCCTTTCAATACGGTGCAGTCGTCCTGTGCCCTTTGCAGAAGAGCACCCCCAGAGTATGATATTTCCACCCTCATGCTTCACGGTTGGGATGATTTTCTTGGGGTTGTTCTCATCCTCTAAACATGGTAAGTGGAGTTGATTCCAAAAAGCTCTATTCTGGTCTCATCTGACCACATTACCTTCTCCCATGCCTCCTCTGGATCATCCACATGGTCACTGGTGAACTTCAAATGGGCCTGAACATGTGCTGGCTTGAGCAGGGGGACCTTGCTGCCCTGCAGGATTTTAAACCATGACAGCATCATGTGTCACTAATGTAATCTTTGTGACTGTGGTCCCAGCTCTCTTCAGGTCATTGAACAGGTCCTCCTGTGCAGTTCTGAGCTTTCTCAGAATCATCCTTACTCCACAAAGTGAGATCTTGCATGGAATCCCAGACCGAGGGAGATTGACAGTCATTTTGTGTTTCTTCCACTTTCTAATAAACAGTCATAACAGTTGTTGTCTTCTACCAAGCTGCTTGCCTGTTGTCCTGTAGTCCATCCCAGCCTTGAGCAGGTCTACAGTTTTGTCCCTGGTGTCCTTAGACAGCTCTTTGGTCTTGGCTATGGTGGACAGGTTGGAGTGTGATTGATTTAGTGTATGAACAGGTGTCTTTTATACAGGTAACAAGTTCAAACAGGTGCAATTAATACAGGTAAAGAGTGCAGAATAAGAGGGCTTTTTAAAGAAAAATTAACAGGTCTGTGAGAGCCACAATTCTTGCTGGTTGGTAGGTGATCAAATACTTATTTTATGCAATAAAATGCAAATTAATTATTTAAAAATCATACAATGTGATTTTCTGGATTTTTTTTTAGATTCTGTCTCTCACAGTTGAAGTGTATCTATGATACAAATTACAGACCTCTCCATTCTTTGTAGGTGGGAAAACCTGCAAAACTGCCAGGGGGTCAAATATTTATTTTCCCACTGTATGTCTTTCATTACTACTACTATAACAGATCCACAGTTACACACATCTGTCACTTTATAGCTTGCTGAAAACTGTGACAAAAAAAACAAAACAAAACAAAAAACCAGAACAAATTATTTGTCCTTTGGAGCTGTTTTGGCCTTTCCACACTGAATCACATCAGATCTTTGAAATGTTGGCATTTTTTTATCACATTATTGTACTATTTTGGTGACAAAGTATTTTTCTGAAAGAAATACAATTTTCTGATTCATGAGGAATCAAAAATGAAAGAATAAATCACTTCACATTTTGTGAGACTTGATCTTTCCAGCAGTATAATTCTTTTTATATAACGGCTGGGTGAATCCTTATCATTTGATTGGTGCTTTGTATGTCATGTGACATAGATTATTTGTTCCATTTATTGTGCAAATTGGGTTCCATATGTGTTGAACCCAATGAACCCCGCCACGCACACACTAGTGGGGGCGATGTTTAGCTAATGCTGCGTTTACACATAGCGACAGCAAGTCACGAATGCCACAAAGTATAAATTCTTGGGCGCTGATCACAAATGTGATGATTCGGGGCAGAGGCATCAGGTGTCCTCAGGAACTGCTGCAATCTGTTACCACACTTTACAATTAATGGCACATGTTGCTTGAGAATTATCAGGAACCATTACACACAGTCAAGAATAATGTTCCATGTTGTTGTGCGCTGTTGCGTGCTATTGCGCATAATATTGCGCATTGTTATGTTCTATCACGTTGTGAATGAGGCAGATTGTGTCCACACACACACACACACCCATATTCATCCTTCTGTCAGTTGCTGAACAATTCAGATCGCTCCAGTTCGCGCCTCAAAATCCACAGCAGAAGAACTTTGTGACTGCATGCTTAGTTGGGCTCTCACTCAGAAACGTAATGCTAATCTTTTAATATGATATATAGGGTTTGTAAAAGTGAAAGTGAACTCAACCTTTAATTGAGATAATATTATGAAGGAACACAATATGTTTGACAATATAATGTTACGCATAGTAAATGGATTTATAACTTTTGACTTTATATATGCCTTTTTTCATTCATCCACGCAAACATGGGGTCAACTTGCAAACTCCACAGAGACAGGACCAGGTTGGCAGCAAACCTAGGACCTGTACTTGTGAGGCAATAGTTCTCTCTACTAAGCTCCCATGCTGCTCCAAGTTTATTCAACAATAATCAATTTATTTCAGTTAATTAAAATAATTATTGCTGGTTGATTTATTTGAGTTGACTTACTTCAGACAATCATTTTCCAGCCTATTACCACAAAGTGCAGAAAAATGAACAAAATGTAATGCACGAAATTTTGTACATATTCTTATATATTTTTGAGCTATAATGTGTACATATACTACATACAAGGTCTACTAGAAAATAAACCGACCTTTTTATTTTTTTCAAAAACTATATGGATTTGAATCACGTGCGATTACATCAGCCAACCTTGAACCCTCGTGCGCATGTGTGAGTTTTGTCATGCCTGTCGGTGACGTCATTTGCCTGTGGGCAGGCTTTGAGTGAGGAGTGGTCCACCCCCCTCGTCGGATTTTCATTGTCTGACATCTTCCTGAGAGACCGGCGCTGTGCTTGATCAAAATTTTTTCAGACACTGTGAGGCACATCCGAGTGTACACCATTCGAGAAATTCAGCTCGTTTTTGGTGAAAATTTTAACGGCTGATGAGAGATTTTGGATAGGTTCTATCGCTGTAAGGACTTTTTCCTGTGGCGGGCGCGCCGCGCCGGCTGCGAGCCGACACGCCAATCCGTCCACACGTCTTTCATTAAAACTATCTCCTTTAACAGTGGAATGTCCAGATAAACTGCTGATTCCGACCTCTTCTGGAAGTTCTCTGTTCTCTCACGACATCCTGGGTCAACAGAGGCTTAAATTTGGTGGTTTTCAGCTTGAAACAGGATGACGACGTTGCCTCAGAGCGCTGCGCGACGTCCCGCTCCGTGGGAAGTCCTTACAGCGATAGAAACTATCCAAAATCTCTCATCAGCCGTTAAAATTTTCACCGAAAACAAGCTGAATTTCTCGAATGGTGTACATTCGGATGTGCCTCACAGTTTCTGAAAAAAAATTGATCAAGCACAGGGCCACTCTCAGGAAGACGTCAGACAATGAAAATCCGACGAGGGGGCTGGACCACTCCTTCCACAAGGCGTGCTCACAGGCTAATGACGTCACCGACAGGCGTGAAAAAACTCTTGCATGCCCACGAGGGTTCAAACTTGTCTGACGCAATCACACATGATTCAAATCCATATGGTTTTTTAAAAAAATAATAAGGTCGGATACTTTTCTAATAGACCTCGTATGATCCATGTGGATGTAGTGATGAGGTCACTGACAACAAGGTAGCAGTTATTCAAGTAAAAATAAAATGTTGTAAGTCATGTTTTGCTTATTTTTAAATTTAAATTAACTGAACCTTAAATGCAAAATGTGCATTGCACATGTGCTTTGACGTTTGTCAGAATATGCACCATATAGATCAGGTCGTCTGCAAGTGATTTAGCACCAGGTTCTCCACAAACATGAGTTGCGTGGGAGGAGAGGGGCAGCCACATATCCGGCCGTGCCCCAGTCCAGTCACGAGCGGCTCTGCTCACCGGGCCCACCCCCGGGGGGGAGGCCCAGCTATCAGGGGCCAACCGAAAATCCACGGCGGTTCGGTTTAATGTGGTCTATTAAACACTAGATCTCTCTCTTCTAAGTCCCTGTTAGTAAATGATATAATAATTGATCAACATATTGATTTATTCTGCCTTACAGAAACCTGGTTAAAGCAGGATGAATATGTTCATTTAAATGAGTCAACACCCCCGAGTCACACTAACTGTCAGAACGCTCGTAGCACGGGCCAAGGCGGAGGATTAGCAGCAATCTTCCACTCCAGCTTATTAATTAATCAAAAACCCAGACAGAGCTTTAATTCATTTGAAAGCTTGACTCTTAGTCTTGTCCATCCAAATTGGAAGTCCTCAAAACCAGTTTTATTTGTTGTTATCTATCGTCCACCTGGTCATTACTGTGAGTTTCTCTGTGAATTTTCGGACCTTTTGTCTGACTTAGTGCTTAGCTCGATAAGATAATTATAGTGGTCGATTTTAACATCCACACAGATGCTGAGAATGACAGCCTCAACACTGCATTTAATCTATTGTTAGACTCGATTGGCTTTGCTCAAAATGTAAATGAGTCCACCCACCACTTTAATCATACCTTAGATCTTGTTCTGACTTAAGGTATGGAAATTGAAGACTTAACAGTATACCCTGAAAACTCCCTTCTGTCTGATCATTTCTTAATAACATTTACATTTACTCTGATGGACTACCCAGCAGTGGGGAATAAGTTTCATTACAGTAGAAGTCTTTCAGAAAGCGCTGTAACTAGGTTTAAGGATATGATTCCTTCTTTATTTTCTCCAATGCCATATACCAACACAGGGCAGAGTAGCTACCTAAACTCTGTGAGTGAGGTAGATTATCTTGTCAATAGTTTTATATCCTCTTTGAGGACAACTTTGGATGCTGTAGCTCCTCTGAAAAAGAGAACCTTAAATCAGAAGTGCCTGACTCTGTGGTATAACTCACAAACTCGCAGCTTAAAGCAGATAACTTGTCAGTTGGAGAGGAAATGGCGTCTCACTAATTTAGAAGATCTTCACTTAGCCTGGAAAAAGAGTCTGTTGCTCTATAAAAAAGCCCTCCGTAAAGCTAGGACATCTTGCTACTCATCACTAATTGAAGAAAATAAGAACAACCCCAGGTTTCTTTTCAGCACTGTAGCCAGGCTGACAAAGAGTCAGAGCTCTATTGAGCCGAGTATTCCTTTAACTTTAACTAGTAATGACTTCATGACTTTCTTTGATAATAAAATTTTAATTATTTGTTGGGAAGGTGTCGTAGCACGGACCCACAACAGGGGGCGCAAATGAACGGACAATAAGTAAGCCAAAAGGTAACAATTTAATGTTGTGATATTACACAACGAAACGTGTCTTAATGTTCACAGTCAATAAACACCAGGTGACGTGTGGGCAGGCTCGAAGATAGAAGACGCCCGACGAGAGAGAAGCCGCGTCCCACACGGCCTCCACCACCAACGGCCTGAAGAACACCGGAGCCGCCAAGTCCCGAGTCCCCAGGTGGCCTCTGTCTTCGGCTGTCGACCCTGGTACTGCTGGCAGAAAACAGAAAGATGATGTGTGAGTGTGAGTCCGCACACTCAGTAATTAACAGTCCAGACACCGTTAGGAGGGAGCACCTCCACCTCCAAATCACACACACTTGTGCAGCTCCTGATCAACCACTTATCTGGGACGGGGTGCGAGGTGAAGCCGTCACTGTCACACCAAACGCCAATCCTCCAGACAAGGAAAGCACCAGGAAAACGGCTGCAACAGAAGTTCAGATTACTATTCAACGTATAAGTCAGCAGAGAAAATTACCTTAGTACTGGTAGTCGATTTCTCGGCGGGGAGGTGGAGTTGCAGTCCGGCTTATATGGTGGTGTAGATGAGTGACAGCTGGAGTAATGAGTGACAGCTGTCACCTCCTCTGGGTCTGGCGCCCTCTCGTGCTTGGAGCCCGCACTCCAAGCAGGGCGCCCTCTGGTGGTAGTGGGCCAGCAGTACCTCCTCTTCAGCGGCCCACACAACATTATTAGAGAAAAAATTACTCATAACCATCCCAAAGACATATCGTTCTCTTTTGCTGCTTTCAGTGATGCCGGTATTTGGTTAGACTCTTTCTCTCTGATTGTTCTGTCTGAGTTATTTTCATTAGTTACTTCCTCCAAACCATCAACATGTCTATTAGACCCCATTCCTACCAGGCTGCTCAAGGAAACCCTACCATTAATTAATGCTTCGGTCTTAAATATGATCAATCTATCTTTATTAGTTGGCTATGTACCACAGGCTTTTAAGGTGGCAGAAATTAAACCATTACTTAAAAAGCCATCACTTGACCCAGCTATCTTAGCTAATAATAGGCCTATCTCCAAACTTCCTTTTCTCTAAAAAATTCTTGAAAGGGTAGTTGTAAAACAGCTAACTGATCATCTGCAGAGGAATGGTCTATTTGAAGAGTTTCAGTCAGGGTTTAGAATTCATCATAGTACAGAAACAGCATTAGTGAAGGTTACAAATGATCTTCTTATGGCCTCAGACAGTGGACTCATCTCTGTACTTGTTCTGTTAGACCTTAGTGCTGCTTTTGATACTGTTGACCATAAAATTTTATTACAGAGATTAGAGCATGCTATAGGTATTAAAGGCACTGCGCTGCAGTGGTTTGAATCATATTTATCTATTAGATTACAATTTGTTCATGTAAATGGGGAATCTTCTTCACAGACTAAGGTTAATTATGGAGTTCCACAAGGTTCTGTGCTAGGACCAATTTTATTCACTTTATACGTTTCCCTTAGGCAGTATTATTAGACGGCATTGCTTAAATTTTCATTGTTACGCAGATGATACCCAGCTTTATCTATCCATGAAGCCAGAGGACACACACCAATTAGCTAAACTGCAGGATTGTCTTACAGACACAAAGACATGGATGACCTCTAATTTCCTGCTTTTAAACTCAGATAAAACTGAAGTTATTGTACTTGGCCCCACAAATCTTAGAAACATGGTGTCTAACCAGATCCTTACTCTGGATGGCATTACCCTGACCTCTAGTAATACTGTGAGAAATCTTGGAGTCATTTTTGATCAGGATATGTCATTCAATGCGCATATTAAACAAATATGTAGGACTGCTTTTTTGCATTTGCGCAATATCTCTAAAATTAGAAAGGTCTTGTCTCAGAGTGATGCTGAAAAACTAATTCATGCATTTATTTCCTCTAGGCTGGACTACTGTAATTCATTATTATCAGGTTGTCCTAAAAGTTCCCTGAAAAGCCTTCAGTTAATTCAAAATGCTGCAGCTAGAGTACTGACAGGGACTAGAAGGAGAGAGCATATTTCACCCATATTGGCCTCTCTTCATTGGCTTCCGGTTAATTCTAGAATAGAATTTAAAATTCTTCTTACTTATAAGGTTTTGAATAATCAGGTCCCATCTTATCTTAGGGACCTCATAGTACCATATCACCCCAATAGAGTGCTTCACTCTCAGACTGCAGGCTTACTTGTAGTTCCTAGGGTTTTTAAGAGTAGAATGGGAGGCAGAGCCTTCAGCTTTCAGGCTCCTCTCCTCTGGAACCAGCTCCCAATTCGGATCAGGGAGACAGACACCCTCTCTACTTTTAAGATTTGGCTTAAAACTTTCCTTTTTACTAAAGCTTATAGTTAGGGCTGGATCAGGTGACCCTGAACCATCCCTTAGTTATGCTGCTATAGACTTAGACTGCTGGGGGGGTTCCCATGATCTTTCTCTTTTTGCTCTGTATGCACCACTCTGCATTTAATCATTAGTGATTGATCTCTGCTCCCCTCCACAGCCTGTCTTTTTCCTGATTCTCTCCCTCAGCCCCAACCAGTCCCAGCAGAAGACTGCCCCTCCCTGAGCCTGGTTCTGCTGGAGGTTTCTTCCTGTTAAAAGGGAGATTTTCCTTCCCACTGTCGCCAAGTGCTTGCTCACAGGGGTCGTTTTGACCATTGGGGTTTTTCCGTAATTATTGTATGGCTTTGCCTTGCAATATAAAGCGCATTGGGGCAACTGTTTGTTGTGATTTGGTGCTATATAAATAAAATTGATTTGATTTGATTTGACTGTATATTGCGCTTCACTATTCATATCATATCATCCCGAACATGTCATAAGAATATGTTGCAGCTTCCTCAAGTTGTTAAGTTGGACTAACTACCATCATTCAAAGTCTTGAAAAAAGTATTGGTGGGGAACTCCATCTCTCCAATACTTCTGAATGTTTGCCACTCTGGGTTCTATTGTCTCCCTGGTGCAAAGCTGTGGACATTGCAGTGCAGGTAGCATTGCTATTTTCCAAATGACAGGTTGTCATTTTCACAACAAATGCCTATGCTCTTTACCCTTTTGCACTCATTTGTGCTCCCCCCAGGCATACCGGTCTTAAAATAATGTGTAGGCACATGCACTCTTGGTACTGAAAGCAGACAGATAGTGAACGTACCATAGACCATCAAATTCCGTGTCTTAACTGAAGTGCAGAGCTTTCCTGATATCCAGCACAGGCAGATTCATGATGTACAGACCATGCGTGTGTACATACAGAATGTAATTTGAAAACAGTTAAACAGAATACATGTAAATGCTAATAGAGAAACATAAAACTTCACCATGCTGCTTCACCTCAGGGAGCTTTCGTGGCTGTTCTCCATTCACACACTTTGATGTATTGCATGCAAATCTGTTAAATTGCCAGAAAACCTCTCTTTTGGATCCACTGTCAAAATAGTGCTCCAGGTTCCCCCACAATCTCGCTCTTAAAGGGGATGATGACAAAACACACACAACACTTTAAGTAAATATTACAACCCTTTTATGCCCTGTGACCAACTTTGCACTCAGATTATATGCCCTCTAAATGGCAAGGAGGAGTTGGGCATGTCCCAAATGCCCTTGTGCTATGCATCTTACACCATGTTGTCAAGATGTTGTCATTGTTTGTCAAGATGGGGCCTTATGTCTCCAAGGCCCTTGCGCCAAAACAAATCAAAGTTGGTAGTCCCAATGAAAGGGAGATGGTGGTAATTGTCATAGCAACAGTAAACTAGTTTATATGTTAATTAAGACACAGGATTTAGCTAATAGAGCCTATATTACTAGAATTGGGTGCACACAATTTTGAGGCATCTTTCAACTGATTCCACAATACCGTCTAAGTACCAGGTGCCCTTTCTGTTTCATTTATAAGATCACCCAGTGCAAGATTTTACCCATTGCTGGGTAGGAGATTTTCCAGTTCACTGCTTCTTGTTAAGTGTTGCAGTGTGCATATGAAGTGAAATTGAAGTCAGAAGAAGGACAAGACCATGATTTGGCCCAATTTGGTGATGAAAGAATCAAAATGAGAGCAAAGGTTATGAGAAAAGACAGAACCGGATTCCTTTGTATAGCAGGAAAAGCTTTGTGATTATCTTGTGTGACACAAGTGGTTAATGAGGGTAAGTGAGATCTTAGGGGCATATGTTTTGTTTTTTTCTGACAAAGAAGTTAAAAGTGCAGGAAGACAGTCCTTTGAGACTCTGTCAGGTGGCATCAGTGTTATTCTAAAACTGAGCCCTGGCTCTGTTCATTAATGTCTGAGGGTGTCCTTTCTTCTTGTCATCTTCCTAGAATGCCTGTATCAGTGTCTGTATCAGTGTATATCATGGGTGCAAACTACTTTTGATGTCTGCATAACTGAGTGCGTGTGTGTGTGTGCAGGGTGACTGTGCGTAGGTGTCTGTAACTGTACAAGCATACATTTATTTGTAAGGCAGAGAACACTGTGGCTTGTGTTCAAGCGGCACCTGTTCAGTGGGGCTGTTAGCTTGCAGCCTGTCCTCTGTGATTTCAGTCATGCTCATTATACGGCCCAGAGCTGCATCCACTCTGATTCAGGCAAAGCTCTAATGGAGGATAATGAGCCGCACAGTTTCCCTGCTGCCTACCAGCCATCGAGCAGTGGCTCGGCAGCCGCGGAGCCGCACCGCCACGCTAACTGACAAGCCATGAAGAGTACAGGAATAAAAAGCAGAGAAGAAAAATGCAGCTGTGACATGCCTTTCATCATAAATAATTTGGTAGTTCATGACATCCCTGCTTCTGTGTGTTTGACCTTACAGTTGTTATTGCGCTGGTCAAACTCTTCAAGTCAGATTTATTTATTTATTTATTTATGTAGTTTCGACCTGAGTACCTAAAAAAAATCACTCCCAAACTGTGCAGTTGCAGTAAAGCTACTCCACATTATTGTTCACTGCTCCTGTGAACATGAACTCAACATGATCATTGACTACATCGACAGCCTCTGATGTACTCTTTAAAGAAAATGGTCTTCCAAATTGTAACTGTTTGTGATACAGGCATAAATGAACCACCATCTGTAAACTTTTGTAATCTGTAAACATATACAGTAAAATAGGCAGATAGAGCAAGGGATAGATTTTATATAAATATATGGTGCCTAGTGGTGGTCTACAACCATGGAACTTGTTTGGGCTCAGCCCTAGAGAACAATATGGTGTCACCTCCATGTGGGCTTACCACCTGCAAGGAGAGATCGAAGGGTCTGGTGTGCTATTGGGCAGTGGACAGGCAGAAATGCCCACATGGACTGACACCTGGTACTTGACTCTTGGAAGGTAGAACATCACTTCTTTGATGGAGAAGGAGCCTGAACGTTTGCTGGAGGCTGAGTGGTACCAGCTAGAAGTAGTTGGGCTCACCTCCATGCACAGCATGGGCTCTGAAACCAAACTCCTGGAGAAGGACTGGACTGTCTCTTTCTCCAGAGTTGTCCACAGTGTGAGGTGTCAGATGGGTGTGGGGATACTTGTGAGTCCCTGGATGAGTGCCATTATTTTGGAGTTTTTCCCAGTGAACAAGAGAGCTGCCTCAGTGCAACTTCATGTTGCAGAGAGTAATCTGGCTGTTGTTTGTGCATATGCACCTAACAACAGTTCAGAGTACCTAGCCTTCTTGGAGACTGGAATGATTTCCGGCTGGAGACTACTTAGTTCTACTGGGGGACATTAATGCTCATGTGGGCTGTGATGGAGAAACTTGGACTAGAGTGACTGGGAAGAAACGCCCCCCTGTCTGAACCCAAGTGGTGTATTGTCACTGGACTTCTGTACTGGTCATGGAATGTCCATGGAGGATGCCCTTGTTCAAGCACAAAGGCATTCAAAATTACACATGGTACCAGAGTTCCAACAGTCTCGGTTGAGGCTCTTGCGAGGACGGTCACATTTCCTCCTCTCTCCTCTCTTTCTTGTTTCTCTATCTCTCCCCAACCTTCAAAAGTCCCAACTTCACCAGACTGTGAATTCTTCAAGCTATATTTGGAATAACCATGGAATTGATCAGCTGATCTCTCAACGCTATTTCAACCAAGAAATCAGGGCTGGGGGAACCTGCGTGCCCAGATGGAACCTATCCTGCGGGCTATGTTCTTGACGCCTGGGAGAAGTGGTGCATCATGTGCTTGGCACCACTCTCCATGGAAGACGTTGATGATTTACTCGTATTTGCTTTTATGACAGAAGGGCTTTTGCTGATTAGGCGCTGCCCTGACCTACTGGAAAATTGACAAGATGGCTGCTACCAAAACCACAACCCCACACCTGTCCATCATGATTAATGAGGTGGGCAAGGCAGTACAATCTCAGACTGCATTAACTCTTGAACTTCAGCACAAATTGGAAATCACCTCAGAGCAAATGTCTGCCTTGCAAAGGAATTGATGTTGAAGACAAGTGAATATTCACCATTGGATCTGGACAGTTAAAGCTTCTCTGCTTAACGCAAACATGGCAGCCTTATCAGCTACTGAAGGTTAAAATGCCCCATTTGTTTTTCTCCAGGAGAATTTTCAATGGCCTTGGTGAAGCATCTGGCTCCTTTTCATTTGCCCTCCCCTACAGTCTGCAGTCATCAAGGCCACTCCAGACTGTACGCATACATGGACAGAGTGTTGCGGCTCGTCTTTAGTCTTCTCAGGATGTCGTCTTTTAGATAACACAAACTAATTGCAAGTGATATGCTAGAAAATGACACAACACTTTAGAATAATTCAGCCTTAAGCAAGATAAAATGCACAGAGTTTTTAAGTTTATTTAAGCCTTCGACACAAAGCTTAGACAAACTGAGTCCTCTAGAGAGACTGAATAGGTGACAACCGCGCTCATCTATTTATTGGAGACCCGCGGGCATCGCTCCTCCTTCGACTTTTTTATTTCATTCCCAAGACATGGTTTTCTATTGGAAGCGTCCTCTAGTGAACCCTAAGCAGGTGTTAGGCCATTATTTCAATGTGACAAACGCTCCCATTAAAACGTGAAGGATTTACAACTGATTTTTTTTAAAAGACCTTCAGCCACAGGTGCAGCTGGCCCGAGGCCCCCTCCGCACGTGGCCTCAGCCACACGTGCAGCTGGCCTAAGGCCCCTGCACGTGGCCTGCGGGAAAGCACCTAAAAGGCCTTGGAAAGCCCCTGACAGACTGAATGACTAATAGAGCCCTTTTTTTTGGGTTGAACACCTGCTAGTTCAACCAGAGGACATACAGTTCGGATCAGGACACTTGATAGTTCATCACAGTTCAAATATGGACCTAAAAATTCTTCTACAGTCCCTCCTCTGGGACTCGAAAGAGTCCCATTACATCAACTATACTCTTGGGTTGTTTACTGACAAGACATCCTCATTTGTGCATTGCAATAAAAAAGAAAAACACATCACTCGACTTACTGATAACTCTGGTGCGGATATGAATATCAGTGATACTTCACACGGTAAATATATCGCAGTGCAGGTGAACCTACATACTAAGGCACAAGGTGATCAATTAGCTGGATTATATCAACGCAAGGTGACATTCAAACATTGAGTTTTAGTGTAATTCAAGGCACTTAAAATGGCCACATAAAACAAGTTACAGCAACCTCTTAATCATGGCAAAGTAAAGGCTTTACATTGACATCAGTGCAACCAATCATCTTCTGGCATCTATTGTCTCACTCGACCAGAGGCTCCAACCCATTATACTTGGTTCTACATATTATTTTGTTAAAGCATCACACATTTATCATTTAAATGCATCAAATAACCCTTACGTTACCACTATTTAGTCAACCAATCAAGAAACTATTCTAAGGTTAGCGCAGCTATGTCTAGTTAAATGATAAACACAATAAATGGTTTCCCTTCATGTCCGTCCTTAAGTCATTTGCCTTAGTCAATCATATAATGGTTTTCATTATAGGCCATTTCTCAACATTCTCCACTTTGTTTTTCTTCTTTTTCAGCTTGTTTTCTAATGCCCTTTTTGGCCAGATGCCAAATTTAGGCAATGCATGTCTCTTGAGGCATGCTATAATTTAAGAAAAAAGGGGTCCCTATGGTGCATCTTTACTACTAAATCTACAAACACGCCGTGTAAGGGTCCCCTTTTTATAACTTTGCAATGTGATATCTATGTGTATGCATTTAGCTTTATCTGTGTTACGCAGATGATGGTAAGGACAGACATTTACCCAACCTTTGTTACTAACATATATCCTTCTTTGTTTTTATTTACACTCAGATTTCTGAAACCAGTCCGCAATTCAAACTCAAGAACCAAGATCATAGTCCGTGTTCAGTGCCATTACGTCAGTCCGCGCTCCTCAGCATTTACTCAGCATCTGAAGTTTTGGGAGAAGTTGGAGAACATGGGGAGGTTGGCCTTTCAGGAGTAGTGGGGGGAGGATCAGGAATTCTGGCTTTCAGACAGTCGTGCAGTTCTCTGATGGATCTTTCCAGCTCCTTGTGCTGCTTGGCCAGGTTGTACAGGGCCCCCAGAGAATTCTTGCCCACATTCAGGGTGGTGGTGGCCAGCCCTAGCTGTTCCCTTTCCATATGCTCCATCATGCATGCTAGCATGTCCATACTAGACTGAAGACCACACAGTTGAGTATGGAGGCCCTCCTGAGCACAAGAGATGTTGGCATTGTCACGGTGTATCCTGAACAGGTATGCAGCTGTCTGACTTAGTTGTGGCATGATTTCCTCAAATAGCTCATGGGGAATGTGATTTGTGAGGGGCAGGAGCTGCTCCAAGGTTTTTGGAACAGACTCTTGTGGAAGACGAAGCTCTCGAACCAAGATTGCCATGTCCTGTGGGGTGACCATGACCAGATTAAGGTTGTGCAGTCCAGGGGACAGGAAGTACAAGGGGGAAGGCATTTCGTGTGTGGGGGGAGTATTGTTGATGTCGCACAGGCAAGTGGTTGGGACACTCTGGGCATTTAGTAGCCTGTACAAAGCTCCCCTCTGTCCTGGTGGGTGAGTTCGACTAAGGTCCACCCCTGCTGATCCTCCTCCAGAGGTACTGGGCTGATCAGAATATCTCTCCTGCCTTGGGGGTGGAAAGCTGGGGACAGGTCCTAGCAGTGAATTGGATCTAGGATGCACTCGGGCGGTTGCTGCATATGGCCGACCTTGGCTGCCTCCCCTGGAGGGTATCGTTGCCACTGGCACATGTGACTGTCTCCATGGCATCTGCGGAAGGGGTGTGTTCCTGAGTCCAAAGGGTCCTTCAGGTGATGGTGGAGTCCTCGGGCCGACTCTTGCTGCAGGCAGATTCTGTGAAGCCGTCATCGCCAGGTGCTGGAACGATGAAGATCCTTCTGTTGCCAACTGGTTTAGCTGCTGGATGGAAGGCGGCTGTGGCGACCAATCATGTCTCGACCATCCCTCCTGTATATCCTCTTCTCCAAACAGTTCTGAGAGTCCAATCAGACTTGATAGAGGCAGATCAGGCATAGGTCCCTGATCAGGGGAGTCTGGTCTCTCAGCCATACTCCTGTGTCCTAGTAATATACATATACGTTCATTATTACAGCTCCATATCATTCTTTCAGATATTGTCTATCCTATCCCTCATTTTTGTGGGTGCATGTGTGTGAATGTAAATGTGCGTGCATGTCTTCTTCCTCGTCTACAATATCACCAAGCACGGTCCATCCCAGTCCTCCCTATCTGGGGTATACGCCACAATATTAGGGAGCTGGGGGCTGTCGGGGAGGATAATTGGTATTTCATCCATTTCCATATATTCTGGTTCTCTGTCTGTTTCGTTTGTGCTTTCTTCTAGGGCTCGGATGGCTAACAGTGGGAGCTGTCCTACTGTGGATGAAATCAATTTATTGACCAGAAATTTTTATCAAGGGAATACCACAACATATTACCAGCAAGACCGCCACCCCTGTTAGTGCCAAAATTACACCTATCTGGTATAACCAGTCTTTCCATGATATCCACCCTCTCCTCAGAGTCCCAAACAGTGAAAACAGTGGGCCAATATTCATTCCATTCCCTACAATGTATCCAGAATCGTCAGTTTCATTTCTCCCTCCTATGGAGTTACTTAACAGTTCCTGTTGCATCTCTTCAAGTGTGATTAAGAGCTCTGTCAAATTTCCGTCTTCCCCTGTACGCATGGGAATAGCTGTGCAACATTCGGTGGCTTTGATCATAATACAAACTCCTTGTTCATCAGCCATCATCATCTCGATAGCTAATCTATTTTGCATTGTCATTAGCGAGGTGGCGTGCAGTTGTTCGGTTAAGGCTCCTACTGCTGCCAATGTCCAGTTCAGGTATCTTTGCTGATTATACCACAAGTAATTAATCCACTGCACCTCCTGGAACCTAGAACGGATTTTTGGAGTAACCCCGAACAGAGCCAATGCCCATCCCCATTTATCCGCATCTTCATCTGCTTAACTCTGCTACTGTCTATGGCTTCTAACTGTCGGGGTATCCCTTCTGGTATCCCGTTTCTTACTGTGATGTTGTAGTCTGTTTTAAACGTCATTATTCCTCTTTTCTTACGAAGTTTCTGTGGCATGGGTTGTATTGAATTTGGCATTTCAATTACTGTTATAGCTCCTGTGAGCATCACAGGAGCACAAAGGCCCTTCCAATTAGGGGACAGCGATGACAGGAGTTTCCTTCTTTGTCCGCATATCCAAAAGATGTCAGCTAAGGGTACCGTTCCCTTAGCTAAATTTGGAGTAGATACCCATGAAGCATGGGTGAGATTCAGTCCAATTACAGACCCCCCTGTGGCCGGTACTATTTGTTCACACTGTATGCCTGCTGCTGGCAGGGTGTGACAGACGGTAATGTTCCATGCTGTTTTGGCCGGTTTGTATTCTTGCTGCTTTTGCATACACTGTATGTGGTGTTTTGGCTGGGTCGTCCCTACCTGCCAATCGCTTATGTATTGTGCTACTAAGCCTTTAGCTATACAGAATGGGTGTATCATCCCTTTCTCTATTTTAATCATAGGTGGAACGGTTCCTTCTGTACTTAGGGGCACTGGACAAAGTTTACTGTCGGCAGCATATTTTTCATCACCTACTGCCATTTTCATAACACATTGTGTATAGCATTCTGCTTGGTCTGAGTTATGTTGGGGACTCCTATAACAGTTGTTGATATCAGGTAGGGGTTTAGCCTGAGGTATCACACCTTTCCGGTGACAGGCTATGCAAGACTTTTCACTGATCTGCCTAGCCGAAAATTTCAACCATTGGTAAAATAAATTGGTCTTCAACCCTTGTGTGCGGGCTAGGTCTGTACTGGGATCCCATCTCCCTAAGTGACTGCTTGTTTCTAGGCTTCTAATTGTCCTCTTTTTCCTTGGTTTGATTTTTACCCATTTTGTGGCTTCATGTACTGTAACAGTTACGTCTTGCTTGGTTTCCCTGCATCCTCTTTTATCACAAATTACCTCTATGTTGAGTGTTCCCTCCTCTTCACATTTGATGCTAATGGCTTCGCCTAATATGTAATCCCCCAGCTTTCCCTGTATTCCTATGTTCTTGTAGGCTTTTGATTTAATGTATACCAAATTATATGTTTTTCCTGTGTTTAGAATGCCTTGTTTAGCTGCTATTGCGGCCATGGCCATGGCACAGTCCGTTGTATGTTTTGGATGTCTATTTTCTCCCATACTGACCACCAGTAGTATTGTCAATCCCTTGAATAATTCCTTAATCATTGCTCTGATGACTGTTGAGATGTGCTACTAGATGTGCTACTAAGTGAGCCGTCACTAGATGAGCTGTCACTAGGGATGTGTGGTGTATCTGTGCTTTGTCTGGGTTGTATTTCCTGCGGTTCTTCTGTCGGTAAATCTACTGAGTTGCTGTCCGAGTCTGATGTCTCCTGTGGCCTGTCTATCTGTCGGTCTGTATTTCTGTCTGTCTGTTGGCCTGCGTCTCCAGTTGTTTCTGAGTCTGCATCTGAGTCTGTCGCTGCTCTATCTGGCAGGGATCCACTACTCTCTGAAGCTGTGCGTCGTCTTTGTTCAATCAGTCTCTGTGAGCGCCTTGGCCAGTGTTTGCCTGGCTGCAGGGAGGCGTGGCCTTCCCTCGGTGCTTCTTCTGGCTGCAGGGAGGCGTGGCCGTCCCTCGGTGCTGCTGTAGGGTCTCTGGCTTCTCCTGCTTCCCCCCTTGGCCCGGCGGCTCTGCCAAGACGAGCTTGCCGAGGCTGCAGGGGCGCTGGGCCACCAACCCTACAGCAGTGGTTTAAATGAAACCAAGTGTCCTTACCGTCTACTTTGACTGCTGTACGTGAGGCAAGAATAACTTTAAAAGGACCTTCTCGGCGGGGCCTGTCCCACTTCTTTTTGAACACCCTGACGTAAACCAGATCACCAGGCTGGATGCTCTGATTTTCGAGTGGAATCTCTGCTTCTCTGTCTTCTGTAGCACCTTTGACCTGCAAAAAGATAGTTTTGTGTATTTGGGTTAACTGTCTCAGATAATTATGCCATTCGTCTTGTAGCTGCTCCAGCGATGGTCCTTCGTAGGGTCCTCTCAGGTATGGAATAGGCATCAGCCGACCTGTAAGAGCTTCAAATGGTGTCAAATGGGTTAGTCGGTTAGTTTGTGAGCGCATTGACAATAAAGCAAGCGGCAACGCATCCAGCCAGGTTAGTTTGCCATTGCTGTCTGCTATGATTTTTGCTAGTTTGTTCTTTAAAATGCCATTAGCCCGTTCCACTGCCCCATTTGATTGAGGGTGATAAACACACCCAAACTTCTGTTTGATACCCAATTGTTTGAATGTTTCTTGTGTAACCTTGGCTACAAAAGCCCTACCGTTGTCAGATGAGATAGTATCTGGAATGCCAAATCTTGGAAAGACGTCTCGGCACAAGAATTTGGCTACCGTTTTATGGTCTTGATTTGCAGAGGCTACTGCCTCAATCCATCGGCTGAATCTGCATATCACTACCAAAACATATCTCATTCGTTTAACTCGGTTTTCAGCTCCCATGTCTATGAAATCCATCATAAGATGTCTGAATGGCCCATCAGGGACCGGAATGTGGGCTAAAGGGGCTGTGAATGCTTTCCGGACATTGTACTGTGCACATACCTCACACTCATTCAACAAACGGTCCACTGTTGCTGCCATATATGGTGACCACCAGACAGCTTTTAGTTTGTTCATAATTTGGACTTGCGAACAATGATCGGGTCCGTGGGCCCAAATGATTGCATGTCGTAATAAATTGGTGGGTAACACAAAATGTCCATGACTACTGCGCCACAGCTTGTCCGCTGGCCCCTGACTGCGTGTCTCAATAGCGCCTCGTTTAACCCACATTCGTTTTTCTTCTCCACTGGCCCTACTTTGAGCCACTATCAGTGCGTCAAGTGAAACCAGTGGGGCACAATCTTGGATGGTTAGCAGGAGAAATATATTTTCTCCTTGTGCTCCTTTGCGCGCTGCGTCATCTGCTAGGTTGTTACCTTGAGCTATGATGTTATTATTCTTTTGATGACCTGCACATTTAATGATGGCTACCTCAGACGGTAATTGGAGAGCTTGTAACAGTTGGGAAATCGCTTCTCCATGAGTGACAGGGGTGCCATCTGCTCTCAGGAATCCCCTTTGTTTCCAAATGTTTGCATGTACATGACATACGCCATAAGCGTAGGCTGAGTCTGTGTAGATATTAACACGTTGATCTTTAGCTATCTGGCAAGCCATAGTTAAGGCTTTGATTTCTGCCAGTTGGGCTGAACAAGGCTGATCAATTCCTTGGGACTCCAGTAATTCAAAGGTCTCGCCCATCCGTGTTTAGTTTAACAATCCCCATACCCGCATGCAATCCCGCGGCATCCCGAAAGCATGAGCCATCCACGAACAGGGTTAGATCTGCATCTATGGCGTGATTATACAAATGTTCTCTGGCTCTCAAAAATTTCTCTGTCTCTGCCACACAGTTATGTGGAGTACCATCTAACGGTGTGGTCAATTTGGTGGCGGGATTCACCGTGTGACAACGTTGTATTGTTATTTCTGGAGTGGACAACACAACTTCATATCCAGTGCGTCTAGCTTGTGTTAAGACAAAACGTTGACTGGTTAGCAGGGCATGTAACTGATGCGACGTGTACAACGTTACTGCATGTCCCATGATTATGGATGATGCTTTTTGAAATGCAAAGGCAGCTGCTGCTAGACCCTGATAGCATGGTGGCAATCCTGTTTCAATGTTGTCAAGCTTTGTACTATAATAGGCCAATGGTTGTTTTCCTTCATTTGTTTCCTGCATTAGTACAGCACAAGCATATCCAGCTTTTTCAGTAACATACAATGGAAAGGTTTCCCATAATCTGGGTTACCTAACGCGGGGAGCAGATTGCATGTCTGTTTTTAGGGCCTCAAAAGCTCCCGTTGCCTGATCTGTCCAGACGAGGAGAGCTGCATTGCTTGTTGCCCCACTGCTCTAATTATGGCACGCAAAGGTGCAGTTTTTATAGCATAATCACAAATCCACGGCCGACTGTACCCTGCCATCCCAAGGAATGAAAGCATCTGTCCCACTGTTTGGGGTTTGGGAGCCTTGATTATAGCCTCCACTTGGCTTGGGGCTATACATCGCGTGGTCCCACACAACTGTCTTCCCAAGTATTCTACTTGTTGTTTGCAGAACTGCAATTTGTCCTTACTTACTTTATGACCTCCATCTGCCAATGCATGCAATACAATTAATGAATCTTTTTTACACTGTTCTTGAGTCTCTGATGCAATAAGGAGATCATCCATATATTGCACCAATGTACTGGGTATATCAAGGTGTTGTAAATCTTCAGCCAGGACTTTGTTAAAGATGGCTGGGGACAGGTTCAGTCCCTGAGGTAGCCGTGTATACGTTAGCTGTTGTCCCAGAAATGTGAATGCAAACAAATGTTGTGAGTCTGGGTGCACAGGCACACTGAAATAGGCTGAACACAGATCGATTACTGTGTACCATTTTGCTCCAGCAGGGATGCTTGATAGTATAGTATGCGGATCAGGTACTATAGGTGCATCCATTTCTATTATTGCATTGATAGGACGCAGATCATGTACCAGCCGATACTCTTTGGTATTGTTTTTAGGGATAGGGTAGATAGGAGTATTGCATGGGCTTGCAGTTTTTATTAAAACTCCAGCTGCCATTAGTCCCTTAATTACTGGTTTTATGCCTTCAATAGCCTGAGGTTTAATGGATACTGCCTTTGGTGAGGCAGTTTTGCTCCTGGTTTTACTTTTATTTTACTGGTAAGGCTGTTTTTACTAGTCCTACATCCGTTTTGCTTTTGGGCCACATCACTGGTGGTATTTGCTCTAACAATTTCTCTTGTTGGGCCGATAACACCATCTGTCCCTCTGGTCTAGGATTGAGCTCCACTTTTTGAGCTATAGCCTCATCATTTACTTTTAAATTAATTCGTATAAACTGCTGGTCTTTTGACAGATGTACTTGTGGACTTTCCATGTTTTGCCATTCTTCAACTTCTGAGGCTGTCTTTACCATTGGACCTAGGTCATGGGATTCATACTTTTCTGAGACTAAAAGGGTCACATGAGGCATGGCATTCGGCACTTGATACCATTGTTGTTCAGCTAAAGTTAGCTTGACAGAAGCTGCGGCCCCTTGGGGGCCTAAATAAGTTTCTGTGGTGGTTATGTGAAACAGCCGTTGATTCATCAATGCATCCCAGCAGCATGCATAGTCAGTTTGTTCTTGTTTGGCATCGAACATCAGGGTGACATGTAAAGGTAAACTAGGTGTACATACTGCTTCATAGTGTTGTTCTGCCCAGGGCTTCCATTTTTCCCATTCCAGTTGAAGATTTGAATTTTCTGGTTGTAACTTCAGCCAGTATACCATGGGTTGCACAGGTCGGACCTTGTTTTCCATGTCCATAAGCACCATAATGTTGGCGAGTGCTTCGTCAGGAAAGTGTATTTGCAGTCCTTGATGGGTACACACTATCTGGGTTTGTAGCTTACATAAAATGTCTCTTCCCAGCAAATTCACAGGTGTATTTTGTGAGTATAACAGGGGTGCTTCAATTGTTTTTCCTGCAATCATTACAGGAAGTGGGCGTGTAAAAGGTATTATTTGAGTTTTCCCAGAGAAGCCAATGGTCTTAATTACAGACCCAGAGAGGGGGAGATGAGCGCCTATTTTCCCTATGCAAGAGTATGTTGCCCCTGTATCCACCATGAAAGGGAAATCTCTGTTTTGTATATTAACAGTGACGGTTGGCTCTTCCTTAGGTATCATCGAAATAGCCAATGCCACCGTTTCCCCCTCTGTCTTCTCTAGGCCTCCCTATTGCCAATATGCCGAGGGTCCAACCCAAGGTCGGGCCGGACAATTTCTCATTCGATGTCCAGGTTGTCCACAGCTCCAACACTCATTAGAGGGTTGATCCCCTATTGGGGGTGTTGGTCCCATAGGCGGTCCCGCTTGACTGTTCCTGGGAGCTGAGTTTTGGAATCTGCTTCCAAATGAAGGTTGGCGAGATCCTCTTCGCCACCCTCCTCTTTGACCTTGAAAGTTCCGTGACTCTCCTCTCCACCCATGACTGTAGGTGGGTCCATTTCCGGGTGTGCCAGTGCTATGGTAGTGATAGTGATGCTCCACTGGTGCTGAGACTTCTCCTGCAGCAGTGCTCCCTGCTGCTCCTTGGGGCTCTGTGTGGCTGTTACCACAGGTGCCTGTATGGTGGCAGCAGTGTTTGCCGTAGGGCCTGTGCTTGCCGACTCAGAAGGAACAGGGGTCATCATTGGTGCCTGGGTCTTTGTTTTTTCTTTCTTGACTTTGGTTAGCTCTCCCAACTGCATCTGCACCAATTTTTTCGTCAGGGATTTTGCTGCATCTTCTTCTTTTTGTTTTCTTTCTTGTAGATTTCAAGATGGTGACAAATATGCTCAGAGTATAAAGCCCAATTCATTTTCGATAGTCCCACAACTCCATCTAGGGCTTTCTGAACCTCATCTGGTAGAGCCTTTTTTACAGTTATTTTAAACAGGATTTCAGTTGCTGGAGAATGGTTCCATGCATTTCCTGTTTCCTCCGCCCATCTTTTCTGGAATCGGTGCAGGAACTTCTTTGGGCACTCTTCAGGTGTCCAGTCCTCATCATCCAATTTAGAGGGATCCAAGACCTCAGGGTACTTTCTTCTCAGTCCTTCCCACATGGAGTTTCTATAGCGATTAAAGGGGACTTCATCATGTTGATTAGTGCCCATCATTTGTGTTAGTCCAACCTTTCCTGCTAATTCTTCAGTGTCATGTTTTCCCATGACATGCATTAGCAAGGCTTTTATGTCACCTAAAGACAAGGTTACCCCTGCAGTGCCCTCTTCTAAGGCAGTTATCCATCTCCCAGCTCCTTGGGTGATGTCTGGCAGCCTGTTGGCCAGCCCCACCATGTCTGTCCAGCTCCATGGGGTATACACATGATGACCATTTCTAACCACCAATGGGCATATGAGGTCTTCGTCCTCCTCTTCTTCTGTGGGGGCTCCATACTGTCTTCCAGATCGAGTGCGACTGACTGGTTCCAGGCAGTCCATCCAGTCGGTTATATTCTGTTCTAAAGCCGCTATGTCTTTGGCTACACATTGTTGTCTTTGCCTGAGTCGGGCCTCTTTTGCACTCTCAATGATGATCTCACCAGAAATTTTTCGGGTGGGTGGCTCTATAATGTGATTCCCTTGATTGGGCGTCGATTGTTGTAATATTCTTCTTTCCTCGGCGTCCCTATGTCTTTGTATTCTTTCCTTCGCTAGCCGAAGTTGCTCAGCTAGTTCTTCATTATCTCTTCTGGCCAGATCCATTGTGTCACAGAAGCTCTTGTGCCACTCTTCAGAGCCTCTATAGCCTGTGAAGGTCCAGTCGGCTGACTTATGGTGGGAGGGGACGGTTTTCAGTGGACCTCGATGTGCAGGCGGAGCCTTCAGGTCTCTCTCTTTATCCTCGTCTGTCTCCGTGTCACTGTTATTTGTGGCCCCCCCTGCTGGTCGTGGTGAGCGACCACTTACTTTCGGACTTGGAGACCTTGTATGATCCATTTGACAGACTGAGGACCTGTCTCCTTGTGGCTCTCGAGCTTTTAGTGTCAGTGTGAATTTGCCCTCCACATCCATGCCTTGGTCCTCTTCACGAGTTCCTAATACAAATTGTCCAGCTGTCTTTCCCATATCATGACGTTTATATGGGGGTGGCTCTGCTTCCCAGCTCGGTGCACTGGCTTTAGTGTCTTTGGATCTTTCCTCTGTCATTTTTTCTCTTTTCTGCTGTAGCCTCTGTGCTTCCTGCTTGAACAAGGCCAAAACTTCTTTTTCTTCAGTGCGTTTTTTGTTGTTATTTACGTTCTTCTGCTGATCTTTAATTTCTTTTTTCTGTATTTCTACCGCAACTGCTTCACACATCACCGGATCAAATGATCCCTCCAAAGGCCATTGCCTGCCCCCATGTGACCTTTTGTGCCACTTTCTCATACATTGGTTGGCCTTAGTGCGTTTTCCTGGATATTTTCTTAGTACTAAGTCTAGCGGGGTACTTTCCCGACCTTGACCTTGAGAGTTACCCATGTAACCCTGACAAACGCTATGTGAGGTGTTTCTATGGTGTTCTGGTAGTCCCTCAGGGGCTGTCCTGATCCAGACCAATAACTTGCTGGCTGTAACACCTGTTTTGTATTTTAAACCCTTAAAGGATTAAATTTCCAACTGCTATGCCCGTCTTCTTTTTCTTTAACTAAATATGAAAATGTACCTGTTTCCCACCGAACCTTCCTTGGGACCACAGTCAGAGTCAACCTAGGAAACAGTTCTTCACCTGGATCGGCTGGCAGTGTTATTAAATGATTTAATGGTATGCTAAGTTCTTTATTAGGATCAGCACAAAGCAGCTCCAGCCACGGGGTTAAACCCTGATGCCACAGACGTCTTATCAGCAGCTCCCAATTAATTAGAGGGAATTGTTCTTTCTTTTGCTTCAGATTGATTACCTTAGTAATCTGCCATAATTTCTGATTGATCTCTTGTTCGTCCTGCCAATGTTCTGCTCCTACCCTGTCAAAATAGGTCCTTTCCAGCCAAAAATGTGTCCTGATTCCCTGGGTTTCGATGTCTCCGTCAGTCAAGTAATGTTCTGGGAGTATTATTTCATCATCACTTAAGTCTCCCATCAATGACTGTCCCAAGCATTGATCAGTCTGTCAGCTTTTTCACTATAATCTAAGCTTTAACTCTTTTGATTTATAACCAACTTTATTTATTTAATCCTCTTACAACCCTAACACCTCCTAATGTCTTTGCTCCCGACTTTCTATTTCCCTTCTAATTTTTTTTTTTAACTTTCTGCTTCTCGTCTTTTTCTGCTATGTTTGTTTATTAGTTTTCTCTCTTTGAAATAATATCTACCTTCTCTGTATTTACATAGCACTCTTCTCCTGTCTTTTTCTTCACTGTCTCTGTTTCACACTTTCCTCTCTGCCTGTCATGCACCTCCCAAGTCCTCCTGTTGGGTCTAAATACCTCCCCCTCGTACTCTTTCACATTAATCTTGTATGTCAGCCAGCTTGCAAGCCCTCACAGCTTTTTGCTTGCACCTCCCCGCTTACTCTCCACTCTCCCACACACAATTTTCAACAGCTTTATACACAAAAATTATTAAAAACAACTTTCTATATCTCTCTATCTAGACTTCTGCCACTTTTCACTCCGCGGCTTTAAACAACCTTTTTATTCACTTAACACCAATGTGTTCTGTTTAAGCATGTATCTCTTCTTCACGTTAGACAGCTTCTCCGGCGCTGTCAGCAACTTCATATATTACTTTTTTTACAAGCCGTCTTTGAGCGTACAATATTTCATTTACTTCTACGCCTTACCGCGCCTCGCGTGCGTATCCTGTGCTTAATATATTATTTTTCACCAGCTCCTTTCTGAGCATACAATATTTCATTTATTTCT
The DNA here is from genome assembly GCF_902500255.1 of Thalassophryne amazonica. Taxonomy (NCBI): domain Eukaryota; kingdom Metazoa; phylum Chordata; class Actinopteri; order Batrachoidiformes; family Batrachoididae; genus Thalassophryne; species Thalassophryne amazonica. Next base: position 16,958,085 of record NC_047113.1, on the reverse strand, counting down.
ACGCCTTACCGCGCCTCGTGTGCGTATCCTGTGCTTACTATATTATTTTCACAAGCTCCTTTCTGAGCATACAATATTTCATTTATTTCTATGCCTTACCACACCTCGCATGCGTATCCTGTGCCTTTCTGCACTTTCTTCTACCTTTTTTTCACTTACTGAGCTCCTCGTGAGCTTAATGTGCCTTTGCACTGAAAATATTCTCTTTTTCTTTTCTTATAAAAAAACTCATATTACTGTGTACTTAATTACTTATTCTTCTCCCACGCCCCACAAGCATGTATTTGGTGCCTTACTGCACTATTTTCTGCTTCATTAATTCTCATGTATTCTGCACTAACTCTCTATTTATTTTATTTTTTTTATAGTTTTTCTCTTTTCTTAAAAAATGACGTCCTTTATTGAGCTCTTTTACTTACTGTCAGCGGTGCCACTTTGCACTTTCCTCTTTAAATCTCTTTATCATGTACGGTATTTCTACTGCGCCCCCTCAGGCGCTTATCTTGTGCTTTCTCTGCACGTATTCTCTTGTTAAACTCTTTTTTCTCACTTATTTCACTTCAGTCTCTGTTAAACTCTTTAAATAACCTTGTATTACCTTGTATCTATTTGTCAGTATACTCCCCTAAATTAACCCCTACAGCGCATGCTATCAGCCGGCACGTTAGTAACGAATTTCAACACCAATTATTCCCCAAGCATCCAGGTTAGTTCTTCACGCACTCTTTCCGCACCAGAGTTCATGAACATTCCTGACCTTTCACTCACATAGACATTCTTTTTCCCGGGAACACACACACCTTCTGAGCATTTTATCTACAAGGCCTGATAATTTTCAATCTTATCTTTTTTTAGTCTCTTATCAATTTTCTTAGTCCAGGTTCTTTTGGGTAAGAGGCAATTAAAAATATCACCTGTCAACTTGGGCGGAAATCCCGACTCACTCCTCCAGATCGTGCAGAAGTTATAAAAGGTTTCTGCTTACCTTTTAGTCGTGATCACTGTTATTTACGGTCTGGAGGGATGAGCTGGACTGCCCCAGGCTGCCGGAATGCCCCTGGACCCTCCTGAAGCTGGCTCGCCAAGTTCTGTCGCGGCTCGTCTTTAGTCTTCTCAGGATGTCGTCTTTTAGATAACACAAACTAATTGCACACTGATATGCTAGAAAATGACACAACACTTTAGAATAATTCAGCCTTAAGCAAGATAAAATGCACAGAGTTTTTAAGTTTATTTAAGCCTTCGACACAAAGCTTAGACAAACTGAGTCCTCTAGAGAGACTGAATAGGTGACAACCGCGCTCATCTATTTATTGGAGACCCGCGGGCATCGCTCCTCCTTCGACTTTTTTATTTATTTCATTCCCAAGACATGGTTTTCTATTGGAAGCGTCCTCTAGTGAACCCTAAGCAGGTGTTAGGCCATTATTTCAATGTGACAAACGCTCCCATTAAAACGTGAAGGATTTACAACTGATTTTTTTTAAAAGACCTTCAGCCACAGGTGCAGCTGGCCCGAGGCCCCCTCCGCACGTGGCCTCAGCCACACGTGCAGCTGGCCTGAGGCCCCTGCACGTGGCCTGCGGGAAAGCACTTAAAAGGCCTTGGAAAGCCCCTGACAGACTGAATGACTAATAGAGCCCTTTTTTTGGGTTGAACACCTGCTAGTTCAACCAGAGGACATACAGTTCGGATCAGGACACTTGATAGTTCATCACAGTTCAAATATGGACCTAAAAATTCTTCTACAAGAGACAGATATGAACTCATCTGCACACATGACGCATGCTCCCCCACCCCTTCCCCCTCCCTTGTGTTTCTGTCCCCACCTTCCCCACCCCAGCCTCCGCTCTGCCACTCCCCCCGAGCTCGGCCATGCGGCGGAAATGCTACTGCAGCCCCAACACACTCAATTCGGATGACGGACTGTTTCAAAGCTTAGCGTACATAAACAAATCAAATGTATATGTGCGGTTGTTTTAATTCTGATGTGTCAATGAAGCAATGGAGACACGCATATCCAAAACATGTAAAAAGGTGTGCAGGATCAAGAAAAATATACCAAAGATAGAAACCAAATGATCCACACAGCCACAGCGCTCTGATACAAAAAGGACTTTATTTAACAATTTACGTTACATGAAAGTAACGTTTCCGGCAGTACAAGGCAGTACGGGCAACTGAAGGGCTGGTCACCCAAAACGTTCAACTAGTAATAATTGTGGATTAATTGCTGTATTTTTGTTTGAGGTAATTGGGTGAGGAGATGAATTGCCCTTTTAGGGATCAATAAAGTTGTTTGAATCTTGAATCTTGAAGAGAACCAAAAGTCAATGATCGATTTTGTAATCATAAGTAATGCAACAAAGACACGCACATCCAAAACACATAAAAAGGCGTGCTGGACCAAGAAAAATTGCACCAAAAGTAGAAACCAAATAATCCGGTCAACTAGGTGTTTCACACCTGTTTTGTTGTCTGACGAAGGGCAGGTTGCCCGAAACGTTACGTCTTGTTTAATTAAAAGTTTTTGTATTGGAGCGTTGTGGTTGTGCAGATCACTTGGTTTCTACTTTTGGTATGATTTTGTAATCATGCCATCAGACATGCGAATGTGTGTCTTGGACACTCCACTGAAGAGAAGGGCAGCTCAGACAGTTGATCAGAGTCAGAATCAAATTTATTGCCAAGTCAGTTTGCACATACAAGGAAATTGATCTGGTGTTATTGGTGCATAAACAATAAGAAAAAGAAAAGAAAACACACTTCTGTAAGAAGTAAAAGAGTAAAATAGGCAGTACTATATTCACTGTTAAATAAATATAACGTAGTGGAATGGGACAATGCAAAAACAGGTGATTGGAGGACAGGTGTACAGTACCTTTCAGTGCAGGGATGACCAGTCTGTACTTTGTGATAGTGGGTGGGGTGGGGGCGTGCAGGGTAAGTGGGGGTCTCTGGCATTATTTATTAGTTGAGCTGTGGATGGAAAGAAGCTGTTTTTGTGTCTTGAGGTTTTGGTCTTGATAGACCTTAGCCTCCTGGCAGAGGGGAGGGTGACAAAAAGTTCGTGACCTGGGTGGGAATAATCTTCCTTGCTTGCCTCAGGGCCCTGGAGACATACAGGTCCTGTAGGGATAGCAGACTGCAATTGATCATCTTCTCTGCTGCATGGATGATATGCTGCAGCCTGCTCCTGTCCCTGACAGTGGCAGCAGCGTACCAGACAGTGATGGAGGAGGAGAGGATGGACTCAATGATGGAGGTGTAGAAGTTTACCATCACTGTTTTTGGTAGGTTGAACTTCCTCACCTGCTGCAGGAAGTACATCTTCTGTTGTGCTCTCTTGATGAAGAGCTGGCATTCAGCTCCCACTTGAGGTTGTGGGTCACCACCTGGTGATCACCACCTGGTGAGGAGTGGGGTCAGATGACAGTGTAAGCCACAGAACTAACCTGGACCACCCTAAATGAGTTTTGAGGGTTTTCTGGGAATGTTTAGTTGAAGAGTCTGTCTTGATGGCTTTTATCTGATGCCTCCAAAGAAACTTCTCCTACATCTCAGGGGAGGTCGGGAACATGAAATTGGAGTGCTCCATGTTCACAAACTCCATTGTTAAGGCAGCTGCTTTGAGCTAGGGCCAGATGGTTGTCAATGCTTGTCATGGCAGCTACCCAACAACCTGCTGATGGACACATGTTTTCAGGGAGCCGTCAGACTGAAGAAGGAAATCTTTTGTGTCTGGTTGGCACAGAGGTCGCTACAATCAGTGAATGGGTACTAGCAGGCCAGAAAGACTGCAGTCTCAGTGGTTGCTGAGAGAAAACCTTGGCAGGAGAGGAGTTTGGAGAGCCCAAAGAGAATGACTTTCACTCAGCCTCAAAGACAGTACTGGCAAACTGTCAGGTGACTCAGGCAGGGGAGGCAGTTCTGAGCCCAGACTGTGTTCAGCAAGAGTGGAGAGCCTGGACCTAGAATATCAATCAGGTGGTGGAAAGAACACTTTGAGGATCTCTTCAACACTACTGATATGCTGTCTCTTCCTTTGAGGAGGCAGGGATGAAAGACGTGGGTGAATTTGGTGACATCTCCTTCATGGAAGACACTGAGGTTGCCAAAATCGTCTCAGTGTAAAGTCACTGGGAGTGGATCAGATTCACCCTCAGACACTGAAATCTCTGGATGTTGGACTATAAAATGTTGAAAGAAAGTCAGGCACTGTACCTCTGGATTTGCAAACTGGGGTGGTGGCCCCTAGCTTTAAAAAAGGGAACTGGAGAGTGTGTTCCAATTAGAGGAATCACACTTCTCAGTCTGGGAAAGCTTATGCTAGGGTACTAGAGAATAGGCTTTGACCTTTAGTTAAACCTCAGAATCAGGAGGAGCACTGCAGAATCTGTCATAGTTGTGGAACAGCTGTTTACCTTTCTATGGATGTTAGAAGGATCTTGGGAGTATGACCAACCAGTCTACATGCATTTTGTGGACTTGGAAATGGCATACAACCAGGTTCCTCAAGGTGTCTGGTGGGGGGTGCTGCAGGAGTATGGAGTACTGGAACTGTTGCAACTGGATATAGCATTTGCTCCTTGCTCAAACACATACATAGAGTAGCATTAATTTAGTGAAGCAGAGAGATGCATCATCAGGCATGGGAGTGCTTCTCTCTACCTTTTGAAAGAACATCAATCTAAATTTTGTTGTTTTCAATAAACATTTTTTTTTAAATTGGATTCCATTTCTTGTCATTCAAGTTGGATGAAGTCACTGTGCACGCAACTCGTTAAGAGTTTTTGTTGCTGTTGTTTTTTTTGTTTTGTTTTTTTTGATGATGATCTTTCGACACTATTTCACGATTTTGTCAATTTTAAGTTTGTTTGATTTTGGTGAATGAAGGCATCTCATAAAACATCACTCTGTACAGATTTAAAATTATCATAGGCAGAGGCGCTATTTTTCCAATCAGTGTAATCTTACACTTAGTCATATAAAATGCTAACATCTGTCATGAGCTTGGGGGCATTGTGTCCTTAAATGGTTGTTGCGGTTTGAACCACTGGGACTGGTTTGGACTCCAAGATGCAGGTAGCCAGGACACATGAGGTAAGTGCAAAAACAAAGGAATTTAATTGTTCCAAAGGATCCCCAACTCTGGTGGCAGTAAGGTGGACTGAATACTATGACAGTACTTATAATTTAAGTATAATTTAAATATAATTTAAGTTTTTAAGTTTATTCTGTTTTTCAATGCATTATTTTTTAGAATTAATGCATCAGTGATGGGGGTGGGGGGTGGGGGTGTTGAAATATGAACAACTGCATCCCGTAGTTGATCTTCCAAATCTCTGTTTGTTTTTAATTGTCTTTTATCGACCGTTATAACCACTAATACAGACTTATCTGCAAGTAGCTCATATCGACCAGTTATTCCGGTTTGCTGATTCATCGGTCAGGCCGTAATCTATATAAAGCTGTTTTCTCTGTGATAAACCACATTTTCCATAAGAACTTATTATTTAGGGTTAACACAGAATATCAGAGAGGCCTCATCAACCTCCATCACTGCTGGAGACCAAATATGAGCAAATAGCAAAATGTGGAGCCTCGTGGAGCCTTTCTGTTCATCTCTAACATCAGCCAGACAAGCAGGTTTCATTTGCACACTTGGAAATTGACATGTCTCATTTGAAGAGTACGTTTGGCTGTAGATTAATGTTAAACATTGCATAATGTTGAGGACAGGCTGTTAAGAGAGTCTCGTTGAGGCAAATGGAGTACAGATGAAGGATATGAATAAATAAATAAATAAAGGAAATTAACCTAATGTTATTATCTGCAGTTATTACTTAAGTAACATTACCCACTGCGGCGCAACCTGTCTACAATACAAATTAGCACATGATTCACACTTCTCATTACAACTGCCATGTGCAAAATAAATTGTCAAACCCTTCTGAAAACTACAAGGACAATGATAATTGTTTGCTTTCTGATCGCTCACTTTATGCTTGTCAGTTTGAACCCTTCTCCATATATTTTTGCATTCTGGTTTTGGCTCTCTGCAGCTTGTGCTCTTACTGAGGCTGCGGCGCATTTACAATTCCCCTTCTTCACCACAAAGGAAGCAGTCGACTCCCCTATCAGTCAAGTCATTCTCTGCGTGTCGTGTCTGTTTGCTGTGAATAGGAGATAATTAGAAGCTGCATCCTTTTATACAGTGGATCACTATGAAGACCCAACAAGTGGCAGGTTGCACTTAGTGCTCTCTGGCAGATCTGACTTACTCACTTTCTTTCCGCTGCCACAGACTGAGCCAGTGTGTATGTACATGTTTGCGCGAGCGTTGTGCTGAGAAGAGGTTATTTGTGGCAGACTACTGTGGGGCCTTTGTTTCGCTTGTCTTACGTCTGACAGAAGGAGGAAAGAACTCCAGAGTCGTGTGCTTTGATCACACGCTGGAACAGCTTCATAGATGTTTAGGGAGAGGTACGAGGAATGAGATGGAGCAATGTTAAAGTGAACGAGTGCTAGAGAGTAGACAACAGAGGAAGAGAATGGTGATGGAACAGAAGGAGCGAGAGAGTAGGAAAGTGCACACAAGAGCTTTTGTAGCTGCAGTAATAAAACATGCACGGTAAATCAGAATAAAAGGTACCAGAGAGGGATGACTGTGCTTTGATGGTGGCATACTTATGAGGTATGCATTGGTCTGATTTAAAAGGAAAACACTTTACTGCAGTAGTTTTGCTCTAGTTTTTTTCCTGGCCCTATAGTTTCACTAAGTGTCAACATAGAGATTCCATATATGGTAGCATCTTTTGTCTGGATGATTACTAGATGATGTATTGTTATTATCCTATACCCAATTCGTATTTTTGGGGAAAACCTGATTTTGGACAAAAAACACTGACATTGGCTATAACTTTAAAACTTTATGGAATACAAGTTTTCATATTCACTGAAAGTATATTATTTAATTATGGCCCTGTGATGAGGACAAACAAAACGAACTTCTGTTGATGTTTAAACCTCTGGAGTCCAGGGTATAATTGGCCGTTATTGACTATTTTTTGGTTTTACCTTTATAATTTACCTTTAAAAAGTGTTTACCTGGCCTTGTTTGGTGACATTGTTTTCAGCACAACCTCACCTGTGTGACTTTACAATTTCTCATTCATTCTGACCTACTGTATTAACACAGTGAACCTAAAATCACACAAAAACATAAAATCCAAATAGAAAAAAAGTTTGTTTTTTTTGAGTGTGAAAACCACAAACTTGTTTAATGAACCATTTTCATAACTTAAAATGTAAATATAAATTGTAAATTTCAAAAACGCTGATGTTTCTGATGTTGCTGTCAGCTGGGCTTGCCACATCGATCACAGCTGTGGTCTTTTTTCCCTTGTCAACCACCTTTTTTCAAAAACCATATGGATTTGAATCACGTGTGATTGCATCAGCCAAGCTTGAACCTTCGTGTGCATGCGTGAGTTTTTTCACGCCTGTCGGTTGCGTCATTCGGCTTCCTGTGATTGGAATTGGAGGGCTCTCTGTTGGGACTGTTTACACAGAGACTGCTATCTGCTGCTTTGGACTTGAACTAACAGTCTTTTTCAAGACTTTTTTTACTTTTTTACTTTTTAATTTTTTTTTTACTTTTTGCTGTGCTCCAATGCCTAAGGAAGACCTCTAACGGTCGAAACATCGCGACGGAGCACTTTTATCAGCTAACTTTCATTAGCGTTGGCAGGCTAACTAGCTTGCTAATGCTTTTGTTTTTATTTTTTTATTTTTATTTTATTTTAGCACCGTTGTCGTGCGTTGCCTGTGCTGCTTCATGGCCTGTTTGGTGCCTTGATTGGGGCACTCCTGCTTAATCACCTCTGGATTATTTGCACATTATTCACTTTGTGTGTTTTTGGGAATCCGCTAGCTTAGCATAGCTACCAGCTCTTAGCCGATTTAGCATGGCGGCTTCTCCTGTCTCTCCCGCACTTTTCTGCTCTGGGTGTGAAATGTTTAGTTATTCCTCGGCCTCCTTTAGCAGTAACGGTACTTGTAATAAGTGCAGCTTATTCGTAGCTTTGGAGGCCAGGCTGGGCGAAGTGGAGGCTCGGCTCCGCACCGTGGAAAATTCTACAGCTAGCCAGGCCCCTGTAGTCGGTGCGGACCAAGGTAGCTTAGCCGCCGTTAGTTCCCCCCTGGCAGATCCCGTGCAGTCGGGAAAGCAGGCTGACTGGGTGACTGTGAGGAGGAAGTGTAGCCCTAAACAGAAGCCCCGTGTACACCGTCAACCCGTTCACATCTCTAACCGTTTTTCCCCACTCGACGACACACCCGCCGAGGATCAAACTCTGGTTATTGGCGACTCTGTTTTGAGAAATGTGAAGTTAGCGACACCAGCAACCATTGTCAATTGTCTTCCGGGGGCCAGAGCAGGCGACATCGAAGGACATTTGAAATTGCTGGCTAAGGCTAAGCGTAAATTTGGTAAGATTGTAATTCACGTCGGCAGTAATGACACTCGGTTACGCCAATCGGAGGTCACTAAAATTAACATTAAATCGGTGTGCAACTTTGCAAAAACAATGTCGGACTCTGTTGTTTTCTCTGGGCCCCTCCCCAATCAGACCGGGAGTGACATGTTTAGCCGCATGTTCTCCTTGAATTGCTGGCTGTCTGAGTGGTGTCCAAAAAATGAGGTGGGCTTCATTGATAATTGGCAAAGCTTCTGGGGAAAACCTGGTCTTGTTAGGAGAGACGGCATCCATCCCACTTTAGAGGGAGCAGCTCTCATTTCTAGAAATCTGGCCAATTTTTTTGGATCCTCCAAACTGTGACTGTCTAGCGTTGGGACCAGGAGGCAGAGCTGTGGTCTTATACACCTCTCTGCAGCTTCTCTCCCCCTGCCATCCCCTTATTACCCCATCCCCGTAGAGACGGTGCCTGCTCCCAGACCACCAATAACTAGCAAAAATCTATTTAAGCATAAAAATTCAAAAAGAAAAAATAATATAGCACCTTCAATTGCACCACAGACTAAAACAGTTAAATGTGGTCTATTAAACATTAGGTCTCTTTCTTCTAAGTCCCTGTTGGTAAATGATATAATAATTGATCAACGTATTGATTTATTCTGCCTAACAGAAACCTGGTTACAGCAGGATGAATATGTTAGTTTAAATGAGTCAACACCCCCGAGTCACACTAACTGTCAGAATGCTCGTAGCACGGGCCGGGGCGGAGGATTAGCAGCAATCTTCCATTCCAGCTTATTAATTAATCAAAAACCTAGACAGAGCTTTAATTCATTTGAAAGCTTGTCTCTTAGTCTTGTCCATCCAAATTGGAAGTCCCAAAAAACAGTTTTATTGTTATTATCTATCGTCCACCTGGTCGTTACTGTGAGTTTCTCTGTGAATTTTCAGACCTTTTATCTGACTTAGTGCTTAGCTCAGATAAGATAATTATAGTGGGCGATTTTAACATCCACACAGATGCTGAGAATGACAGCCTCAACACTGCATTTAATCTATTATTAGACTCTATCGGCTTTGCTCAAAAAGTAAATGAGTCCACCCACCACTTTAATCATATTTTAGATCTTGTTCTGACTTATGGTATGGAAATAGAAGACTTAACAGTATTCCCTGAAAACTCCCTTCTGTCTGATCATTTTTTAATAACATTTACATTTACCCTGATGGACTACCCTGCAGTGGGGAATAAGTTTCATTACACTAGAAGTCTTTCAGAAAGCGCTGTAACTAGGTTTAAGGATATGATTCCTTCTTTATGTTCTCTAATGTCATATACCAACACAGAGCAGAGTAGCTACCTAAACTCTGTAAGGGAGCTAGAGTATCTCGTCAGTAGTTTTACATCCTCATTGAAGACAACTTTGGATGCTGTAGCTCCTCTGAAAAAGAGAGCTTTAAATCAGAAGTGTCTGACTCCGTGGTATAACTCACAAACTCGTAGCTTAAAGCAGATAACCCGTAAGTTGGAGAGGAAATGGCGTCTCACTAATTTAGAAGATCTTCACTTAGCCTGGAAAAAGAGTTTGTTGCTCTATAAGAAAGCCCTCCGTGAAGCTAGGACATCTTTCTACTCATCACTAATTGAAGAAAATAAGAACAACCCCAGATTTCTTTTCAGCACTGTAGCCAGGCTGACAAAGAGTCAGAGCTCTATTGAGCTGAGTATTCCATTAACTTTAACTAGTGATGACTTCATGACTTTCTTTGCTAACAAAATTTTGACTATTAGAGAAAAAATTACTCCCAAAGATGTATTGTTATCTTTGGCTGCTTTCAGTGATGCCGGTATTTGGTTAGACTCTTTCTCTCCGATTGTTCTGTCTGAGTTATTTTCATTAGTTACTTCATCCAAACCATCAACATGCTTATTAGACCCCATTCCTGCCAGGCTGCTCAAGGAAGTCCTACCATTATTTAATGCTTCAATCTTAAATATGATCAATCTATCTTTGTTAGTTGGTTATGTACCACAGGCCTTTAAGGTGGCAGTAATTAAACCATTACTTAAAAAGCCATCACTTGACCCAGCTATCTTAGCTAATTATAGGCCAATCTCCAACCTTCCTTTTCTCTCAAAGATTCTTGAGAGGGTAGTTGTAAAACAGCTAACTGATCACCTGCAGAGGAATGGTCTATTTGAAGAGTTTCAGTCAGGTTTTAGAATTCATCATAGTACAGAAACAGCATTAGTGAAGGTTACAAATGATCTTCTTATGGCTTCGGACAGTGGACTTATCTCTGTGCTTGTTCTGTTGGACCTCAGTGCTGCTTTTGATACTGTTGACCATAAAATTTTATTACAGAGATTAGAGCATGTCATAGGTATTAAAGGCACTGCGCTGCGGTGGTTTGAATCATATTTGTCTAATAGATTACAGTTTGTTCATGTAAATGGGGAATCTTCTTCACAGACTAAAGTTAATTATGGAGTTCCACAAGGTTCTGTGCTAGGACCAATTTTATTCACTTTATACATGCTTCCCTTGGGCAGTATTATTAGACGGTATTGCTTAAATTTTCATTGCTACACAGATGATACCCAGCTTTATCTATCCATGAAGCCAGAGGATACACACCAATTAGCTAAACTGCAGGATTGTCTTACAGACATAAAGACATGGATGACCTCTAATTTCCTGCTTTTAAACTCAGATAAAACTGAAGTTATTGTACTTGGCCCCACAAATCTTAGAAGCATGGTGTCTTACCAGATCGTTACTCTGGATGGCATTTCCCTGATCTCTAGTAATACTGTGAGAAATCTTGGAGTTATTTTTGATCAGGATATGTCATTCAAAGCGCATATTAAACAAATATGTAGGACTGCCTTTTTGCATTTACGCAATATCTCTAAAATCAGAAAGGTCTTGTCTCAGAGTGATGCTGAAAAACTAATTCATGCATTTATTTCCTCTAGGCTGGACTATTGCAATTCATTATTATCAGGTTGTCCTAAAAGTTCCCTAAAAAGCCTTCAGTTGGTTCAGAATGCTGCAGCTAGAGTACTGACGGGGACTAGCAGGAGAGAGCATATCTCACCCGTGTTGGCCTCTCTTCATTGGCTTCCTGTTAATTCTAGAATAGAATTTAAAATTATTCTTCTTACTTATAAGGTTTTGAATAATCAGGTCCCATCTTATCTTAGGGACCTCGTAGTACCATATTACCCCATTAGAGCGCTTCGCTCTCAGACTGCGGGCTTACTTGTAGTTCCTAGGGTTTGTAAGAGTAGAATGGGAGGCAGAGCCTTCAGCTTTCAGGCTCCTCTCCTGTGGAACCAGCTCCCAATTCAGATCAGGGAGACAGATACCCTCTCTACTTTTAAGATTAGGCTTAAAACTTTCCTTTTCGCTAAGGCTTATAGTTAGGGCTGGATCGGGTGACCCTGGACCATCCCTTGGTTATGTTGCTTTAGATGTAGACTGTGGGGGGGTTCCCATGATGCACTGTTTCTTTCTTTTTTTGCTCTGTGTGCATCACTCTGCATTTAATCATTAGTGATCGATCTCTGCCCCCCTTCTCGGCATATCTTTCTCCTGGTTCTTTTCCTCAGCCCCAACCAGTCTTAGCAGAAGACTGCCCCTCCCTGAGCCTGGTTCTGCTGGAGGTTTCTTCCTGTTAAAAGGGAGTTTTTCCTTCCCACTGTGGCCAAGTGCTTGCTCATAGGGGGTCGTTTTGACCGTTGGGGTTTTTCATGGTTATTGTATGGCCTTGCCTTGCAATATGGAGCGCCTTGGGGCAACTGTTTGTTGTGATTTGGCGCTATATAAGAAAAAAGTTGATTGATTGATTGATTCGCCTGTGAGCAGGCTTTGTGTGAGCAGTGGTCCACCCCTCTCGTTGGATTTTTATTGCGAATATATGTCTGAACGATTTGGAGCTTTGCTGCATCAATTTTTTCCAGAAACTGTGAGAGACCTCCAGGTGATAACCATTCGGAAAATTCACATGGCTTTGAGGGACGATTTTATGGGGATTACACAGATTAAGGAGTGCTCCAGCCTGTTTAAAGACCGCCCACAGCCTCTGAGAGTGCTCCGAGCGCCGATCGACAGGCTCAAACCCCGCTGAAACAACCAGATCATTTCCAACGTGAAGGCTTTGTTGATCCGGGACGTCGTCTGACTTACACAAAAATGGCAGGAGACGTGGACATCAGTACTTTTTCGGCACATTCCACTGTTACAGGAGTTTTTTTCATGGAAAAAAAAGCGGAGGATTGCGCCACCGTGCCGCTCATGGTGCGGCACAAAACCACCTCCGTGTTGGTCTCACAGGACGGCTTTCAGATGGCTTTCAGACGGCTGTCGGTGGGTTTTCAGTCGTGTGACTAACCGAGAAATTGTGGATGAGCTGGACATGCCAGAACATGTCCTGTGAGGCTTCATCACGGCGTTGTTTTGCGCCATGTGGCTCCACCGCGACACACGGAATTCCTCCACATGTCTGTCTCAATGTGCCAAAAAAGTGCTGATGTCCACATCTTCCACAATTCCTGTGCTAGTCAGAGGACGTCCCAGATAAAACACAGCGTCCAGTTTGGAAATGAATGGCACATTCCACTGTTACAGGAGTTTTTGTCATGGAAAGAGGAGCGGAAGAATTCCGCGCGTCGCGGCGGTGGCGCATGGCACAAAGCAACGCCGTGATGAAGCCTCACAGGACATGTTCTGGCATGTCCAGGCTGGTCCTGTGAGACCAACACGGAGGTGGTATTGTGCTGCACCATGAGCGGCACGGTGGCGCAATCCTCCGCTTTTCTTTCCATGAAAAAACTCCTGTAACAGTTGAATGTGCCGAAAAAGTACTGATGTCAACGTCTCCTGCCATTTTTACGAAAGTCAGACGACGTCCCGGATCAACAAAGCCTTCACGTTGGAAATGATCTGGTTGTTTCAGCGGGGTTTGAGCCTGTCGATTGGCGCTCGGAGCACGGCGCACTCTCAGCAGCTGTGGGCGGTCTTTAAACCGGCTGGAGCACTCCTTAATCTGTGTAATCCCCATAAAATCGTCCCTCAAAGCCATTTGAATTTTCCGAATGGTTACCACCTGGAGGTCTCTCACAGTTTCTGGAAAAAATTGATGCAGCAAAGCTCCAAATCATTCAGACATTTATTCGCAATAAAAATCCAACGAGAGGGGTGGACCACTGCTCACACAAAGCCTGCTCACAGGCGAATGACGCAACTGACAGGCGTGAAAAAACTCACGCATGCACACGAAGGTTCAAGCTTGGCTGATGCAATCACATGTGATTCAAATCCATATGGTTTTTGAAAAAATAAAAAGGTCCGATACTTTTCTAACAGACCTCGTATATATATATATACTCAACAAAAATATAAATGCAACACTTTTGGTTTTGCTCCCATTTTGTATGAGATGAACTCAAAGATCTAAAACTTTTTCCACATACACAATATCACCATTTCCCTCAAATATTGTTCACAAACCAGTCTAAATTTGTGATAGTGAGCACTTCTCCTTTGCTGAGATAATCCATCCCACCTCACAGGTGTGCCATACCAAGATGCTGATTAGACACCATGATTAGTGCACAGATGTGCCTTAGACTGTCCACAATAAAAGGCCACTCTGAAAGGTGCAGTTTTATCACACAGCACAATGCCACAGATGTCGCAAGACTTGAGGGAGCGTGCAATTGGCATGATGACAGCAGGAATGTCAACCAGAGCTGTTGCTCGTGTATTGAATGTTCATTTCTCTACCATAAGCCGTCTCCAAAGGCGTTTCAGAGAATTTGGCAGTACATCCAACCAGCCTCACAACCGCAGACCACGTGTAACCACACCAGCCCAGGACCTCCACATCCAGCATGTTCACCTCCAAGATCGTCTGAGACCAGCCACTCGGCTGCTGAAACAATCGGTTTGCATAACCAAAGAATTTCTGCACAAACTGTCAGAAACCGTCTCAGGGAAGCTCATCTGCATGCTCATCGTCCTCATCAGGGTCTCGACCTGACTCCAGTTCGTCGTCGTAACCGACTTGAGTGGGCAAATGCTCACATTCGCTGGCATTTGGCACATTGGAGAGGTGTTCTCTTCATGAATGAATCTCGGTTCACACTGTCCAGGGCAGATGGCAGACAGCGTCTGTGGCGTCATGTGGGTGAGCGGTTTTCTGATGTCAATGTTGTGGATCGAGTGGCCCATGGTGGCGGTGGGGTTATGGTATGGGCAGGCGTCTGTTATGGACGAAGGTGCATTTTATTGATGGCATTTTGAATGCACAGAGATTGTTGTGTGGGCCGCTGAAGAGGAGGTACTGCTGGCCCACCACCAGAAGGCGCCCTGCCTGAAGTGCGGGCTTCAGGCACGAGAGGGCGCTGCCGCCTCAGGAACAAGCCGTGGTGACAGCTGTCACCCATCATCCGTGACAGCTGTCACTAATTATCACATCTGGTATAAAAGCAGGAAGACACCTCCACCAAACTGCCGAGATATCTTCATCTGGAGGTAATACTCTCAGCCTTTTTGTGAGATTTATAAATCTGTTATTGTGAGTGTTTGCAGGAGAACCGGTCGTTTTTGCGGAGGCTGTGCAAGACGGCGCTCCTTTTCATCTGAGACCGCTGCAACGTGTTGAGTGAGAGGTGGAGGTGGCATTCCCACCATTGTTACTGGGTGTTCACACACCCACCCTTTGACTGTCTTTTGCTTTCTGCCAGCAGTACCAGATCCGACACGCCGGGAAGGTGGCCACCTGGGGACTCCGGGACTTGGCGGCTCCAGTATTCCTCGGGTTCAGGTGGCGGTGGAAATCGTGTGGTTCTGGTTCGTTTCCAGACGGGCGTCTCCTATCGTCGAGCCTGCCCACACGACACCTTTATTAATTGACTGTTGCACATTCTGAATCTGCTGTGTTTGGTTGTGACATTCACAACAGTAAAGTGTTATAATTTGTCTCCTTCCATTGTCCGTTCATTTACGCCCCCTGTTGTGGGTCCGTGTCACTACACTTTCCCAACAGGATATCTCGGCCAGCGTCTATGACTCCGAGGGGCGTCACCAGGCTGTTGAACAACCAATGGGAGAGCAGGGAGCGCAGGCATCTGCAGGAGGCGTGATTGGTGAGCTACAGCATATTCTCACCGCCTTTACGGCTCGAATGGATCAAATAGCCGAGCAAAACATCCTCCTGAACCGCAGGGTGGAGGCTCTGTCCGCGCAAGTGGCGGCGAGCGCTCAGGGCGCTGCTGCAGCTCCTCCTCCTGTCGATCCTGTGCTAGATATTAATGTTCCAGTGGTGGTTCAACAACCCCTCCCACCATCCCCTGAAGCATACATAAGCCCTCCTGAGCCATACGGAGGTTGTGTGGAGACGTGCGCGGACTTTCTTATGCAGTGTTCGCTCGTCTTCGCACAACGTCCCGTCATGTACACGTCAGACGCAAGCAAAATAGCTTATGTGATCACTCTGCTTCGGGGAGAGACACGCGCTTGGGCTACGGCGCTTTGGGAGCAAAATTCATGGCTCCTTCACACATACACTGGGTTTGTGAGGGAGTTCAGAACTGTGTTTGATCACCCTAACAGGGGAGAGACCGCTTCAACCGTGCTGCTGTCGATGAGACAGGGACGCCGGAGCGCAGCCGCTTATGCAGTCGACTTCCACATCGCGGCTGCGAGGTCCGGCTGGAATAACGCTGCGCTCCGCGCCGCCTTTGTAAACGGACTGTCGTCAGTCCTAAAGGAGCACCTAGTGGCCAAGGATGAACCGCGGGAATTAGATGGGCTTATTGATCTCGTTATACGGTTAGACAATTGGTTGGAGGAACGTTGTCGGGAACGAGACAAAGGACGTGGCCGGGCGCGCCATCCCTCTTCCTTCCGGGTCCGAGAAACGTCCGCCCTTCCCACGCTCCCTGGCCTCTACGTCCCGTGGGGCGACAGCTCCCCCTGCTGACGAAGCTATGGACACGAGCAGGGCCACATTTAGACCACCTAATAGACAGAGGAGGTTTCCACGCGGGGCGTGTTTTGTTTGTGGCTCAATGGAGCATCAATTGAGCGATTGCCCCAAACGGTTAAACACCAACGCCCGCCCCTAGAGACTGGGCTTAGGGTGGGCCAAAAAATTCACGTGGAACACACACATATTGCCGCACGACTCCCAGTTACAATCCTTAGTGGGGATTTAACCCTTCAGGCCCCAGCACTGGTAGACACAGGGTCAGAAGGGAATCTGTTAGACAGCAGATGGGCCAGGGAGGTAGGGCTCCCTCTGGTGGCGCTACCTACACCATTGCAGGTGCGAGCACTAGATGGCACCCTACTCCCTTTAATCACACAAAAGACACCACCAGTAACTCTGGTAGTGTCAGGGAATCATAGGGAGGAGATTGAGTTTTTTGTGACTCCTTCTACCTCCCGTGTGATTCTGGGGTTCCCCTGGATGATGAAACACAATCCCCAGATTGATTGGCCGTCCGGGGTGGTGGTACAGTGGAGCGAAACCTGCCATCGGATGTGTTTGGGATCCTCGGTTCCTCCCGGTTCCCAGGCTAAGGAGCAGGTCCAAGTTCCCCCCAATCTGTTGGCGGTGCCGGTTGAGTACCACGATCTTGCTGACGTTTTTAGCAAGGATCGGGCACTCACTCTTCCCCCGCACCGTCCATATGATTGTGCCATTGATTTGTTGCCAGGCGTGGAGTTCCCATCCAGCAGGCTGTACAACCTCTCCCGACCTGAGCGCGAATCGATGGAGACCTACATCCGGGACTCCTTAGCTGCCGGGCTGATCCGTAACTCCACCTCTCCGATGGGAGCAGGTTTCTTTTTTGTGGGAAAAAAAGATGGCGGTCTTCGTCCATGCATTGATTATCGGGGGCTGAATGAGATCACGGTTCGCAACCGATACCCGTTGCCTTTGTTGGATTCAGTGTTCACCCCCCTGCATGGAGCCAAAATCTTCACAAAGTTGGATCTTAGGAACGCATACCACCTAGTTCGGATCAGGAAGGGAGACGAATGGAGACGGCATTTAACACCCCGTTAGGTCATTTTGAGTACCTGGTCATGCCGTTCGGCCTCACTAATGCCCCTGCGACGTTCCAAGCTTTGGTTAATGACGTCTTGCGGGACTTCCTGCACCGATTCGTCTTCGTATATCTGGATGATATACTCATCTTTTCTCCGGACCCTGAGACCCATGTACGGCATGTACATCAGGTCCTGCAGCGGTTGTTGGAGAACCTCCTTCCATTGTCCGTTCATTTACGCCCCCTGTTGTGGGTCCGTGTCACTACACTTTCCCAACAGAGATACCGTGATGAGATCCTGAGGCCCATTGTTGTGCCATACATCCAAGAACATCACCTCATGTTGCAGCAGGATAATGCACGGCCCCATGTTGCAAGGATCTGTACACAATTCTTGGAAGCTGAAAATGTCCCAGTTCTTGCATGGCCGGCATACTCACCGGACATGTCACCCATTGAGCATGTTCCTGTCAATATCCAGCAACTTCGCACAGCCATTGAAGAGGAGTGGACCAACATTCCACAGGCCACAACTGACAACCTGATCAACTCTATGCGAAGGAGATGTGTTGCACTGCATGTGGCAAATGGTGGTCACACCAGATACTGACTGGTATCCCCCCCCCCCCAATAAAACAAAACTGCACCTTTCAGAGTGGCCTTTTATTGTGGACAGTCTAAGGCACATCTGTGCACTAATCATGGTGTCTAATCAGCATCTTGGTATGGCACACCTGTGAGGTGGGATGGATTATCTCAGCAAAGGAGAAGTGCTCACTATCACAGATTTAGACTGGTTTGTGAACAATATTTGAGGGAAATGGTGATATTGTGTATGTGGAAAAAGTTTTAGATCTTTGAGTTCATCTCATACAAAATGGGAGCAAAACCAAAAGTGTTGCGTTTATATTTTTGTTGAGTATATATATATATATATATATATATATATATATATATATATATATATATATATATATATATATATATATATATATATATATATATTATGTGCAGGGATAGTAAGTATGGTATGGTGTCACTTCATTAAGACAATTGGGGCCTACTGCTGGAACCAAATGTTCCAATGTTGTTTGCCCCATTACTTGCAGCACCCCATAATATCCTGACACCCATTTTGTGAACAACTGGTGCAGCAGTTTTATCTCAGCTCAATTCATGCTGCAAGATTGCTGACACAGCTCCACGTCTGTCACTGTGGAATGTCAAGTCAGTCAGGCTTTCTGAGTGGTATGTTAATCTCATATGCTGTGGAAGGAAAATGTTTGGGCACCCTTGGGCTTTTATACATTTTAATATTGCTTTTAACATAATTTTTCATGCAGTTTTCATGTATATCCACATTATTTTTTTAAATTACACCCTTTAAATTTAGTGAAGTCCAGTGACACGATGAGCCTTCTAAAACAAAAGGTATATTGTTTAATAAAAAAATTGGTACAATAAAAAATACTTTTTGACAAGCTATGCACTTTTGCTACATTGTGTAGTCATCTGGGTAAATCCCACAGCAGTTACTTTTTCAACCCCAGCCATCATTGTCAGTTTGTTTGTCGCTGCTTCTTCCTCTTCTCATTCATCTTTGGGGTTATACAAACACAATCAGCTGCATGTGAAATATGACGGTATGTCATGTACCCTGTAGGATGAGACGCCTCTTCATGTCAGTACAGCCACCAGAACAAAATACACAAAGTATGATATCTGGTACCTGTTTTAGCTCTAAATCACCCAGTCTGACCTTTTATACTTCACATGCATTCATACATTTTGTATGCCTGTGTTATGTATGTATGTGTGTGTGTGTGTGCTGTCACTGTGCATTCATGTATAGCTGCATTGATTTGTGGAATATACGCTACTCTAGGCGTGGGTGTTGTGTGTTGGGGGGGTGTGGCTGGACATTTTGGTGTTCTTTTCTTTTCTTTGCTCTCCAGGTGGTATGAAAACTGATTTGTCTGTGGAGAAGGTGCTGGCTGAAGAGTCCTTCACCCTCATCAACGTTATGTGCAGCACCTGTGGATGGTGCTCACGTGCAACCTTAAAGACTTTCAGCTGAAGCAGATAATGAGATGGCGTTCTGCATTTAAGCCATGTGTGATTCAAGCAGAATTGCCGGGAACTCGACCTTGTGATGTTCGTTTGTGAGACGCTGAGGACCGCGCCTGGGTTTGACACATCGTGCCTGTGAAGGAAGAAGGGTGAGGGACACATGCTGTCAGCACACATCTGAGGTGATTAATTGTTTGACTAATTGTTGATAGTAACTTAGCATTTTGTTACGCAGTAGATTTGAATTGTGATGAGAATTGTGCAGCTCGCTTCTCACTGCCGTGGCGTGCGGAGTGGTAATCCTCCACCTGTTGTGAGAAGCTGCTCATTTACATAAAGCTTAAATACAGACCTGAATGTGTTGCTGATAGTGTGTGCCTTTTGAAGGATATTGATTGTAGCTGCTGACTTACCTCACCTTTCTATCCTTCGCAGAGAGTCGGTTTGTCGTGTCCACCTGGGGGGTGTTTGGCGGTAAAGTGAGTCCAGAAGCGCCGGGCTTCGATCCTTTTAGGCGCTTGAGAGCATGCCAGCCTTCACTCCACCAGACTGACGCATCTTTTGTTCATACACTTTGTTATGCACCAGAGGGTAGAAAAATAAATTGTTTTGTTATTGGAACCGCTTTCTGGTTATTTTAGCGCTGGGTTCCGTCAGACGCAGGTCCGCTCCTCAACCCGCGTCGACACATAACAGTAGTTCCCGGCCATTCCATAATGGACCCAGCGGCAGAGGCGGTTCCATTCGCCGAAAGAGTTCAAGAACACTTGGAGAAAATATGGGAGCAATTACAGCATCTCGCAAACCAAATTGAACAAACAGACGGCCGTGTTACGGAGCTTGCAGCGCAAGCCGTTCCACTTCCTGCTGCTCCAGCTGCGGCACCATCGATACCGGTGCAGATAACTCCGTCACCCAGAGATTCGGCGTCCGAACCGATTATTTGTCATCCAGAGCCTTATGCGGGTGACGTTGAAGCCTGTGCTTCGTTTTTGATGCAATGTTCTCTGGTGACGTATCTCCAGGTGTTCTGGGACAGGCGAAATAATACACACACACACAAAAAAAAAAAAAACTTGTATGGGCTAATGTTTTGTTTCTTTGAATAGGGGTTATAATTTGTTTGGGGAGTCAGAGGCGTGTCTGGTGGAGTGAACGATAGGCGGTTAGAAGCCCATCTGGACTCACTTGATCGTTGTTTTTTTATGTGTATTTAGGTATTTTCAGTTTGGGTCTGGGGTCGTTTTGTTTTGTTGTTTTTTATTTCCCTACTTCCCTAACCCCAACCTCACTTGCCCCAAGACCGTTCGTCTTGTGGGTTGTGGGGTGGTGCAGGTTGGTCACGCTGAGCGTTCTCGGAAGACCTCTGCACCTAGGGGGGGGGTTGTTAGGGGTGTTTTTCTTGGTTTGGTTAGGGCCCGGTTCCACTCCAGCCTCGGTGGGCCTTTGTACCGTTTGTCATTGGTGTTGCCGGGGTGTGGTGCAGCGGGAACATACCTCAGTCGGAGGGGTGGGCCGATCTGTTGCCGTTCGCCATTTCGGTAGTTCCACCCCTCCCGAGAGGCTGGGGTATGGTCGAGTTGGGGCACCGGACGTATTTCCGGTTTTCCGCTGCGCCTAGGGGTTGGGGCTGGGTTAGTTTTTCCTGTTCCCTTCCCCGGCTTGATGTTTTGTGCCGTTCGCCAAAATTGAGCCGCCGAGGGGCTCTGGGAGGGACCTGGGGTCTTTCGGGGTGCCGGGGAAGGTAACAGGGTTTAACGGTTGTTTTATTTGCCCCCGGGGTTGTTTAGGGTAGTCCTCCGGGGGTTGGACTTTGATTTTGTTTTGTTTCCTTCCGGGTTCCACCTCCAGGGTTGATGGGACGGTCCTCTGGGGGGAATTGGTTTGTGGGGCCGACTAGCCGAGTGTGGCCGGGTCTGGGGTTCCGGGGTTGTGGGGAGGGTGCCTCCTGGGGTTTGATGGTACGGTCCTCTGGGGGGGCGCCGTTTGCTCCATGTGTACCTGGGGACCTTTGTGGGAGTCCGGTTCTGGTTATTCCTCCTGGAACCGGCGGTAAAGGCCTTCTGGGGGGTGTTGGGCTCTGCAAGTCATTCTGGGGGGGTTGTTTGTTATTTTTCTTTTATGCATTTATGTTTATATTGTGTTTGTGGGGCTGTGTTGGGTTTTTGCATTTGGGAGTTTTTCTTTTCTTCCCGGGGTTGGATGGGACGGTCCCCTGGGGAGGTTTTGGGTGGGTTTTATGTTTTTCTTTGTATGTTGGATTGTACTAGGGACTGTTTTGGGGTTTTGTTGATGCCAGCCGGCCTTCCAGCTGCAGTGCCCTGTCCTGCTGTCTGTGGTGGACCTTGGGAGCGTTATGCTGTCTGCTTCCTGACGAGGACCCCGGAGGGAGGTGCTGTTCTTGGACCTGGTCTGTTCAGTCGCCGGGAGGCTTCCCGTTAAAGGGGGGGTACTGTTGTGTGTTGGGGGGGGTGTGGCTGGACATTTTGGTGTTCTTTTCTTTTCTTTGCTCTCCAGGTGGTATGAAAACTGATTTGTTTGTGGAGAAGGTGCTGGCTGAAGAGTCCTTCACCCTCATCAACGTTATGTGCAGCACCTGTGGATGGTGCTCACGTGCAACCTTAAAGACTTTCAGCTGAAGCAGATAATGAGATGGCTTTCTGCATTTAAGCCATGTGTGATTCAAGCAGAATTGCCGGGAACTCGACCTTGTGATGTTCGTTTGTGAGACGCTGAGGACCGCGCCTGGGTTTGACACATCGTGCCTGTGAAGGAAGAAGGGTGAGGGACACATGCTGTCAGCACACATCTGAGGTGATTAATTGTTTGACTAATTGTTGATAGTAACTTAGTATTTTGTTACGCAGTAGATTTGAATTGTGATGAGAATTGTGCAGCTCGCTTCTCACTGCCGTGGCGTGCAGAGTGGTAATCCTCCACCTGTTGTGAGAAGCTGCTCATTTACATAAAGCTTAAATAGAGACCTGAATGTGTTGCTGATAGTGTGTGCCTTTTGAAGGATATTGATTGTAGCTGCTGACTTACCTCACCTTTTCTATCCTTCGCAGAGAGTCGGTTTGTCATGTCCACCTGGGGGGTGTTTGGTGGTAAAGTGAGTCCAGAAGCGCCGGGCTTCGATCCTTTTAGGCGCTGGAGAGCGTGCCAGCCTTCACTCCACCAGACTGACGCATCTTTTGTTCATACACTTTGTTATGCACCAGAGGGTAGAAAAATAAATTGTTTTGTTATTGGAACCGCTTTCTGGTTATTTTAGCGCTGGGTTCCGTCAGACGCAGGTCCGCTCCTCAACCCGCGTCGACACATAACAGTGGGTGTATTTTTATATTCGTTTTGTGCTTTGTGTGCATTCATTAGAAACACAAAGGGAATGCTACCTGCATTTAAGTTCAAGGTAATTGTACAAATAGCACGATATCTCATGAAATTACCTTTGCATTTTCTTCAAAGCAAGTGAAAGTAGCATCAGCTGATGGCTGTCCTCAGTATGTGGCAGGGTTCACCTGATACTGCATCTGTGTGGTTCAAAACAAATGTTATGCTCTCCTTATGATGCAGCTTGATGTGAGATGGGAATGATTATATTTTATCAGTTGTACCATGTTTTTCCTTTCAGAAGTTTATAAATGTGGTTGGAAAGACAACATAAAAATCTATAAAACTCTGATTACCCAGACCATCAATGATAACAGGGTCATATTGTCACTGATTGCGTGTGTGTGTGTGTTTTGTGCCTGTGGGCAAGACAACTGAAAAAGGGTGGACAGATTTCCTTCAAACTTGGTGAGACTATTATGTATTTAAGAGACATTTAGGGGTCATCAGATTTTGGAAAGTTTTGCAATGGTTTGGCCAATATTTAGGAAAATGTGGTCTTAACAGCCAAGAAGCACAGATGAATTAAACCTGTTAGGAATATCACTTGAACAGAAATCTAGGGATGGTTAGGATGTGGAGTTATGTGGACTAAGGTCAAGGAAACATGGTCTGCAATACACACACACACACACACACACACACACACACACACACACACACACACACACACACACACACACACACACACACACACACACACACACACACACACACACACACACACACATATATATGTA
This sequence comes from Thalassophryne amazonica, assembly GCF_902500255.1. Taxonomy (NCBI): domain Eukaryota; kingdom Metazoa; phylum Chordata; class Actinopteri; order Batrachoidiformes; family Batrachoididae; genus Thalassophryne; species Thalassophryne amazonica. The sequence continues at coordinate 16,934,335 of NC_047113.1, read as the reverse complement.
TATGTATACAGTGGGGGAAATAAGTATTTGATCCACTGTCAATTTTGCGGGTTTTTCCACCTACAAAGAATGGAGAGGTCTGTATTTTTTATCGTAGGTACAGTTCAACTGTGACGGACAGAATTTAAAAAAAAAAAATCCAAAAAATCACACTGTATGGTTTTAAATAATTAATTTGCATTTTATTGCATGAAATAAGTCCCCTAGAAAAACAGACCTTAACAATTGGTACAGAAACATTTGTCTGCCATTACAGAGGTCAGATATTTCCTGTAGTTTTCATACACTGCAACAGGGATTTTGGTCCACTCCTCCATACAGATGTTCTCTAAATCTTTCAGGTTTGGAGTTTCAGCTCCCTCCAAAGATTTTCTATTGAGTTCAGGTCTGGAGACTGGCCAGGCGACTCCAGGACCTTGAAAAGCTTCTTACGGAGCCCCTCCTTAGTTGCCCTGGCTGTGTGTTTGGGGTCATTGTCATGCTGGAAGACCCAGCCATGACCCATCTTCAATGCTCTTACCCAGGAAAGGACGTTGTTTGCCAAAATCTTGCAATACATGACCCCATCCATCCTCCCTTCAATACGGTGCAGTCATCCTGTCCCCTTTACAGAAGAGCACCCCCAGAGTATGATGTTTCCACCCCCATGCTTCACAGTTGGGATGGTTTTCTTGGGGTTGTTCTCATCCTCTAAACACAGCAAGTGGAGTTGATTCCAAAAAGCTCTATTCTGGTCTCATCTGACCACATGACCTTCTCCCATGCCTCCTCTCGATCATCCAGATGATCACTGATGAACTTCAAATGGCCTGGACATGTGCTGGCTTCAGCGGAAGGACTTGCTGCCCTGCAGGATTTTAAACCATGACGGTGTCATGTGTTACTAAAGTAATCTTTGTGACTGTGGTCCCAGCTCTCTTCAGGTCAATAACCAGGTCCTCCTTTGCAGTTCTGAACTTTCTCAGAATCATCCTTACCCCACAAAGTGAGATCTTGCATAGAATCCCAGAACGAGAGAGACTGACAGTCATCTTGTGTTTTTTCCGCTTTCTAATAAATAATAACAGTTTTTGTCTTGTCACCAAGCTGCTTGCCTGTTGTCCTGTAGTCCATCCCAGCGTTGTGCAGGTCTACAGTTTTGTCCCTGGTGTCCTTAGACAGCTCTTTGGTCTTGGCTATGGTGGACAGGTTGGAGTGTGATTGATTGAGTGTGTGAACAGTTGTCTTTTATACAGGTAACAAGTTCAAACAGGTGCAATTAATACCGGTAAAGAGTGCAGAATAAGAGGACTTCTTAAAGAAAAATTAACAGGTCTGTGTGAGCCAGAATTCTTGCTGGTTGGTAGGCAATCAAATACTTATTTCATGCAATAAAATGCAAATGAATTATTTAAAAATCATACAATGTGATTTTCTGGATTTTTTTTTTTCTTTTTTAGATTCTGTCTCTCACAGTTGAAGTGTACCTATGATAAAAAATACAGATGTCTCCATTCTTTGTAGGTAGGAAAACCTGCAAAATTGACAAAATCAAATACTTATTTCCTCCATTGTATATGCACATATTACACATCAAAATTATCCCTGGAATCTCTGCTGAATGTTGTCAAACTAAAACTGATAGCACTCTGTCCAGGAGGTATTTTCTTACTCCTCCTTCATGATTAAAAAAAATGTTTCTTCTTCATTAGCTTTAATTATTATTAAAATATAATATTTATGAATGGTGAGGTGATCTAGTGAATAAGAAGTACAGGTGACTGGGATATTCTGTATGTATTTAAATGTATCTTTCATTTGTCCCCATTGTCATGTGCTGGGACAATTATGACATTAAAGCCGTTCGTGCTGCTGTATCAGAACCTTTTTGGTACGAGTCGAGTTATTCAACAAATGTGGGAGAATAGTGGATTTTAGAGGCTCTGAGATGCAAAATATTGAGCTAATGAGGCTCATCTCCTGAGAGTGGCGTTAATTTAAAAAAGTTCAACATTTAGCAAGAACAGCATGGGGCAGTTTGTGTACAAGAACAGCCTAAAAGGTAATTATTTGTAATGTTTATGTTGTAATAGCTTGGTAAAACAGTTGCATGTTTATTCCTTCTTATAAGCAGCTATAAAAATATGTTAATGACAGATTTTATATTGTGTTATAATGAATCAGATGACCTGTGCTGTGTGCACACTGGCGCAATGACTAGCACTCAAGATGAGCATTTACTCAGAATGCCAGCGCGCAAAAGAGCAATTTTGCAGATAACACAAAGATAAAAGTTGGATCACCAGTGTCAAAATGAGTGTAAGCCGTGGAAGACATAAAGCCAGCGAGAAGAAGCACAGAGGCAACTGTGCAGGAACCCTTGGTTCGGTTTTCGCTGGTATGATTATGGATGGGGTTTGTGTTTGTGGATCATGTTTGTTTTTGTGGGGGGTGGGGGGAGTGATCCACACAGGTGCAGGTGTATATAATTAAAGTGGCCACCTTATTGTGGTTTCTTTTTTTTTGGGGGGGGGGGGGGGGGGGCACAGAGAGCTGGGTGCACACAAAGGTGAACTGGAGCATGCACACACCAGCCGGACTGTGACAAGAGTGTGTTTTTTGGACTGCATTTAAAAAATGTGACAACTTTTTGAATGGATGCTGTGAGTTGAAAACCCACACTTTAAAGGGACCAAGTGTGGGAGGGGTGCAGGGTTGGACCAAACCCATGCCTAAACGTGCCCCAAAGTCACATTACATGGCACTACATGGATCATATGTGGCTTGATGTGGATCATATGTGGCGACACGAGCCACTTGAGGCTGGACGGGGCTCAAATGACAGATTGGTCATGGCTCACAAGAGGCTGATACGTGGCACATGTGAGGTACTGAGCTCTGTGGGTTGACTATGACTTCGCTTCAGCTTATCTAAGATATTTCTTGGCCTGCCACTTCGGGCCTTTACTAGTACTGTGCTTGCAGTCTTCTGTTTCCTCACTATGTTCCTCACAGTGGAAACTGACATCTGAAATCTCTGAGATAGGTTTTTGTATCCTTCCCCTATACCATGATGTTGAACAATCTTTGTTTTCAAGTCATTTGAGAGTTGTTTAGAGGCTTCCATGTTGCCACTCATTAGAAGAGATGCAAAGAGGGGAAACACTTGTAAATGGCCACCTTAAATACTCTTTCTCATGACTGGATTCACCTGTGTAAGGAGGTCAAGGGTCACTGAGCTTACCAAACCAATTTTGTGTTCCAATAATTAGTGATAAATGTATTCAAATCAATAAAATGACAAGGGTGTCCAGATTTATGCACCTGCCCAATTTTGTTTCAATAATTATTGCTCAATTTCTGTAAATCCTATAAACTTCATTTCACTTCTCAAATATCACTGTGTTTACCTGCTATATGATATATTTAACTAAAATTTCTGATCCAGACAACCAATGATTTACTTATAAAGGAAAATCATGGAAATTACCACGGGTGCCCAAACCTTTGCATACAACTGTATCTTACATTGATTGGGCTATACAGGTGTGTTCAAAAGTTTACATACCCTGGCAGAATATATATATATATTTTTTTTTTTTTTTTTTGCCATTTTTCAGAGAATATGAATATGAGAATATGAATGATAACACAAAACTTTTCACTCATGATTAGTGGCTGGGTGAAGCCATTTTTTGTCAAACAACTGTGTTTACGCTTTTTAAATCATGATGACAACAGAAACCGAACACCCAGACTGCACTCCGACCTGCCCCACCTCATTCGTACGTGTGCCAAGAGCATGAGCCTCCGAATGAAGTACAAATGTACGTGAAACACAATAAGAGCACCTGGACAGCTGCCAGATTGCAGTAAGAACAATAACAATGCACTGACAAGCCATATGATTGTAGTTTGGCAGAATATAATCCAGCAGCATTCGAGGCACATTCAGCCACTGTTTACCGTGGCAGGAACTTGCTGAACGTCCCCCTAAATGTGATCAAAATGTCACAAATGCCGTTTTCATGCCATCCAATTGTCTGGAATGCTGACAGACGGCAGTCAGATGGCACTTTGACTGCCGTTCGAAAGTGGTTCCACCTCGACTGTGCCATGACTGTTTTGAGTGGCCGCATGACTGTGCCCCTGACTTTTTAGATTGCTCTGAGAATGTTATCTGATGTTTTCGAATGCACAAGTATAAACAAGGACAAGTATAAAATGTGATCAGTCAACAGAGATCACCTACAACGTCACCTACAACAAATGCATAAATAATGACGCTAATAATGTTATTTCAAGCAGGTAGGGTCAACAGGTGATTGCCATCATGATTTGGTACAGAAGCAGTATCCACGAAAGTCTGAGTCTTTGAGGAGCAGAGATAGGCAGAAGATCTTCATTTTGTCAAAAAATGTGAGAAAATTCTAACAAAATTTTAAAACCAATGTTCTTCAAAGAGGGCAGCATGGTGGATTAGTGGTTAGCACTGTTGCCTCGCAGCGAGAAGGTCATGGGTCCAATTCCCGCCTGTGGCCTTTGCAGGCGCATCGGACTGGGGGGGGTTGAGGGTACTATGTACCCAGGGCCCAGAGCATGGGGGGCCCACACAAAAAACTGGCAATACATTTTTGTGTTGCATGTTATTAATGTCCATACATTCATGTTGTAAAAGAATATAATTACAATGAATGTATAAATGTCACGAAACATAATTCTGCTCTAATAATAATATTGAAAGATCTCTGAGGGCCCTTCCCACCCCTGCACAGTTGTACAATGATTTAGTCCAGGCGCACAGGCGGCATGCTGCCACACACACACACACACACACACACACACACACACACACACACACACACACACACACACACACACACACACACACACACACACACACACACACACACACACACACACACACACAATAATAATTAATACATAATTATTAATACATTAATAATACATTAATACATTACATTAATACATTAATACATAATGCCATAGGTATTAAAGGCACTGCGCTGCGGTGGTTTGAATCATATTTATCTAATAGATTACAATTTGTTCATGTAAATGGGGAATCTTCTTCACAGACTAAAGTTAATTATGGAGTTCCACAAGGTTCTGTGCTAGGACCAATTTTATTCACTTTATACATGCTTCCCTTAGGTAGTATTATTAGACGGTATTGCTTAAATTTTCATTGTTACGCAGATGATACCCAGCTTTATCTATCCATGAAGCCAGAGGACACACACCAATTAGCTAAACTGCAGGATTGTCTTACAGACATAAAGACATGGATGACCTCTAATTTCCTGCTTTTAAACTCAGATAAAACTGAAGTTATTGTACTTGGCCCCACAAATCTTAGAAACATGGTGTCTAACCAGATCCTTACTCTGGATGGCATTACCCTGACCTCTAGTAATACTGTGAGAAATCTTGGAGTCATTTTTGATCAGGATATGTCATTCAAAGCGCATATTAAACAAATATGTAGGACTGCTTTTTTGCATTTACGCAATATCTCTAAAATCAGAAAGGTCTTGTCTCAGAGTGATGCTGAAAAACTAATTCATGCATTTATTTCCTCTAGGCTGGACTATTGTAATTCATTATTATCAGGTTGTCCTAAAAGTTCCCTAAAAAGCCTTCAGTTAATTCAAAATGCTGCAGCTAGAGTACTGACGGGGACTAGAAGGAGAGAGCATATCTCACCCATATTGGCCTCTCTTCATTGGCTTCCTGTTAATTCTAGAATAAAATTTAAAATTCTTCTTCTTACTTATAAGGTTTTGAATAATCAGGTCCCATCTTATCTTAGGGACCTCGTAGTACCGCTCTCAGACTGCAGGCTTACTTGTAGTTCCTAGGGTTTGTAAGAGAAGAATGGGAGGCAGAGCCTTCAGCTTTCAGGCTCCTCTCCTGTGGAACCAGCTCCCAATTCAGATCAGGGAGACAGACACCCTCTCTACTTTTAAGATTAGGCTTAAAACTTTCCTTTTTGCTAAAGCTTATAGTTAGGGCTGGATCAGGTGACCCTGAACCATCCCTTAGTTATGTGTTGGGAAAGTGTAGGAACACGGACCCACAACAGGGGGCGCAAATGAACGGACAATGGAGTAAGTCAAATAACAACGCTTTACTGTTGTGAATGTGCACAACGAATACAACCAATCACAGAAATGGACAACAGTCAATTTACAAAAGTGTCGTGTGGGCAGGCTCGAAGATAGGAGACGCCTCTCCAAGGTAAGACCGGTACCACACGGCTTCCTCCGCCACAGGACCCCGGGTATACTGGAGCCGCCAAGTCCCGAACTCCCAGGTGGCCACTGCCTCCGCGTGTCGGACCTGGTACTGCTGGCGAGGAACAAAAACACAATTAAAGGTGGGCGCGTTTGCACCCAGTAATCCACACGGCAGGAAAGCTACCTCCACCTCTCGTTGGAAAAAAGGTCTGTTATCACTCACAAAAGTCACAAAAGGTTACTGTCAAGCAGTCAGCTGAGAATATTACCTTCCAGGTAGAACGATATCTCGGCAATGAGGTGGAGATGCCGTCCTGCTGATATACCCCACTGATGATTGCCGTCAGCTGTCTCAGGTGATGGGTGACAGCTGTCACCAAGGCTGCTCCCGTGAGGTGGTGGGCCAGCAGTACCTCCTCTTCAGCAGCCCACACAACAGTTATGCTGCTATAGACGTAGACTGCTGGGGGGTTCCCATGATGCACTGTTTCTCTTTTTGCTCTGTATGCACCACTCTGCATTTAATCATTAGTGATCGATCTCTGCTCCCCTCCACAGCATGTCTTTTTCCTGGTTCTCTCCCTCAGCCCCAACCAGTCCCAGCAGAAGACTGCCCCTCCCTGAGCCTGGTTCTGCTGGAGGTTTCTTCCTGTTAAAAGGAGTTTTTCCTTCCCACTTTTTGATAGTTGAAGTTCAAAGTTTGTACATGTATTCATTCACGTTCTTAGTGTTCATGCTAAATTCATCATCATGTGAACACAGGGCACTGCCACTCTCTGTGCTTTAGATGCATTTGACAGCAACATAGAACATTAATTATATTACCCTCAGTTTTTTATTTATTATTATTCAGTTATTTATTATTCTTTCTTTTTTCCTTTTTTGTGAAGGGTGATTATGACTTAATGGGCTTGACTCAGGTTATACTCCCTAGTCATTGCGGAGGCAGGACTCAATATCCCATATTACTGCCTTACGTAGCAAGCTGAGCCAGTGGTTGATATAAGAAACTGATTTATTTGTAACTAGCTGGGGTACCCGGCACTGCCCGGGTTAACCTGTTTTAGACATAGGCAAAACGCCAATGATTTTAATCTTTACAGTTGCCCAGCATTTGTTTTTGTAATGCTGATGTCTTACAAAAGTAATATTTAATGGGCTAAAGTTTGTCCAGCAGAACTATAAGAGGTGGACTCCCCAAATACTTGGTTAAAAGACAAACACATTTGAAGTCCTTCATGCAGACTTTGTTTTGCAATCAAATTTATAACAAAATTACACACAAAGATAGGTAACAGTAAATGTAAATATCAATGAATCAAAATTGAGGTAGTGGTGTATTTCACTGTTTTTACATTGCAATTTTACAAACATAAAATGGCTTTAAACAGCAAATGTAAATATTAGAATGGAGAAATATTCTTCATGAAATTCACTTGGTGTTTTCTGACCATTAGTTTTGAAGAGCCTCTTGATAGACAATGTTCCTTGTCGTGCCACCTGGCGAGTACACCTGGATGTACAGCTATTCTGGGTTACCAACGCTGGAGCAGCCGACATACAACTGGCCGTGGGAGAAGACAGGCTCTGCCAGATTCAGTCAAACCACCTTAAAGGACTGTCCCTGAGCCTTGTTGATGGACATGACTGGGGCACCAACTTTGAGCACCAAGCTGTGTGGTGGGAGGCCACACAGCTTGGTGCTCTATTTTACAGATTCAGTATGTTATGTTGAATCAAATAACTTCTTTGGTTGATTGTATTCAGACAGGAAGGCAAACTGGAGCTTAACAGTTGCTTAACAGGTGCTTAACAGTTGAGAACAGGTGAGAAACCACATGGTACAACACTGTATGGTCTTACATAAAAGGCTATTTCTTAAATAAAAAGGCTATTTTGGGGGTAGTTCAACTTAAAAAAAAATGGTACCAGTTTGTTCCACATGTCATGAGCATTCAGAATATATATAGCTTTTAGGGCTACATATTATAGTTTGGGTAGGGTGGAATTAGAATTGACCACTTTGTGCTTTTTGTACTCAGGCTTTCTTGATGACATCATCAGGATGGGGGGTGGGGGGTGAGTGGAATTAGAATTCTGACTGCTTTATAATTTTTGTACTCAGTCTTTCTTGATGACATCAAGTAACCACAAAAGATAAATAGATAAAGAGAATAGATTAAAGCATTAAATTATTGGTTGCCCAGAATGTTTAAAAAAATGGTACCAGTTTGTACCCCATGTCATGAGGATTCAGAGTATATATAGTTTTTAGGGCTACATATTATAGTTTGGGAGTTTATTCCAGATGGGAGTTTATCCCATCACATAATGTGTGATGGCATAAAGGCACATTAAAGCTCAGTGTACTTTGTGATGTCATAAAGGCACATTAAAGCTCAGTGTACTTTGTGATGTCATAAAGGCACATTAAAGGTCATAGTACTTTGTGATGTCATTAAGGCACATTAAAGCTCATGGTACTTTTGTCACACAAAGGATTTGATCTCCACATAACTGAGTGTTCAGGAGTTCAGGAGTATCCTTGTGACACCGACTGTGAGCCACAAACATCACACATCAATAACTCCATGGAGATGTTTATCAGAAACAGTGAATGCAAAGATCCAAAGTTGACACTAGAGGGATCCAGTCATCAGTTGAGGACCAGTGCTGCTCATCACCATGAGGAGATGCAGGAGCTCAGTGAATATCAGAAATTGGACATCTTGAGGAGCTGCTGAAGAAAAAAGAGCTGGAGATTAGGAGGATCAAGAGGCATCACCTCCAGCTCTTGAAGGAGGCTAAGGATGCTGAAGTTCTGACAGCAGAGCAGCTGGAAACCTACCAGAAGGAATTAAGACCAGAGATGGACTTGGTAGTTGTATCATCTGATCTTCAGCCACGTGTCTCGGACACTCGGGTGAAGAGAGGGGCTGAGCTGTCAACCGATCACCACCTGGTGGTGAGTTGGATCCGCTGGGAGGGGAGGAAGCCGGTCAGACCTGGCAGGCCTAAACATATCATGAGGGTCTGCTGGGAACGACTGGCGGAACCCTGTGTCAGCAAGGTCTTCAACTCCCACCCACGGGAGAGCTTCTCCCAGATCATGGGGGAGGTTGGAGACATGGAGTGTGAGTGGACCATGTTCTCCACCTCCATTGTCGATGCAGCCGCCCGTAGCTGTGGTCGCAAGTTCTCTGGTGCCTGTCGCGGTGGCAATCCCCGAACCCAGTGGTGGACGTCGGAAGCAAGGGATGCCGTCAAGCTGAAGGAGTCCTACTTATCTTTGTTGGTAAGTGGGATCCCAGAGTCAGCTGACAGGTACCAGCAGGCCAAGCGTGTTGCAGCCCGTGCAGTCTCAGAGGCCAAAATCCGGGTCTGGGAGGAGTTCGGGGAGGCCATGGAGGACTATTGGTCGGCCTCAAAGAAATTCTGGCAAACTGTTCGACGCCTCAGGAGGTGGAAGCAGCTCTCCACCGTCACTGTCTACAGTGCGGGTGTGGAGCTGTTGACCCTGACTGGGGATGTTGTCGGGCGGTGGAAGGAATACTTCAAGGATCTCCTCAATCCCATCGTCAAGTCTTATGAAGAGGAAGCAGAGACTGGGGAATCAGAGGCGTACTCATCCATCACCCAGGCCGAAGTCACCGAGGTGGTCAGAAAGCTCCTCGGTGGCAAGGCTCCTGGGGTGGATGAAATCCGTCCTGAGTACCTTAAGTCTCTGGATGTTGTGGGACTGTCTTGGTTGACACGCCTCTGCAACATTGTGTGGCGATCATGGACAGTGCCTCTGGATTGGCAGACAGGGGTGGTGGTCCCTCTGTTTAAGAAGGGGGACCAGAGGGTGTGTTCCAACTATAGGTGGATCACACTCCTCATCCTCTCCGGTAAGGTTTATTCCAGAGTACTGGAGAGGAGAATTCGATTGATAGTCAAACCTCGGATTCAGGAGGAGCAGTGTGGTTTTCATCCTGGTCGCGGCACACTGGACCAGCTCTACACTCTCCATCGGGTGCTCGAGGGTTCATGGGAGTTCCCCCAAACAGTCCACATGTGCTTTGTGGATCTGGAGAAGGTGTTCGACTGTGTCCCTCGGGGCACCCTGTGGGGGTGCTCTGGGAGTACGGCGTCCCGGGGCACCCTGTGGGGGGGTGCTCTGGGCGTATGGGGTCCGGGGTCCTTTGCTAAGGGCTATCCAGTCCCTGTACGACTGCAGCAGGAGCTTGGTTCTCATTGCCGGTATTAAGTCAAACCTGTTTCCGGTGCATGTTGGCATCCGCCAGGGCTGCCCTTTGTCACAGATTCTGTGCATTACCTTTATGGACAGAATTACTAGGCACAGCCAGGGTGTAGAGGGGGTCCGGTTTAGGGACCACAGAATCTCATCTCTGCTGTTTGTGGACGATGTGGACCTTCAGCATGCATTGGGGCAGTTTGCCACCGAGTGTGAAGCATCCAGGATGAAAATCAGTACATCCAAATCCGAGGCCATGGTTCTCGCCTGGAAAAAGGTGCCTTGCCCTCTTCAGGTCGGTGGAGTGTCTTTGTCTCAAGTGGAGGACTTTAAGTATCTCAGGTTCTTGTTCACGAGCGAGGGACGGATGGAGCGTGAGATTGACAGATGGATCGGTGCCGTGTCTGCAGCAATGCGGTCGGTGTATCGGACCGTCGTGGTGAAGAGAGAGCTGAGCAGGGGGGGCAAAGCTCTCGATTTACCTAGCGATCTACGTTCCGACCCTCACCTATGGTCATAAGATTTGGCTCATGACCGAAAGAACGAGATCGCGAGTACAAGTGGCTGAGATGAGTTTCCTCCGCAGGGTGGCTGGGCGCTCCCTTAGAGATAGGGTGAGGAGCTCGGTCACTCGGGAGGAGCTCGGAGTTGAGCTGCTGCTCCTCCACATCGAAAGGAGCTAGTTGAGGTGGCTCATGCATCTTTTCCGGATGCCCCCTAGACGTCTCGCTGGAGAGGTGTTTCGGGCACGTCCCATTGGGAGGAGGCCCCGGGGAAGACCCAGGACATGCTGGAGGGACTATGTCTATCGGCTGGCTTGGGAACGCCTCGGGGTCCCCCCGGAGGAGATCGGGGAGGTATGTGTGGATCGGGAGGTCTGGGTGGCTTTGCTTGAACTGCTGCCCCCGCTACCTGGAAAGTGGAAGAAAATGGATGGATGGATGAAGGACTTGACAACCCAAGAGAAGATTTACTAGAAGAAACCCGTTGCTACAAACATCAGCTATAAAGGTTGTGTTGTTCTTGGGGTTGGACTCGTCCTTGGATCTTTGGTGGCATGTTTTGGAAAGGTGTAATTTTTTTTTTTTAATTTTGCATATGATTACAATGTAAACAATGCATTTCCAAAATAGTTTTTAACAGTAACCGAAACATCAAGATTTATATTAACAAACTATGTGCGTGTATATATACATACATACACACACCCGTGCACTCACCCACACACACACACACACACATATATATATATATATATATACACACACACACACACACAAAACACACATAAAAAGAACAAAGGATTAGCATTAAACAAGGGATTAACTAAAATTAAAAAAAGAAAAACATTCAGACAAAATCAGATCTGAATAACCTGATAAAATTCAACCATCCTTTCCATATTCTCTCATATTTTTCTGTTTCCATACATACAATGTAGGTCAGTTTCTCCATCATATATACATGTCATGCATTACATCAAACCAATTTTCTTTTTTGGGCACTGCAGTTTTTAGCCAATTTCTTGTGTTGCCCTTTTTTCCTGCCAATAGCATCAATCTTAACATTTTAACATTAAAGTTCTTTTGGTGAGTCACATCAACTTTCCCCAAGTAAAACATTTCAAAAGTGAAGGGAAGACTTGTTTGAAGCACCTTATCTATACAGTTTGTAATGTCTTTCCAATAGTTTCTAAAGGACAACTCCAAAAGATGTGAACATGTTTCGCTACAGCTTCCCCGCATTGTCTCCAGCAGCTCATATCCTGATATTTTGCCTGCGCTGGAGTTCTAAAAAATCTAACAATATTCTTCCAAGCATGCTCTCTCCACTTTAAAGAGGATGTTATTTTCCATATTTGTTGATTTATATTGTCACACTCCTCCTTGGTCAATTTAATATTAGCCTCCACTTCCCATTTCCTTTTTATATATTCAGTTCATCCCCCTTTATGTTTTCTAAGCCCTCGTCTATTTTTGAGATCAAATTTCTATTGAGTTTATTTTGGTAAGCCAAGACAAACATTTTAATTATTGCTGTATCCTTATCCATGTATTCTTTTTTAATATCATGCTCCAAGTAGTCCCTTAACTGTAGAAACCTGTAAAAGTCTTGGCTTTCCAAATCCCACCGTTCTCTTACTTCCTGGAAGCTTTTACACTTATTATTTTCTACTAGTCAGGGGCGTAGCACCAAATTCTGGGCCCTAGGTACTAACCATATTGAAGACACCCCCCCCCCCCCAAGCAATATTGTGTTGGGGGGTCGGGGGACCTAATTGTACCATTTTCTAGAAAAATGGTGCAATTTGGTGCATTCCCGCCTGTTAAAATGCACAGGAATGCACTAAATTGCATCATTTTTCTAGAAAATGGTGCAATTTGGTCCCCCAGACCCCCCAACTCAATATAGCTAGCTTTCAAGCTCACCTCTCTTTTCAAAGAATTTGGTTAGCAGCTGCTTTCCCTCATTTAGTTTTCTTCCCCTGTGCTTTTTTCTCTTCTTTTATGAAATCCGGACTTTGATTTTTTAGGAAAGACAATACGAGGGTAGGCTGAAAAGTTCTAAGGCTCACTATAATGCAGTTAATGCATTAACTGTATCATAGTGAGCTTCGTATTATTTCAGCCTAAACACTAGGGCTGCAACTAACAATTATTTTACTAATCAGTTCATCGGTCGATTATTTTTTCGATTAATCATTTTGTTTTGTTTTTTTACTTACATGTGAGTTTTGCCATTATTTCTTTAAGTGAGTTATTATTAAAAGGCCTTTATCACGCAACATCAACATTTGACCTTGTAACAAAGTTATGTTATACAACCCCTGGCAAGAATTATGGAATCACCAGCCTCAGGGGATGTTCATTCAGTTGTTTAATTTTGTAGAAAAAAAGCAGATCATAGACATGACACAAAACTAAAGTCATTTCAAATGGCAACTTTCTGGCTTTAAGAAACACTATAAGAAATCAAGAAAAAAAGATTGTGGCAGTCAGTAACGGTTACTTTTTTAGACCAAGCAGAGGAAAAAATATGGAATCACCCTGTAAATTTTCATCCCCCAAATTAACACCTGCATCAAATCAGATCTGCTCATTGACATTGACCCTATGCCATGACATTGACCCTTATGTGTGTTTTTGCAAGGAATGTTTTTGCACTTTTTGCTCTATGGCAAGATGCATTATCAGCTTGAAAAATGATTTCATCATCCCCAAACATCCTTTCAATTGTCCAAAATATCAACATAAACTTGTGCATTTATTAATGATGTAATGACAGCCATCTGCCCAGTGCCTTTACCTGACATGCAGCCCCATATCATCAATGACTGTGGAAATTTACATGTTCTCTTCAGGCAGTCATCTTTATAAATCTCATTGGAAAGGCACCAAACAAAAGTTCCAGCATCATCACCTTGCCCAATGCAGATTCGAGATTCATCACTGAATATGACTTTCATCCTGTGCGCCTGGACTAAACCATTGTACAACTGTGCAGGGAAGGAAGGGCCCTCAGAGATCTTTCAATATTATTGTTAGAGCAGAATTATGTTTTGCAACATTTATACATTCATTCTAATTATATTCTTTTACAACATGAATTGTATGGACATTAATAACATGCAACACAAAAATGTATTTAATGCCAGTTTTTTGTGGGCCCCCCCATGCTTTGGGCCCTGGGTACATAGTATCCTTTACCCCCCCAGTCCGACGCCCCTGCTACTAGTTCCCAAAACATTTAAGGACCTTGTTTCCAGGCCTTAAATCTCCGGTCACTTTTATAGGAAATAAAGTATGAGTCAAAACCTATCCATCTTAGAAGTTTAAAGTGGTGTGATAAGTTATTTTTTGACACAATTTTTCGCCACCAGGGTCTTGCCGGGCGAAGAGTGGAATGAGAGTTATTTGCCTGGCGGCCGTGTGAATAGCCATTTCCCTGATTCTAAAGTGATTCTCTTTGTGAAACCTAATTCCATCTGCTTGAGCAAAAACAAGCAGCATTTTCTTAATTTTCACCATTTCGTCAACGTTCCAACAGGCTTCCGTTCAGGTAAAATATGAAGTTTGTCTGGTTTCCCTCATTTGCGGTGCTTTTGTCGCAGCCCTAACGCAGACTGAGCGGTAGAGGTGGGCGGATCGATCTTAATATCGATACCAATGCTGGTATTGATATTGAACAATCCTCGTGTAAAAAGATTGATACTCAAGCTTTTTTTCTCTCCTGCATGCACTGATTGTTGCGCACGCAGAGTCATCAAAGTCTACTCTCTGTCTGTAAGAGCAGTGCTGTGCAGTGTCACAGAACATGGAGCAGCGCACCCTTGTATTGTGGTTTGTCAGCCCTCTCCCTCGGGAGATTTTGTTTTAAGTTGTGTTGAGTGATATTTTTTAAACAAAAATGTTGATTGTGATAATAAAGTATTTTGATGTCACGTACAGTGTTTGGCAAAATTCTATCCTAGGTGTTTTTGGATCCTTTGGATCTATGAAACTTAAATATGAAAAAGTATCAGTATTGATATTGATATCGGTGATACTGGGCCTGTATTTGCTTGGTATCAGATCAATACCAAAATTCCTGGTATGGCCCATCTCCACTGAGTGGACAGTGAGCACGCTGCGTCAAAAATACACAGTTCATCACGACGCGATTTGAAGCTCTTAAAAAGCTGCGTAGAAAACAGCATTTCGATGCAGAGAACGTGTGTCAAATACGCACTTGTGTGCGCATAAGACAAGCATCGCGGATGGAAAAGACGAGACAATTTTCAGTGTTGTTTATGCAGAAAAGGTCCGACGACAAGACACTGCTTTTAGCGATGAGCGAGTACACCAGTATCTGTATCTGTTCAACCATCTAAATAATCTGTATCCGTATCTGTACTCTTAGTGGGTGGGGCCTAAACCGGAAGTGGGCGTGCTTTGACCCAAAATAGCTGGGGCTTAAATCAGTACATTATTTTAAGTCTGAAATTGATATGGATTGATCAGAATTTGTTTATTTGAAAACTATTTACAGAACAGCCTTGAAATTGAGATTCAAATCAATGTTTTTGATCACAAAAGTAAGAGAACTATTTGCAGAACAAGTTTTTTTTTTATGAACTCAGAACATGAATATTCTTAAGTGTATGAATGAATATTTACAGAACAGCCTCAGAAGTGAGATTCAATGTCTTTGATCACAATAGTAAAGGAACAGAACAAGTTTTTTTTATAAACTCAGAACATGAATATTCCTAAGTGTATGAATAAATAACAGAACAGCCTCAGAATTGACATTCAGTATTGTAGGAAATTATGAACTACTAAGTATGTATGAACAAGAGTTGTCATACTCAACACAACTTTCTTTTTTAAAAATGTTATTATCAAACTGTGATTTTTTTTTCCAATTATTTATTTGTTTTTACTAGTGACTGCTGGGATAGGCACCAGCCACCAATGATCCTTAGTTGGACAAGCAGTTGAAGATGAGTGTGTGTGTGTGTTCGTCAAAGAAAGATTTGAATGAATGTGCATATTTCTCTCTCTACAGCATATGACATCATAAAAGCTGAACACTCATGATATTTAATCCCTCATCCAGCACTGCTTCAAGAACCGTCATTCATCAACAGCTTATATCACCACATGGACAAGAGATTGCTTTGGGATACATTTGTCAGGTACAACCACAATTCCAATGAAGTTGGGACATTGTGAAAATGTAAATAAAAACAGAATATAATGATTTGCGAATCCTCTTCAACCTATATTCAACTGAATACACCACAAAGACAAGATATTCAATGTTCAAACTGATAAACTTTATTGTTTTTGTGCAAATATTTGCTCATTTTGAAATGGATGCCTGTAACATGTTTCAAAAAAGCTTGAACAGTGGTACGTTTACCACTGTGTTACATCACCTTTCCTTCTAACAACACTCAACAAGTGTTTGGGAACTGAGGACACTAAGTGTTGAAGCTTTGTAGGTGGAATTCTTTCCCATTCTTGCTTGATGTATGACTTTAGTTGTTCAACAGTCCAGGTTCTCTGTTATCATATTTTGCACTTCATAATGCGCCAAACATTTTCAATGGGTGACAGGTCTGGACTGCAGGCAGGCCAGTCTAGTACCTGCACTCTTTTACTACGAAGCCATTTTGTTGTAACACGTGCAGAATGTGGCTTGGCATTGTCTTGCTGAAATAAGCAGGGACGTCCCTGAAAAAGACGCTGCTTGGATGGCAGCATGTGTTGCTCCAAAACCTGGATGTACCTTTCAGCATTGATGGTGCCATCACAGATGTCTAAGTTGCCCATACCATGGGCACTAACACACCCCCATACCATCACAGATGCTGGCTTTTGATCTTAGCGCTGGTAACAATCTGGATGGTCTATTCCCTCTTTTGTCCGGAGGACACAAAGCCCATGATTTCCAAAATCAATTTGAAACATGGATTCATCAGACCACAGCACACTTTTCCACTTTGCATCTGTCAATTTCAAATGAGCTCAGGCCCAGAGAAGGCCGCTGTGTTTCTGGATGTTGTTGATGTATGGCTTTCGCTTTGCATGGTAGACTAAGACTTTTAACTTGCACTTGTAGATGTAGCAACAAACTGTGTTAACTGGTTTTCTGAAGGGTTCTTGAGCCCACGCGTTTAGATCCTTTACACAGCGATGTCATTTTTTAATGCAGTGCTGCCTGAGGGATTGAAGGTCACGGTCACTCAATGTTGGTTTTTGGCCTTGCTGCTTACGTGTAGAAAGTTCTTCAGATTCTCTGAATCTTCTGATTATAATATGGACTATAGATGATGGAATCCCTAAATTCCTTGCAAGTGAACATTGAGAAACATTGTTCTTAAACTGTTGGACTATTTTTTTCACGCAGTTGTTCACACAGTGGTGATCTTCGCCCCATCTGTGCTTGTGAACAGCTGAGCCTTTTGGGGATGCTCCTTTTATACCCAATCATGACACTCACCTGTTTCCAATTAGGTATTCTTTGAGCATTCATCAACTTTCCCAGTCTTTTGTTGCCCTGTCCCAACTTTCTGAAATGTGTTGCAGGCATCCATTTCAAAATGAGCAAGTATTTGCACAAAAACAACAAAGTTTATGAATTTGAACACTAAATATCTTGTCTTTGTGGTGTATTCAAATGTATTCTGTTTTTATTTACATTTTACTCAATGTCCCAACTTCATTGGAATTGGGGTTGTACTACAATACAGAGTTACATTCATAACTGCCACTTAAAACTTTACTGTTAAAAAAGAAACCTTAAGTTAGGGCCTCTTCACACATAGTGCAAATTTGCTCGATTTGCGCATAAAGTACGCATGAAGCAGGAATCATATGCAAAATGTGTAGAATCGTAGCTGCCTCTAATGCCTCGTTCACCTGTTGCTACAATTATTTGCGCACACCAGCGGCTGAAAGACAAGAGTGTGTGCTGTGCGAGCCCATCAAACCCTCTCGCAGCAGGTGTCGGCCAAATTCCACATGACAAGCATCAACATCCAACACCACTTGTTTGGCACTTAGAAAATGTATGGCCATTTGCACTGTTAACATAACAGTCTGCAGACAATCACTGTTGAGCTGGATGTGAAATTTGTTTAAGTGACCCACGAGTGTGGCTTTGGTGTGTGCGCTGAACTGACAGGAGGTGTGGCCACTGACAGAAGTGGCTGTGGAGATCTGTTGTTCTGGACATCCCAGCTGTACTGTGTTTTGACGGACATGGTCTAACAACTGCCCACTGTGACACACGTGTCTGCTTGCTGTCATCATGTGGACATAAATAAAAACATATATCGCAGTGGCTACGGGCTGCAGGAAGCGCAAGCGCATGCATTCTGCAGCTCATTGACAGGCTGCCCCCAGGTTGAAACAGACTGTCAGATCATAACACGCAGCAGGTGATCTGACTCTCACATCACCCACATGAGTTCTGTTCCACATGATGCGGTGTCACGTGGTGTTCCACATGATGCACCGTCCGCAAGACACGCATGTCGGGCAGGACACGTACGCGGGCCGGCTGGACACGCGCCAGCAGATGTGGACATGATGAGAGCGAACTGCTTCTCATTCATGTCATTTCATGACTGTACAGTACATCTGTGACCATGGGTAATCTACAGAGGAACAGACGGGTCATATCTGTATTGCCCGCTTGATAAGAGGGATTCAATATAATGAGGTGTTTTAGATGGTGTGTGGTATTATTATTATTTTTTTAAATACATCCATGTGCTTCCTGATATCAGGCATTTTCCTGCACCTTTCACTGGCCAGCAATGGTTGCTCACTGGTAAAGTTTCTGACTGGCAATCAGAGCTTTTGGAAAGTGCCCATTCGAATCCCGTGGGTGACGTATTTTTGTTTTTTTATTTTCACAGCAGCTACGCAATGTGGTGACACATCGCACTGCTGCTCGCACTGTGTTCCCATGTGCATGGAACTGTTGCAACATGTATTTTTTATATTTTTTAAATTTTTTCTTCACGTGGGAACCCAGTGCCAGCAGCTGCGCGATGGTGGTTACACATCGCGCAGCTGCTGGCACTGGGTTCCCACGTGCACAAGTCGTCGCACCAGCATCTTGCATGCCTGCCTGTTGGCACAATGTTTCGTGGTGTGCTCATATGAGTTGTTCTAACGGGAGTTGCCCTGAGTTGTACATATTCACACTATGGGTGAAGGGGCCCATAACTATGTCCAGCAGAAGTGTCAACCATCACAGAGAGTGAAAACATGCATTGTGGTCAGGCAAATCGGGATTTCAATTTTTGAAATGGACACTATGTGTTCTGGACCAAACTTGAAAATGGCCATCTACAGTAGTGTTCAGAATAATAGTAGTGCTATGTGACTAAAAAGATTAATCCAGGTTTTGAGTATATTTCTTATTGTTACATGGGAAACAAGGTACCAGTAGATTCAGTAGATTCTCACAAATCCAACAAGACCAAGCATTCATGATATGCACACTCTTAAGGCTATGAAATTGGGCTATTAGTAAAAAAAAAAAAAAAAAAAAGTAGAAAAGGGGGTGTTCACAATAATAGTAGCATCTGCTGTTGACGCTACAAACTCAAAATTATTATGTTCAAACTGCTTTTTTAGCAATCCTGTGAATCACTTAACTAGTATTTAGTTGCATAACCACAGTTTTTCATGATTTCTTCACATCTGCGAGGCATTAATTTTGTTGGTTTGGAACCAAGATTTTGCTCGGTTACTAGTGTGCTTGGAGTCATTGTTTTGTTGAAACACCCATTTGAAGGGCATGTCCTCTTCAGCATAAGGCAACATGACCTCTTCAAGTATTTTGACATATCCAAACTGATCCATGATACCTGGTATGCGATATATAGGCCGAACACCGTAGTAGGAGAAACATGTCCATATCATGATGCTTGCACCACCATGCTTCACTGTCTTCACTGTGAACTGTGGCTTGAATTCAGAGTTTGGGGGTTGTCTGCGGCCCTTGGACCCAAAAAGAACAATTTTACTCTCATTAGTCCACAAAATATTCCTCCATTTCTCTTTAGGCCAGTTGATGTGTTCTTTGGCAAATTGTAACCTCTTCTGCACATGTCTTTTATTTAACAGAGGGACTTTGCGGGGGATTCTTGCAAATAAATTAGCTTCACACAGGCGTCTTCTAACTGTCACTGCACTTACAGGTAACTCCAGACTGTCTTTGATCATCCTGGAGCTGATCAATGGGTGAGCCTTTGCCATTCTGGTTATTCTTCTATCCATTTTGATGGTTGTTTTCAGTTTTCTTCCACTCGTCTGTGGTTTTTTTGTCCATTTTAAAGCATTGGAGATCACTGTAGATGAACAGCCTATAATTATTTGCACCTGCGTATAAGTTTCCCCTCTCCAATCAACTTTTTAATCAAACTACGCTGTTCTTCTGAACAATATCTTGAACGTCCCATTTTCCTCAGGCTTTCAAAGAGAAAAGCATGTTCAACAGGTGCTGGCTTCATCCTTAAATAGGGGACACCTGATTCACACCTGTTTGTTCCACACATTGACAAACTCACTGACTGAATGCCACACTACTATTATTGTGAACACCCCCTTTTCTATTTTTTTTTTTTACTAATAGCCCAATTTCATAGCCTTAAGAGTGTGCATATCATGAATGCTTGGTCTTGTTAGATTTGTGAGAATCTACTGAATCTACTGGTACCTTGTTTCCCATGTAACAATGAGAAATATACTCAAAACCTGGATAAATCTTTTTAGTCATATAGCACTACTATTATTCTGAACACTACTGTAGGTGGCTATCAGTAACAAGTCCAAAAGTGGAGGGAGGTAACACTGGTTGCAGTTAGTCCTACAACATATTTGTTCCATTCACCCACTGATCCAGCTGATTCCACTTCAGCTATTTTAGGAAGGTTTAAGCCCCCATCACACATAGCGAGAATGTGCAGGAACCAGCCTGGCACGGCAAATAATGCCATAATCTGATGCAGTCAGGAGGAAAGGAGGCGTCGTCAGCAGTGTCAGAATACACCCAGATTTCCTCCTCCACACCTGCACAATGGCATCCAATGGGCATGTAGACAACAGGTAGATGACACAGACTGCTGTTAGACAGCCATATAAGGAGCTGAAGACTATTGGATGTCTAAACCTCTGGATGGCAAACACGGGATCAACGTGGGAGGGAGTGCTGTGTTCCTCCTTTTGCACAGTCCCTGCTGGTACTGGACGTCAGAGTACAACCAAGGTATCGACCAGACTCATGCCATATTCATGCAGTCACATCTGCATGAATATGCTGGACTGAAAAAGTGCTATGTCCACCTCTCTTGCCATTTCTCTGGTAGTCAGACGACGTCCCGGATCAACACAGCCTTCACTTTGGAAATGATCTGGTCGTTTCAGCCTGTCGATGGCCGCTCGAAGCGCGGCGTGCCCTCAGCCGCTGTGGGCCATCTTTAATCCGGTTGTAATGCTCCTTAATCTGTGTGATGCCCATAAGATCTTCACTGAAAGCCATCTGAATTTTCTGAATGGTTTTCACCTGGCTGTCTCTCACAGTTTCTGAAAAAATTTTGATGCAGCAAAGCGGCAGTCGCTCAGCCATTTTCCTGACAATAAAAATCAGCGAGAGGGCTGGACCACTCCTCCCACAAAGCGTGCTCACAGGTGAATGACGCAACCGACAGGCGTGAAAAAACTCACGCATGCGCACGAAGGTTCAAGCTTGGATGATGCAATCACACGTGAGTCAAATCCATATGGTTTTTGCAAAAAATAAAAACGTCGGATACTTTTCTAACAGACCTCGTATATATATATATATATATATATATATATATATATATATGGGTAAATGAGCCTCCGCTAACACTGATTGGTTGACTCATTCATTCTATGTAAGAACCAACACGTTAATGTGAGGTGTGTGTGTTGGTGTTTGGAAAAAACAAGCCATTTGCAAAAAGCCAAAAGTTCAAATTGTGATTTGACAACCATCTGAGATAACTGGGGTCAAAATAAATAGAACACTGATATCTACTGGCATCCAGATGCTCATACTGCCATGAACACTAGTGGCCAGTAGATGGCAGTAGAGACCGTGAAAACTTGCAAAACAAAATTCCAGATAATCTGTGTCTACTCCATTTAAGATGCGTGAAATTTACTAAACACAAACTGAATTTCAGACATTTTATATGTATTACTCTGGAACAAAGATGACAGACAGTGTTTGACATAAGCAAGACTCTAAAGAGCAAACAGGAATCGATTGCAGTGATTCCAATTGAAAATAATCGAGAAGCAACCTGGGCGTCTTTTGGCATTTTTACATAAAACAAACACAATAACAACATCTATAAACCCATAGAATATATTCACGAGAGTTTTAGGCACAATATACAAAGAGTTTTTTGTTGTTGTCCGTGTGGAGCCTGATCAGAGCATCTCAAATGCATTTCTTCTGTCGTGAATATACTGAGATTACCCATAATGCACCTGGACACAGCATGCCCACACTAAAACCTTCAAAATGGCTTGCCTCTACTGGTGGTTGGCTCTCACTGCGGTATTGTATCACTTCCTGTTCCAGAGCACAGCTGTGTTTTGCTGTATCTGTTAGCTGTTTAATCTGCGCAGTTAGATTGATCTAGTTATCTAGATTACGATTTGTTTCCCAGTGTAATCTTTACGTGCCTTAACTAAAGCACTCCTTCTGCTGAATCACCTCTAAATTATTTACACATTATTCACTTTGTGTGTTTTTACGAATCCGCTAGCTTAGTGTAGCTACTAGCTCTTAGCCGATTTAGCATGGCGGCTTCTCCTGTCTCTCCCGCACTTTTCTGCTCTGGGTGTGAAATGTTTAGTTATTCCTCGGCCTCCTTTAGCAGTAACGGTACTTGTAATAAGTGTAGCTTATTCGTAGCTTTGGAGGCCAGGCTGGGCGAATTGGAGACTCGGCTCCGCACCGTGGAAAATTCTACAGCTAGCCAGGCCCCTGTAGTCTGTGCGGACCAAGGTAGCTTAGCCGCCGTTAGTTACCCCCTGGCAGATCCCGAGCAGCCGGGAAAGCAGGCTGACTGGGTGACTGTGAGGAGGAAGCGTAGCCCTAAACAGAAGCCCCGTGTACACCGCCAACCCGTTCACATCTCTAACCGTTTTTCCCCACTCGACGACACACCCGCCGAGGATCAAACTCTGGTTATTGGCGACTCTGTTTTGCGAAATGTGAAGTTAGCGACACCAGCAACCATAGTCAATTGTCTTCCGGGGGCCAGAGCAGGCAACATTGAAGGAAATTTGAAACTGCTGGCTAAGGCTAAGAGTAAATTTGGTAAGATTGTAATTCACGTCGGCAGTAATGACACCCGGTTACGCCAATCGGAGGTCACTAAAATTAACATTAAATCGGCGTGTAACTTTGCAAAAACAATGTCGGACTCTGTAGTTTTCTCTGGGCCCCTCCCCAAAAACCAATCAAAAACCCAGACAGAGCTTTAATTCATTTGAAAGCTTGACTCTTAGTCTTGTCCATCCAAATTGGAAGTCCCAAAAACCAGTTTTATTTGTTATTATCTATCGTCCACCTGGTCGTTACTGTGAGTTTCTCTGTGAATTTTCAGACCTTTTGTCTGACTTAGTGCTTAGCTCAGATAATTATAGTGGGCGATTTTAACATCCACACAGATGCTGAGAATGACAGCCTCAACACTGCATTTAATCTATTATTAGACTCTATTGGCTTTGCTCAAAAAGTAAATGAGTCCACCCACCACTTTAATCATATCTTAGATCTTGTTCTGACTTATGGTATGGAAATAGAAGACTTAACAGTATTCCCTGAAAACTCCCTTCTGTCTGATCATTTCTTAATAACATTTACATTTACTCTGATGGACTACCCAGCAGTGGGGAATACGTTTCATTACACTAGAAGTCTTTCAGAAAGTGCTGTAACTAGGTTTAAGGATATGATTCCTTCTTTATGTTCTCTAATGCCATATACCAACACAGTGCAGAGTAGCTACCTAAACTCTGTAAGTGAGATAGAGTATCTCGTCAATAGTTTTACATCCTCATTGAAGACAACTTTGGATGCTGTAGCTCCTCTAAAAAAGAGAGCTTTAAATCAGAACTGCCTGACTCCGTGGTATAATTCACAAACTCGTAGCTTAAAGCAGATAACCCGTAAGTTGGAGAGGAAATGGCGTCTCACT
This sequence comes from Thalassophryne amazonica, assembly GCF_902500255.1. Classification (NCBI taxonomy): domain Eukaryota; kingdom Metazoa; phylum Chordata; class Actinopteri; order Batrachoidiformes; family Batrachoididae; genus Thalassophryne; species Thalassophryne amazonica. The sequence goes on along the minus strand of NC_047113.1, from coordinate 16,910,115 downwards.
AATTTAGAAGATCTTCACTTAGCCTGGAAAAAGAGTCTGTTGCTCTATAAAAAAGCCCTCCGTAAAGCTAGGACATCTTTCTACTCATCACTAATTGAAGAAAATAAGAACAACCCCAGATTTGTTTTCAGCACTGTAGCCAGGCTGACAAAGAGTCAGAGCTCTATTGAGCTGAGTATTCCATTAACTTTAACTAGTAATGACTTCATGACTTTCTTTGCTAACAAAATTTTAACTATTAGAGAAAAAATTACTCATAACCATCCCAAAGACGTATCGTTATCTTTGGCTGCTTTCAGTGATGCTGGTATTTGGTTAGACTCTTTCTCTTCGATTGTTCTGTCTGAGTTATTTTCATTAGTTACTTCATCCAAACCATCAACATGTTTATTAGACCCCATTCCTACCAGGCTGCTCAAGGAAGCCCTACCATTATTTAATGCTTCGATCTTATATATGATCAATCTATCTTTGTTAGTTAGCTATGTACCACAGGCTTTTAAGGTGGCAGTAATTAAACCATTACTTAAAAAGCCATCACTTGACCCAGCTATCTTAGCTAATTATAGGCCAATCTCCAACCTTCCTTTTCTCTCAAAAATTCTTGAAAGGGTAGTTGTAAAACAGCTAACTGATCATCTGCAGAGGAATGGTCTATTTGAAGAGTTTCAGTCAGGTTTTAGAATTCATCATAGTACAGAAACAGCATTAGTGAAGGTTACAAATGATCTTCTTATGGCCTCGGACAGTGGACTCATCTCTGTGCTTGTTCTGTTAGACCTCAGTGCTGCTTTTGATACTGTTGACCATAAAATTTTATTACAGAGATTAGAGCATGCCATAGGTATTAAAGGCACTGCGCTGCGGTGGTTTGAATCATATTTGTCTAATAGATTACAATTTGTTCATGTAAAGGGGGAATCTTCTTCACAGACTAAAGTTAATTATGGAGTTCCACAAGGTTCTGTGCTAGGACCAATTTTATTCACTTTATACATGCTTCCCTTAGGCAGTATTATTAGACGGTATTGCTTAAATTTTCATTGTTACGCAGATGATACCCAGCTTTATCTATCCATGAAGCCAGAGGACACACACCAATTAGCTAAACTGCAGGATTGTCTTACAGACATAAAGACATGGATGACCTCTAATTTCCTGCTTTTAAACTCAGATAAAACTGAAGTTATTGTACTTGGCACCACAAATCTTAGAAACATGGTGTCTAACCAGATCCTTACTCTGGATGGCATTACCCTGACCTCTAGTAATACTGTGAGAAATCTTGGAGTCATTTTTGATCAGGATATGTCATTCAAAGTGCATATTAAACAAATATGTAGGACTGCTTTTTGCATTTACGCAATATCTCTAAAATCAGAAAGGTCTTGTCTCAGAGTGATGCTGAAAAACTAATTCATGCATTTATTTCCTCTAGGCTGGACTATTGTAATTCATTATTATCAGGTTGTCCTAAAAGTTCCCTAAAAAGCCTTCAGTTAATTCAAAATGCTGCAGCTAGAGTACTGACGGGGACTAGAAGGAGAGAGCATATCTCACCATATTGGCCTCTCTTCATTGGCTTCCTGTTAATTCTAGAATAGAATTTAAAATTCTTCTTCTTACTTATAAGGTTTTGAATAATCAGGTCCCATCTTATCTTAGGGACCTCGTAGTACCATATCACCCCAATAGAGCGCTTCGCTCTCAGACTGCAGGCTTACTTGTAGTTCCTAGGGTTTGTAAGAGTAGAATGGGAGGCAGAGCCTTCAGCTTTCAGGCTCCTCTCCTGTGGAACCAGCTCCCAATTCAGATCAGGGAGACAGACACCCTCTCTACTTTTAAGATTAGGCTTAAAACTTTCCTTTTTGCTAAAGCTTATAGTTAGGGCTGGATCAGGTGACCCTGAACCATCCCTTAGTTATGCTGCTATAGACGTAGACTGCTGGGGGGTTCCCATGATGCACTGTTTCTTTCTCTTTTTGCTCTGTATGCACCACTCTGCATTTAATCATTAGTGATTGATCTCTGCTCCCCTCCACAGCATGTCTTTTTCCTGGTTCTCTCCCTCAGCCCCAACCAGTCCCAGCAGAAGACTGCCCCTCCCTGAGCCTGGTTCTGCTGGAGGTTTCTTCCTGTTAAAAGGGAGTTTTTCCTTCCCACTGTAGCCAAGTGCTTGCTCACAGGGGGTCGTTTTGACCGTTGGGGTTTTACATAATTATTGCATGGCCTTGCCTTACAATATAAAGCGCCTTGGGGCAACTGTTTGTTGTGATTTGGCGCTATATAAAAAAAATTGATTGATTGATTGAAAATTAGTGCATTACTTTAAAACTAAAACATATATCTGATAATTTCACTTTATAAAACTTCAGATGTGACGTTAATTTAAATAACGTATCCGCAATTTGTTTGGTTAAAATTTTAACTGTAAGTTAAAACTGTATGCCTCTGGATGACTTGGGTGATATTACCAGTGTATGAGTATGGGGTCTTTTCTGTGACCAGTTCTCCTTTGTCTTCAGAGGATAGAGCGGTTTCTTCTGGAACCAGCTCTCCTCTGTTTGCAGAGGATAGGACTGCACATCTACTACAAAACATTTAACAGGTAGGTAGTCCACTTATTTTAGACTTCACAAATGCTTATAACTGATAAGCTTTGTTCACCACACCTGCAAAAATATGTTAGCGGTCTAAAAATTATCAGACCAAAACGTATTGGAAGATAATTGGTCCGATGATGGTTTTCAAAGTTATCTGAAAAGCTAATCTGATAATGAAAACATTAGCAGATTCGCAGAACTGTGCCCACCACTGGTAATGACGCATTACTGCGCATGAGACCACGGAGAGGCGCAGCTGCCCGTATTATATACAGATCTGATGGAGACAACAGTTCACATTATTTACGTCGCCCATGGGAAGGAATGAACAAATATCTGTACTATTATTATATATTATTATACTATTATAAGGTCTACTGTGGATATTACAGCCTGTTCAGATTTACGGCGGCATGCACACAGTAGCGGATGGTGGTTTCAGTTTGATAGCCGCTGTTCATGTTCACTGTACATGATAATAATTCATAATTATTATCATGATGAAGCGTTCCACATACATTTCAAAAGTTCCTTTGTGCTTTGGGGGTGGGGGGCATTGGAGGTGGTCATTATTATATGTGGCACGTGCAGGTCATACTGGCATGCTTTGCCGTGCCAGACCCATCTCAAGGTTCCCTCGTATTGCTCAAATCATTTTGGATCCTGTTTTGCTGCCATCAGAATATGTAAATTGCGGTCAGATGGTCATCAGATTGCACATGGACCATCATCGTATAGGTGTCCCATCTCGAAGGTGCACCGAGGGTTTTGAACATGTGCATCACACTCAGGGCCACCGGCTGATTTTGATCAACTGTGTTGACTCTCGCAGACAGCTGTCAGAATGTTTGGGAACTGAAACCTGACACTTTTCGGATGTGCGCCGATTTGTCATTCTGACGCTATTCTGTGTGATTCTGGCTGTGTGTGACGGGGGTATTATGAACTCAGTGAAGTCAGTGAAATCACATGTTTTAGGTGGACAGGTAGAAACAATATACGGAAGGCTGTTTCCTCACTGATGCTGGCGTTACCCTCTGTCCAGAAGGCATGTTCTGTCATGGTATGATGGTGTATCAGTGCCCTTGGCAAAGGTAATTTAAACTTTTATGATGGTATCATTAATGCAGAAAAGTACACTGATGTTTTAGAGCAGAATATGCTGCCCTCAAGACATCATCTTTTTCAGGGATGATGCCTTTTTTTTTTTTCAAAAACAGCACAATCTGAACATATCACAAAAGCATGGTTGTAGAAAAAGAGGTTATGGTTGTGGACTGTCCTGCCTGCAGTCCTAGTCTGTCCCCAAAAGAGAATGTGTGGTGACTTTTAAAGCAAAATTACACTGACAATGACTCCATACTTTTGCACACATCAAGACACGTTCCCAGGTAGAACGGGGTAAAAAATAACACTCGAGATGTTTCATTGCTTGGTATCCTTAATGCTAAAATAGCTTTTAAATGTTGTTAGAAGGAATGGCAACATCACAAAATAGAAAATGCTTTAGCATTCACTAATTCAGCAGAGATCACAACATTGTCATTAAGTCAAGGTCAGCAAACCTTTCCTCACCATCAAAAGTCCCTAAGTCGTTATTGTTTGAAGCGAATGAAGAAGCCCAATTTTTGTTATAATTTTTTACTTTGATGCTTGTAACACTTTTCCACAAACCTATAAAATAAGTTCAGTAAACCTTTCAACTTTCCAAGTTCTTCTGAACTCTTATGCCTCAAATGCCTGCAGGAACAGCACTTACTTTTTCCTACGGCTGAAGACCAGATGAGTTAAAATCTAACCCTGTGAATCTAACCTATAAGGCACCAGTTGTAGTTTTGCCTGGGGAGGAATTGGAGTGCCGTCTGCAGCTGTGTGACTGTCATAGATAAAGACTTGTTACAATAAGTTGGTCTAGTGTTGGGAATGTGCTGCCTGTCTCTGGTCTGTGATGTCAGATAAGATAAGAGTACATCATGTATTTGCTTGGATTGATTCTCCAGCTCTTAGCTGTTACAGTGGCAGTGAAGACAGCGGGCACTTTTTTCTGTACAGGGGACATGAGCAGGAGACAGTTACACTTACAGTTGTCAGTCAGGGTATGGCTAATTTGGTGTGAGATCTGCAAGGTTTTGCACTGCGTTTTTCAGCACATTCCGTACTTTGGTTGAACCTACACAGACATGCTATTTCAATTCAATTTATTTTCATTTATATAGCACCAAATCAGAACAAGGTTGCCTCAAGGCTCTTCACACAAGTAAGGTCAAACCTTACCAACCCCCAGAGCAAAAGTGGTAAGAAAAAAGTCCCTTTGAGGAAGAAACCTCAAGCAGACCAGACTCAAAGGGGTGACCCTGTGTTTGGGCCATGCTACAGACAACAAATTACAAAACAATTCACAAAACAAACATACAGGGAATGTTGCCGGTGCACAGGACGGTTTCCGGAACAGATACCACACCCATCTCTGGATAGAGCCGTAACTCAAACAGAGATGCTGTGACGATGTTTTAACAGACTGCCTGGACACGCAGATGGATTTGATACATTGGATAAAGTCAGAATATTATTATTTCAAGGAGTTAATGGACTTTATTTAATGTGCCACAATCATGCGAGAACTTAAGAAGGTGCTATCTGCCCGTTTCTGTTAGGCCTTGAAAAGTGTTCTCCTGTCTTCTTTGTATTAGAGCTTGTGTTTGTGGATTAAAGGCATTAGTTAACTGTCTCTCAGAAGCCACTACACAAAAGTTTAATTTGGTTTACCATAGTGCCGACGCTGCAGTGTACAATATTACAGAGCCTCTGCTTTTAACTCCACAAGTTTTCATCTAAGTGTCCTCGAAATGTATCCAAAGAAAACATGGTTAGTGATTCAAGAAGAATGCCAAAGAAGCAGCTCTTCCTTAATAGCAAATAAATTCCGGCAAATTCTTAAAAACCAGAATGCAGAGGGTAACACTTAAAAGTAAGCAAACAATTTGTGTTCCCCTATTGGGAATCATATTGCTTATGAATTTGTCCTAGATGTGAGATATGCGTCCTCTGATTACTTGTTCTTATAGATGGATGAAAACTAGCCTCCGGATCAGACAATACTCAACACAAATCACTCCCACCGTGCATTAAGACAGGAAGTACACAGTAATGACAACTGCTTTTAAACATAACAAGCTTTTGTCCTGTTTAGAAGAAGATGAAAGCATTGCACAAGAGCAGAATGCAAATTTTGCACACATTTAAAAAAAAACTGTGATGGAAAAGTTTCTCATTATGTTAGAGATTGTTATTTAGTGTGCAACTCAGTATGGAAATGTTGACAAAGTACTCTGTTTTCCAACCTTGTAATTGTTCCGAGAGCCCACAGGCATGGAGGCGACTTCTTTCACTATTACTGATTACACTAATTACAGATTACTGATTATGTGCTAAAACAGTAAATAGCTGTGCATTTTTCTTAGTCCAAACAATAGAATGGGAATTATGTGAAATAAAACACACCCACAAACTGGGAGACATGATCAAATTAGACCTTACAGAATTTAGACGATGAATTCCACATGGAAAATCAGTAATGTTTCAAGCAAATACCTTTTTGTCCTTTCTGCTTTGTTTTTCATCACTAACTGCTGTAATGTATTACATTTAGCGATGTAATTTGTTTTCGATACTGCACCACATTACATTTTTTTATGTGTGCGCGTCCCTTTATTGTAGCTGTTTTGCTGGTTCTGCATTTTGTATTTGAAGAGACTTACATTTGAAAAATATACTGCAGCATCACCTATGGCCACAAAATTACACTGTCTAGACATGTGACAAATTAAATCAACAAATCATGCTCTCAAACTGAAAGACAATGTCCTTGAATAAAGGGAGAAAATATATCCTGCATTCATGACAATGGTAACCTCAGCTAACCTACATCAGAAACCTCTGACTTCCAAAAGCATGGGTTAACTTCAGTGGTGGCGCCAAGGGGGGGCTTGGGGCTTAAGCCCACCCAATAATGAGCCAAGCTCCCCCCCCCCCAATAATTCTGCCAATAATGTGAATAGTGACTGACATATTTGTGGATCTCAACTGCAGTTTTGCACTGAGAACGTCTCAATATTGCTTATCTGAACAAAGTGGTGAATGTGTGTGTTTGGTGATCCACCAATGCTGACTCACCCTTCACCAACAGAATTTTCAGTTTTACAAATAAACATTTATTTGTAAAAACCCACACATGTTACAAATCAGAAATTTGTGTTTGTGGATCACAAAGCAAGTGTACAAATCAAAGGATATTTGTAAATCACCCTCTGTGCATTTGCAAGTATTAATGAGACAAATTTACCCCCATACTCCAAAAATTTAGGTTTTCTAAATATTTATTATGGCCACTCTTAAAACTTCACTTATCTTTATTTCTACCTATGTGCAAGTTTACTGACCTTGCAATCATTCTAAGTGATGTGTGTGTGCATTGATACCACATTTTAGAGGAGCACGGGTGACTAAAACATATACCTTGGTATTTATAAAGCAATTTACTATCTATTGTTCATTTCGACAACATTTTGTGGAGCCTCTCCAAATTTTACCCCAGCCCCCCCTCAGCCCTCCCAACAAAAATTTCCTGGTGCTGCCACTGGTTAACTTGATGAACTTAGAAAACAATATGGCTTCATACACAAATATATTTAAGCTTTGTTGCTGTCTTTACAATGAACATATAAATAAGCTAATACAGCTGTTAGCTTTGAGTGAGCAAACCAAAAAAGGATCAGATGAGTGTATTTCTGTTTATTATCTGTACTCATCCATCCATTTTCTATACCTGCTCACTCCAATTAAGGGTCATGGAGGGGGGGGGGGGGGGTACCTCAGCAGCCACAGGGTGAGAGACAGTGCACACGCTGGAAAGGATGCCAGATTATCTGGACTCAGTGACAACAAAAAATATTGCAGACCTGTTTGCAAAAACTACAGCATTGGCAAGTTCACTAATTTATAAAGAAGGCAAACATCACAGACAAAAGGAAATAACTTGTTAAAAGTAATTAAATTGCATTTGTGATATTGCTGTCTCAACAGTCATGATGGAGGATGCCATGATTTTAGTTCTTATGATGTCAAGTTGGATAAATCACAGCAATGAATTTCCACCCAAGTTCCTGAGCAAAAAATCCAGCCCCCTTATGTTCACATAGTTTATTCCAAATTGGAGCTCATTATTTCTAACTTTACGACATGCAATGAACATAGTTTAACCATCATACTACTCAAAACTCCCCTGGCTTCGACTGTGTGGGACAAACAGAACAGCAAAAAGGACAGTTAGGCTCAAGCCCCTTTCATACTGGGCTTACGCAGAGTTGCCTTGTGCTGCGTATCAAGTACTCTGGAATCGCTGCATAAGGTAAGCGCTTGGCTCCATGATGCTGTTTTAACAGACTGCCTGGACACACAGATGGATTTGATACATTGGAAAAAGTCAGAATACATTGTTTCCAGGAGTTAATGGACTTTATTTAATGTGACACAATCATGAGAGAACTTAGGAAGGCGAAAGCGCCATGTAGCTAGAGCTGGAGATCGCACGCATAATCCGTCCATGGGGAGTGGACTGTGGACCTCTCACTGGCGATCCATCCATGAGGAGTTATACTGGACCTGGACATGTCCTCTCGCTGGTGATCGGTCCGTGAGGAAGAGTTAACAGACTTTATTTAATGTGCCACAATCATGAGAGAACTTGAGGAGGTGAAAGAAGCTGCAGCTGGCAATCGTGTGCACAATCTGCCGATCTGTCCTTGAGGAGTTAGTGGATGTGGAAGCCTGGCCGGCTGGCCTCTTTTATTACACCACCCTCATCTACACAAATTTAATTTAGATAAGAAACATCTACTACTGTGGTGCAAATTAAACTTTAATATCGCCTTGTTTGCACCATGATGGTGCAAATACAGATATGGCAGTTCTCTATTAACATCACTGTGGGGTAAAAAAGGATTTAGTTTTACCCTATTTGTACCACCCGTGGTGTACATAGCCATTCTATGTGCAGACACAGATCTGTTGCTCCACACAGAGGTAAATTTCTGGAATGAATTTCTGAATTGTTACCCAAACCTAAAGAATCTCTGAAATGTTCAAACCATAGTGATTATGCACAGCTGGAAGACAGTCAGTTGCTCTTGGATTTAGCCTTTATTGCCAATCTGACTGTCAAGCTCAAGGACAAATCCATCATCAACATGATCAGCTCCATGAACATGGTTTAAAAGTAAGTTACATCTGCTATAAAGCCGGTTACAACAGTGTGACCTGCAGAACTTTCCACACATGGACACCAAACTTAAGCATCAGGACAAAGACTGTGCGGAGCTTTAGTGTGCACATTATGATGATCAAGTGCAGAGCATCTTGTCAGAATTTGAGAGAAGCTTTACTGACTTTCTGTTGAGCCTGTTGTCAGTTTTAAGTAGATGGGCACTCTACTGAATCTGATATGCTTGAGATTTCACACAGTTTTTTTTTTTTTTTTTCTTACTACTGTTGCCAGTGTGCTTGATCATAAGGTGAGTAAGCTCTTGAGTCATAAGCTCTGTGTGCATATTGCCTTGACATTTGTTCTCTTTTGGAGTGCTGCTATATAAATAAGTTGAAATGAACTGAGATTGTAGGTTTCATACAGTGTTTCCTGTGATTCGCCTGGCAAACATTGGATGAATGGAGTCAATCACTCAGTCAGTGAGACTGCAAAATCTTTATGAGTAAATTTAAAAACTACTGCATATTTAGCTCTGAAGTTATGGGTTTTGATGCTACAGATGTGGGCCATTAAGATATTATTTGGGCCCATGTTGAAATATTTTAACATGAATCATGACCACAGCATAGAATAATGATATCCAGGCTGACTGAGTTGCTTGTAAAGTATTGTTACAAATTGCAGGGTCCTGGTGGCCACTAACGCCACTGTTTGTCTTGTAGAGGAAGATTTACAACTGGCACTAATAGCGTTTGGTTACTGTACAGTATTATGTAATATATACACTGTATTGCCAGCAATATCTCCATATCTTCAGTGTAGATATCTCCATATCTACAGGGGCATCACACTGCTCAGTCTCCCTGGTAAAGTGTTTGTTACATTCACCACATCATTTTTCACTAGGCCATTTCTGAGGAACCATCTGTCTGTCTCTTAAAAAAATTACTTCACAAAGTGCTGAAGCTGCATGAAGTTGGAAGAGGTAGTGGGACATGGGCTAATGAAGATTAAACCTACTGACCCTATACTTATGCAACAACCTGCTCTACCCACTGGAATACAGTCAAACAATATGTTTTGTAACATTTTCTGAATTTTTCTTAAAAACAGCCAGTCTCATTTTTTGAAAACTTAGAGGAGTAGGTGTCAAAAATAATCAAACAATGAATGAATGAATGAATAAATAAAAGCCATTATACTCTGGAGTAGACCTGAAAACTGGGGTGGATACAAGGACTTTTCCCTCCCACTTTAACATTTTAACATTGAGTATGTCTTTTTTTCCCTCCAGGAATCCTCATCTTATCATGGTGGATAGGTTTGTGTGTCCCTATGAATCTGAGAGGTGTGTTGTCTAAAGACTTTGTGCTCCTGGTAAGTTCGCCCATGGCAAATTGGACTCAAGTGAGGGGCCAGACAAATTTATTTTAATTCAATTTATTTCATTTATATAGCACCAATTCACAACAAAGTTGCCTCAAGGTGCTTCACAGAAGTAAGGTCTAACCTTACCAACCCCCAGAGCAAGCACACAGGTGACAGTGGTAAAGAAAAAAATCTCCCTCTGAGGAAGAAACCTCAAGCAGACCAGACTCAAAGGGGTGACCCTCACTAAAATTAACATTGAATTGGTGTGTAACTTTGCAAAAACAATTTCGGACTCTGTAGTTTTCTCTGGGCCCCTCCCCAATCGGACCGGGAGTGACAGGTTTAGCCGCATGTTCTCCTTGAATTGCTGGTTGTCTGAGTGGTGTCCAAAAAATGAGGTGGGCTTCATAGATAATTGGCAAAGCTTCTGGGGAAAACCTGGTCTTATTAGGAGAGACGGCATCCATCCCACTTTGGATGGAGCAGCTCTCATTTCTAGAAATCTGGCCAATTTTCTTAAATCCTCAAACCGTGACTATCCAGGGTTGGGACCAGGAACCTGAGTTGTAGTCTTACACACCTCTCTGCAGCTTCTCTCCCCCTGCCATCCCCTCATTACCCCATCCCCGTAGAGACGGTGCCTGCTCCCAGACCACCAATAACCAGCAAAAATCTATTTAAGCATAAAAATTCAAAAAGAAAAAATAATATAGCACCTTCAACTGCACCACAGACTAAAACAGTTAAATGTGGTCTATTAAACATTAGGTCTCTCTCTTTTAAGTCCCTGTTAGTAAATGATATAATAATTGATCAACATATTGATTTATTCTGCCTTACAGAAACCTGGTTACAGCAGGATGAATATGTTAGTTTAAATGAGTCAACACCCCCGAGTCACACTAACTGCCAGAATGCTCGTAGCACGGGCCGAGGCGGAGGATTAGCAGCAATCTTCCATTCCAGCTTATTAATTAATCAAAAACCCAGACAGAGCTTTAATTCATTTGAAAGCTTGACTCTTAGTCTTGTCCATCCAAATTGGAAGTCCCAAAAACTAGTTTTATTTGTTGTTATCTATCGTCCTCCTGGTCGTTACTGTGAGTTTCTCTGTGAATTTTCAGACCTTTTGTCTGACTTAGTGCTTAGCTCAGATAAGATAATTATAGTGGGCGATTTTAACATCCACACAGATGCTGAGAATGACAGCCTCAACACTGCATTTAATCTATTATTAGACTCAAATGGCTTTGCTCAAAATGTAAATGAGTCCACTCACCACTTTAATCATATCTTAGATCTTGTTCTGACTTATGGTATGGAAATTGAAGACTTAACAGTATTCCCTGAAAACTCCCTTCTGTCTGATCATTTCTTAATAACATTTACATTTACTCTGATGGACTACCCAGCAGTGGGGAATAAGTTTCATTACACTAGAAGTCTTTCAGAAAGCGCTGTATCTAGGTTTAAGGATATGATTCCTTCTTTATGTTCTCTAATGCCATATACCAACACAGTGCAGAGTAGCTACCTAAACTCTGCAAGTGAGATAGAGTATCTCGTCAGTAGTTTTACATCCTCATTGAAGACAACTTTGGATGCTGTAGCTCCTCTGAAAAGAGAGCTTTAAATCAGAAGTGCCTGACTCCGTAGTATAACTCACAAACTCACAGCTTAAAGCAGATAACCCGTAAGTTGGAGAGGAAATGGCGTCTCACTAATTTAGAAGATCTTCACTTAGCCTGGAAAAAGAGTCTGTTGCTCTATAAAAAAAGCCCTCCGTAAAGCTAAGACATCTTACTACTCATCACTAATTGAAGAAAATAAGAACAACCCCAGGTTTCTTATCAGCACTGTAGCCAGGCGACTCAGAGCTCTATTGAGCCGAGTATTCCTTTAACTTGTAAAACAGCTAACTGATCATCTGCAGAGGAATGGTCTATTTGAAGAGTTTCAGTCAGGTTTTAGAATTCATCATAGTACAGAAACAGCATTAGTGAAGGTTACAAATGATCTTCTTATGGCCATAAAATTTTATTACAGAGATTAGAGCATGCCATAGGTATTAAAGGCACTGCACTGCGGTGGTTGGAATCATATTTATCTAATAGATTACAATTTGTTCATGTAAATGGGGAATCTTCTTCACAGACTAAGGTTGATTATGGAGTTCCACAAGTTTCTGTGCTAGGACCAATTTTATTCACTTTATACATGCTTCCCTTAGGCAGTATTATTAGACGGCATTGCTTAAATTTTCATTGTTACGCAGATGATACCCAGCTTTATCTGTCCATGAAGCCAGAGGACACACACCAATTAGCTAAACTGCAGGATTGTCTTAAAGACATAAAGACATGGATGACCTCTAATTTCCTGCTTTTAAACTCAGATAAAACTGAAGTTATTGTACTTGGCCCCACAAATCTTAGAAACATTGTGTCTAACCAGATCCTTACTCTGGATGGCAAATCCCTGACCTCTAGTAATACTGTGAGAAATCTTGGAGTCATTTTTGATCAGGATATGTCATTCAAAGCGCATATTAAACAAATACACTCAACAAAAATATAAACGCAACACTTTTGGTTTTGCTCCCATTTTGTATGAGATGAACTCAAAGATCTAAATCTTTTTCCACATACACAATATCACCATTTCCCTCAAATATTGTTCACAAACCAGTCTAAATCTGTGATAGTGAGCACTTCTCCTTTGCTGAGATAATCCATCCCACCTCACAGGTGTGCCATACCAAGATGCTGATTAGACACCACGATTAGTGCACAGGTGTGCCTTAGACTGCCAACAATAAAAGGCCACTCTGAAAGGTGCAGTTTTATCACACAGCACAATGCCACAGATGTCGCAAGATTTGAGGGAGCGTGCAATTGGCATGCTGACAGCAGGAATATCAACCAGAGCTGTTGCTCGTGTATTGAATGTTCATGTCTCTACCATAAGCCGTCTCCAAAGTCATTTCAGAGAATTTGGCAGTACATCCAACCAGCCTCACAACCGCAGACCACGTGTAACCACACCAGCCCAGGACCTCCACATCCAGCATGTTCACCTCCAAGATAATCTGAGACCAGCCACTCGGACAGCTGCTGAAACAATCGGTTTGCATAACCAAAGAATTTCTGCACAAACTGTCAGAAACCGTCTCAGGGAAGCTCATCTGCATGCTCGTCATCCTCATCGGGGTCTTGACCTGACTCCAGTTCGTCGTCGTAACCGACTTGAGTGGGCAAATGCTCACATTTGCTGGCGTTTGGCACGTTGGAGAGGTGTTCTCTTCACGCACACCTGTGAGGTGGGATGGATTATCTCAGCAAAGGAGAAGTGCTCACTATCACAGATTTAGACTGGTTTGTGAACAATATTTGAGGGAAATGGTGATATTGTGTATGTGGAAAAAGTTTTAGATCTTTGAGTTCATCTCATACAAAATGGGAGCAAAACCAAAAGTGTTGCGTTTATATTTTTGTTGAGTATATGTAGGACTGCTTTTTTGCATTTACGCAATATCTCTAAAATTAGAAAGGTCTTGTCTCAGAGTGATGCTGAAAAACTAATTCATGCATTTATTTCCTCTAGGCTGGACTATTGTAATTCATTATTATCAGGTTGTCCTAAAAGTTCCCTAAAAAGCCTTCAGTTAATTCAAAATGCTGCAGCTAGAGTACTAACAAGGACTAGAAGGAGAGAGCATATCTCACCCATATTGGCATCTCTTCATTGGCTTCCTGTTAATTCTAGAATTGAATTTAAAATTCTTCTTCTTACTTGTAAGGTTTTGAATAATCAGGTCTCATCTTATCTTAGGGACCTCGTAGTACCATATCACCCCAATAGAGCGCTTCGCTCTCAGACTGCAGGCTTACTTGTAGTTCCTAGGGTTTTTAAGAGTAGAATGGGAGGCAGAGCCTTCAGCTTTCAGGCTCCTCTCCTGTGGAACCAGCTCCCAATTTGGATCAGGGAGACAGACACCCTCTCTACTTTTAAGATTAGGCTTAAAACTTTCCTTTTTGCTAAAGCTTATAGTTAGGGCTGGATCAGGTGACCCTGAACCATCCCTTAGTTATGCTGCTATAGACGTAGACTGCTGGGGGGTTCCCATGATGCACTGTTTCTTTCTCTTTTTGCTCTGTATGCACCACTCTGCATTTAATCATTAGTGATTGATCTCTGCTCCCCTCCACAGCATGTCTTTTTCCTGGTTCTCTCCCTCAGCCCCAACCAGTCCCAGCAGAAGACTGCCCCTCCCTGAGCCTGGTTCTACTGGAGGTTTCTTCCTGTTAAAAGGGAGTTTTCCTTCCCACTGTAGCCAAGTGCTTGCTCACAGGGGGTCGTTTTGACCGTTGGGGTTTTTACGTAATTATTGTATGGCCTTGCCTTACAATATAAAGTGCCTTGGGGCAACTGTTTGTTGTGATTTGGCGCTATATAAATTGATTGATTGATTGATTGCTTGGGTCATGCTACTGACACAAATGACAAAACAATTTACAAAACGAATATACAGGAAATGTTGCCGGTGCACAGGACAGGAGGGCTTCAGAAACAGACACCACACCCATCTCTGGATGGAGCCACACCTCAAACAGAGAGAGAAAAAATAAACAGAATCAGGCATCACTAAGAGAACAAATACAGTATAATTTGTCAGCATTAAGCAACAAGAACAAAAGAAGTACTAAGGTGTTTGCCGGCCACAAGCCCTAAGCTTCTCTAAAAGACCCAGAATTTAACGTTGAGTCTGCTCCATTTCCTAACAAAATGAATTTAAAAGAGTAAAACATATAGTAACATAGTATGCCAATATGGTACCCATACGAGAGGGAAAATAAGTGCGTCTTAAGTCTGGACTTGAAAGTCTCTACAGTATCTGACTGTTTTATTGATGCAGGGAGATCATTCCACAGAACAGGGGCATGATAAGAGAAAGCTCTATGACCTGCAGACTTTTGAGACAAAGTAGTCCCGCACCCTGAGAACGCAAAGCCCGGGTCAGTACGTAGGATTTAATTAGGTCAGCTAAGTAGGGAGGTGCCAGTCTGTGAACAATTTTATAGGCTAGTAGCAGAACCTTAAAATCTGATCTCACAGGAACAGGAAGCCATTGAAGAGATGCCAAAATGGGTGTAATGTGGTCAAACATTCTGCTTCGTGTCAACCGTCTGCCAGCAGACCTAAGGGCCCCTTCACGCTTAGTGCAAATTTGGTTGAATTGTGCATTAAGTGCATTAAGTGTGCATAAAGCAGGAACCATATGCAAACCGTTTAATTTCGTAGCTGTCTGTAATGCCTCATCCACCTGTTGCTACAACTATTTGCGCACACCAGTGGCTGAAAGACAGAGTATGTGCTGTGCGAGCCCATCGAACCCTCTCATGGCAGGTGTCGACCAAATTCCAGCTGACACGCATGAACATCTAACACTGCTCGCATGGCACTTAGAAAATGTGTGGTCATTCACACTTGGCATGACAACAGACTGCAGACAATCACTGTTGTATTCACAGCGAAAGTTGCCTCAGTGCCCCCGAGTGTGGCTTCAGGTGCTTCCGTGCTGAACTGACAGGAGGTGTGGCTATGACAGAAGCGGCTGTTTAGATCTGTCATTCTGGACATCCCAGCTGGACAGTACTGTTTTTGGGCGGACATGGAGTAACAACTGACCAATGTGTGTATCTGTTTGCTGTCATCAAATAGACATAAATAAAAACATATATCACTGTGGCGACTGGCTGCAGCAAGCAAGCGCGAGCAGGGCATGCACATGGACAGGCTGCTCCCAGGTTGAAACGGACCATGGATACTCCATGGACAAACGAGGGAGAGGAAATATGACACAGCCTGGAGGAAGCCCGGGCCCCACATCTAGAGCCAGGCTTGGACAGAGAGCCCATCAGTGATTGCCTGGTGGTCGGGCTCAGCCTGAAATAGCAAGATGGACTTTCCATCTCCACCCTGGTGAAGACTAGCAGATGCCAGTTGTACCTTAATCAGGGAAAGAACATCAGCAGATCTTCTGCTTATTACTTTCCCATTTGATAGGGGAGGAAAAAGGTACTGTTTCATGAATAAATTTAGTACAGTGATAACAGGGCGTGAGTCATGATTAGACCAGACTCTGGACACAACCTCACCTGTAATCACTTGTTTTACAGACGGCTCAATGATCAGGGGGAAAGAGGGAGCTGGAGTGGCAATACAACACGATGGCCTGACACAGGAAAAGAGCTTTGCGCTGGGCAGATACACCACCATCTTTCAGGCTGAAGTGTTTGCTTTCATTCAGTGTGTGGAGCTCCTGATTAGTCTCAAATTTAGGAGTAAAAGAGTTTTTATTTACTCAGATAGTTAGGCGTGTATAAGAGCCATTAAAGGCCCACTCTTCTCATCAGCTTTGGTGTGTTAGTGTGTCCAGGCACTAAAGACACTGGGAGACACTAATGGTGTAGTTGTAGCAAGAGTACCTGGTCAAACAAGTATTGCAGGTAATGATAGTGGACTGGCTCACAAAGTTGGGGAGTTCAACTTTGTGGGTGCAGAGCCCGTTGTAGGTGTGTTAATTGCTGTGCATAAGACCACCTTTCAGAACTGAATCAGGAAGCAGCACCACAAACGATGGTAGCGCTTGAGTGACTGCAGGCAGGCAAGACATCTCCTGGAAGGACTAAACCTAAGGCTTTCCAGGGAGTTCGCTGGTCTGCCTAGAAGTATAATAAGTACAGTGGTTGGAGCGTACAGCCTGTGGGGAGGATCCTGAGACATCACTTCACTTTTTGGGCCACTGTCCAGCATGGGATAGACTGAGGCAGAAGCTTTTGGGATCCTGTATTTTGGAACTTGACCCGATTATGAAACTAAAGTTAAGAAACCTGGTATCCTGGTCTTTATCAAGGGTACTAAAAGGTTTAACTAACTAGGTTCATTCTGGGGGTTACAATGGGCCCTTTTGTGGCCTACGCTCTTATGGGCTTATAGTTCACCCCCTCTTCCCTAACCTAACATCTCCCCATGGGTGGCAGTGAAAGTCGAGGGCCTCAAAAGACCAAACCCGGGTGTCAGAAGCTAGATCTGCGTGGTGTGGAACATCACCTCACTTTGTGGAATGGAGCCGGAGCTTGTGCGGGAGGTGGGGTGCTACCAGTTAGATGTGATGGGCCCCATCTCCACCCATAACTTCGGCTCTGAAACCACTCTCTTTGATAGGGGTTGGACCTTATTCTTCTCTGGAGTTGGAGGGTGGAGGGTGGACGGTATGAGGTGCCTAGCAGGTGTAGGGACACTCACAAGCCCCTGGCTGAGTGCTGCTGCATTGGCGTTATACCCTAGTAGATGAGAGGGTTGCCTCCCTGTGCCTTCAGGTTGTGTGTGTGGGGGGGGGGGGGGGTCTGACTGATCTGAGGCTGCATGTTCTGGACACTCAGGTGATGAGAGGGGCAGAGCTGCCAATTGATCACCATCTGGTAGTGTGTTGGATCAGAGGGTGGGGGAGGACTTCGGACAGATCTGGTAAACCCAAATGGATAGTGCGGGTAAACTGGGAACATCTAGAGGAGCCCACTGTCCGAGACATTTTTAACTCACACCTTTTCTGGCATCCCTGTGGAGGTTGGGGGCACTGAACCAAAATGGACAATATTCAAAGTTTCCATTGGTCAAGCTGCAGCAGGGAGCTGTGGACCAAAGGACTTAGGTGCCTTAAGGAGCGGCAAACCTCAAACACTGTGGTGGACACCGGTGGTCAGGGAAGCTGACCGACTAAAGAAGTAGTCTTTCTGGGATATGTTATGTTGGAGGACTCCAGAGGCATCGACAGGCCCGAAGAGTGGCAGCCTCTGTTGTGGAGGAGGCAAAGCAGTGGATGTGGGAGAAGTTTGGAGCAACCATGGAGAAGGACTTTCGGTCAGCACCATCTTGCATCTGGAGTGGCATGCGGCACCTCAAGGGAGGAAAACGTGGAACCATCCAAGCTGTATACAGTAAGGATGGGACTCTGTTGACCTCAACTAAAGAGGTAATCGGGCACTGGAAGGAGAACTTTCAGGAACTCCTGCATCATACTGGAGCACCCTCTGTTGTAGAGACAGAGCTAGAAGCTGATGGGGGATCATCATCAATTTTTCTGGTGGAAGTGATTCGGGTAGTCAAACAACTCTGCAGTGACAAAGCCCTGGGGGTTGATGAGAAATGCTGAAAGCTGTGGGTTGTGGAGGGACTGTCTCAGATGAGACAACTCTTCAACATTGCGTGGAGGTCTGGGAAAGTGTCAAAGCAGTGGAAAACTGGGTTAATGGTCCCTGTATTTTTTAAAGGGCCTGGACCTTATTGTGTGTGCCAGCTACAGGGGCATCACACTGCCCAGCCTCCCTGGTAAAGTCTACTCCAGGGTGCTGGAAAAGAGGGTTCAGGTGATAGCTGAACCTCAGATTGAAGAGAAACAATGCGGGTTCCCTCCTGGCCATGGAACAACAGACCAGCTTTTCACTCTCAAAAGGATCCTGGAAGGGGCCTGGGAGTTTGTCCATCCTGTCTACATATGTTTTGCTGACTTGCAGAAGGTGTATGATCGGGTACACTGTTAGACGCTGTCGGAGTATGGAGTGTTGGGGTCTCTTGTCAAGGCCATCCCATCTCTGTACTCACAAAGTGAGAGCTGTGTTCAGGTCTTCGGCTGTAAATCAGACTCATTTCCAGTGGATGTTGGCCTTCACCAGGGCTGCACAGTCATTCGTGAGGAGCTCAGCTTAGAGCTGCTGCTTCTTTGTGTTGAAAGAAACCAGCTGAGGCAGAACTAACCTTGGGATCTGTTCCTAAATGTTTAAAATCTGCAGTGGTTAAACCATTACTTAAAAAATCTAATATTGACCCCAGTCTATTGAAAAATTATAGGCAGACATCAAACCAATCATTTTCTTCTGAAATTCTGGAAAAAGTGGTTTCACAGCAGCTCGTGGACCAGCTTACTGAGAATAATCTTTTTGAGCCACCAGAAATGTTTCTGTACCCTTCCCCAGATTTGTGCCTCAATACAATCTGGTTTCAGAGGTTGATAGACACTTTCTTTGACTTCATGCTTGGTTTGTGCTCTGAAATGCACTGTCAACTGTGGGACCTTATACGTAGACAGGTGTGTGTCGTTCCACATCATGTCCAATCAACTGAATTTACCCCAGGTGGACTTCAATTAACATGTAGAAACACCTCAAGGATGAGCAGTAGAAACAGGATACACCTGAGCTCAATTTTGAGCTTCATGGCAACGGCTGTGAATACTTATGTACAACCCCAATTCCAATATTCTAAGTTGGGACGTTGTGTAAAATGTAAATAAAAACAGAATACAATGATTTTCAAATCCTCTTCAACCTATATTCAATTGAATACACCACAAAGACAAGATATTTAATGTTCAAACTGATAAACTTTATTGTTTTTGTGCAAATATTTGCTCATTTTGAAATGGATGCCTGCAACACGTTTCAAAAAAGTTGGGACAGTGGTATGTTTACCACTGTGTTACATCACCTTTCCTTCTAACAACACTCTAAGCGTTTGGGAACTGAGGACACTAATTGTGAGTGTCATGATTGGGTATAAAAGGAGCATCCCCAAAAATCTCAGCTGCTCACAAGCAAAGATGGTGCGAGGATCACTACTTTGTGAACAACTGCATGAAAAAAATAGTCCAACAGTTTAAGAACAATGTTTCTCAACATTCAATTCCAAGGAATTTAGGGATTCCATCATCTACAGTCCATAATATAATCAGAAGATTCAGATCTACCCTGTGAACACTTTTTGCTAGAAAGTCAACAATTTTGCATCAAGTTTTTGGTTTTGACCAGACTGCCCAGATGACAACGGAAGACACAGATTTGTTTTTGGCAAATACAGAATAATGACACTCAAACCTTTATTCTGACAATCCAAAACAGCAACCTGACCACAATATATGTCCATCCGGGTCAGCCTGAGCTGTGCAGCAATTTGAAACGGCGTCAGAAGATCAACAAAACTTTGTCTGTAGAAACAACTCCTGGTGACCATCTAAACCAATTGTGTGGTGAGCGGCGGAGCTCCTCTGTCAGGGTCCATCAAGTGAGCTGTTGAGAGGGACGGGTCATTGACTGTGGAAGAAGGTGGCTACCAGCATCTGTCCTCAGAGAGAGACACCCCGCACGTTGGCAAAAGTAAGCTGTGGTTTTGTCAGAATCTGAGTGGAGTGGCTTTATTTAATTCTATTCCATGTCATCAGTAATATCTCATGTTAACAAAAACCAAAATAAATCCCCTGTTGACTAGGACATAATTGATTCTTAAATTCCTGCAACTACAGTGAGGAAAATAAGTATTTGAACACCCTGCGATTTTGCAAGTTCTCCCACTTAGAAATCATGGAGGGGTCTGAATTTTTCATCTTAGGTGCATGTCCACTGTGAGAGACATAATCTAAAAAAAAAAAAAAAT
The DNA here is from genome assembly GCF_902500255.1 of Thalassophryne amazonica. Lineage (NCBI taxonomy): Eukaryota > Metazoa > Chordata > Actinopteri > Batrachoidiformes > Batrachoididae > Thalassophryne > Thalassophryne amazonica. The sequence continues at coordinate 16,889,391 of NC_047113.1, read as the reverse complement.
CCAGAAATCACAATGTATGATTTTTTAATAATTTTTTGTATGTTACATCTGCAAATAAGTATTTGAACACCTGTGAAAATCAATGTTAATATTTGGTACAGTAGCCTTTGTTTGCAATTACAGAGGTCAAACGTTCCTGTAGTTTTTCACCAGATTTGTACACACTGTAGCAGGGATTTTGGTCCACCCCTCCATACAGATCTTCTCTAGATCTTTCAGGTTTGGAGTTTCAGCTCCCTCCAAAGATTTTCTCTTGAGTTCAGGTCTGGAGACTGGCCAGGCCACTCCAGGACCTTGAAATGCTTCTTACGGAGCCCCTCCTTAGTTGCCCTGGCTGTATGTTTGGAGTCATTGTCATGCTGGAAGACCCAGCCATGACTCATCTTCAATGCTCTTACTGAGGGAAGGAGGTTGTTTGCCAAAATCTCACAATACATGACCCTATCTATCCTCCCTTCAATACGGTGCAGTCATCCTGTCCCCTTTGCAGAAGTGCACCCCCAGAGTATGATGTTTCCACCTCCATGCTTCACGGTTGGGATGGTTTTCTTGGGGTTGTTCTCATCCTCTAAACATGGTAAGTGGAGTTGATTCCAAAAAGCTCTATTCTGGTCTCATCTGACCAAATGACCTTCTCCCATGCCTCCTCTGGATCATCCAGATGGTCACTGGTGAACTTCACATGGGCCGGGACATGTGCTGGCTTGAGCAGGGGGACCTTGCTGCCCTGCAGGATTTTAAACCATGACAGTATCGTGTGTTACAAATGTAATCTTTGTGACTGTGGTCCCAGCTCTCTTCAGATCATTGACCAGGTCCTCCTGTGTAGTTCTGAGCTTTCTCAGAATCATCCATACCCCACAAATTGAGATCTTGCATGGAATCCCAGACTGAGGGAGATTGACAGTCATCTTGTGTTTCTTCCACTTTCTAATAAATAATCATAACACTTGTTGTCTTCTACCAAGCTGCTAGCCTGTTGTCCTGAAGTCCATCTCAGCCTTGTGCAGGTCTACAATTTTGTCCCTGGTTTCCTTAGACAGCTCTTTGGTCTTGGCTATGGTGGACAGGTTGGAGTGTAATTGATTGAGTGTGTGAACAGATGTCTTTTATACAGGTAACAAGTTCAAACAGGTGCAAGGTAAAGAGTGCAGAATAAGAGGGCTTCTTAAAGAAAAATTAACAGGTCTGTGAGAGCCAGAATTCTTGCTGGTTGGTAGGTGATCAAATACTTATTTGAAGCAGTAACATACAAATAAATGATTTAAAAAAATCATACATTGTGATTTCTGGATTTTTTTTTTTTTTTTTTTAGATTATGTCTCTCACAGTGGACATGCACCTAAGATGAAAATTTCAGACCCCTCCATGATTTCTAAGTGGGAGAACATGAATCGCAGGGTGTTCAAATACTTATTTTCCTCACTGTAAATCATATTACACAACCGTCATATAATAATTGTTCATTGAACTTTATTATCATAAAATTGCATTACTGTGATATGTCCTGTTCTGTTTAACCCCTGACTGAGGTAAATAAATGTTTTAAACATATGCGATTGTGGTATATGTGGTTTGAACAGATCTTGACCTGTAGAACTTCCGACTGGAAGATAAGAGACTGATTTAATATTTCCTGTTGACTGATCCTAAAAAAATATTGATATCATAACATTGTTATGAAATCATTCAGGCAATGGGTGGTGCCCCAAGATTTACTTGAGGTAAAATTAACCACTAGTGTTAATTCGCTACATCATTATAGGGTATTGTGTGTAGAATTTTGAGGGAAAAAAATGATCTTCATCCATTTTGGAATAAGGCAGTAGCATAACAAATTGTGGAAAAAGCGAAGTGCTGTGAATATGTTCCGGATGCACTGTACAGTATACCAGGGCTTTACGTACAGTCCACTTCTCTCACCTGGTGATTTGACATCTGTTGTATAATTCATAACACAGTGGGTGAGGTTTTGACATTTACTTGAAATCTTCCTGCCAGCACATATGGAGTGTTTGCTGTAACACATTTGATCTAAACTACTGTTTGCCATTTCGTGTCAGGAATAATGCTGGGGTCTGAATATTTGAGATGTGCTTCCCCTGGAACTGGGAAAAAAATGTTTGATATTTTGAATGTGTCTAAGGTTACTGGCAAAGCAGAAAAGTACTAAGATGAAACCAGTGTCCCATCCACCTCTGGTCTACCCTGTCTCTCATGAGGCTACCTGCAGATATGAGGATCCATGACACCTTGATGAAATATGCATCAGCTGACTCCACTCACAGCTTTACTGCTCATCTTTTTCACTTGTGCCTGAGCAGAAAACTAGACCAAAATGAAGTGAAATTGTCAAAGATGTTAGTCTGGATCATACACTGTAAAAATAATTTACAAACAACACGCAATGTCACCCACAGTTTTTCTGAAGAGTGGGTGTGAAGCTAAGGGCCCCTTCACACATAGTGTGAATATGTACAACTCAGAGTGACTCCCGTCATAACAGCTCATATGAGCGAACCACGCAAACGTGCCAATGGGCAGGCGTACATGATCCCGGTGCAATGGTTTGTGCACGCAGGAACACAGTGCCAGCAGCTGCACGATGTGCTTAAACATCACGCAGCTGCTGTGAAGAAACAATAAATAAAAAATACATGCTGCAACGGTTCTGTGCATGCAGGAACACAGCAGCTTTCCACAGCAGTTTTTCACAGCAGCTGCATGATGATTAAAAAAAATTACGTCACCCATGGGAATTGCACCTGCACTTTCCAAAAGCTCTGATTGCCAGTCAGAAACTTTACCACTGAACTACCATTGCTGTCCTGTGAAAGGTGTGGGAAACTGCGTGATATCATGAAGGACATGGATGTATTTAAAAAAAACACACACACCATATAAAAACACCGGATTTTATTGAATCCCTCTTACCAAGCAGACAATACAAGTATGATCTGTCTGTTCCTCTTTACTTGACCCGTGGTCACAGACAGTCATGAAATGACATGAATGAGAAGCAATGTGCTCCTATGTCCAATTCTGCTGTTGGCGTGTGCAGCTGTCCCCGCGGGTGTCCTGCCCGACATGCATGTCTTGTGGATGGCACGCCACAGGACAGCCGTCCCCAGCCATGAACTTCTAGACATCCCCAACCGTGATGTCCAGATCCACAGCTCCCCACAGCTGCTTCTCTCGGTGGCCACACCTCCTGTCAGTTCAGCACACACACCAATGTGTCACTGTGTCTGTTTGCAAAGGCACACTCATGCAGAACTTATACAAATTTCACATCCACCTCAAAAGTGATTGTCTGCAGACTGTTTTCGTGATGATAGTATGAATGGCCACAGATTTTCTAACTGCCAAGCGAGCGGTGTTAGATGTTCATGCATGTCACCTGGAATTTGGCCGACACCTGCCGCAAGAGGGTTCGATGAGCTCTCACAGCACACACTCTGTCTTTCAGCTGCTGGTGTGCACAAATAGTTGTAGCAACAGGTGTACGAGGCACCTACGATTTTACACGTTTTGCATACGATTCCTGCTTCATGCACACTTTATGCGCAAATCAACCAAATTCGCTCTATGTGTGAAGGGGCCCTTAGGGTGGTTCTGGCTGTTGTTGTCATCGCCAAGCCATAAATTAGTTAAAGACATGGAGCGTGGTCAAGACTGGCATGACTTGACTGGGACAAATAAAGCCTGAACATGCCCACCTATCTCAACAACAGCAAGCTAGCTCGGAATAATCAGAAATAAAATAAAACAAATGCACAACAAAACAGTCCACAGCAAAAAGTACAGTTTTCACATGACAGGCCTGTAGTTTGGTGGTTCCTGGACTGTAACTCACCATTAGCAAATTATCTCTCAGCTGAGGAAGATAATTTGGGTCTTCTTCCAGAGTGTGGCAAGGTGGCTCCATTCCACCAGTAACTTTGCTGTTTTACTTTTTAAATTTTATTTAAATGTAACTTTCAACAAGTTGACAGACTGGCGTCCTGTCCTGGGTGTACCCACCTCGCGCTCTATGACTCCAGCCCCCCGCAGCCCTTAATTGGACTAAGCGGTTGAAGATGTGTGTGTGTGTGTGTGTGTGTGTGTGTGTGTCTCAACAAGTACCCCCCCCCACGTTAAATTTTCTATTTTCACCCATGGAAATCTACATTCACATTATGACTTTATTTCTGGAGGTGCATGAATGCAATGGTTTTAAACATACTTGTTGGGTATTTTCTCCTCCAAACATTCTTAAAACCTTTTATAAGACAAACAGAGTCAAGAAACACCAGTGAGACAGAAAGTCAAATTAATCACGCGCGGAGTGCGGCCAGGCTGTACACCAAGGCTACACTAAAGTCTGGCCTGTGCTCCCGCTCTTTTTATTAGAGATGCCCTCATTACATCATAAAACTTGTCCTAAGGGTGGGGGAAGGATGACGCAAGACAAGTTTCTTCCCGTAACATAAACACATACGTCAATAAGCGCAGCTGTAAGGAAAAACAGTTTCTTTCTTTTACTCTTATCGTCGGAGGTCAGCACATCTCGTTCGTCTGTTGCAGTTATCAGCTGTTGTGCATCTGCCTGGAGTGTCCTGGTCTTCACACTAAGCATCACATCACAACAGTCAAAACAACCTTCAGGTCTATTACTCCCAGTTCATGACTGACCCCGTCATGCTTCACTCCCAGTCGTTAGCGGCTACAAAAACAAGTTGTATAATAATAATAAGTACATCCAGCTCTTCATTCCCAGTTCAGATTGACCCCAGCATGCTAAAACAAGGTTGAATAACACGTACATTCTCAGGGTTAGTGCAAACAGCACAACACCGTTCTCATGAGAAAGAAGACAAAGGTCCAAATGTTTAACAGTGATAACATATATATATATATATAAAATCCTTAACAATACTTTTGGAAATTTTATTATGAATTTTCACTTGAAATTGGTTCAGTGGTTGTTGTCCTTTCATCTATAAATTAAAACCACCTGTTATTTCAGATTAGATAATTTCTTGTTTAACATAAGCAGGGTTGGGTAGGATTACTTTGAAATGTAATCCAAAAGTAATCAGATTACATGTAATCCAAATGTATATACATACATACATCTAATCCACATGTATTCTTTCAAAGTAATCCTACCCAACATTGAACATAAGGAACCTTGGACATTTATTTTTAGACAAATAAAATAACATGGAAATTTGTACATTGTTTAAGTCTGGTAGATTATTACTTGATTGTTCAAGCTACCTCAAAGAGAAGTGCACTGTATAAGTGATAAATAATAAAATAAGGTGATTAAAATGAAAATGTTATATATTTAGCATTTGTTCATTGTTCATTTAATTTTTTAAAGTATTGGATCGGGACTCGGTATCGGCAGATACTCAAAATCAGATGACTCGGAATTGGTTCGGGGCCAAAAAAAACCTGGGACATCCCTACTTTGAAGGATAACATCAAAACTACTTTACAGATTATCTCCAAATTTGCACCACAGATACATATTTGGCCATGAAAGACTCCTTATTTTGGAGGTGATCCAGATTCAGATTCTGGCTCAGGATTTCACTTTATATGCTTAAGGATTACGTCAAAACTACTTTACATATTCTCACCAAATTTGCACCACAGATAGAGATTATGGCATGGAATACTCCCTTCAATTTTGAAGGTGATCTGATCTGGATCCGGATTCTGGGTCAAGATTTATTTTCATATAGGCTTTGAAGGATTACATCAGAGTTCACAGATTCTCATCAAATTTGCATCACAGGTAGATATTAGGGCATGAAAGACTGTTTGCTCTTGTTGTTTTTCATTTGATGTGGTTAAACAAAAAAATGGGATCCCCTCTCAAATTTAAAGGATTCTTCTATGGCCGAATATGTATCCGTGCTAAAAAAAAATTTGGTGAGAATCTGTGAAGTAGTTTTGATGTAATCCTTCAGAGACTATATGAAGTGAAACTTGATCCAGAATCCGGATCCAGATCACCTCCAAAATTTCATGGAGTCTTCCATGGCCTAATATGTATGCGTGCTGATAATTTCCTCAAAATCCATGCAGTAATTTTGACATAATTCTGCAAACAGACAGGCAAATAAACGCAAGCAATTTTATTACATCCTTGGCAGATGTAAAAATTGGGCAATTTCCCTGTTTTAGTTTATTTCGGTGCCTTAGCGGTTAGCACTGTTGCCTCACAGCAAGAAGGTCATGGTTTCAATTCCCACCTGTGTCCTTTCTGTGTGGAGTTTGCATGTTCTCCGTGTGTATGTGTGGGTTTCCTCCAGGTGCTCTGGTTTCCTCCCACATTTAAAGACGTAGGTTACGTGAAGTGGAAACTTTATAATTGTCAAGGTCTGTCTTGCAAAAGAGGGGCTGATCTCAATGGGACTGACGTGGTTAAATATAGGTTAAATAACAACAACAAAATCATTTCAAATCAAAAATCCATTGGCCACAATATACATATTTTGAGAGGATGTTTATGAAGATGACAACAGAGTTGGTGATATTCAGTTCACTTATTGTGATGCCATTTTGCATGTATTGGGTGGAGCATCATTTTGTCTTAATTAATATCCATGGTTCCAGTCATGGTTGGGTTCAATTAAAGAATTGGCCAGGTTCGGATTACTTGTTAATATGCCCAAGCATCACTGAGAGACATGTCTCAATTGTGAAAAAGTCAAGGATTATATGCTACTGGCAATAAAACAAAAACAAAAAAGCCTGATTTCTGTTATTTACGGTCATGTCAGGGCTGGGAGCATGCACAGGTGTTAACTACACTGTGAAACTACCCTGCATGCCAAAACATTTGATTCCCATCTTAGCAGCCTCCTGTTTCACACTCCAGCCCAGTTGGTGGTGGTATAGCTCCTTTTTTTTTTAAACTTTGCCAATTTCCATAATACATGACAAAGAAAAATTCATCACAGTGATGACTCAATCAATCAATCAATCAATATTTATTCCTACAGCTCTTTACAGCAGCCATACAGTGTTCAAATTGGTTTACAGTAAAATCAAAGGGTCACAAAAATAAAACAGTCAAAATAGCACATAAAAACAAAACATGTCACAAGTGAGGTTCAGAAAAGCAGAAAAGCTCCTTCACACATAGTCCAAATAAGTACAAATCAGGGCGAATCATGGCGGAACAGCCCGTATGAGCAAACCACAAAAACACTGAGTCAATGGGCACGCATGAATGATGGCTCTCACAGCACACACTCTGTTGTTCAGCCGCTGGTGTGCGGAGATAGTTGTAGCAGCAGGTGTACGATGCGTTGGAGGCAGCTACGATTTTACACATACTGCATACGATTCCTGCTTCATGCGCACATCGTGCGCAATTTGGCCACATTTGTACTATATGTGAAGGGGCCCTAAGATTAGTGAGAAAGTTGCTAACTCTCTTGAACTGTTATTCTTAGTGGGAATTAGTTTGCTGCTTCTAAACATTGCAGTTACTGGAGTACGGATTGTGTTTACTGTTTTCTGTATGGTTGTGAGACCTGGATGCTCACCAGTGACCTAGGGCATTGGTTTTCAAACTGTGAGGCTCCCTGGGGGGTGCCAGAGTTCTTGGGGGGGGGGTCAAAAGTTGGGTATCGAGAACCGGTTCTTTTTGAGAATCTTTAAGAAATGATTCGATCCACCGACATCAATAGCGTTTTTGCACAATGGATTCGCTACTGGAGCGAGACAAAATCATTTCCGTTTTGGTTTCACAGGATGGCTTTGAGATGGCGTTCAGACAGCTGTCTGTGGTTTTTCCATCGAGTGATTATCCGAGAAATTGTGGATGTGCCTGGACATGAGGCTTCATCACGGCGTTGCTGTGCGCCATGTGGCACCGCCGCGACACGCGAAGCCTCCGCTTCTCTTTCCATGACAAAAACTCCTGTAACAGTGGAATGTGCCGTTCATTTCCAAACTGGATGCTGTGTTTTATCCGGGACATCGTCTGACTAGCACAACAATTGTGAAAAGACGTGGACATCAGCACTTTTTCGGCACACTGAGACAGACGTGCGGAGGAATTCCGCAAAGACATTTAAAATATCACAAAAGGTAAAAATAGAAGAATAGAAAGTTCTTTTAAAGTTAAGTCCTTTTTAAAACATCTTTAAAATGTTTGAAAAGGGTGTAAAGCTATCAGCTATGATGTTTTGTCCATGTGGTGTGTTTCTCTGTGCATGATGCAGCATGCATGTGCCTCAGTGTTCAGGACCACAGCAACTGAAAAAAAGCCAAGGAGACAGCCACGTTTCACCTGATTGCTGCAGATAGAGATGGACCGATTGTCTGCTTAGGTAACTGCCATCCAGCACCCTACGTGACTCCACAGTTGTGTTGGTGTGGTATCAGAACATACTTCCATGACATGAATAACTACTATAGTCACTGGCTCACAATAGTGTATGCAGCGGATGACTCAAAACCCGAGGCTCTGATATGTTATTTTCAGTCCTGGTGAACAGGGTTTCGCATCATTACAAGTTAATTAGAGAGCAGTGGCAGCTCACTGTACTAAGGTTATGGCCAAGTCAATGGCAATGTTGCCCTCAGAATGCACTTTCATGTGAAAAATAGAAAAATATGATACGTAGAGAGAGAAGAAGGTGAAAGAGCTTTCTCACTCATCTTTTTTTTTCAGTCATGTCAAACAGGGTCATAAAATATTTACTTGGTGAGCAAAACAATAGTTTCAAACATGGACACCGCTGATCCCCAAGGCGTGAGCACAGCGATCAGCGGCGGTGTGAGTAGAGCCACTGGCTAGGCTGCGACTGCGTTGGTGCACCATTCAGGCTTGTGGATCGTCGGGGTGGCCAGCAGCGCTGTTTGCTTTCGGCGTCTATGGCACTTTGGAGGCAGCCAGCCAGTTTTTGCAACTTGTCTGGTACAGGTGATTGGACCGGTCTCGCCGAGAGTCGTGAATTGGCTTTGTGGCTCAGTTGACGTTTGCCGGTCTGAGTGCGGCTCGTTTTGGGAGGCCGCTAGCCGGGACTGTGAATTGCTGGAAGCTTATAGCCTAACTCTGACTCGGCGATGGTTTCCAGCTGGACCTGTGACTTCGCCGGAGCCTATCAGCCAGGTCTGCTGCAGAGGTAGAGGCTGCCATTTACATCGGCAGTTGTCCTCTCTACAGGAAAGTCGGGACATTTCAGGACAAGCTAAGCTAAGTCATGCTAAGCTAACTGAGCTAGCTGTGCTCAGCTTGGCTGATTATTTGTTATGAAGTTCATTTTATTGTTTTATTAGTATTTTATTATTTTTTAGGAGTGGGTTAAATTCTGTGTTTTTGGTGTCTTAAAATTTTTTATATGATGCTGGCAGAGAGGGTGGCTCTTTTGGAGAGCCGTGTTCGTAGGTTGGAACAGCTTATTAGCCTTGTGGACATTGATGTTATGGGCATGGTTGATGTTGACCCAGCTGTTATGCCTACTGGCATTAGTAAAGAGGGGCCGGCCAGGGAGGATGGTTTTCGGACTGTCGTCGGGCGGAGGAACTCACGTGGGGCTCGGCGGAAGTCACAAGGGGCACGGTGCCCAGTTGTGGCACCCAAATTATATTCGCCTGTGCGAACTATGAACCGATTTTCTTCTCTGGATATGCCTGATGTCAGTCTTATGAGCCCACGGACTTCCACTCCTGTCCCCAGGCCAAAATGTTGGGTGTTAGTGATAAGGGATTCCATCACTCGTAAGGTTGCGTTGCAGACGCCAACTGATGTTCAGTGTTTTCCTGGGGCGAGAGCTCCTGACATTGCCTCTTACCTCAGGGTACTAACGCTGCCAAATGGTAAACAGACCAAGAAACATGACATGAAATACATTAATATAGTTATTCATGTTGGCACAAATGATGTTAAGATGAAGCAGTCAGAAATTACAAAAATGAATATAGAGAGGACTTGTCACCTTGCTAGAAGGTCTTGTCAGCATCGATTAATAGTTTCTGGTCCCCTCCCCTCCCGGGGTGGTGATGAGATTTTTAACAGGCTGTTATCGTTAAATAAGTGGCTGGCACAGTTTTGTACACAACACGGTTTTGGTTTTGTTGATAACTGGCCTTCATTCTGGGGCCGGCGTGATTTGTTGATGCCAGATGGCTTTCATCCTACTAGAGAGGGAGCTGCCATCTTGTCCGCGAATATAGATGGGGCTCTGCAGGGAGGGTAACACTTGAAGTATACAGCAGGTCGCAGAATATGGGATGAGTGTGGGATCCACTAGTTTAGCGGGGAATTTAGTGCAGACAATACAAGGTGCGGAAAGTGTTTTTTTGGGAGGGAGATTTATCAGATTGAGACTGTGGCCTGCTCCTGTAGATGTGTTCATAGAATTTACAGGGAGATATGTTTTTCAAATTTAGTACCTATTACTACATTGGATGACACTGGAGTCGAGGATGGCCTGCTGGTTGTTCCTGCTGTATTAAATATTTCATGTCTGATGCCTGCGATCCGTGTGGACTGTGTCAGGCCTAAACATATTTTTAGGTATCTTAGAAATGTTATTTTGGAACCACCCATAAACCCAAATAGTCCAATTGTCAACTCTGCCGACGTCCTTAGTTTGGGTTTTATAAATGTTAGATCATTGTCTTCAAAATCTATGTTGATCAATGATTTAATTGTGGATCACCATTTGGATATGACTGGTTTGTGTGAAACCTGGCTTAAACCTATAGTTGTTCTTCCCCTTAATGAAGCGTGCCCACCGGCATACACATTTAGTCATGTTTCCCGTGGTATGAAGCAGGGCGGGGGTATTGCTTTTATTTATAAGTCTAGGTTTACATTAGTAACTGTTGGGGGATACAGGTATGGATCGTTTGAGCATCTGATTCTCCGCTCTGCCCATGATGTTACATATTGTTTGAGGCAGAAGCATGAACATCAGTCGTGTTATTTTGTCATTGTTTATAGGCCCCCTGGCCCATATTCTGAATTCCTGGATGAATTTGGTGAGTTTGTTTCTAACTTGTCAATTAATGCTGATAATATTTTGATTATGCGTGATTTTAACACTCATATGAATCGGCCCTCTGATCCCCTCTGTAAATCATTTAAGGAGATTGTAAATGCACTGGGATTTCAGCAGTGTATTCAGGGCTCGACACATATTAGTGGTAATACCCTGGATTTGGTTTTGGTATGAGGTATTGCTGTCATGAATATTCGTATACTGCCCCTTACATCGGTGGTCTCTGACCATTCACTTATTAAGTTTACATTTACATTACCGCATTTAGTGGAGCAACAACCTGGCCTATTACTGCGGCGATGCATTAAACCAACTAGCACTGAACTTGAAGCCAGATTGCCTGGTCTTTTAGCTTCAACTTTGCAGAATGCTCAATCATGGTGGATGGTTTGAATTCGGTACTCAAAACTACACTTGATGAGATTGTGCCTCCTTTATTAAGGCCTTGCCTTCCCAAAGTGCAGTCACCTTGGTTTGATGGTTACTTGCGGGACCTCAGGCAGAAGGCTAGAGGTCTGGAACGGAAGTGGCGTAGCTCTAAATTAGAGGTGTTCCACTCTGCATGGCATGATGCAGTTGCAGAGTATAAGCATGCACTATGGACTACAAAGCAGGCTTACTAAAATAAATAAATACTCAATAAAAATAAGCACAACTCAAAATTTTTGTTTGATACTGTAGCATTTCTTATTCATGGTCAGTCACCTGTTAGTCCTTCTCCATTTATAGCTCAAGACTTCTTGGAGTACTTTGAGAAGAAAATAGAAGACATTAGATTGAGCATATCTAAACATGCTTTGGCTCAATCTCTGCACCCTGCTGTGGAGGTGGGTGTTAATAATGAGGTGACACCTAGATTTGCAGAATTTGATACTATTTTACTAGACGTGCCAGCAAAGCTCGCGATGTCACCAAAAAGCACAACCTGCCTATTTGATCCTATACCAACAAAATTGTTTAAGGACCTGTGGCCTGTTCTTCGGCCGACTGTGCTGGAAATTGTTAATCTTTCATTAAGCTCTGGTTCTGTTCCTGGGTGTTTTAAATCTGCCGTGATTAAACCATTGCTTAAGAAATCTGGTCTGATAAGACTGAAATGATGGTTCTTGGTCCAGCCAGACATCGGCATCATTTTAACCAGTTGGCGCTTAATTTTGGTTCGTGTGTTGTGCATCATACGGACAAAGTGAGGAATCTTGGAGCACTTTTCGATGCTACATTGTCTTTTGGCCCCCACATTAGAGACATTACGAGGACTGCCTTCTTTCATCTGCGAAATGTGGTGAGGATTCGTCCCATCCTGTCTGTCTATGGCTGATGCTGAGACTTTGATACATGCGTTTATTTCTTCCAGATTGGATTATTGTAATGTTTTATTTTCTGGCCTGCCGCAGTCTAGCATTCGAGGACTTCAGTTGGTACAGAATGCTGCTGCCAGACTTTTGACACAAAGAAGAAGGCTTGACCACATTACTCCAATTCTGACATCCCTTCATTGGCTAATGGTTTCTGCCAGATCAGATTTTAAAGTTTTATTGTTGGTTTATAAAATTGTTCATGGACTGGCACCTACCTGGCACCTTACTGGCGGACTTGGTTAAGCCCTACGTACCTGCAAGGCCCTTGCATTCGCAGGGTGCAGGGCTTCTGTGTGTTCCAAGGATGAACAAGAAGTCTGTGGGTATAGAGCCTTCTCCTACCATGGTCCAACTCTTTGGAACAATGTACCTGCTGTTATTCGTCAGTCTGACACGGTGGAGACTTTTAAATCAAGACTGAATGTTGTGTGTTGGGGGGTGTGGCTGGATATTTTGGTGTTCTTTTCTTTTTTTTGCTCTCCAGGTGGCATGAGAACTGATTTGTCTGTGGAGAAGGTGCTGGCTGAAGAATCCTTCACCCTCATCAACATCATGTGCAGCACCTGTGAATGGTGCTCACATGCAACCTTAAAGACTTTCAGCTGAAGCAGATAATTGGATGGCGTTCTGCATTTAAGTCATGTGTGCTTCAAGCAGAACTGCCGGGAACTCGACTTTGTGATGTTCATTTGTGAGACGCTGAGGACCGCGCCTGGGTTTGACACATCGAGCCCGTGAAGCAGGGAAGGGTGAGGGACACATGCTGTCAGCACACATTAAAGGTGATTAAGTGTTTGACTAATTGTTGATAGTAACTTGATATTTTGTTACGCAGTATACTTGAATTGTGATGAGGATTGTGCAGCTCGCTTCTCACTGCTGTGGCATGCGGACAAGTGGTCCTCCACCTGTTGTGAGAAGCTGCTTATTTGCATAAAGCTTAAAATACAGACCTGTATGTGTTGCTGATACTGTGTGTCTTTTGAAGGATATTAGTTGTAGCTGCTAACTTACCTCACCTCTTCTATGCTTCGCAGAGAGTCGGTTTGTCGTGTCCACCTGGGGGGTGTTTGGCGGTGGTAGTGGGTCCAGGAGCGCCGGGCTTTGATCCTTTTGGGCGCTGGAGAGCGTGCCAGCCTTCACTCCACCAGACGGACGCTATTTCTGTTTTTACACTTTTTATGCACCAGAGGGTGAAATAAATATATTGGTTTTGGAACCGCTTTTCTGGTTATTTGTAGCGCTGGGTTCCGTCTGACGCAGGTCCGCTCCTCAACCCGCGTCGACACATAACACTGAAGACCCACTTTTTTAGACTGTCTTATCATTAATTTAATTTTTTTGTGTTTGCTTTGTAATTTCCTTTTATTCTTCTGTGTTTTATCTTTTTATTGTGCTTTTCTTGCTTTTAATTATGATTTTAGATTAATTTGTGTTGTTGTGAATTGTGTGAAGCGACTTGGGGCGACTTTGTCATGAGTTGGCGCTATATAAATTAATAAATTGAAATTGAATTGACCTTGTGATCACTTTTGTTATTTTAGTTGTCTGCACCAGCATGTTCATACTCAGCTTTAATACTCATTTTAGTACTACCATCTGAAATACCCGTTGGTTCAAAGGGCATAACGCGCATGATTAAAAATATATAAATAAATGCAGTGACTATATTATATTATTCAGAGAATTAATTCTTTGAAAAAGACTGTAAATACTGGTCATGTGTGGTGTCATGTGTGGTGTCATGTGTGGTGTCATGTCATCCAGTCAGAGAGAGACAGCAGCTGGTGTGATCAAGCAAACATACTCCACAGGGATTATGAAGCTTATAGTTAGGGCTGGATCAGGTGACCCTGAACCATCCCTTAGTTATGGTGCTATAGACTTAGACTGCTGGGGGGTTCCCATGATGCATTGAGTATTTCTTTCTCTTTTTGCTCTGTATGCACCACTCTGCATTTAATCATTAGTGACTGATCTCTGCTCTCTTCCACAGCATGTCTTTTTCCTGGTTCTCTCCCTCAGCCCCAACCAGTCCCACCAGAAGACTGCCCCTCCCTGAGCCTGGTTCTGCTGGAGGTTTCTTCCTGTTAAAAGGGAGTTTTTCCTTCCCACTGTCGCCAAGTGCTTGCTCACAGGGGGTCGTTTTGACCTTTGGGGTTTTTCCGTAATTATTGTATGGCCTTGCCTTACAATATAAGGCGCCTTGGGGCAACTGTTTGTTGTGATTTGGCGCTATATAAATAAAATTGATTTGATTTGATATGGAGATGACTGCCATTCTAGTTTCCAGAAAACATATTAATGTAATCCAAAGTACACTCACTGTGGACCTGTAATCTGTAGGCTGACTCACTGATTAAAAAAAAAAAAAATTGTCCCTGCATTTGGGAAAAACTGAAGGTATATTATTTAGCATCTAAAGCAAACTGAAGCACTTTCCACAGCTATACGGGTTAATAAATGGAACATACATCATGTGTTAATTATTTAGGACTTGATCTGGATCAGTCATTGTCCAGAGGAAGTATTGTAAGGAAAGCTGTTAACTGTTGTGTGTTGGGGGGGGTTTGGCTGGACATTTTGGTGTTCTTTTTTTTTCTTTGCTCTCCAGGTGGTATGCAAACTGATTTACTGTCTGTGGAGAAGGTGCTGGCAGAAGAGTCCTTCACCCTCATCAACATGATATGCAGCACCTGTGGATGATGCTCACGTGCAACCTTAAAGACTTTCAGCTGAAGCAGATAATGAGATGGCGTTCTGCATTTAAGCCATGTGTGATTCAAGCAGAATTGCCAGGAACTCGACCTTGTGATGTTCGTTTGTGAGACGCTGAGGACCGCGCCTGGGTTTGACACATCGTGCCTGTGAAGGAGGACGGGTGAGGGACACATGCTGTCAGCACACATCAGAGGTGATTGATTGTCTGAATAAATGTTAATAGTAATGTGGTATTTTGTTACACAGTATATTTGAACATTGATGAGAATTGTGCAGCTCGTTTCTCACTGCCGTGGCGTGCGGAATGATGATC
Organism: Thalassophryne amazonica; assembly: GCF_902500255.1. NCBI lineage: Eukaryota > Metazoa > Chordata > Actinopteri > Batrachoidiformes > Batrachoididae > Thalassophryne > Thalassophryne amazonica. Next base: position 16,873,981 of record NC_047113.1, on the reverse strand, counting down.
CTCCACCTGTTGTGAGAAGCGGCTCATTTACATAAAGCTTAAATTCAGACCTGAATGTGTTGCTGATAGTGTGTTTCTTTGAAGGATATTAGTTATAGCTGCTGACTTACCTCACCTTTTCTATCCTTCACAGAATCGGTTTGTCGTGTCCACCTGGAGGGTGTTTGGCGGTGAACGTGAGTCCAGAAGCGCCCGGCTTCGATCCCTTTGGGCGCTGGAGAGCGCGCCGTCCTTCACTCCGCCAAATAAACGCACTTTTATGTTTGTACACAGAGTATTGCACAAAAGGGGGAAAATAAAATTGTTTTGTTTTTGGAACCGCTTTCTGGTTATTTTAGCGTTGGGTTCAGTCAGACGCAGGTCCGCTCCTCAACCCGCATCGACACATAACAGTTAACAAAATAAATAGCAAATTAAAATGTATTCATGTGAATACAAAATCATTCATACCGGGACTGTCCTGCACAATGTGGGATGTTTGGCAGCTCTGCAAACTTCCTATGAATTTTCAAGACCTTGAGACCAACTTCACATTTTAAAAGGGAGAAACAAAAATTAAAATTATAAGGGTGACTGTTTTATATATTTCTAAATATTAGTCTTTGCATTCACCTTTTAAATATTTGTGTTTGTTGTGATTTGGCGCTATATAAATAAAATTGATTTGATTTGATTTTTGATTTGGTACTCAATCCAAAATTCTTCACTTTTGGATCTATACATATACACACCCAGTTCGAGCAACGGTGCTTCTGCAAATTTGTCTGAGGTGAGTGAGTAATCTGAAAATAAAATGTGACGTAGAGCACCACTAATGGCTAATGTTAGCTTAGCCTTTAGTTGCACAACCAATCACTCAGTCGAGCTGAGTGAATGTTTTATATTTGTAAATTGTGCAATCTATTTTTATTTTCACCAAATAAAGCTACATAGTTTTTTTTTTTTTAAATTGTTACTGCTGTGACTACAACTGTCTCAAGTTTAAATAACTTTCATTTTTTTACACTCATCAGTCACTGATTTTCAACCGCTTATCTGGGATCGGGTTGCGGGGACAACAGCTCCAGCACGGGACCCCAGACTTCCCTTTCCTTTGATTTTTCTCTGCTCTTCAAAATGTGAAGAAAGTGTCTCCAAAAACTCCACCAAGTGGTTGAAGCTGTGAAGGAGACCTTCATCTGGTTAAACGTCCTGAGAGTCTAGCTCACGTATCGTCTCTGAAAACCCACACCTACTGCTACACTTCTAAATAAAACAAAGGCTTTCTAAAGAACACCTATTTTACTATTTGAAAAAGCTGTTTCCTTTTATATTTTAACATTACATAAATGAATCATTAAATATGTCCATGAAGTCAAAGTTCAGTCACAAAGACACTTGCACGGGTAGAGAAGCACCACCCCTATTGTGCATAATTTCACAGCATCCACAATCACTAGAAAAGTCAAATTCATATTTTAGTAATTACTCTGTCCTTATTACAACATTAAAAGCAATAATATAGTTACCGAGGACATAATTAAATGTTGGAATGACTAAATTTAACATCATGACATTTTTGTCACATTGACAAATCCAGATTAACAGACATACTGCAGTCATTGCTACATCATCTCCTGTTGTGTTAATAATAAATATTTGTATTTATTTACAGTGTATTTTCTTCTGGTTGAAATGCAGATATGAATGAATGAATCTACCAGACTTAAAAATATACACATTGATTTTCATGCTATTTTATTTGTCTAATAAATGTCCAAGATTTATTATCATGTTAATCAAGAAATGATCTCATTATGGTTTAAATGTATAAATGAACATCAAAGATTTCTAAAGTTTTCAAAAGTAAGAAGCATTTTTTAACTTCAAACTGTACAGTCATCAGAAATGAATCTTGAGGTTAAAAAAAAATGTAAGGATTTTCTTCAGAAAACTACTATGTATAATTTAGCAGTTCTGATGTTCCTCTGGCACACATTTCTGTACTCTGTCATCTTCCGTGTTTGGCCTGATGCCTCATTTCTATTGGACGCATGTAGCTATGTCAGTTGGATTGGGCTGAACTTTGATCGCGGCGGCCTGACGACTTGGTTTGCTCCCGGTGGAGCGTCACACTAGCTTGGTTTTTACCACATCGTGTCATTAGCATGATGCTTCTCATTACAAAGAATGGGTTTTAGAGCAATGCACGACATGTTTAACATCCTGAATGCATTTGGTGTGGGGCCTTTTGTGTTGACGTTACAGTCAGCTAGAGACTCAACAGGGTGCTGGCTGCTATGAAAATGTAATAATATGGCTTGTTGTGTGGTTAATTCTTTAAAGAGATCATCTCAGACATGTGTGTGCCATATTTAGGCCTAGTAAAATTATTATGTGATGTTATTTGGATGTTTTGGATGGCATTACCCTGACCTCTAGTAATACTGTGAGAAATCTTGGAGTCATTTTTGATCAGGATATGTCATTCAAAGCGCATATTAAACAAATATGTAGGACTGCTTTTTTGCATTTACGCAATATCTCTAAAATCAGAAAGGTCTTGTCTCAGAGTGATGCTGAAAAACTAATTCATGCATTTATTTCCTCTAGGCTGGACTATTGTAATTCATTATTATCAGGTTGTCCTAAAAGTTCCCTAAAAAGCCTTCAGTTAATTCAAAATGCTGCAGCTAGAGTGCTGACGGGGACTAGAAGGAGAGAGCATATCTCACCCATATTGGCCTCTCTTCATTGGCTTCCTGTTAATTCTAGAATAGAATTTAAAATTCTTCTTCTTACTTATAAGGTTTTGAATAATCAGGTCCCATCTTATCTTAGGGACCTCGTAGTACCATATCACCCCAATAGAGCGCTTCGCTCTCAGACTGCAGGCTTACTTGTAGTTCCTAGGGTTTGTAAGAGTAGAATGGGAGGCAGAGCCTTCAGCTTTCAGGCTCCTCTCCTGTGGAACCAGCTCCCAATTCAGATCAGGGAGACAGACACCCTCTCTACTTTTAAGATTAGGCTTAAAACTTTCCTTTTTGCTAAAGCTTATAGTTAGGGCTGGATCAGGTGACCCTGAACCATCCCTTAGTTATGCTGCTATAGACGTAGACTGCTGGGGGGTTCCCATGATGCACTGTTCTTTCTCTTTTGCTCTGTATGCACCACTCTGCATTTAATCATTAGTGATCGATCTCTGCTCCCCTCCACAGCATATCTTTTTCCTGGTTCTCTCCCTCAGCCCCAACCAGTCCCAGCAGAAGACTGCCCCTCCCTGAGCCTGGTTCTGCTGGAGGTTTCTTCCTGTTAAAAGGGAGTTTTTCCTTCCCACTGTAGCCAAGTGCTTGCTCACAGGGGGTCGTTTTGACCGTTGGGGTTTTACATCATTATTGTATGGCCTTGCCTTACAATATAAAGCGCCTTGGGGCAACTGTTTGTTGTGATTTGGCGCTATATAAAAAAAAAAATTGATTGATTGATTATTTTGGATGTTAACAGTGTTACGAGGGACAATTGTAATGTTTTGAAAAGTAGGGCGTGGTTCTCCCAGCTTTTACATTTTAAGAAACCAACATTTCTTGAGAATGTGTGAAGTGTTGACTGGGTTTTGAGAATTTCTCAGAATGCAAAAGATGGAGGTTCAAAACTTCTCAATTGCCCCTCATACCATTTGTATCAGCTATCAGTACCTTTATGACTTTAGGTCGTTAATCCACAATTACTGAGGAAATCAGTGGGTCATGAATTTTAATGTCTACACCAAAGCCAAACTGCTATAAGAACCACTGCTCATCCCTCACCCAAACCAAGGTTAGCCTGTTATCTGAGGTTGTTGGTAAAATGCTAATGGTGTTGGCATTTGTAGCAGTTATTGGTAGCTCGAAAACATTAGGTCGAGTTAGTTCATGATTACTGATGAAATAACGGAGTCCTAATTTTTAATTGTCACACCAAAGCAAAATAATTATGAGAACAATTAACACCCAAACCAAGGATAGCCAGTTAGCTGAGCTTGCCTGTGTTTGGATTTCATTTATCCTGCCCAGGTCATACGGTCTCACCCACGCTCTGCCTCATTACCCATATGTGCGCTGCGGACCCCCACCCACACACAACCACACACACAGAAGGACAGACAATCACACATTACACGCTTTATATATTAGATTTACTTCTATTTTGATTGAAAGTGGATAAATTATAGTTTTTGTTTGTGGACCTTAACCCTCTGGGGCCGACGCCGTTGTATACGACAGCTGGGACCAAGCTTTACTAAATTATAAATAACTTTTTAATGATATGAGATAGAAACTTACTTTTTTTGCTGAAAGGTTAACTCCGTGGACTTTTTTGATCCACCGTCGGCCATCTTTGTACTCCTCATAGAAGCTGTGTGATGACGTCTGGAATGTGAGTGTCCAATCGGAATTGGTTCACCGTCACATGGTTTTCCAAAATCCAATCGTAGGGTAGATTTACCTCACGTGATAAACCAAAGATCGTTTTCAGGAGTGATATCTTACTAGTTGGCCCATTTGAATAGCCCCCTAACTCCTCCAATGCGCCCTGTGCCATTACGCACAGCAAAAGTGAAAGCAGATGGAAAGCCTCGCATGACAGTCTCACGTGCTCAAACAAAGAGTGTGTAACTATCAGGATTGCTCCACTAGTTTGCATTTGAATGTTACTGGATAACTCTGTGGCTCTCTCCCTCTGGTGTAAAGCACTGTTTAATATATCAATGAGGTGAGGGAGAGGGCCGCTCCTCAGACTGCATGGAGCCAAAGTGTGAAATAAAAGCTGCTTGCAGAGTCAGACAGAAGACTCCAAAATACAGTAGAAATAGAAATTTGTGATGTGATAATTGTGTAATAGCAGACAGAAATTGCTTTGAGTTGAAGACAAACAAAACGTATAGACCATTTTGTATATATTGTTCAAAATGTGCATTGTTTTTATTGTTTGAACTTTTTTGTTGTACAGTCTTTCACACAAGACCTCAAATTACCTTTATAAAGTGTCAAAACAGTTGTTTATTATAGATTGCTGTGTGTTTTGAATAAATGTGTGGAAAATTATTTTCTGCTTTATTTTTTCCTTTCGTATTTCTGATTGTAAACCTTTATTACACTTATAAAACACAACAAAAGCATATATATTATGAAAGAACAGGTTGCCATGAAAAAAGAGACATAAAACTTGATGAATGAACATGTGGGTGCTTAGCTGCTTCATGGCGAAGTGTGTGTTCATACATTACATAATTTCTAAACACACACATGAGTTGGTTTGAGGAATGACTTGTATTTGGCGTCTGTTCCTGCTAACTGTCAGTATGAAGTCCAAATAGCTCTCACTGCCAGTGAAACAGTTTATCAGCTGGTTAAAAACAAAACAAAACAAAACAAAAAAAGATTCTCCAGAAGATTGTAAAACCATAAGCTTTAGTCAACTATACAATTTGGTATATACTTAAAAAAAAAACATCAAGCGGCTGGATTGCCCAAAGGCCCAGAAAACACCTGATAAACATTATAATGGGTGGCAGCGTTCTTTCCTTCAGGAAGAAAGTCTCATTCCTAGCAGCTTGTCAGACCTAGAACCTGCTTCAGAAGTGTGTGTCAGCATTCATTTGAAGATAGGAATTTTCATATGTAACACTCCTAATTATAAACCTTTTCATCTTTAATTGGCTGATACCGATGTCATGCCCAGTTGTCCATACAGTTATGCCCATACATAGTAATTTTTTGTAATTTTGCCTCTCTATCCCATGACAATGGAGATGAAATGAAACAATCATGATGTGTTTGTAGAAATGCTTAGTTTTAGTTTGAGAAGTTAAAACTGTTGCTTTCACTGTTCAGGAATTACCGTGATTTGTATACACCCTCCATTTTCAGAGCCCATAAGTCATAACATAAAGTAAATATAGGGATTATTTTTCACACAAATCTTTTACAACCAGTCTTCTTGAGGCAAGTCGTGGGATGGATACATTAATGCAGTGTTGCCACAGTTACTTTGAAAAAGTAACTTAGTTACTTTACTGATTACTCAATTGTAAAAGTAACTTAGTTACTTTACTGATTACTCAATTGTAAAAGTAACTAAGTTAGATTACTAGTTACTTTTTTAGTTACTTTTCCCAGCTGCCGACAACAACCCTCTGCCACCTCAACATGACAATGATACCTGTTTTGCCAAAACTCACTTTATAGTCACCCTTTCTTGACTTCAATGAAAATAAATACTTGTTTTATAAAAAGTAAAATAAAGACGTCTTTCTTGACCTCATATTTAACTGTTGACAGCACTGTAACAGTAAAACTTGCAATTTCGAGCCTACATTGTTTATAAAGGTAACTATTAAATTCTAACATTTTTCTAACATTTAAATTCTCTCTAAACATTTTACTTGTCGAAATTATTATTATTTTAAGCAATATTAGTTGTAGTAAAAACGGCTTCAAAATTGCACCTTTAATCTAGGGGTGTTGTGGGGGAGGGGGGCACATCCTTGCCCCACGCCCCCATTCCATCTAGATTCGCCCCTGCTTTGGCGTTTGAGCACAAAGAATGGATAACATTTATTTATGCAGAAAACAGGACCAGATTTACAGGTAAGAAAGTTTTATTGCGTTTTCACATCATGTGGTCCTCAGAAAGAGAGTTTAGGTGCATTTGAGTGGAAAATAGTGTTAGTTGTTGACGCGTCGCCGAGGATCAGCTGTTTTTAACGACCAGATACAGAGCGGCTCAGCTCACAATTCTAAATAAAGGAGGAAAAAAAAAAGTATAAAAATGTCTTTGTAAAGCTCAGTGCAGGTGTGCTGATCACCGCGCTTTAAGAGGTGAGGACGAGTCGAGCAGCTGCAAAAAAACGTGGATTAAAAGCTCACAGTTCACTTAAAGTGGACAGTTCAGTCGAACCCCGACCTCCTGCCCACAGACCAAGTTTAATGCTGTTATCGACCCACAATGAAAAATAATAGTAACACACAGTGACATGGAGAAGTAACTTTAATCTGATTACTGATTTGGAAAGATTAACGCGTTAGATTACTCGTTACTAAAAAAAGTGGTCAGATTAGAGTAACGCGTTACTAAGTAACGCGTTACCGGCATCACTGCATTAATGTTTCCAAGTCACTGAATATGTCTTACGTTAAGTTCCACATTTTTCAGGATCTATTTTTTTAGATGCTTTGGAGTTATTTTTTTTTTCCTTCGGGACAAATGCTAACTTAACCAGTGCAATACTGATTTTGAATATAAATAATGTCATGGGGGCGGGATGGTAGCTTAGGGTTATCACTGTTGCCTCACAACAAGAAGGTCATGGGATTGCTTCCCACCTGGTCCTTTCAGTGTGGAGTTTGTATGTTCTCCCCATGTTTATGTGGGTCCCCTGCAGGTTCTACGGCACTTCCAAAGATTTGCAGGTTAGGTGAACTGGGAACTTCAAATTGACCGTTGGATTGTGAATGAGTTTGTCTGTCCATTTGTGGCTATGCGATAGACCGGTGTCCTGTCCTGGGTATACCCTGCCTCTGACCCTTGACTGGAGTAAGCAGGTATAGAAAATGAATTAATGAATAATGTCATAGGTATAATGCAATGGCACTGAGACTGAGCATTAAAGTAAATTGCTTCTTTTAATACAGGTGGTTATAAAGTTAGCCATTACCTTAGCTTAAAGTCCATTCAATGGCACTGTGCTCTACTGAGGCAAGTCAAGTCAAGTCAACTGCAGATGAGGAGTTCTGTCTGAGAGAACAAGGACATCAGAGGCAATTGACATAATGCAGAGCCACCGAATGGACTAGACCAGGGGTGGCCAAGTTCGGTCCTTGAGAGCCACCTTCCTGACACTCTTAGTTGTCTCTCTGCTCCAACACACCTGAATCCAATGAAAGGCTCATTAAAAGTCTGCTAATGAGTCTTTCATTGGATTCAGGTGTGTTGGAGCAGGGAGACAACTAAGAGTATCAGGAAGGTACCTCTCGAGGACCGAACTTGAGCACTCCTGTTTTAGAGGAGCACAGGTGACTAAAACATATACATTGGTATTTATAAAGCAATTTACTATATATTGTTCATTTTGACAACATTTTGTGGAGCCTCTCCAACTTTTACCCCATTTCACTTTGGAAATGATCTGTTTCAGCCTGTCGCGCGCCCTCCGCCATTGTGCGCTGTCTTTAAACTGGATGTAACACTCCTTAATCTGTGTAATCCCCATAGAATCGTCCCTGAAAGCCATCTGAATCTTGCGAATGGTTTCCACCTGGCTGTCTCTCACAATTTCTGGAAAAATTTGATGCAGCAAAGCTCCAAATCGTTCAGACATTTTCCTCACAATGAAAATCCGACGAGGGGGGTGGACCACTGCTCACTCAAAGTGTGCTCACAGATGAATGATGCAACCGACAGGTGTGAAAAAACTCACGCATGCGCACGAAGGTTCAAGCTTGGCTGATGCAAGCGCACATGATTCAAATCCATATAGTTTTTGCAAAAAATAAAAAGGTCGGATAGTTTTCTAACAGACCTCGTATAGCGCTTTTCCATCTGCATGAGATACTCAAAGTGCTTTACACATCAATGCCTTAAATTCACCCGATGCTGTCATACAAGGTGCTCACTACACATTGGGAGCAACTAGGGGATTAAGGACCTTGCCCAAGGGCCCTTAGTGATTTCCCAGTTAGGTTGGGATTTGAACTGAGGATCCTCTGGTCTCAAGCCCAACACTTTAAGCACTAGACCTCATCTCCCACTCGTTTCTTTAATTAGTTTGCTATTCATGTCCTGCCTCAGTGATTAGGCCCATTAAATTTCTTTTAATGAGGAAATCTCATTCTGGTAATTGATACATATTTTACCAGAACAAACTAGTGTTCCTGTAGGAATGGGCGACACTGGAGGTTGGAAAATCATTACAAAAAAAAAAGCTTCAGCTATGTGTGGATATGATAAGTGGAGAGACTAGAGGCACCAACAAAGCAATTTTTTAAACAAATCACACCAATAACACTTTAACAAGATTTTTTTATATATAAAAATGGGAAAACTAATTAGTTTGGGGGGAAAAAACCTTGTCCGACCTATTTTATTGTTCTTGGACTGCTATTCATTGCTATTCTGTACAAAATTCTATTATCAGAATAACAAACTAACAAAAACTCTTGTTTGTTTGTTGTATAGTCTAGGCAGCTTCAGTGTGATGAGTAGGCAGGATTGTTAAGAATGCCCTGAGGCTGTCGATTCAGTCTCAAGGCGCTTCACACAGGTAAGGTCTAACCTTACCAACCCCTAGAGCAACAGTGGTAAGGAAAAATCTGAGGAAGAAACCTCAAGCAGACCAGACTCAAAGGGGTGACCCTCTGCTTGGGCCATGCTACAAACAAATTACAGAAACAATTCACAGAACAATTCACGGACGAATATACAAGAATTGCTGTTGGTGCACAGGACAGGTGGGTCGCCAACACAAATACAACTCCCATCTCTGGATGGAGCTGCACCTTAAACAGAAAAAAACAGAATCAGGCATCAGAAAGACAAAAAATACTGCATAATTTGCCAGCATTAATCAACAAGAAAAACAGAAGAAATACTAAGGTGATCGCCGGCCGCTAGCACTAAGCTTCACTAAAAGACCCAGAATTTAGGTACAGTTGAGGCCGCAGCCCACTCCAATTACTAATAACATGAATTAAAGAGTAAAAAGCGTAAATCAAAACTGTACCAGTATGCTGGCCATATGAAAGGGAAAAGAAGTGCGTCTTAAGTCTGGACTTGAAAGTCTCCACAGAATCTGATTGTTTTATTGACACAGGGAGATCAATGACGTCACATGACTGAGGCCGAATGGAGCACGAAGGAGGATTCGAATGCCACTCGTGAAATTTTGAAGCCGCCTCGAATGCCTCGTACAGCAGTCGCCACAACCATTCGGCCACAGCACATGCACTCTATATTTGAGTGTCACTCGCTCTGGAAACCCATTCGAACGGCGGGCAAGGTGAAGTCACACTGCCATCTGATCGCTTTAGCAGCATTCACACGGCATGTCGTACATATAAAATCTGCACAAAATCATCGGCCACGTCGAACCTTCAAAGCATGGTGCGATCGAGGCAGCCTTCACACCAGTGGCCAAATTACCGCGAATGCTGGGCGAGTGGCCATTCGACCCACTCTCGGCTGGAATATAGGTGCCACCCATGAACGTCCAACACCACTCACAGGGCACTTAGAAAAGGTGGGGCTGTTTGTGCTACCAGCACGAAAGTAGAGAGCAGGCAGACCACGTTCAACCTGGCTGTGTGAATGGCCCCGCATTTTCTAAATGCCCCCAAGTGTACCATTTTGCCCCTCCCCTGAGCAACACAAATGGCGTGCGAGTGTTTTGTGTGTGTCCCCCCCTCCTCCCAGCAACACAAAGGGCATGTGATTCAACCCCCCCCCCGTGACACAAATCAAATGGCATGTAAGTGTGCTGTGTTTCCCCACCCCCCAGCAACACAAATGACATGCCAGTGTATCACGTGTCTCCCCCACCCCAAACCATAATCCAACATTGTTGAGGTGTGGCTGAGGTGTAAAATCAATCAATCAATCAATCATTTTTTTTATATAGCGCCAAATCACAACAAACAGTTGCCCCAAGGCGCTTTATATTGTAAGGCAAGGCCATACAATAATTATGTAAAACCCCAACGGTCAAAACGACCCCCTGTGAGCAAGCACTTGGCTACAGTGGGAAGGAAAAACTCCCTTTTAACAGGAAGAAACCTCCAGCAGAACCAGGCTCAGGGAGGGGCAGTCTTCTGCTGGGACTGGTTGGGGCTGAGGGAGAGAACCAGGAAAAAGACATGCTGTGGAGGGGAGCAGAGATCGATCACTAATGATTAAATGCAGAGTGGTGCATACAGAGCAAAAAGAGAAAGAAACAGTGCATCATGGGAACCCCCCAGCAGTCTACGTCTATAGCAGCATAACTAAGGGATGGTTCAGGGTCACCTGATCCAGCCCTAACTATAAGCTTTAGCAAAAAGGAAAGTTTTAAGCCTAATCTTAAAAGTAGAGAGGGTGTCTGTCTCCCTGATCTGAATTGGGAGCTGGTTCCACAGGAGAGGAGCCTGAAAGCTGAAGGCTCTGCCTCCCATTCTACTCTTACAAACCCTAGGAACTACAAGTAAGCCTGCAGTCTGAGAGCGAAGCACTCTATTGGGGTGATATGGTACTACGAGGTCCCTAAGATAAGATGGGACCTGATTATTCAAAACCTTATAAGTAAGAAGAAGAATTTTAAATTCTATTCTAGAATTAACAGGAAGCCAATGAAGAGAGGCCAATATGGGTGAGATATGCTCTCTCCTTCTAGTCCCCGTCAGTACTCTAGCTGCAGCATTTTGAATTAACTGAAGGCTTTTTAGGGAACTTTTAGGACAACCTGATAATAATGAATTACAATAGTCCAGCCTAGAGGAAATAAATGCATGAATTAGTTTTTCAGCATCACTCTGAGACAAGACCTTTCTGATTTTAGAGATATTGCGTAAATGCAAAAAAGCAGTCCTACATATTTGTTTAATATGCGCTTTGAATGACATATCCTGATCAAAAATGACTCCAAGATTTCTCACAGTATTACTAGAGGTCAGGGTAATGCCATCCAGAGTAAGGATCTGGTTAGACACCATGTTTCTAAGATTTGTGGGGCCAAGTACAATAACTTCAGTTTTATCTGAGTTTAAAAGCAGGAAATTAGAGGTCATCCATGTCTTTATGTCTGTAAGACAATCCTGCAGTTTAGCTAATTGGTGTGTGTGTCCTCTGGCTTCATGGATAGATAAAGCTGGGTATCATCTGCGTAACAATGAAAATTTAAGCAACACCGTCTAATAATACTGCCTAAGGGAAGCATGTATAAAGTGAATAAAATTGGTCCTAGCACAGAACCTTGTGGAACTCCATAATTAACTTTAGTCTGTGAAGAAGATTCCCCATTTACATGAACAAATTGTAATCTATTAGACAAATATGATTCAAACCACCGCAGCGCAGTGCCTTTAATACCTATGGCATGCTCTAATCTCTGTAATAAAATTTTATGGTCAACAGTATCAAAGCAGCACTGAGGTCTAACAGAACAAGCACAGAGATGAGTCCACTGTCCGAGGCCAAAAGAAGATCATTTGTAACCTTCACTAATGCTGTTTCTGTACTATGATGAATTCTAAAACCTGACTGAAACTCTTCAAATAGACCATTCCTCTGCAGATGATCAGTTAGCTGTTTTACAACTACCCTTTCAAGAATTTTTGAGAGAAAAGGAAGGTTGGAGATTGGCCTATAATTAGCTAAGATAGCTGGGTCAAGTGATGGCTTTTTAAGTAATGGTTTAATTACTGCCACCTTAAAAGCCTGTGGTACATAGCCAACTAACAAAGATAGATTGATCATATTTAAGATCGAAGCATTAAATAATGGTAGGGCTTCCTTGAGCAGCCTGGTAGGAATGGGGTCTAATAAACATGTTGATGGTTTGGATGAAGTAACTAATGAAAATAACTCAGACAGAACAATCGGAGAGAAAGAGTCTAACCAAATACCGGCATCACTGAAAGCAGCCAAAGATAACAATACGTCTTGGGATGGTTATGAGTAATTTTTTCTCTAATAGTTAAAATTTTATTAGCAAAGAAAGTCATGAAGTCATTACTAGTTAAAGTTAATGGAATACTCAGCTCAATAGAGCTCTGACTCTTTGTCAGCCTGGCTACAGTGCTGAAAAGAAACCTGGGGTTGTTCTTATTTTCTTCAATTAGTGATGAGTAGAAAGATGTCCTAGCTTTACGGAGGGCTTTTTTATAGAGCAACAGACTCTTTTTCCAGGCTAAGTGAAGATCTTCTAAGTTAGTGAGACGCCATTTCCTCTCCAACTTACGGGTTATCTGCTTTAAGCTACGAGTTTGTGAGTTATACCACGGAGTCAGGCACTTCTGATTTAAAGTTCTCTTTTTTAGAGGAGCTACAGCATCCAAAGTTGTCTTCAATGAGGATGTAAAACTATTGACGAGATACTCTATCTCACTTACAGAGTTTAGGTAGCTACTCTGCACTGTGTTGGTATATGGCATTAGAGAACATAAAGAAGGAATCATATCCTTAAACCTAGTTACAGCGCTTTCTGAAAGACTTCTAGTGTAATGAAACTTATTCCCCACTGCTGGGTAGTCCATCAGAGTAAATGTAAATGTTATTAAGAAATGATCAGACAGAAGGGAGTTTTCAGGGAATACTGTTAAGTCTTCTATTTCCATACCATAAGTCAGAACAAGATCTAAGATATGATTAAAGTGGTGGGTGGACTCATTTACTTTTTGAGCAAAGCCAATAGAGTCTAATAATAGATTAAATGCAGTGTTGAGGCTGTCATTCTCAGCATCTGTGTGGATGTTAAAATCGCAGACTATAATTATCTTATCTGAGCTAAGCACTAAGTCAGACAAAAGGTCTGAAAATTCACAGAGAAACTCACAGTAACGACCAGGTGGACGATAGATAATAACAAATAAAACTGGTTTTTGGGACTTCCAATTTGGATGGACAAGACTAAGAGTCAAGCTTTCAAATGAATTAAAGCTCTGTCTGGGTTTTTGATTAATTAATAAGCTGGAATGGAAGATTGCTGCTAATCCTCCGCCCCGGCCCGTGCTACGAGCATTCTGACAGTTAGTGTGACTCGGGGGTGTTGACTCATTTAAACTAACATATTCATCCTGCTGTAACCAGGTTTCTGTAAGGCAGAATAAATCAATATGTTGATCAATTATTATATCATTTACCAACAGGGACTTAGAAGAGAGAGACCTAATGTTTAATAGACCACATTTAACTGTTTTAGTCTGTGGTGCAGTTGAAGGTGCTATATTATTTTTTCTTTTTGAATTTTTATGCTTAAATAGATTTTTGCTGGTTATTGGTGGTCTGGGAGCAGACACCGTCTCTACGGGGATGGGGTAATGAGGGGATGGCAGGGGGAGAGAAGCTGCAGAGAGGTGTGTAAGACTATTGACTATGGTTGCTGGTGTCGCTAACTTCACATTTCGCAAAACAGAGTCGCCAATAACCAGAGTTTGATCCTCGGCGGGTGTGTCGTCGAGTGGGGAAAAACGGTTAGAGATGTGAACGGGTTGGCGGTGTACACAGGGCTTCTGTTTAGAACTACGCTTCCTCCTCACATTCACCCAGTCAGCCTGCTTTCCTGGCTGCTCGGGATCTGCCAGGGGGTAACTAACGGCGGCTAAGCTACCTTGGTCCGCACCGACTACAGGGGCCTGGCTAGCTGTAGAATTTTCCACGGTGCGGAGCCGAGTCTCCAATTCGCCCAGCCTGGCCTCCAAAGCTACGAATAAGCTACACTTATTACAAGTACCGTTACTGCTAAAGGAGGCCGAGGAATAACTAAACATTTCACACCCAGAGCAGAAAAGTGCGGGAGAGACAGGAGAAGCCGCCATGCTAAATCGGCTAAGAGCTAGTAGCTACGCTAAGCTAGCGGATTCCTAAAAACACGCAAAGTGAATAATGTGTAAATAATTTAGAGGTGATTCAGCAGAAGGAGTGCTTTAGTTAAGGCACGTAAAGATTACACTGGGAAACAAATCGTAATCTAGATAACTAGATCAATCTAACTGCGCAGATTAAACAGCTAAAAGATACAGAAAAACACCGCTGTGCTCCGGAACAGGAAGTGATACAACACAAATGCTCAGACGTTGGCCGGAGTGCAGTGTGATCCCTGTCCAGTGCAGTGTGCACATCTGGATGGCCTGTCATGTCCATGACGGATGTCATGTAACACATACCCCTCCCATTACACAATGTATCTGAGACATTCTGATCATTACAGCTGTAGTACCAGACATGCAGGTGGACACAGCATGCTGCGTGCTGCATGCTCAGCTGCGACGTGAGTCGATGCATGTGACAGGCTTGTGCACACAGCTGACCTGCATGTCAGAGCTGTGGACCACCCATCATCACATATTCAGCATATCCCTCTGGAGGTGGGATCACCAGGCAGCAATGCACACATGTCGGCACAACAGAGTTAAAAATAAAAAAAAATGCTCACAGCCACGTGACACGCGATCGCAATGTCTGTCTTTCATGTGGAGCTTCGAGTGACAGCCAGCCGTGAGTCCAAGGGGATGTGTCACTCATATCATGTCAGGAGCACCGAAGTTGACAGATGATAACACGCACGTTGTCAGGTGAGAGTGCGAGTGACAGCGAGGTGTTCAGTTAAAAGAAACAGTGGTAAAATAAAAAAAATACATACATGCAATAAGGAGAACAGCATGAGCTCATTCATGTGTGATAGCTTTGTTGATGGCTCAGACTCAGTCTCTCATGTAACACTGACAGAGTGAACACAATGGGCCTTATGTATCAACATTGCGTATGCCGATATTTGAGCGTATATGGGGTGTACGCCAAAATGGCTGTGCTACTTGGCATTTATCAATGTGGTCGTTGGCGTACGCTGCACTGAAAATATACACCAGGTCGAGAGGTGGCGTAAATTATACACCAAAATGAACCAGAGCTGGAATCCACATAAAAATGAAGATGATCAACATGATAAACAGTGCCATTATACAAATCAATCCATATGTTACATAAATAACACTTTCCTGATTATACTACATAATAATCAATACAAATCCCGCCTTTGCGGGATTGTTATGGAGCACGATCCATGGCCACAGCTTTACTGCAAAGACAGCGCTGCTCGCCTTTTTCTCCAGACTTCGAGCCTGGAGCCAGAGCAGCGCTGAGCTTAACTTCATGTGGTGTGATCGTTGTAGACTATGAAATTAATAATAACAACTGTAGTTTCATCATTCCCTTAATTCGCCTGTGCTGCAACCAGGTTTTGTCATCTCTATTCGGTTGTCACAATAAAATAAATATAGAAATACATTTAAAAAATAAAGACATCTGACAGATGAGGCGTGTGTTATTAATTGAGCGAGCAAATATCCACATGTCAAGAATTATTGACATGTGAAAAGAGAATACAGTGATCCCTCGCTATAACGCCGTTCACCTGTCGTGGCCTCGGAGTCTCTCAGAGTATTTAGTCCAATTTTGCATGCCTTTTTTTTTACAGTGTTCTGTGTTCTGCGTATCTGTTTATAAGAGTCTTGTTGCCCAGAAGAGAAAAGAGCGCCAACAACTACTCATAACTGTGTTTGTCACACAAACAAACAAAGTGTGAAACAAACACCTGCTGCAGCCAGGTGTGAGTGGAAAAAGGCGCAGCGCCAGGATGCAGAGACCCGATCTGTGAAATACTGGTGAGTCACTATTAATAATTTCTTATGTGTCCGACCTCGTTCGTTGATCGTTAAAATTAATTTGTTAGTTCTAAATGCCATCATAATTATTTATAGGAAAATGTTGTATTTTTATTTCTCAAACAAATGTTTGGGCCTGAAAACAGTTTGGTATTATTTTCCTACTAAGGTTTGAACTTTGAGAGTGTATACACACGAGAGAAAAGTGAGAAAATGTTCATGCCTGATTGAGAAAGTGTATAAACTGTGTAGTGAGGGGTTTTACAGCTTTGAAACGTCTATAATAATTGTAAAAAATAACGCTGACTACGTCGCGGTTTCGCGTATTACGGGCTGTTTTTTAGAATGTAACTCCAGCGATTAATCAGGGACCACTGTAACACTTTATTGATTATATACTACAAAACAATTGATACAACGGCCGCTTTTGACGCTCTATTGGCACGCGTCGTGATTGGTGGAGTTCTTTTTCATTGCCGTCTTTCCGGCTTCCATGTCGTAAAATGAAGGTGTGTCTGAAGCAGAGTCTGAATATTTATGGGCGTGTTTATTATAATTACGATCGTTTCCACCCGCCGCATTTATCAAGATCACGTCATGCGTACACCAGAAATGGGCAGGTGTGGACTGCTTGATACGTCACGGCGACTTTGGTGTATTTCAAGTTTACGCCGTAAATTTACACCACAAGTGCGCAACATTGATACATGACGCCCAATGTGTTAAATAAAATAATAATAATAAAACAATGATCAGCATGTCATGAGAGCCCACCCATACATGTGCATTGGTTCTTCATGGCATATATGTGTTCTCAGCTGTTGCACTGGACAGCTGGGCATGTTGGCGGCAAGCCACTCTGTCTTCACTACTCACAGCTGGAGAACACATATCATGCCTTGTAGAACATCACCTCTTTGGCCGGGGAAAAAAAACTGGCTTACCTGTAGGGTTGGAAACCTAATCACCCTCGAAGTAGTCTCCTTGGGACTCCACACACTTCTCTCAGCGGTGTAGCCACTGTTGGAAGCATTCCAAAAAAGCCTCTTTTGGGATGGAGCGCAGCTCCGCCGTCGTTGCAGCCATGATGTCCTCCCTCGTCTCAAAATGCGTTCCTTTTAATGGTGTTTTAATTTTTGGGAACAGCCAGAAGTCGCAAGGGGCCATGTCAGGATAGTATGGAGCCTGTGGAACCACAGGAGTTTGGTTTTGAAACAAAAAAGTCTGAATTAAGCTTGAGGAATGTGCTGGAGCATTGTCGTGGTGGAGGCGCCAATTTCCTGTGGCCCATAACTCCGGTCTCTTGCGCCGTACAGCATTACGGAGGCAACGGAGGACATCCCTGTAATACTCCTTCATTATTGTTTGACCCTGGGGTGCGTACTCATGGTGTACCACACCGCAGGAGTAAAAAAAAACAGTCAGCATTACCTTCACGTTGCTGCGCACTTGGCGCGCCTTCTTCGGTCGTGGCGACGTGGAATGCTTCCACTGTGACGACTGGCATTTGGTTTCCGGGTCGTACAAGTACACCCAGGACTCATCACCGGTGATAATAGTGTCCATAAAGCTGGGATCAGTGTGAATGGAGTCCAGCATGTCCTGTGAGACTTCAACACGGAGGTCCTTTTGGTCTGCCGTCAGCAACCTCGGCACGAACTTCGCAGCCACTCGCTTCATGCCCAAATGTTCTGTAACAATGGAATGTGCCAAAAAAGTACTAATGTCCACTTCCTCCGCAAATTCTCGGATGGTCACTAGATGGTCCTGCATCACCACAGCGTTCACTTTGGAAATGATCTCGTCATTTCGGCACATCGATGGTCGGCCGGAGCACAGGTCGCTCTCCACCATTATGTGTCCGTCTTTAAACCGGTTGTACCACTCCTTAATTTGTGTGGTGCCCATAGCTTCATCCCCGAAAGCCGTCTTTATTTTTCGAATGGTTTCCACTTGGCTGTCGTCAAGTTTCTGGCAAAATTTGATGCAATGGCGCTGCTCCAATCACTCTGCCATTTTCCTTGCAATAAAAATCCGCCGAGCGCACAGCACCACTCCTCACACAAAGGCTGCTCACAGGCGAATGACGCAACCGACAGGCGGGACAAAACTCACGCATGCGCACTAAGGTTCAAGGTTGGCTGATGCAATCACACGTGATTCAAGTCCATAAAGTTTTTGAAAAAAATAAAAAGGTCGGATTGTTTTCTCACAGACCTCGTATATCCATCTGATCATGTGAACGCTCAGCTGATGATCCAAATGTCACATCCACCACGTGAGTTATAGTCCACATGATGCAGTGTCCTTTGGCATCCCACCTGCTGGACAGCTTGACACGCAGAGCCGGCTGATGTGTTCATGATATGATCATTCATTCATGTCAGTGTTATGTGCTGACGCGGGTCAGAGAACCGAACCAGCATCTGACAATGGCCCAGCGCTAAATAACCAGAAAGTGGTTCCAAGAAACAAATTTATTCCCCCCTCATGTGCAGTAATTCATGTATAACATAAATATTTAGCTGTCTTGGCAAGGTGAAGGACGGCGCGCTCTCCAGCGCCCAAATGGATCAAAGCCTGGCACTTCTGGACTCAGATTCACCGCCGAACACCCCCCAGGTGTATACGACAAACTGACTCTGTGAAGGACGGAAAAGGTGAGGTAAGTCAACAGAGCTACAACAAATATCCTTCAGAGGCACACACTATCAGCAACACATTCAGGTCTGAATTTAAGCTTTATGTAAATGAGCAGCTTCTCACAACAGGTGGAGGATCATCAATCTGTACGCCACGGCAGTGAGAAGCAAACTGCACAATTCTCATCAATGTTCAAACATACTGCGTAACAAAACGCCAAATTACTATTAACGATTATTCAGACGATAATCACTTACGATGTGTGCTGACAGCATGTGTCCCTCACCCGTCCTCCTTCACAGGCACGATGTGTCAAACCCAGCGTCTCACAACCGAACGTCACAAGGTCGAGTTCCCGGCAATTCTGCTCAAATCACTCATGGCTTAAATGCAGAATGCCATCTCATTATCTGCTTCAGCTGAAAGTCTTTAAGTCTGCACGTGAGCATCATCCACAGGTGCTGCAAGTTGTTAGGCCTGCACGTGAACATCCTCCACAGGTGCAGCCAATAGTTCTGATGAGGGTGAAGGACTCTTCCGCCAGCACCTTCTCCACAGAAAAAAACAGTTTGCATACCACCTGGAGAGCAAAGAAAAGAAAACAGCGCCCAAATGTCCAGCCAAACCCCCCAACACACAACAGTACCCCCCCATCAATGGGAAGCCTCCCGGCGACTGAACAGACCAGGCCCGAGAACAGCACCTCCCTCCGGGGTCCACGACAGGAAGCAGACGGTGTAACGCCCCCAAAGTCCACAGCAGACAGCAGGACAGATCACCGCGGCTGGAAGGCCGGCTGACATCAACAAAAACCCCAAAAGAGTCCCAAGTACAACATAACATACAAGAAAAATACAAAACCCACCCAAACCCTGCCCAGGGGACCGTCCCATCCAACCCTGGGAAGAAAAGAAAAACTCCCAAATCCAATAACCCAACATAGCCCCGATAACACAATACAAACACAATTTCACAAAGAAAAATAACAAACAACCCCTCCAGATGATGTGCAGAGCTCAACACCCCCCAGAAGACCTTTACCGCCAGTTCCAGGAGTAATAACCAAAGCCAGAATCCCACAGAGGTCCCCAGGTATACATGGAGCAACAGCGCCCCCCAGAGGACTGTACCATCAACCCCAGGAGGCACCCTTCCCACAATCCAGGAACCCCAGACCCGGCCACACTTGGCTAGTCGGCCCCACAAATCAATTCCCCCCCAGAGGACCGTCCCATCAACCCTGGAGGTGGAACCTAGAAGGAAACATAAAAAACACAAAACTCCAACCCCCGGCGGACTCCATTAAACCACCCCGGGGGCAAATAAAACAACCGGAAACCCTGTTACCCTCCCCAGCACCCTGAAAGACCCCAGATTATTCCCAGAGCCTATCGTCAGTACAATTCCGGCGAACGGCACAAAACTACCAAGCCGGGGAAGGAAACAGGAAAAACTAACCCAGTCCCATCCCCTAAGCGCAGCGGAAAACCGGAAATACGTCCGGTGCCCCTAAACCGACCATACCACCAGCCTATCGGGAGGGGTGGAACTACCGAAATGGCGAACGGCACAGATCGGCCCACCACTCCGACTGAGGTATGTTCCCGCTGCACTACACCCCGGTAACGCCAATGACGAACGGTCAAAGGCCCACCGGGGCTGGAGTGGAACCGGGTATCAACCAAACCGGGAACTACTGTTATGTGCTGACGCGGGTCAGAGAACCGAACCAGCATCTGACAATGGCCCAGCGCTAAATAACCAGAAAGCGGTTCCAAGAAACAAATTTATTCCCCCCTCATGTGCAATAATTCATGTATAACATAAATATTCAGCTGTCTTGGCAAGGTGAAGGACGGCGCACTCTCCAGCACCCAAATGGTTCAAAGCCCGGCACTTCTGGACTCAGATTCACCGCCGAACACCCCCCAGGTGGATACGACAAACTGACTCTGTGAAGGACGGAAAAGGTGACGTAAGTCAACAGAGCTACAACAAATATCCTTCAGAGGCACACACTATCAGCAACACATTCAGGTCTGAATTTAAGCCTTATGTAAATGAGCAGCTTCTCACAACAGGTGGAGGATCATCAATCCGTACACCACGGCAGTGAGAAGCAAACTGCACAGTTCTCATCAATGTTCAAATATACTGCGTAACAAAACGCCAAATTACTATTAACAATTATTCAGACGATAATCACCTCCGATGTGTGCTGACAGCATGTGTCCCTCACCCGTCCTCCTTCACAGGCACGATGTGTCAAACCCTGGCGCGGTCCTCAGCGTCTCACAACCGAACGTCACAAGGTCGAGTTCCTGGCAATTCTGCTCAAATCACTCATGGCTTAAATGCAGAACGCCATCTCATTATCTGCTTCAGCTGAAAGTCTTTAAGTCTGCATGTGAGCATCATCCACAGGTGCTGCAAGTTGTTAGGCCTGCACGTGAACATCCTCCACAGGTGCAGCCAATAGTTCTGATGAGGGTGAAGGACTCTTCCGCCAGCACCTTCTCCACAGAAAAAAACAGTTTGCATACCACCTGGAGAGCAAAGAAAAGAAAACAGCACCCAAATGTCCAGCCAAACCCCCCAACACACAACAGTCAGTTCATTAATTCCTTGTTTACATCCATGGCCATGGTTCATGAAAATGAGGGAACAGAGGGACATTAACTGTTGTATTGTCTACTCTTTATAACAGGAATTAAATATTTTAACAGACAACACAAAATCCATTTGTTTCCTCATTTCCAACACAGACTGTGATCAATAACACCTCATTACCACTAAAATGATTGTTTTACATTTAAACCAGAGGTGTCAAACTCAATTGCACAGGGGTCCAAAATCCAAAACACACTTTAGGTCACGGGCCGAATGGGATAAACATTTATTGAACACACTAAAACTTTTACACTTCACTTTTTTGAACATCAATATGAATAAAAACACAGGAATATTATTCTGGAATAACTCAACTTAAACCTTAAATAACTTATAATATTTTGCTCTCCATAAAAATATATCCTGTCTAAATTATACAACTTAGAAAAAAGTAAACATTAAAAGAACAAACATTCAAATGTCTTTACGCTTACGTCATTTTATATAAAAAATAACTTAAATTTAAACTTACTAAAATATCCCAAAATATTTTGCTCTCCATAAAAATATATCCTGTCAAAATTATACAAATTCAAAATATGAACATGCTGCATAACAAAACTTGGAAATATAAATAAAATGTCAGCAGTAACAAATCAAATCATTCAGTTTTCTTTGCTCTTATGTCGTTTTTTCAGAGCTGGACACCTGGCATCTTTTTTTGGCAACAAGTTCATTTATGTTTGGTGTGAGTTTCTGTGTTGTGGAGATTCTCAGGATGGACTGCAGGTGCTCATCAGTGAGACGACTCCTGTGTGCTGTTTTGTTAGTCTTCATCAATGAGAAGAGCTTCTCACACAGATATGTGCTACCAAACATGCACAAAGTTCGAGCCACATGTAGACGGAGCTGGGGCATTTCTGCAGGAATGGCGTGAATAAACTGTGCAGGCCCTGCAGTGTCGTACTTTGCCTTCAGTGTGCCATTACACTGCAGCTCAATCAGCTCCATCTGAATCTGCACAGGTGCAGTTTCCACATCACAGCAAATGGGTTGCGAAGCAACTCAAAATTCTTTTTTTATTCTTCAAAGTCACCAAAGCGCCGTGCAAACTCAGGGCGCAGTGTACTGTTTATCAGCAAAGTGCGTATTTGGGAACACCGTTGTGCCCACTTGGTTCAACATTACTTGGCAACAGGGAAAGTGGGACAAGTTGCACTGGTGAATTTGTGTCGCCCATAAAAGCAGCTTCACTTGAAATGCCTTCACTGCATCATACAAACTGACAGATTTCGTTGCTGAGCTCAAAAACTCTGTTGAGAACTTTTCCCCGACTTAGCCAACGCACCTCTGTATGATAAGGAATGTCAGCAAACTCTGAATCTAGTATCTCCCGCATAAAGGACTGAAATTTCCGGTGATTTAAACCTTTAGCTCGGATAAAGTTTACAGTGCTCATTACATGGTCCATCTTCAGGACTTTGCCACATAGTGCTTCCTGGTGTATAATGCAGTGATATGCACTTAACTCAACAGTACAGTTCTCCTCCTGCATCTTTACTCGCATCCTTCCCACTAGTCTTCTTTTTTTTCACTACACATAGATGGGGCTCCATCAGTAGTAAGTGCAATAAGTTTGACCCAGGGCAGTTTCATATCAGTTATACTTTGACATACATTTTCAAAAATGTCTTTTCCAGTCGTTGTTCCGTGCATCGATTTAATGTCCATTATTTCCTCTTAACGCGCAAATAGGAGTCCACTCCATGGATGAAGATGGCCAGCTGTGCAGTATCAGTCATGTCAGTACTTTCATCCACAGCAAGAGAGTATGCAATAAAGTCTTTGCTTCTTTCACTCAACTGTGTTCTTAAATCAGTGGCCATCTCACAAACTCGATCAGCAGTCGTATTTCTATCAGGCTTATATTTGCCAGCATCTGCTTTTTGTCTGGACATAAGACGTCAAACACCTTGATCATGCAGCCCTTCAGAAATTCTCCCTCTGTAAATGGCCTGGCTGATTTGGCGATCTCCTCTGCCACGACAAAAACTTGCTTTCACAGCAGCTTCACTTTGTGATTTTGCACGGGTAAAAAACATCTGCTGAAGTGTCAAATTCTTCTTTAACTCTTCTGCTTTCTGTATCTTCTGCTCTGCATTCAGGTCTTTTGGGTTATCCTGATGTTTTGTCTCATAGTGCCATCTTAGATTCAATTCTTTAATTACAGCCACATTAGCTCCACAAATGTGACACACGGGTTTATCGGCAATGTCAGTAAACATATACTCAGCCTCCCATCGGCTTTTAAAGGCTCTGTTTTCAGAATCGACTTTTCTCTTCAGCATTGTGAGGGCTCAATAACTAGGGCGCAATAACTTGCAGCATCATAAGCTAGGCTAAATGAATGCGAAGCATTTGGCAAGGCAGCTGAAGCACTGCATTATGGGATCTGTAGTTTATTGTGTTACCAGCACTTCATATCGCTCGGGCCGGATAAAATTACACGCCGGGCCGGATGTGGCCCATGGGCCTTGAGTTTGACACATGTGATTTAAACAGTACATTCATTGTTTTTATAATGTTCTGTGCGCTGTCCTTACATATTTTCTTTGATTTATGTACATTTGTATAACATGTGCTTGCTTCTGTTGCTGTGTGAGCACAATGTGGTATCACACCTCTCACGTGGTCGCACTGTGTTCGTGCGCTTGCACACGAGTGAGCACGAAACCGTTGCTGCGGGATCGTACACAGCTGTCCGACCGTGTGTAACCCCCAGCAGCAGCTGGAATTTTTCACTGTTTGCCTAATCATGTTTTTTCAGGCTTTTTTGGTGTCATTCGCCCAACTTCGTGTTGTGTGAAGGGGCCATAACATAAGCTTTGCTAACATTTTATATCAGAAAGTTGTTCAAAAACATTGGACCCAATCTTTCACCGACTGTAGGGCATACAGAGCGTAAATCATGCAAACATCATTCCACACAGTGACTCTGTGGTGAGGCACGCAGCTCCACTCATCACTCTGGCAAAAGTAACGTGGTTAGCATGTAGGCTGTATTTGTTGCATACCAGACTGGTACCAGACTGCACACACCATGCGTCTGTTATATTATTACAGATGGCTATGTTATCATTTCAACAGTGCCTCATAAAATAAATAATTTCCACTTGAATGTGTGCTGGGTAGCTCAGTTATTTTGATGGCAGGCTATAATGTAAACTAAATTCAAAATGGGTAATTTCTTTGTAGCTTGGTAAAAATTAATGTATCGGGCAACAAACGTGGCAGTCAGTAAAAGACTCACTGTTTGCTGACTCCATTAAATCATCCCAGGAACTATAATATGCAGCCATAGTGCCATGAAAGGCCTGCCACACTCTTCAGCAGAACACAGTTTTCAGATGTTAACAGATACTTTTTATCTCTGTGTTAAAATCTTGTTATAATCACAGACATTAGCACCGAGACTGCATACAGTGCCGTTGTAAACATGCCCGGTTCCTCCTGTTTCATGGAACTGCATTCATTGTCGCTTTTAATCAGCACTAACCTGGTGTGTAATATTTTGACAAACCACTTTAGACAGCTGTTACGGACAATTAGGCGCAGTATCCTCATTTTTGGAATTGAAACAGCAACCAGAGGCAGAAATCGGGAATAGGCGACTGACTTATTTCTAACAACCTCTAAAATTGTTTCTTTGTAAATTGTGTTAAAGCTAACATCCTTTACAAGATCATGCTGCTTTTAAACTGAGTGTTTCTGTAAATTTTTATGCAGTTGTCTCTTCTTGTACACTGAATCCCATTCAGTAAGATTTATTTGAGTTTCTGTTCAGGGTTACCGCAGGCAATTTGGTATGGGCTCCACATTGTGATTTGACTTTTCTAATATACCTCCAACTGTACAATGAGAATTAGCAATAGAGTGGACATGAACCGGGTATATTCTGTTTGGGCGCACTCACTGCTTGCTCCACCATGCTGTCACACAAAGGCAACTAGTATGAAAATGTGAACTGAACTGTATATCATCTTGCCATGGTGACTTGGCCTCTTTATTCAGATGGCAGTGCATGACTATCTTGGTCAGCTTAACTAATATAAGCCTATTGATATATAGCTATGCATGGTGGTCAGTGAATGTTCTTCCACACATAGCTGATGCAACAAGCGTAAGGATGCAGTGTTCACATACATGTTGAGCCATCACTCTTATAACTTGAATTTATGTTCAGACCACAACAAGCCGCAGACTGGGCACCCAGCATCTACAATGCTGAGTTTATGCACATTCTTGGTATCAATAACTGACTAACAATGATGACTAGTCATAATAGTTGACTGCGAAGAGCTAACACCCAACTAGTTAACTATTTTTTATTAGTTGACAAGTCGAAAGCAATTTATTAAGTTCATTTAACCCTTAAATGAACAAACCTGGTGAACATTTTTCCAAACTGAGTGAGGAATTCATTTATTAATGATTTCACTAAAATAAATTTTTTCCAAAATTTAATTTTAGTGATTTTTTTTCATCATTAAAAGAAATTCACTAAAAAAATTTTTTTTCCCATATTTTTTCCCAGCTGAGTGCTGCAGTATAACCAGTAGGACCCCATTGATGTGTGCAGTAAATTTTGTGTCACTACACTGTATAACATTGACACTATAGAAAATTTAAACAATAAAAAAGTTTTTCACAATGACATTTTTCCAAACTGAGTGCATTAGTATAACCAGCAGGACACTGATGTGTGCAGTGAATTTGGTGATGCCACACCTGAATTTATTTGTTTTTTCTGGTGTCTCTTTTCATTTTTGCACTTTGTAGACTGCCCCTACGCTTCCATTTGTCAGCCGTCTGCTCATTACGATCAATGTTATTTTTCCAGCTCAGAGGATGGCTCTGTAGCTCGTTGCCCACCTTCCTGAGGTTAGAAAGTAGTGTTTGTTTTTCTACAATGTTTCTGTTAAGATTACTGACTCGTGAACTTCGAATATCTTTCTAACTTTACTGGAGTCTCCAGGGGAGGTTTCTGTCCTCCTTGAGTTTGAGACCTGCGTCACCGTTTGGTTTGACAGGTGTACATCCTAGTCAAACTCCACACCTGACACTGTCCCAGGAGTGTAACACATCCAGCCGGACCAGGCACTTGACACCAGAAGCTATAGCTGCTCCGGGCTGACTTCCCCACCTCACTGGCTATGGTGACCCCTCTCCTAAAAAATTGCAGTAATAGTGTTTGCGAATTTATCCGTAAACTCAAACACACACACACACACACACACATCTTCAACTGCTTAGTCCAAAGGGTCACGGGGGGCTGGAGCCTATCCCAGCAGTCATAAACTGAAAAAAAAAAAAAATAAAAAAAATAAAATATATATATATATATATATATATATATATATATATATATATATATATGAATGATAATCATGTTTTGTGAGACCTGCATTCACATTTTGGGAGATATTTTTCAGTATTCACATTTTGCAATTAACAGTTTGCGGATAATTCATGATTTGCAGCTGATTCGCATTTTGGAGGTTAACAGGGTGATTGAAAAGTTTTGAGCCTGACCAAGAAGAAACCACAACTAAATTAATGTAATGCTTTACTTTCAACATAATCCCCATGTAAGTCCACACATTTTCCAGCATTGTTGCAGTGCCTTAATACCATACTCATAGAAGGTCTTATCCTGGAGCTCAAGGAAGTCATCCTCTGCAGATATGACATCATTATCAGTACTAATATGTATATGTTGCGGTCATGAACGAGCAAAGCTCTGTCATGTCATTTAAGTCATTCAGAGTTTTCTTCAGTAAATGCTTCTGGGGAGCATTGGCATGGTGAAAAACCTTCAGCTTCCACCAACCCCACCAACTATGGCCCTCTTAACCACCCGCCATTTTAACCATTTTCTTTATTTGCTTCTCACATGCAAGTCCTCACAATCTCATTTAGTCCTTTACACTTTGTTTTCAGTAAATGCTTCTGGGGAGCATTAGCATGGCTAAAAGACTTCAGCTACAGCCCTTGTAACCTGCTGCCACTTTAAGCATTTAAAAAAAAAAGTAGATGTAAATTAATATTCAAACTTTTCAGCTCACAGTTGGGCTGCACAATATGGCCAAATGACCGTATCTCAATACTGAAGCCAAATATTATACCTCTATTAATATGATATACAATATGACTATGATTTCAGACAAAGTGCAGCAACAGTATCCAAGTCACTGAAAATGTTTTGGACTTTATTTACTCCAATTTTTCAGCTTGGTACTCCGACGAGGGCGATTGCATCTCCTCTACTCTCCCTTATCTCTGTTCTCTGCTTTCAACCTTCAAGTCCCTACTTCACCAGACTGTGAATTCCTCAAATTATATTGAATACTGGATCTATTGGACTACTACTGGATTAACATGGAACTGATCAGCTGGTCTCTGAACGCTATTGACACCATTTTTTCTACAAGAAGGTCAGGCCCGGGGGATCCTACCTGCCCAGATGGAACGTATCCTGTGGGCTATGTTCTTGATTCCTGGAGTTCCTGGCGTGTGGCATGCTTGGCGCCATTCTCCATTGAGGACGTCAAGGATTTATTCATTTTTGGTTTTATGGTAGCAGGGCTGGTACTTTTTGGCTTATGTGCTGCCCTGATGTACTGGAAAACTGGCAAGACGGCAGCATCAAGAACCACAGCCCCTCGCTTGTCCGTCATGATTAACAAGGTTGGCAAGGTAGTGCATTCTCAGACTGTGATCACTCTTGAACTCAGACGCAAATTGGATGACATCTTGGAGCAGATGCGTGCCTTGCAGTTGAAGTTGAAGATTTCAGAGGCCAGTGAATATTCTTAATTCATAATTGGGAATATTCTTAATTCATAATTGGGATTTGGTTGTGCAAGTGGAACTGTTAAAAAGTGTTTTTCACTGCTCAAACCATAACATTACAGGCTTATCAAGACTGAAGGTCAAATTGCCCGACTGAGGAATTTTCCAGAGGAATTTTTTTCAGCCTGGGAAACATTGGCTGTTTCTTATCTCAACTCACAAAGACAATAAACTGCTTTTCACAGGACTGAAGCATGCTTCATTCCCTCCCCCCACCAGCCCCCTATCCCCCAGCAACACTCCCCTTTCCGGCGCCTGCTAACATCACCCCTTTCCCCTTCAGCGGGGGCGGTGCAGTTTTAGCTGCAGCCCACGTTTTTCCCCCCAAGCTGACAGCAGCGCATCTCAGGATTGCTGCCTGACCTTCACCCACTTGCCTCAATTCGGATAACGGACTTCTTCAAACTTAGTGCACATAAACAATGTCAAATGTGTATGTGCTGTCTTTAATTCTGATGTGTGCCATTATTACAGTAAACAAGTAACTAGAAGCACTCAGAGAGTGCAAATCTCCGCCAAGGCCATAGGGTTCCCTCCTTGGCACAGTGATCTATTCAACAATTCAATGTTACAACCAAAACTATGATACATACACTTTTCTTTCCTGTATATTTGACATCCTTGACCATGAAAACATACCACTAGAAGTTGGAATCACTTTTATGTCTTTATTAGTTCAAAAGTTATTGTATAAAAGCGATTTTTCAGTAATGGCAGTTTTCTTCTGGATCTAGCTCCATAACATTTGAAGCTACATCAAATCTGATGACACCTGACTGAATCAGTACAGATTCAGCTACAATTTTGTGTTAGTTGTGCATCTCTAGCTTCATTTGTCACATCACTGACACATTTTCTATTTTCCCTATATTTTTTGCATATTCTGGATCACCAGATCTGGAATCAGGATCCGATCATCACCAAACTTTGTTGTTTGATAGAACATTAGACTATGTTACACCCTAATTTTTTTTCAAGCCTTTCTGCCTTGTTTTTGTGGAGTTAGAAACTAGAATGTCAAAATTCCCCCTATCCCGCAATGGTGAAGAATCCTTTAAAAAATTCCTAGATCTGGATTGTGATCCGGATCACCACTAAAATTTAATCACTTGTTTCTCTTGTCATTTCCAGCCACTCCACAAAATTTCATCAAAATCCGTTCAAAACTTTTTGAGTTATCCTGCTGACAAACCGACAGACAAAAAATTTATTTTTGTCTCTTTCTCTAAAATTGTATACAGTAATCATTAGATTATTCATATATTATCAAAAATAAATTTAAGAAATATTACAATTTGAAAACAAATGCACCCGAACGTGATGACAGCTGCAACTGCTTAATGCTAACTTTTAACATTGAAAATGCCATAGACATGCTAACGCATTAGCATTGGGATCCAGATCGTGATCTGAATCACCACTAAAATTTAATCACTTGTTCCTCTTGTCATTTCCAACCACTCCACAAAATTTCATCAAAATCCGTTCAAAACGTTTTGAGTTATCCTGCTGAGAAACAGACAGACAAACAAACTAGAATGCCAAAATTCCCCCTATCCCGCAATGGAGAAGAATCCTTTAAAAAATTCACGATCTGGATCACCACTAAAATTTAATCACTTGTTCCTCTTGTCATTTCCAACCACTCCACAAAATTTCATCAAAATCCGTTCAAAACGTTTTAAGTTATCCTGCTGAGAAACAGACAAAAAATTTATTTTTGTCTCTTTCTCTAAAATTGTATATAATAATCATTGGATTATTCATATATTATCAAAAATAAATTTAAGAAATATTACAATTTGAAAACAAATGCACCCGAACGTGATGACAGCTGCAACTGCTTAATGCCAACTTTTAACATTGAAAATGCCATAGACATGCTAACGCATTAGCATCGGGATCCGGATCATGATCCGGATCACCACTAAAATTTAATCACTTGTTCCTCTTGTCATTTCTAACCACTCCACAAAATTTCAACAAAAATAAATTTAAGAAATATTACAATTTGAAAACAAATGCACCCGAACATGATGACAGCTGCAACTGCTTAATGCTAACTTTTAACATTGAAAATGCCATAGACATGCTAACATGTTAGCATCGGGATCCGGATCATGATCTGGATCACCACTAAAATTGAATCACTTGTTCCTCTTGTCATTTCCAACCACTCCACAAAATTTTAACAAAAACAAATTTAAGAAATATTACAATTTGAAAACAAATGCACCCGAACGTGATGACAGCTGCAACTGCTTAATGCTAACTTTTAACATTGAAAATGCCATAGACATGCTAACGTGTTAGCATCGGGATCTGGATCGTGATCTGGATCACCACTAAAATTTAATCACTTGTTCCTCTTGTCATTTCCAACCACTCCACAAAATTTCATCAAAATCCGTTTTGATATCCTGCTGAAAGACAGACAAACACACAAACTCGACCGAAAACATAACCTCCTTGGTGGAGGTAATAATTGAGGACTAATTGCTGTCTGAGGTAACTGGAGTGTAAACATAATTTCTCCACTGTGAGTTCAATAAAGTATATCTCTGGCAGTGCGCCAACTTCCTATATGTGCGCAACATTCTCCAGATGCAGCTAATGAACTTTTTCTATTCTCTTTTTTTAAACTTTTTTTTTGTGGCCATTTCACTTGATACACATCTTAACACAACTGTAGTTGGATTATTGGTGCAGGATGGCACTTCACATGGGATTTATATATGCCAGAGGTGGATTGTGCGTTTGTGAGCCTACAGATGTTGCCAGCACACAGCGCAGCTGGATGAAATGGACTTCACCAGCTGTCTGCACTGTGGAATGCAGGGTACCTCTGACGTATGCAGAGTGCCACATATATGTTATTGCATATCGACATTTCCTTTGCCCTCCCTGGCCAGGGTCCAGTGGAGGTGGACATACGTGGCACAACATGCTGGCAGGCTTTGCTGTGACCGATCAATCTCAGAGCTCAATCAGCCGCGAACAGATTGTTTCAATTACTGTTATGATGCCGTCAGAATATGTAGATTGAGATCAGATGATGCAAAAACTGCACATAGACAGCCGTCAGATGTGCATCCCATCTTGATGGCGCCAAGAGTGGTTTAAACATGTGCAACACACTCGGAACAGCCAAGCAAATGGGACCAAATATATAGACTACTCATAGACTGCTGTCTGTAAGTCTTCACACTGCACCTCAGTACTTCCCAATTTAACACACCCCTACTCACTTCACTGCTGCAACATTGCACTCAGTGATTTTCACACATTCTCAAGAAAAATGTTGGTTTCTCTGAATGCAAAAGGTGGAGAACCACGTCCTACTTTTTCTGGGTCAGGCTCACAACTTTTCAATCACCACTCGCACATGTTTATGTTTATATCAGTTTAAAATACTGTGCAAATGTTTTAAGCACCTGTGACAGGAATATTTGAACAGTTCAAACGATTTTTGACCTAGTGAAGAACACATGACTCAGTGAACAAAAACACCAATATGTGTATTTGTATCAAAGCTCTCCACTACCTCAAACATTTGCAGAATACTATACATACTTGTGGTTGCATTATATTTACATCTGGCAGCATTTAAACTGTTTTATGGTCAAAAAGAACCCAAAAGTAATTTCTAAATCCAAATTGTGGGTTTTGACATCCATAGCATTTATTCAAAACTCAGCCCAAGAATGTTCCTGCTGTGGCAAATATCTGTTCTCTGAGAATCATCGTCATAGTAATCCTTCAGATTCAAAAAATAATTCTTTAGTACAGTGATCGTGTACTGAAAAAAGTATTTTTCATATGGGAACACATGCATTACAAAATTACACAATGCAGTTTTCATAGAGGTGGAATAACAGCAATGAAAAGCTATTCCAGATGGTGATTCTGATGCAGTAATTTATTTTCTCAATGAAAAAAAAATCAGTTATAACTGATGGAGTAGATTCTTAATCCTTCATAGTTTTTTGTTTTTTTTTTCGTTTCAATGTGGAGAATGGGGTGAAAATTTTGAAACTTCTTTCAAAAACTCTGATGAGTTCCTTTCATTTGTGTAAACAGCGTATTGAGGTTTGCATGTTTTGCGTGAGCCTTGCATTAGCTTCAGGAATGAAAAGAGAAAGAGGAGGAGTGACGTGTCCTACTTCACTAGGTGGAATCCTGTGAGTAACTTCTCTGTTGATGATTCCTCATTGTTTTTGTTTGTTTTTTCCATGGCGTTATTCTTTTGTAAATAATCTCTCCTGCAGAAATGAGCAGCATCACACCCTGTTCATGCTGCCATGTTTTTCTGCTCTGACATTCACATTTTATTGCAATTCTAACCTCTTAAAATGCAATAAAAGCTCTCTTAAGGATTACATATCAATGTTTGCTTGTTGCTTGCTTGTTTTGACTTCTGTAAAAAAAATATCTGACATCTCCTGTCTTCTTCCTCGCTTCTTATCGATTTATGTCTTCTTGCTCCTCCTCACCCCGTTTCTTGTTTCTGTTTCGTCAAGCTTGAAAGGTTTGTTTTGCAACCGCAGATCCTCCATTTACCGCTCATTGTTTTGTATTTCCATGGCGATCTGCTGCAGACATCATTGCAGCAAGTTGCACATCTCCAAACAATTACGTTGGTTGGCGATGTGATTGATCGCCTGCTCACAATTGATGCAATTTTCAGTGATTGCGGCAATATCAAAGGGCATTTGATCTCAGCTGCTGCTTTCCGCTGCTTGTCGCTTTCTGCATAATTTTAACATTTCATACCGCCATGAGCACTGGGTTTTAAGAGGACACGCTTGTATAAATGCTTTGATGTCAAATGTTTGGTTGGATCTTTGCCTAAAAACTTTGTTTATCCCCAGTGCTCTTACTTTTCACTTCCTCCAACATCAGTACCATCAAAAACCTGCTTGTACGGTGAGGTTTATACTTTTGCTCGAAGCTAATCTCTTGGTGTTCAAAAACTGAAGGCCCACTGACTCCAACCTGCTGACTCTCGCTCTACCATCTCCCAGCAGCCTGTTGCCATGGTTACCTCCTCTCAGTAGCAGCAGCAGCAGCTTAATGTATGATACAACCTCCTTCACTAAACACCATTGCTTTTGTGTCACTGTCATAAGCCTGCCTCCTTCCCGGATGCCTTCTCTTTTGCCCCTCCAGCTGTCACTGAGCTTTGGCGACACACTTTGGAGGCTTAGGTCCTCTTAGGTGGACAGTCACAAGCTGTGCAAAAAGCGTGCACACACTCGATTTTGTCATATTTCTTCTAATAAAAGTGACACGTGAGTGCTTTCACCGAGAAATGACAGTTATCAGTTTGGCTGTACTTGATTTCACGACCTCACCCAAGCCAGTGTCTCTTTGGGCTTCCATAGTTAAAAATGGTCTCTATAGATATGCTTCAAATCTGTTCCAGCAAGGAGAACATAATGACCTGGAGGATGTGTCCTTGGAGGGACGAATCGAGAGACTGAAGCGAAAGGGAGGAAGGCGGTGGAGATGAGAGAGATAATGCAGCAGATGGAAAGAGAAAATGCTGAATGCTTCACAGAGTATAAGAGCCTCTTGTTTCTGTTGTTTCTACACCAGCTGAATGCTACAATTGGTACTTCACCTGGGAACAAAAAGATGACAGATGATCTCATTGTTCCACCTTGTGGTTCATCAGTAAAACCATGTCAGGCTCATGTTTACTGGTGTTTTACAGAAATACATTAGGACCAGAAGGCTGTTCTGTAAACCTGCAGCTTTACAGTAAACAATGCTGTTTCCCCAACTATTATACAGGCCTGTTTGGCCACTGGCTGAATTCTGAGGTCCACTGGGCCTGGAACATTTGGAAAGCACACTTTCAACAATTAGCATCAAGTTAGAGCTGCTGTGATCACTTTCGCCTGCCTCAGTTGCTGCAGGTAGTAAAGTCAAATGTGAAAAGCTACTGCATGTAATGGACATTCATGAATGTTCATTAGAACAAGTAGCAGTAACCTTTGTGGTCACCAAACCTAGGCTTTGGAAATTAAAGAAGCTGAAAAACAAGCTGAGTCTGGGTTTGTAGATTGTCCTGGATCAAGCAAAAGATCCAAGCTTTTTATGACTTCCTGGGCTTGACAAACAGAAGTGTGTCTGTAGGGGGTGAAAGTGATGAACTTGTAGAGGCATTCACTTATCTGTGCAATGACATTCATGTGTCTAGTTTCTTGGCCTTTGAGATTGTCAGACACCTGGGAGGAGCGAGCTTATGGATCATGAGGTTGCCAGACAGAAGTGTTCAGCAAAGCCAATATCCTTGCAGGAGAATGAAGATCTAAATCTTTTGGTTCCTGGTGCTTCCTGTCTTAGTGTATGATTGTGAGACTTGGACAGCAACCAGCGACTGAAGGCAATGACTGCTTGTCATTCTAGGGTACCACTGGAAGGACTTTTATCAAACTATCGGGTACTTTGGCAGATGAAGATGAGGAGTATCATTGGTATTGTCAGGTCTGATGGACAGAGGCATCTGGACACAAATGCTGGACTCAACAACACAGCTCTGGTTTTTAAGATCGTTTACGTCTTTACTTTACTTCTTTACTTTACTACGTTTTGCGATATGCAGGGTCTGATACACAGTAAGGCAGTCCAAAATCGGCAAATAAATCAATCAATCAATTTCAATCAATCAATTTTATTTATATAGCGCCAAATCACAACAAACACTTGCCCCAAGGCGCTTTATATTGTAAGGCAAGGCCATATAATAATTACGTAAAAACCCCAACGGTCAAAACGACCCCCTGTGAGCAAGCACTTGGCGACAGTGGGAAGGAAAAAACTCCCTTTTAACAGGAAGAAACCTCCAGCAGAACCAGGCTCAGGGAGGGGCAGTCTTCTGCTGGGATTGGTTGGGGCTGAGGGAGAGAACCAAGAAAAAGACATGCTGTGGAGGGGAGCAGAGATCAATCACTAATGATTAAATGCAGAGTGGTGCATACAGAGCAAAAAGAGAAAGAAACACTCAGTGCATCATGGGAACCCCCCAGCAGTCTATGTCTATAACACCATAACTAAGGGATGGTTCAGGGTCACCTGATCCAGCCCTAACTATAAGCTTTAGCAAAAAGGAAAGTTTTAAGCCTAATCTTAAAAGTAGAGAGGGTGTCTGTCTCCCTGATCTGAATTGGGAGCTGGTTCCACAGGAGAGGAGCCTGAAAGCTGAAGGCTCTGCCTCCCATTCTACTCTTACAAACCCTAGGAACTACAAGTAAGCCTGCAGTCTGAGAGCAAAGCGCTCTATTGGGGTGATATGGTACTATGAGGTCCCTAAGATAAGATGGGACCTGATTATTCAAAACCTTATAAGTAAGAAGAAGAATTTTAAATTCTATTCTAGAATTAACAGGAAGCCAATGAAGAGAGGCCAATATGGGTGAGATATGCTCTCTCCTTCTAGTCCCCGTTAGTACTCTAGCTGCAGCATTTTGAATTAACTGAAGGCTGAAGGGAACTTTTAGGACAACCTGATTATAATGAATTACAATAGTCTCGCCTAGAGGAAATAAATGCATGAATTAGTTTTTCAGCATCACTCTGAGACAAGACCTTTCTAATTTTAGAGATATTGCGTAAATGCAAAAAAGCAGTCCTACATATTTGTTTAATATGCGCATTGAATGACATATCCTGATCAAAAATGACTCCAAGATTTCTCACAGTATTACTAGAGGTCAGGGTAATGCCATCCAGAGTAAGGATCTGGTTAGACACCATGTTTCTAAGATTTGTGGGGCCAAGTACAATAACTTCAGTTTTATCTGAGTTTAAAAGCAGGAAATCAGAGGTCATCCATGTCTTTATTTCTGTAAGACAATCCTGCAGTTTAGCTAATTGGTGTGTGTCCTTTGGCTTCATGGATAGATAAAGCTGGGTATCATCTGCGTAACAATGAAAATTTAAGCAATGCCGTCTAATAATACTGCCTAAGGGAAGCATGTATAAAGTGAATAAAATTGGTCCTAGCACAGAACCTTGTGGAACTCCATAATTAACCTTAGTCTGTGAAGACGATTCCCCATTTACATGAACAAATTGTAATCTATTAGACAAATATGATTCAAACCACCGCAGCGCAGTGCCTTTAATACCTATGGCATGCTCTAATCTCTGTAACAAAATTTTATGGTCAACAGTATCAAAAGCAGCACTGAGGTCTAACGGAACAAGCAAAGAGATGAGTCCACTGTCTGAGGCCATAAGAAGATCATTGGTAACCTTCACTAATGGTGTTTCTGTACTATGATGAATTCTAAAACCTGACTGAAACTCTTCAAATAGACCATTCCTCTGCAGATGATCAGTTAGCTGATTTACAACTACCCTTTCAAGAATTTTTGAGAGAAATGGAAGGTTGGAGATTGGCCTATAATTAGCTAAGATAGCTGGGTCAAGTGATGGCTTTTTAAGTAATGGTTTAATTACTGCCACCTTAAAAGCCTGTGGTACATAGCCAACTATTAAAGATAGATTGATCATATTTAAGATCGAAGCATTAAATAATGGTAGGGCTTCCTTGAGCAGCCTGGTAGGAATGGGGTCTAATAGACATATTGATGGTTTGGATGAAGTAACTAATGAAAATAACTCAGACAGAACAATCGGAGAGAAAGAGTCTAACCAAATACCGGCATCACTGAAAGCAGCCAAAGATAACAATACGTCTTTGGGATGGTTATGAGTAATTTTTTCTCTAATAGTTAAAATTTTATTAGCAAAGAAAGTCATGAAGTCATTACTAGTTAAAGTTAAAGGAATACTCGGCTCAATAGAGCTCTGACTCTTTGTCAGCCTGGCTACAGTGCTGAAAAGAAACCTGGGGTTGTTCTTATTTTCTTCAATTAGTGATGAGTAGAAAGATGTCCTAGCTTTACGGAGGTTTTTTTTTATAGAGCAACAGACTCTTTTTCCAGGCTAAGTGAAGATCTTCTAAATTAGTGAGACGCTATTTCCTCTCCAACTTATGGGTTATCTGCTTTAAGCTGCAAGTTTGTGAGTTATACCACGGAGTCAGGCACTTCTGATTTAAAGCTCTCTTTTTCAGAGGAGCTACAGCATCCAAAGTTGTCTTCAATGAGGATGTAAAACTATTGACGAGATACTCTATCTCACTTACAAAGTTTAGGTAGCTACTCTGCACTGTGTTGGTATATGGCATTAGAGAACATAAAGAAGGAATCATATCCTTAAACCTAGTTACAGTGCTTTCTGAAAGACTTCTAGTGTAATGAAACTTATTCCCCACTGCTGGGTAGTCCATCAGAGTAAATGTAAATGTTATTAAGAAATGATCAGACAGAAGGGAATTTTCAGGGAATACTGTTAAGTCTTCAATTTCCATACCATAAGTCAGAACAAGATCTAAGATATGATTAAAGTGGTGGGTGGACTCATTTACATTTTGAGCAAAGCCAATAGAGTCTAATAATAGATTAAATGCAGTGTTGAGGCTGTCATTCTCAGCATCTGTGTGGATGTTAAAATCGCCCACTATAATTATCTTATCTGAGCTAAGCACTAAGTCAGACAAAAGGTCTGAAAATTCACAGAGAAACTCACAGTAATGACCAGGTGGACGATAGATAATAACAAATAAAACTGGTTTTTGGGACTTCCAATTTGGATGGACAAGACTAAGAGTCAAGCTTTCAAATGAATTAAAGCTCTGTCTGGGTTTTTGATTACTTAATAAGCTGGAATGGAAGATTGCTGCTAATCCTCTGCCTCGGCCCGTGCTACGAGCATTGTGGCAGTTAGTGTGACTCGGGGGTGTTGAGTCATTTAAACTGACATATTCATCCTGCTGTAACCAGGTTTCTGTAAGGCAGAATAAATCAATATGTTGATCAATTATTATATCATTTACTAACAGGGTCTTAGAAGAGAGAGACCTAATGTTTAATAGACCACATTTAACTGTTTTAAACTGTGGTGCAGTTGAAGATGCTATATTATTTTTTCTTTTTGAATTTTAATGCTTAAATAGATTTTTGCTGGTTATTGGTGGTCTGGGAGCAGGCACCGTCTCTACAGGGATGGGGTAATGAGGGAGTGGCAGGGGGAGAGAAGCTGCAGAGAGGTGTGTAAGACTACAACTCAGGTTCCTGGTCCCAACCCTGGATAGTCACGGTTTGGAGGATTTAAGAAAATTGGCCAGATTTCTAGAAATGAGAGCTGCTCCATCCAAAGTGGGATGGATGCCGTCTCTCCTAATAAGACCAGGTTTTCCCCAGAAGCTTTGCCAATTATCTATGAAGCCCACCTCATTTTTTGGACACCACTCAGACAGCCAGCAATTCAAGGAGAACATGCTGCTAAACATGTCACTCCCGGTCCGATTGGGGAGGGGCCCAGAGAAAACTACAGAGTGCGACATTGTTTTTGCAAAGTTACACACCGATTCAGTGTTAATTTTAGTGACCTCCGATTGGCGTAACCGGGTGTCATTACTGCCAACGTGAATTACAATCTTACCAAATTTACGCTTAGCCTTAGCCAGCAGTTTCAAATTTCCTTCAATGTCGCCTGCTCTGGCCCCCGGAAGACATTTGACTATGGTTGCTGGTGTCGCTAACTTCACATTTCTCAAAACAGAGTCACCAATAACGAGAGTTTGATCCTCGGCGGGTGTGTCGTCGAGTGGGGAAAAATGGTTAGAAATGTGAATGGGTTGGCGGTGTACATGGGGCTTCTGTTTAGAACTACGCTTCCTCCTCACAGTCACCCAGTCGGCCTGCTTTCCTGGCTGCTCTGGATCTGCCAGAGGGAAACTAACGGCAGCTACTAACGGTGTGGAGCCGAGTCTCCAATTCGCCCAGCCTGGCCTCCAAAGCTACGAATAAGCTACACTTATTACAATTACCATTACTGCTAAAGGAGGCCGAGGAATAACTAAACATTTCACACCCAGAGCAGAAAAGTGCAGGAGAGACAGGAGAAGCCGCCATGCTAAACCGGCTAGGAGCTAGTAGCTGCGCTAAGCTAGCGGATTCCTAAAAACACACAAAGTGAAATAATGTGTAAATAATTTAGAGGTGATTCAGCAGAGGGAGTGCTTTAGTTAAGGCATGTGAAGATTACACTGTGAAACAAATCGTTATCTAGTTAACTAGATCAATCTAACTGCGCAGATTAAACAGCTAACAGATATAGCAAAACACCGCTGTGCTCCGGAACAGGAAGTGATACAATACCGCAGTGAGAGCCAACCACCAGTAGAGGCAAGCAAGAGCTTGCCTAAAGAACATCAGGTGAAAGGCTGTGGTCATATAAACAGACAGGGAAGCAGGCACTACGAGGAAACACAATGTACAGAGCTGTAAACGATGGCACAAGGTGCAACAATCTGGCGGAGAACTAATGCAACCATTGAAGCTTATATACATCCTGGTGATGAGCTAGAGATTCGAAACAGGTGTGTGGAAAGCTCCAGAATAGGGTGTGGCCCAAACCACCAAGCAGAAAGAAAGACAGACAAGAGAAGTATGTGAACAAAGCATTTGAACTCACATGCCA
Organism: Thalassophryne amazonica; assembly: GCF_902500255.1. Classification (NCBI taxonomy): domain Eukaryota; kingdom Metazoa; phylum Chordata; class Actinopteri; order Batrachoidiformes; family Batrachoididae; genus Thalassophryne; species Thalassophryne amazonica. Next base: position 16,833,890 of record NC_047113.1, on the reverse strand, counting down.
TTCTAGCTCATAGAAGTTTTGCATAATATATTACCACCCTTGAAAAATGTCAGCTACCTATTTTATAAATACTACCCAATATATATATATATATATATATATATATATATATATATATATATATATATATATATATATATATATACACACAGTGAGGAAAATAAGTATTTGAACACCCTGCGATTTTGCACGTTCTCCCACTTAGAAATCATGGAGGGGTCTGAAATTTTCATCTTAGGTGCATGTCCACTGTGAGAGACATAATCTAAAAAAAAAATCTGGAAATAATTTATTTATTTTTTTATTTATTTGTATGTTAGTGCTGCAAATAAGTATTTGATCCCCTACCAACCAGCAAGAATTCTGGCTCACACAGACCTGTTCATTTTTCTTTAAGAAGCCCTCTTATTCTGCACTCCTTACCTGTATTAATTGCATCTGTTTGAACTTGTTACCTGTATGAAAGACACCTGTTCACACAGTCAATCAATCACACTCCAACCTGTCCATGATAGCCAAGACCAAAGAGCTGTCTAAGGACACCAGGGACAAAACTGTAGACCTGTACAAGGCTGGGATGGACTACAGGACAACAGGCAAGCAGCTTGGTAGAAGACAACAACTTATGATTATTTATTAGAAAGTGGAGGAAACACAAATGGATTGTCAGTCTCCCTCTGTCTGGGATTCCATGCAAGATCTCACTTTGTGGGGTAAAGATGATTCTGAGAAAGCTCAGAACTACACAGGAGGACCTGGTCAATCACCTGAAGAGAGCTGGGACCACAGTCACAAAGATTACCTTAGTAACACATGATGCTGTCATGGTTTAAAATCCTGCAGGGCAGCAAGGTCCCCCTGCTCAAGCCAGCACATGTCCAGGCCCGTTTGAAGTTCACCATTGACCATCTGGATGATCCAGAGGAGGCATGGGAGAAGCTCATGTGGTCAGATGAGACCAGAATAGAGCTTTTTGGAATCAACTCCACTTACCATGTTTAGAGGACGAAAACAACCCCAAGAAAACCATCCCAACTGTGAAGCATGAGGGTGGAAACATCATACTCTGGGTGTGCTCTTCTGCAAAGGGGACAGGACGAGTGCACCGTATTGAAGGGAGGATGGATGGGGTCAAGTATTGTGAGATTTTGGCAAACAACCTCCTTCCCTCGGTAAGAGCATTGAAGATGGGTCATGGCTGGGTCTTCCAGCATGACAATGACCCCAAACCCACAGCCAGGGCAACTAAGGAGGGGCTCCGTAAGAAGCATTTCAAGGTCCTGGAGTTAGCAATAGCAAGGTCTTGGCCTTAGCAATAGGTCACCCCTGAGTGTGGTCTGTTTGAGGTTTATCAGCAGAGGGAGTTTTTCCTTACCACTGTTGCCTGTGTGCTTGCTCGGGAGGTGGGGTGGGGGTAAGGTTAGCCCTTATTCGTGTGATGCGCCTTGAGGCAGTATTGTTGTTATTTGGCGCTACACAAATAAAATTAATTATGCCTGCAAATTTTCTGTTTAATTGCTAATGCTTAATGTTCCATAGGTTGATTGGTCAGAAGGTGGGTGATACATGCGAGTAGGAGTGGGACTTTTACTGAAACAACACAAACCTTGGGGAAGCATTGACATTCATACCCATGATGTGTGTATATCAACCTCCGATCACAACTCCAGATACTAAGGGCATGGGTTACCTCAAGTCACTGGTATGGAGGGATGGCTGAACAAGTGGATGGCAAGAGAAAGAGAGGATAATCTTGTGTGAAGAGAGAGTGAGAGAGAAAACAATGTCAATGTCTCCTTGTTGCCGGAGGCTTGCTGCCATCCCTAACAGTTTCATGTAATATTAACATGTCAGCACAGAGGAGCAGAGCCTATCATGCAGCCTGTAATGATTGCTGACGGTTAGGACTACTTCCTTGCACAGGGAGGGAGGGCACTCCGAGAATATCCCTCATTCTCACCCAGTAGCCTACATTCACAGGCAGGTGGACCACGGGCCTCCAAATCTTTGCTCCAGGGGAATGTCTGATTTACTTTGTGTCACAGTTGCTACAATATTTCTGTCTTCCTGCAGCTCTAGAGCCACAGCTGTACAATAATATCACAACAGAATTTCTCCATGATTCACACAAATGGCTGTGAATGAATGAAGCAATGGATAATACTGAACATACAACAAATGTGCAGGTTTAACAAACTAGCTCAATAATATTTCGGTATTGTGTTGATTTTTAACATTATTTCTATTGTATGATATTTTTCCATATGATTCAGTGCTCTGTTGCTACGGGAAAGAAAGATGTGCACCATATCAAACCAGAGCAATTGAACAGCAGGGATTTGTTCATTTCCAGGCTCAGCCAGTCACATTATAAGTATGCCCCCTTCTTTAATGGCAATACCAATAATTTTGTTGTTACATGAAAGTCGACATGAAAGTTACATGAAAGTCTAAATCTTAAAAGAGTCCTGGTGCTTCCTGTGTTACTTTTTGTTGTGATACTTTAATGCTACTCAGTGACCTATGGTGGCAACTAGTTGTCTTTGGTACTAGGTGTCTTTGGAGGATTCTTGGGAACCTCTGGAATGACTGTGTTTCAAATAAACATTTACTCAAATGAGGAGTATCATTTTGCATTGTGGACCTACAACTCCAATTCCAATGAAGTTGGGACATTGTGTGAAATGTAAATAAAAACAGAATACAATGATTTGCAAATCCTCTTCAACCTATATTCAATTAAATACACCACAAAGACAAGATATTTAATGTTCAAACTGATACACTTAATTGTTTTTGTGCAAATATTTGCTCATTTTGAAATGGATGCCTGCAACATGTTTCAAAAAAGCTGGTACAGTGGTATGTTTATCACTATGTTACATCACCTTACCTTCGAACAACACTCAATATGCATTTGGGAACTGAGGACACTAATTGTTCTTTGCAGGTGGAATTCTTTCCCATTCTTGCTTGATCTATGACTTCAGGTGTTCAACAGTCCGGGGTCTCCGTTGTCGTATTTTGTGATTCATAATGTGCCACACATTTTCAATGGGAGTATAGTACCCGCACTCTTTTACTACGGAGCCACGCTGTTGTAACATGTGCAGAATGTGGCTTGGCATTGTCTTGCTCCATGATTTCCAAAAACATTTGGAAGTGTGGACTCATCAGACCACAGCACACTTTTCTACTTTGCGTCTGTCCACGTCAAATGAGCTCGGGCCTAGAGAAGGCAGCAGTGTTTCTGTATGCTATTGATGTATGGCTTTCGCTTTGCATGGTAGAGTTTTAACTTGCAATTGTAGATGTAGCGACGAACTGTGTTAACTGACAATGGTTTTCTGAAGTGTTCCTGAGCCCACACGGTAAGATCCTTTACACAATGATGTTAGTTTTTAATGCAATGCCACCTGAGGGATTAAAGGTCACAGACATTCAGTGTTGGTTTTCCGCCTTGCCGCTTATGTGTAGAAAGTTCTCCAGATTCTCTGAATCTTCTGATTATGTTATGGACTGTAGATAATGGAATCCCTAAATTCCTTGCAATTGAACATTGAGAAACATTGTTCTTAAACTGTTGGACTATTTTTTCACGCAGTTGTTCACAAAGTGGTGATCATCGCACCATCTTTGCTTGTGATTGGCTGAGCCTTTTGGAGATGCTCCTTTTATACTCAGTCATGACACTCACCTGTTTCCAATTAGGTGTTCTTTGAGCATTCATCAACTTTCCCAGTCTTTTGTTGCCCCGTCCCAACTTTTTGAAACATGCTGCAGGCATCCATTTCAAAATGAGGAAATATTTGCACACAAACAACAAAGTTTATCAGTTTGAACATTAAATATCTTGTCATGTGGTGTATTCAATTAAATATAGGTTGAAGAGGATTTGCAAATCATTGTATTCTGTTTTTATTTACATTTTACACAACATCCCAACTTTGGGAATTGGAATTGGGGCTGTACAACATTTTGCCCATGTGATATGCTTCTCTGAGCATGATGAAGCACACATGTGCCTGCCTCAGTATTGTGGACCCCAGCAGCTGGATGGCCATGGGGATGTCCATACTTTACCTGGCTGCAGCATACAGATGGTTGTTTACTTTTGAGAGTTAGGGATGGACCAGTTGTCTGCTTGGGTAGATGCCATCTTGGATCTGTGACAGTTCCACTGTGTTACAAATGTGGCAGTGTGCAGTACCAGCACATGTTTCCCAATCTTACATGAAACAACATGAAATAATTCAGAATGTAAATGTATGCATACAATGTACAGTATTATTAATTTATTATGACTTCCCTGAGCCTGGTTCTGCTGGAGGTTTCTTCCTGTTAAAAAGGAGTTTTTCCTTCCCACTGTCGCCAAGTGCTTGCTCACAGGGGGTCATTTTGACCGTTGGGGTTTTTACGTAATTATTGTATGGCCTTGCCTTACAATATAAAGCGCCTTGGGGCAACTGTTTGTTGTGATTTGGCGCTATATAAATAAAACTGATTGAAACTGATTGACTTTCCTGGAGTAAACGCTATGCTACGAAGTTGGAAGTATCAACAAGATGCCGCCCAAACCGAATTATGGAGACTTGAAAGAGTCACTTGAGTCCCTGGCTGAGGATGTGTCTGCTGTTAAAACGCAGCAGACACAGCTCTTGGAACTTTTGGAGGAGGTCAAACAGCTGCACCTCCAGAACGAGGAGAAAAGCCGGTGCATCACAGAGCTGGAGCGGCGAGTGGAGGAACTGGAGCAACATTCCCGTATGAACGACGTGGTCATCTCAGGAATGCAAATCAAGCTGCGCTCGTACGCGCGTGCGGTTGTCGGCGATGGTGAGGAGCCCAGTGAGCAGGAGACGCTCTCTGTGGAGCAACAGGTGGCATCCTACCTCCAGAGTAGAGGGATAGAGCTGGACCTGGAGCACATTGAGGCGTGTCACCCACTGAGACAAACCGTAGAGAGACCAACCATCATCGTAAGATTTGCCAGCAGAAGAAACAAAAGGGCACTCTTGAAGCAAAGATTCAAACTGAAAGGAACAAATGTATTTATGAACGATCACTTAACCAAAAAGAATGCTGACATAGCCAAGAAAGCAAGATACCTGAAGAAACAGCAAAGAATCCAGCAAATGTGGGTAACAAATTGTAAGATTCTCATCAAACTGAATGGTACACCAGAAGAAGCAAAAGTTATGGTGGTGAGAAATGTAGAAGAGCTCGACAAATACAACTGAAAGATAAAGGTAACAACGTGAGACTCCATACACCACCACGAACATTACAACAAACACATCCACACCAAGGAACAACAAAGATACAGATCTGCTACAGAGAATCTTACAATTTAAACAAAAGGAATTGGAAACGTTTAAATATACCGAGCCCAACACACAAGACCAGGAAAATGAAACTGACCCGGTCAACAACCTTCTTGTTTCAATAAATATGAACTGTGATTACTATACACAAGACCAGTATACAAATGTCATGACTTCGGATGACAAATTGTCAGTCATACATTTCAACAGCTGAAGTTTGTACACTAATTTTAACTCTATTAAGGAATATTTGCAACAGTTCATATCACCATTTAGTATTATTGCCATATCAGAATCCTGGTTACAAAAGGAAAAAGGTATTAATTTTGATTTAGATGATTATGAGTTCCATTATGTAAACAGGAAAAACAAAACAGGAGGTGGCGTTGCATTATATATTCACAAAACAATTCAGTTTACGGTTGTAGAAAGTATGTCATTAACAATAGATGGAGTAATGGAATGTCTGACAGTCGAAATATACAACAAAAAGAAAAACATTATTGTAAGTTGTGTATATCGGTTACCTGGTTCAAGTATTGACATTTTTAATGAACAAATGGAAAAAAAAATGTTTTCTGAAACAAGTACTAAAAACATATTTGTCTGTGGGGATTTTAACATAGATCTTTTGAATCCTGAAAAACAGAAATCAATAGATGCTTTTTCTGACACAATGTATAGTATGTCCCTTTATCCAGCAATTATAAAACCACTCTCACAGTGCCACAATAATTGATAATATCTTTAGGAATATTATTGAAAATCAAGTTATAAGTGCCCTTTTCATATGTGATATCACTGATCACTTACCTGTTTTTATTGTTTATGATGTTAAAAACAAAAGAAGCTGAAATAAGATATAAAGTATATAAAACAAATTAACAGAAGTCATCCGAATAAGTAAAAAGTTGTACTATAATGAAATCTTACAAAAAAATAAAAATAACATTAAAGAAACTTGGAATATTTTGAAGAACTTAATTAAACCAGGATCCTCCAATATAAGATGTCCAGACTATTTTATTGATAAAAAATGTTCATGATTACAACATGAACAACATAGTAAATGGTTTCAATAAATTTTTTGTACATGTTGGCCCCGACTTGGCTGCTGAAATCCCAAATCCAGGAATTTAGCAGTCTAATGAAACCATAAATAGAAATATAAATTCAATTTTTCTTTCAGCAACAAATGAACAGGAAATAAAATACATTGTTAACAAATGCAGAAACAAACTATCTACAGATTGTCATGATATAGACATGGTATTAGTCAAAAAAGTCATAAACAACATTTCAAAACCTCTGACCTATATCTGTAATTTGTCATTCCAAACTGGATGTGTTCCGAAAAAAATGAAAATTGCAAAAGTTATACCACTTTACAAAAATGACAATAAACATATGTTTACTAATTATAGACCAATTTCTTTACTTCCACAGTTTTCAAAAATCTTAGAAAAATTGTTTGACTCTCGTTTGGAAAAATTCATAGAAAAATATCAATTAATATTGAAGGTCAATATGGCTTTAGAAAGGAAAGAACCACTTCAATGGCTATTATTGAGGTAATAGAAGAAGTCACTAATGCACTGCACAGAAAAAGATATGCTGCTGGAATATTCATTGATCTTAAAAAAGCCTTTGATACAATTAACCATTCAATCTTAATCAATAAATTAGAGAATTATGGTATCAGAGGAGTCGCAGGAAATTGGATAAAAAGTTATCTTACAGATAGGGTCCAGTACATGAAAATGGGAAACTACAAATCCGAATATCTTGGCGTTGCTTGTGGTGTCCTCCAGGGGGCGGTGTTGGGTCCCAAATTGTTTAATATGTACATTAATGACATTTTTAATGCATCTAGAGCACTGAAACTAATATTATTTGCTGATGATACAAATATATTCTATAGTAGTGACAATTATAATGAACTTATAAATACTGTAAATGACGAACTAAGTAAAATAAAAAAATGGATGGACAGTAACAAATTATCACTAAATTTAAATAAAACAAAAGCAATGATATTTGGTAATTATAAGATTAAATCTAATTTACAAATAAGCATAGACGGTGTCCAAATTGAAAATTTAGCTGAAAACAAATTTTTAGGAGTAATAATAAACAGTAAATTAACATGGAAAGCCCACATCAGACACATAAAAACAAAAATTTCAAAAAGCCTCTCTATTATGAATAAGGTAAAGCAATTTCTCGATCATAACACACTCCGTACATTATATTGCTCCGTAGTTCTCCCATACTTAACATATTGTGTTGAAGTGTGGGGTAACAATTATCAATGTTCAATACAACCATTAATTATATTACAAAAACGAGCAATAAGGATCATACATAAAGCTGGATTTTTAGCAGCACAAAACTGGGATTTTGTGCTGTCTGAAGAAGAAGAGACCAGATAGACAGGAGACGGAGACAAGAAGAAGAGGAGTGTCTCTCCCTTATTTAGCAGGAGTAGGGGAAAAACTACAGAGGATCTTCAGACAGCACAACATCCCAGTTTACTTTAAACCGGTTAACACCTTGAGACAGAAATTAGTTCACCCTAAGGACATGATCCCTAGTTACAAACAGAGCAATGTAGTGTATTCTACCAGATGTCAGGAAAACTGTAACGAACACTACATATGTGAAACGAAGCAACCTTTACACAAAAGGCTATACCAGCACCGCAGAGAGGGTGCCAGTGGACCTCAGTCTGCGGTTCATCTCCACCTTAAAGACAGTAACCACACGTTTGAGGACAAGGAAGTTAAAATATTAGCCAGAGAGAAGAAATGGTTTGAGAGAGGGGTCAAGGAGGCATTCTTTGTGAAATGTTTGAAACCCAGCCTTAACCAGGGAGGGGGTCTGAGACACACTTTATCCCCTGTTTACAATGGGGTACTCAGGTCAAAGGAGTTTCAGTCTTTTGTTCATGGTAATGAGTCATTCACGTCATCAAGGGAGCCATCAGAAAGGCATCCATCCCATTATTAGAGGGACAGCTGTCCTGTCATTAGGTATGCTAACTAGAGCACAATAGTTGCTAATTAGAGCTATTGTTTAGTCACTAGCCTATAGCAGTCTGCCTCTCAGTAGGAGGGGTCTGGTTAGGTTTAAAACTCCAGCTTTTGTTGGCTTCTGTTTTATTCTTCTCTACAAGAGTCAGACAGAAGTCAGACTTCCAGAGCAAGAATTTTAGCTGAGGAAGCTTCTGCGATTTGAAGCGAAACGTCTTTGCGTCAAGCAACCCAGTCCAGTCGAAGATTCAAGCTTCTCTACTATTAAAGTAATGTGCTAATTTTTAAGGTGTTGTGAGCACATGCTGTGCCCAGCAGTGCATTATGGGTAGGATTATGTAATCTCAGTACATTCACGACAGGACAAATGCATTTCAGACACTCTGGTCAGGCTCCACGGACAACAGCATTAAACTCTAGTGACTAAAACTCTCGTGAATATATTCTCTGGGTTTATAGATGTTATTGTATTTGTGTTTGTTAAATTCCATGCATTTTAAATGTAGCAGACACGGATTATCTGGAATTTTGTTTTGGAAAGTTTTCAAGGCCTCAACTACTACTACTGGCCAGTAGTGTTCATGGCAGTATTCGCACTAAGTACTAAGTGTCTGGGCACCAGTAGATGGAAGTGTTCTATTTATTTTGACCCCGGTTATATCAGATGATTGTCAAATCAACTTTTTTGGCTTTGCAAATGGCTTCTTTTTTTTTTTTTTTTTTTTTTTTTTTTACAAATTAAGTTTAAAAACAAAACAATAGCAAAAAAAAAAAAAACATTACAAGACAGCTCTGCAGTGTTTGCACATGCACAGTGCGAGCAGTTGGATGCTTGTAGCCCCTCAGCAGTAGGATAACCTCCCGACGGCCGACCAGAATAATATAAAACAGGTTTGATTTTCATTCGACTATACGATCGGCGATCAGGAGGTGGTCGTGAGATGATGAACGCAGCTTGTTACTCCATGTACACTACATGATGCAGGACGCACGATTAACCTGAAACTCGGTCCAAAAAATTCTCGCATGAATTAAAAATCATCTGAAACGGGCAAAAACTCGCAGAGTGTAAAGCCAACATTTATGTAGACAGTATTGAGTGCACGTTTTACAACATCATAAAATGTGCGCACAGCACTAATAAATTGAGCGCACATTCTCTCCACATGCAAAACATTTTGTGATGACAATTCCAGGGCTCCATAAAAATGCCTGTTTTTACAAATAAAAAATGAAATATTTTACAAAAGCACATTTATCTGTAAACACCAACACACGGCACACGTCACATTAACATGTTGGTTTACATAATGAATGACTGACTGAACCAATCTGTTGGGAAAGTGTAGTGACACGGACCCACAACAGGGGGCGTAAATGAAGGGACAATGAAAGAGTCGAATATGAACACTTTACTGTTGTGAATGAGCACAACCACAATACAGAGGAATGTGAAATTTTGTAAATAGTCAATCAATCACAAGGGTGACGTGTGGGCAGGCTCGAGGATAGAACATGTCTGTCCTGAGAAGAACCGGAACCACACGATTTCCTCCGCCACCGAACCCGGAGAATACTGGAGCCTCCAAGTCCCGAGTCCCCAGGTGGCCACCGTCTCCGAATGTCGGATCTGGTACTGCTGGCAAGGAGCAGAGACAATAAGATGTGGGTGTGTGCACACCCAGTAACAACAATGATGGAGATTCCACCTCCACCTCTAACACACACTCGTGCAGCTCCTGTCTCAAACACGTATCTGGTGGGGGTGTAAAGCGAAGCTGTCGCCGGTCACGCCAATCTCCAGATAGAGCACTCCGCAGGAAAACAGCTGCAAAAACGAGTTTACTAAACACAGTCAGTGATACGGCTGAGAGTATTACCTTTACAGGTCGACGATATCTCGGCAATGAGGTGGAAATGATGTCCGGGTTTTATGGAGTGAGATGATGTAGTGTAGATGGGTGACAGTTGTCACCCCCAGCTGTGTCCGTGGCAGCAGCGCCCTCTCGTGCCTGAAGCCCGCACTTCAGGCAGGGCGCCCTCTGGTGGTGGGCCAGCAGTACGTCCTCTTCTGGCGGCCCACACAACACAATCAGTGTTTAGCAGAGGCACTTTTACCCAGAATCCTTTGCGATCTGTCTGTGTTTGTTACAAACCTCAGAATTAGTGCATTATTCAACATTAAAAGATCTATGTTATATTTTAACTTTGTACAAATGACAGAATTGACATTAATGGAGTTATTCTGTTGGTATTAATGTTACTTATAATCCTTGTTTCTGCTTACAATCAACTTTAGAATGATTAAGAGGTTTTACATTGTCATCTGACAGTTAATAATCACATTATTAGTGTGAAGTTCGCTGATCCACAACAGGATTGTTTTCCACCAGCGCGGCTCCACCGAGGCCCGAGGCGCCAGTGCACATCCACCGGCGCGGCTCCACCTGAAGCCCGAGGCGTCAGCGCAGTTCCACCGGCGCGGCTCCACCGAGGCCCGAGGCGTCAGTGCAGTTCCACCGGCGCGGCTTTACCGAGGCCCGAGGCGCCAGTTATCTGACCATGGGTCCGAAGAAGGCACTGACGGTGGAGGAGGGAGACTTTTTGTCTGAGGAAATCTCTGTTGTTAAAATGCAGCAGAAATCCATTATGGAGCTGGTGGAAGAAGTGAAGGCTCTCCGGATCCAGAATGCCAAGAAAGACCGGCGTCTGGTGCACCTGGAGAACCGTGTTGCGGAGTTGGAACAGTACACAAGGATGAACGACGTTATTATTACAGGAATTCATATTAAACCTCGATCCTACGCACGGGCGGTGTCAGAAGACAGCGGAGGGGAGGCCAGTGAGCAGGAGGCCAGCTCAGTGGAACAACAGGTGGCTGACCTCCTGCAATATAAAGGTATTCAAATGGACTGTAATAACATTGAAGCGTGCCACCCCCTGCCCAGGAGAGAGGATGGAGACAAGCGAGCAGTTATAATGAGGTTTGTCAACAGAAAACATAAAATGGCATTGTTAAAGCAGGGACGGAAACTTAAAGGAACAAACGTATTCATCAATGAACATCTGACCAAAAGAAACGCAGACATCGCCAGGAAAGCTCGTTTCTTAAAAAAGCAGGGAAAAATTCAACAGACATGGACATCCAACTGCAAAACATTTATCAAATTGAATGGAACACCAGAACAAGCGAAGGTTATGGTAATCAGGAACATCGAGGAACTGGACAAATACGACCAATAAGGTATGAGGACACAAACACATCACAACATCATGACACAGACCAGAGGAACCTATTAATCTACTACATCATCTACATCTGGAGACAAGAAGGATATAACTCAAAGGATTGCTCATCATGGAAAAGTAGAACTGAGAACATTTAAATACACAGACCACAATGTACTGGACTTGGAGCACGATATAGACCCAGACAATAATTTCTTCTCAAATATCAATGACAGTTGTTGCTATTATACAGATGAACAGTTTAATCGGATCATTAAAACAGATAAATTATCAATAATCCATTTCAACAGCAGAAGTCTATATGCAAACTTTAACAACATTAAAGAATATTTAAGTCAATTTAAAAAAATATTTAACATAATTGCTATATCAGAAACATGGATCAATGAAGATAAAGGAATGGATTTTGAACTGGATGGATATGAATTTAATTGTGTAAACAGAAAGAATAAGAGTGGAGGAGGAGTGGCTGTGTATGTGGATAAGAACATGGATTATAAAATAGTAGACAATATGACAACTGTGATTGATAACTTATTAGAATGTATAACTATTGAAATATGTGAAGAAAAAAGCAAAAATGTATTAGTCAGCTGTATATATAGAGCACCAGGATCTAGTATTGAAACATTCACTGACTGTATGGGAAAAATGTTCTCAAAAACTAATCAAAAAACTGTGTTCATTTGTGGTGACTTAAATATTGATCTGCTCAATCCAAATAAGCATAAAATAACAGATGAATTTATCAATATAATGTACAGTATGAGTTTATATCCAAAATCACCAGGCCAAGCAGAATTACATCCCATAGTGCTACCTTAATTGATAATATATTCAGCAATGATATTGAGAATAACACTGTGAGTGGATTATTAATCAATGACAGTAGTGACATTAGTCATCTATCAGTTTTCATCGTTTATAATAGAAACCATCGGCGGAATCAGCCAGAGGAGAAAATAAAATACAGGCGAGTGCGGACAGAGGAAAACATGAACACACTAAAGAAGGATTTACAGGAGCAAAACTGGGAAAAGGTATACAGTGAAAGTGATGTTGATAGTGCATATGAAACTTTTTACAAATATTTACATCATTATATGATAAAAATTGTCCAATTAAACAAGACTACAGAAAACAAAAAATCCAAGCTCGACCATGGATGACGAAAGGGTTACGAAATGCATGTAATAAGAAAAATACACTGTATGAGAATTCATAAAACTAAAGACTAAAGAGGCAGAAAATAGATATAAGAAATACAAAAATAGATTAACTAATATTATACGGGTATGTAGGAAGGAATATTATAGTAAGATATAATAACAAAAACAATATTAAAGGAATATGGGATATATTAAATAGCATTATTAAAAATGGTAATAAAAAACAGAGTTACCCTCAGTATTTCATTGATAATAATGTCAAGAAGGAAAATAAGGATGAGGTAGTCAACGGTTTTAATAATTTTTTTGTAAATATTGGACCAAGCTTGGCAGAAAAAATTCCCAATTCCCAACCTGAGGACTGGGATAATAATCTCATAGAAAGAAATCCCTGTTCAATGTTCCTCACAGCAGTGGATGGAAAAGAAATTATAGACATTGTGAATAATTGTAAATATAAAACATCTACCGATTTAAATGAAATTGATATGGTGGTGGTAAAACAGGTCATTGAATGGATTGTAGAACCATTAACATACATCTGTAACTTATCATTTCAAACCGGTAAATTTCCCAATCAAATGAAAATAGCTAAGGTTGTGCCGCTGTATAAGACTGGGGATAGACACCACTTCACAAATTATAGACCTGTTTCTTTGCTTCCACAATTTTCCAAATTATTAGAAAAGTTATTCAATAATAGATTAGACAAATTCATAAATAAACATAAATTACTTACTGATAGTCAATAGGATTCAGAGCACATAGTTCAACATCACTTGCATTAATAGAATCAGTTGAGGAGATTACAAACGCCATAGACCACAAATTACATTCAGTTGGAATATTTATAGACCTTAAAAAGGCTTTTGATACAATCAATCATGACATATTAATCAGTAAACTTGAACAGTATGGGATTAGGGGGTTGGTGTTGCACTGGGTGAGAAGCTACTTAAGTAACAGAAAACAGTTTGTGAAGTTTGGGGAATGAATGAATGAATGAATGAATGAATGAATGAATGAATGAATGAAAACTGTTTATTTCGAACATTTGATACAACAACAATTACAAGATAGATCAGTAAAGACAACAACAAAAAAGTTCCTACTGTGTACCCAACATGTCCGAAAAGGGGTAGGGTGAAGCATCAGCTTATTTATCCCTACCCCTTCTTCCCCACAACCAGTAATACCCTTTGCCACATATACACATAGATTCCTACACACCTAAACCGATATCAATATATATATATATACATATATATACACATACACATACATATACACATCAACATACATACACATATACATACACATATATACACATATACATATATACACATATATATACACAAACATAAATATACACCTACACATACCTACTTACATACAAAATACTATATATTTACAAGCCGAAGCAAAAAACAAAAACACCCTAACCCTCATTACCCTTCCTCCTCCCTATACCCAGAAAAAAACATATTTTTGTACCGCTGTTTGAACTGGTTCATGCTTGGACATTGCTTGAGCCCCACTCCCAATCTGTTCCACATCCTCACCCCACAGACAGAAATACAGAAACCTTTTAATGTCGTTCGTGCCCACTGATGCTTTAAATTAAATTTCCCCCTCAGACTGTAATCCCCTGATCTGTTAAAAAACATATTTTTAATATTTGCTGGAAGTAATTGTTTATTGCTTTATACACAATTTGTACTGTTTGAAAATGAACCAAGTCTGTGAATTTTAAGAATTTGGATTGTAAAAATAGTGGATTTGTATGATCTCTATAGCCAGTATTATGAATAATTCTTATAGCTCTTTTCTGCATTACTGATAGTGATTGTGTTGTACCTTTATAAGTATTACCCCATACCTCTGCACAGTACTGTAAATATGGTAAAACCAGTGAGCAGTAAAGAATGCGGAGTGAGTTGTGGTCCAGAATATGTTTCGCTTTGTTTAGAACTGAAATGCTTCTTGACAGTTTACTTTGTATATGTTTTATATGAGTCTTCCAGTTTATTTTATCATCTATTATCACCCCCAGAAACTTATTTTCATGTACCCTTTCAATATCTACCCCCTCGACTTGTAACTGAACCTGTATGTCTGTATTACAATAGCCAAATAACATGTATTTTGTTTTACTTAAGTTTAATGATAATTTATTTCTGTCAAACCATATTTTCAATTTTCCCATTTCTATACTGATCCTCCTCAGTAACTCCTGCAAATCCCCCCCCTGAACAAAAAATGCTTGTGTCATCTGCAAATAATACTAATTTTAATATTTTGGAAACATTGACAATATAATTTATATAAATTAGAAACAGTTTTGGACCCAATACTGACCCCTGTGGGACGCCACAAGCATTGTCCAAGCATGATGATGTATATTCCCCCAACTTCACAAACTGTTTTCTGTTACTTAAGTAGCTTCTCACCCAGTGCAACACCAACCCCCTAATCCCATACTGTTCAAGTTTATTGATTAATATGTCATGATTAATTGTATCAAAAGCCTTTTTAAGGTCTATAAATATTCCAACTGAATGTAATTTGTGGTATATGGCGTTTGTAATCTCCTCAACTGATTCTATTAATGCAAGTGATGTTGAACTATGTGCTCTGAATCCATATTGACTATCAGTAAGTAATTTATGTTTATTTATGAATTTGTCTAATCTATTATTGAATAACTTTTCTAATAATTTGGAAAATTGTGGAAGCAAAGAAACAGGTCTATAATTTGTGAAGTGGTGTCTATCCCCAGTCTTATACAGCGGCACAACCTTAGCTATTTTCATTTGATTGGGAAATTTACCGGTTTGAAATGATAAGTTACAGATGTATGTTAATGGTTCTACAATCCATTCAATGACCTGTTTTACCACCACCATATCAATTTCATTTAAATCGGTAGATGTTTTATATTTACAATTATTCACAATGTCTATAATTTCATTTCCATCCACTGCTGTGAGGAACATTGAACAGGGATTTCTTTCTATGAGATTATTATCCCAATCCTCAGGTTGGGAATCGGGAATTTTTTCTGCCAAGCTTGGTCCAATATTTACAAAAAAATTATTAAAACCGTTGACTACCTCATCCTTATTTTCCTTCTTGACATTATTATCAATGAAATACTGAGGGTAACTCTGTTTTTTATTACCATTTTTGATAATGCTATTTAATATATCCCATATTCCTTTAATGGAATATACATCATCATGCTTGGACAATGCTTGTGGCGTCCCACAGGGGTCAGTATTGGGTCCAAAACTGTTTCTAATTTATATAAATGATATTGTCAATGTTTCCAAAATATTAAAATTAGTATTATTTGCAGATGACACAAGCATTTTTTGTTCAGGGGGGGATTTGCAGGAGTTACTGAGGAGGATCAGTATAGAAATGGGAAAATTGAAAATATGGTTTGACAGAAACAAATTATCATTAAACTTAAGTAAAACAAAATACATGTTATTTGGCTATTGTAATACAGACATACAGGTTCAGTTACAAGTCGAGGGGGTAGATATTGAAAGGGTACATGAAAATAAGTTTCTGTGGGTGATAATAGACGATAAGATAAACTGGAAGACTCATATAAAACATATACAAAGTAAACTGTCAAGAAGCATTTCAGTTTTAAACAAAGCGAAACATATTCTGGACCACAACTCACTCCGCATTCTTTACTGCTTACTGGTTTTACCATATTTACAGTACTGTGCAGAGGTATGGGGTAATACTTATAAAGGTACAACACAATCACTATCAGTAATGCAGAAAAGAGCTATAAGAATTATTCATAATACTGGCTATAGAGATCATACAAATCCACTATTTTTACAATCCAAATTCTTAAAATTCACAGACTTGGTTCATTTTCAAACAGTACAAATCGTGTATAAAGCAATAAACAATTTACTTCCAGCAAATATTAAAAATATGTTTTTTAACAGATTAGGGGATTGCAGTCTGAGGGGGAAATTTAATTTAAAGAATCAGTGGGCACGAACAACATTAAAAGGTTTCTGTATTTCTGTCTGTGGGGTGAGGATGTGGAACAGATTGGGAGTGGGGCTCAAGCAATGTCCAAGCATGAACCAGTTCAAACAGCGGTACAAAAATATGTTTTTTTCTAGGTATAGGGAGGAGGACGGGAAATGAGGGTTAGGGTGTTTTTGTTTTTTGCTTCGGCTTGTAAATATATAGTATTTTGTATGTAAGTAGGTATGTGTAGGTGTATATTTATGTTTGTATATATATGTATATCAATCAATCAATCAATCAACTTTTTTCTTATATAGCGCCAAATCACAACAAACAGTTGCCCCAAGGCGCTCCATATTGTAAGGCAAGGCCATACAATAATTATAAAAAACCCAAACGGTCAAAACGACCCCCTATGAGCAAGCACTTGGCAACAGTGGGAAGGAAAAACTCCCTTTTAACAGGAAGAAACCTCCAGCAGAACCAGGCTCAGGGAGGGGCAGTCTTCTGCTGGGACTGGTTGGGGCTGAGGGAGAGAACCAGGAAAAAGACATGCTGTGGAGGGAGGCAGAGATCGATCACTAATGATTAAATGCAGAGTGATGCATACGGAGCAAAAAGAGAAAGAAACAGTGCATCATGGGAACCCCCCCACAATCTACGTCTAAAGCAGCATAACCAAGGGATGGTCCAGGGTCACCCGATCCAGCCCTAACTATAAGCCTTAGCGAAAAGGAAAGTTTTAAGCCTAATCTTAAAAGTAGAGAGGGTATCTGTCTCCCTGATCTGAATTGGGAGCTGGTTCCACAGGAGAGGAGCCTGAAAGCTGAAGGCTCTGCCTCCCATTCTACTCTTACAAACCCTAGGAACTACAAGTAAGCCCGCAGTCTGAGAGCGAAGCTCTCTAATGGGGTAATATGGTACTATGAGGTCCCTAAGATAAGATGGGACCTGATTATTCAAAACCTTATAAGTAAGAAGAAGAATTTTAAATTCTATTCTAGAATTAACAGGAAGCCAATGAAGAGAGGCCAACACGGGTGAGATATGCTCTCTCCTGCTAGTCCCCTTCAGTACTCTAGCTGCAGCATTCTGAACCAACTGAAGGCTTTTTAGGGAACTTTTAGGACAACCTGATAATAATGAATTACAATAGTCCAGCCTAGAGGAAATAAATGCATGAATTAGTTTTTCAGCATCACTCTGAGACAAGACCTTTCTGATTTTAGAGATATTGCGTAAATGCAAAAAGGCAGTCCTACATATTTGTTTAATATGCGCTTTGAATGACATATCCTGATCAAAAATGACTCCAAGATTTCTCACAGTATTACTAGAGATCAGGGAAATGCCATCCAGAGTAATGATCTGGTTAGACACCATGCTTCTAAGATTTGTGGGGCCAAGTACAATAACTTCAGTTTTATCTGAGTTTAAAAGCAGGAAATTAGAGGTCATCCATGTCTTTATGTCTGTAAGACAATCCTGCAGTTTAGCTAATTGGTGTGTATCCTCTGGCTTCATGGATAGATAAAGCTGGGTATCATCTGCGTAACAATGAAAATTTAAGCAATACCGTCTAATAATACTGCCTAAGGGAAGCATGTATAAAGTGAATAAAATTGGTCCTAGCACAGAACCTTGTGGAACTCCATAATTAACTTTAGTCTGTGAAGAAGATTCCCCATTTACATGAACAAACTGTAATCTATTAGACAAATATGATTCAAACCACCGCAGCGCAGTGCCTTTAATACCTATATATATATATATATATATATATATATATATATAGATAGATAGATAGATAGATAGATAGATAGATAGATAGATAGATAGATAGATAGATAGATAGATATCGGTTTAGGTGTGTAGGAATCTATGTGTATATGTGGCAAAGGGTATCACTGGTTGTGGGGAAGAAGGGGTAGGGAAAAATAAGCTGATGCTTCACCCTACCCCTTTTCGGACACAGTAGGAACTTTTTTGTTGTTGTCTTCACTGATCTATCTTTTAATTGTTGTTGTATCAAATGTTCGAAATAAACAGTTTTCATTCATTCATTCATTCATCCAAAACCATAATTCAGCATGACTTTATTTTTCAAGACCTCCACCTGACCGGAGTGTTGGGATTGGCAGAGAGCTGGGCTTTATGACTGCTCCCAGAGTGTCTCTGGGCTGTAAGCTGTGTAGTAAACAAGAGCTTGCAGCAGGGGCAGGATGTTCAAAGACAAAAGTGTGGCCTTATTGTTTGGCTCTGTTGTCACTTTTAATTCTAGTAGAAGCCATCGTGGCGTTTATTAGTAGTTGCAAATGTACCAGAGACAATATTGGAATTTATTGGTTATCTGTAGCTTACGATACATTTTTGGGTGGTTTATTGTTTTATCTTTATCAAAGATAACTTTTCAGTTATCTGATTAGCTGTTATCGAAGTTAATTTTTTGGTTATCTGTGCCCACCACTGCATATACTGTTGTGTGTTGGGGGGGGGTGTGGCTGGACATTTTGGTGTTCTTTTCTTTTCTTTGCTCTCCAGGTGGTATGCAAACTGATTTATTGTCTGTGGAGAAGGTGCTGGCAGAAGAGTCCTTCACCCTCATCAACATGATGTGCAGCACCTGTGGATGGTGCTCACGTGCAACCTTAAAGACTTTCAGCTGAAGCAGATAATGAGATGGCGTTCTGCATTTAAGTCATGTGTGATTCAAGCAGAATTGCCGGGAACTCGACCTTGTGATGTTCATTTGTGAGACGCTGAGGACCGCGCCTGAGGTGATTATCTGAATAATTGTTAACAGTAACTTGGTATTTTGTTACGCAGTATATTTGAACTTTGATGAGAGTTGTGCAGCTCGCTTCTCACTGCCGTGGCATGCGGACTGATGATCCTCCACCTGTTGTGAGAAGCTGCTCATTTACATAAAGCTTGAATTTGGACCTGAATGTGTTGCTGATAGTGTGTGCCTTTTGAAGGATATTAGTTGTAGCTGCTGACTTACCTCACCTTTTCTATCCTTCGCAGAGTCGGTTTGTCATGTCCACCTGGGGGGTGTTTGGCGGTGAACGTGGGTCCAGAAGCGCCGGGCTTCGATCCTTTTGGGCGCTGGAGAGCGTGCCGTCCTTCACTCCGCCAGACTGACGCAGTTTTTGTTTGTACACTTTATTATGCACCAAAGGGGGAAAATAAATTGTTTTGTTATTGGAACCGCTTTCTGGTTGTTTTAGCGCTGGGTTCCGTCAGACGCAGGTCCACTCCTCAACCCGCGTCGACACAACATATACTCTATGAAGTCAAACAAGAATATGGGATCTTGTTTCATAATTTGGTTTCCTCCCCACCCTGGTTTTATTTTGATAGCATGTTCCCTCTTTTCATTTTTTTGACTTCTGTTTTAGCGTTCACTTGTTTGTCATTGTATGTGATTACTCCCTCATGCACAAGAATCTAATGTTCCTCATCACCTGTACATCATTCCTTACTCAAGTATACAGGAACTGCCTTCAGTCCGCCCTGCTCAGCCGCTCGTCTAAGACAGAGTCACTTTATATCAATCAGTCCCAGCAGAAGACTGCCCCTCCCTGAGCCTGGTTCTGCTGGAGGTTTCTTCCTGTTAAAAGGGAGTTTTTCCTTCCCACTGTAGCCAAGTGCTTGCTCACAGGGGGTCGTTTTGACCGTTGGGGTTTTACATAATTATTGTATGGCCTTGCCTTACAATATAAAGCGCCTTGGGGCAACTGTTTGTTGTGATTTGGCGCTATATAAAAAAATTGATTGATTGATTGACTTTATCCAAAGTGACTAAATGGATTAATGGGATTATTAACCATCAGATGACAAAGTAAAACCTCTTAAATCATTCTAAAATCAGTTTTAAGAAAGAAACGCGGCAATACTCAGTAATGCTTTGAAATGACGACATGCAGTGACACACATCAGCTAGCACTTTTATTATGAAATAATGCTGAATTTATGTGGAAATGATTGTTGTACAAAACCTTTAGATATCTGTCACTGAGATAGATGATGACTGGAGTGCAGTTTTAAGCAGAAATGAGGTGATAATCCGTGAACCGCGGCTGATGACGCATGCGCAGTGAAGGCAGAGTGGACCGATTTTTAGTGGGGACCATTCGGTCTACAACACTGGCTTTGCACGCATGTATTCAACAGCAGAGACCTTCCACACAAGACGAAAATCCTTGTATGGAAAGATGTTGTCATGCCAACCCTGTTATATGGATTTGAGAACTGGGCCACCCACTGCCACCACCTGAAGAAGGTCGAGCAATTCCACCAATGCTGCCTGTGCAGTATCCTCCACATCAAGTGGAAAGACTACATTCCAAAATCAGTGTCTGGGATGAAGCCAAGCTCCAGCGCATTGAATGTGTCATCATCAAGAACCATCTTCAGTGGATAGGTCACGTCATTAGGATGGAGGACAGCTGACTGCCCAAGCAGATCTTCTACTCCTAGCTGACCAAAGGAAGTAGGTCCAGAGGAGGGCAAAAGAAACAATATAAGGACCTACTGAAGCACAACTTCAAGTGCTGCTCCATTGAATGGAAGGCCCAGGAAGAACTTGTTAGGGACCGAGCCAGCTGGCGAGCAATCATCTACACAGAAGTGGAAGTCTTTGAAAAAATCCAGATGAACAGCACAGAGGAAAAGAAGTGACAGAGGAAGGAAACAGAGCAAAATCCTAACCGGCAGAACCTTCCCGTACTCAACAAAAATATAAACGCAACACTTTTGGTTTTGCTCCCATTTTGTATGAGATGAACTCAAAGATCTAAAACTTTTTCCACATACACAATATCACCATTTCCCTCAAATATTTTTCACAAACCAGTCTAAATCTGTGATAGTGAGCACTTCTCCTTTGCTGAGATAATCCATCCCACCTCACAGGTGTGCCATATCAAGATGCTGATTATAAACCATGATTAGTGCACAGGTGTGCCTTAGACTGCCCACAATAAAAGGCCACTCTGAAAGGTGCAGTTTTATCACACAGCACAATGCCACAGATGTCGCAAGATTTGAGGGAGCGTGCAATTGGCATGCTGACAGCAGGAATGTCAACCAGAGCTGTTGCTCGTGTATTGAATGTTCATTTCTCTACCATAAGCCGTCTCCAAAGGCGTTTCAGAGAATTTGGCAGTACATCCAACCAGCCTCACAACCGCAGACCACGTGTAACCACACCAGCCCAGGACCTCCACATCCAGCATGTTCACTTCCAAGATCGTCTGAGACCAGCCACTCGGACAGCTGCTGAAACAATCGGTTTGCATAACCAAAGAATTTCTGCACAAACTGTCAGAAACCATCTCAGGGAAGCTCATCTGCATGCTCGTCATCCTCATCGGGGTCTCGACCTGACTCCAGTTCGTCGTTGCAACTTCGCACAGCCATTGAAGAGGAGTGGACCAACATTCCACAGGCCACAATTGACAACCTGATCAACTCTATGCGAAGGAGATGTGTTGCACTGCATGAGGCAAATGGTGGTCACACCAGATACTGACTGGTATCCCCCCCCAATAAAACAAAACTGCACCTTTTAGAGTGGCCTTTTATTGTGGGCAGTCTAAGGCACACCTGTGCACTAATCATGGTGTCTAATCAGCATCTTGATATGGCACACCTGTGAGGTGGGATGGATTATCTCAGCAAAGGAGAAGTGCTCACTAACACAGATTTAGACTGGTTTGTGAACAATATTTGAGGGAAATGGTGATATTGTGTATGTGGAAAAAGTTTTAGATCTTTGAGTTCATCTCATACAAAATGGGAGCAAAACCAAAAGTGTTGCGTTTATATTTTTGTTGAGTATACATGCAGCCACTGTTAGAAACAGTCACTTCAAGACTGGGCCTGTTCAGTCATCTTCTCATCCGTCATCCTTACTGGGAATGGCTCAAGAGACAATTTTCCTTGTTACCAAGGGATTACCACCACATCATTCAGTTCAGAGTGACTACCAGCATGATCATCTCTCCTAGTGATTCCTCGTTGCCGACTAGTGTTTGTGCATGATTAATCTTGTTTTTCCCACAGCTTCCCGTGGATTAGTCTGGCTGTTTAAACTGTTAGCTCCTGTATTTGTCTGTATTTTGGAATCTGCCTGTTCTAAGCCCTTCACAGACACCGTAGTCATGCTGACTAATCCTGAGTCTTTGATCAACAGCTTGTACTCTGGAACTACCTGTGATTATTCCCTCATGGACAGCATTGCTACACTGTGCTTGACCGTAGCCTGTTAAATAAATCACCTTTCTCTTTGTTCTCAGCATTGCAGTCTTCTGTACATTCGCTGACGTTATACCTTGAGCTTTAATAGGATTTTTATTTGTCCAAATATGGTGAAACTACAGTAATTGAGAACAGCTATCTTGCATTTCTCACCTTTAACTTTTTGCCTACAAAGCTTCACCATTCATTCATCCAAGATTTCACACAGGAATGACCATGAATGACAGCTGAGATCACAGCTATTCACAATATATATAATTCCATCATTATCTCAACTATTTAGCTTCACCAGGTGTGAGATGACCTCTGGGTAATTTCATATTTAATTACACTACACGCCGCCATCTATGAAACATGACGTTAGCTCTCTCAGCTCTGAAGGTAAACATATCGATTAAAACTGTTACACAATTCAAGGTTGTAATGTTTGTAATAATGCCATTAGGTCTTTTTGCCCTTTTGAAATACACGTGGACAAATAATAATAAAATAAATGGAGTGAAGCTTACCCAGTTTTGAAAATGTCAAAGGACATATAAGTTAAATTGAAAAACTTTCATTTCGCCTTGCTCAGTGAAGTGGTACATGCATTTTGATTGGATGTTGGTTATTGTTTGGCATCCATCCATCCATCCATCCATCCATCCATCCATCCATCCATCCATCCATCCATCCATCCATCCATCCATCCATCCATCCATCCATCCATCCATCCATCCATCCATCCATCCATCCATCCATTTCCTCTTTGTTAAGCTTGGGTTATGGTTGGTTTATGCTTGCTGCTCCTGTATGTATTCTACACACAAGAGAGACTGTGTCTGTTCCCGTGGCTAAAAAAGCTAATATCCTAAGTAGGGCCACTGAAAATCACATCCTCTCCTTGTCTACTGTTTAGCTGCAGAGAAGGACTTTAAAATTTACAGCCCACACAGAAATGACAATCGAAAAACTTCAAACTCTGTTTTATCCTGGAGGTATTCATGTAGTACCTTTGATGGATTTGTTGAGATGATTTGGACATAAAATTTTCTGCTTGGGCTCATTATGTTCTCCAGAAGCTTTCTGATGACATTCATAAATTACCAGTTTTTGGAGAAATGCTTATTATAAAATGATGCTATCTCTACTCCCAAGATGTTAAACCTGCCTTAAAACCTTAAAAACCTTAAAACCACTCCAGTTTATGAAACTAGTTGTGATAGAACAGTTATACAAATGTAGTCGGCTCAAATCTCAGCTACTTTAGATTTAAATTTTGTCATGTTTTGCTCTGAATCATCACTTGTCACGTGTGTCAGTGCAGCCTAGTTGATAAATGACTTGTTCTCTTTTATACATTTTGTATTTTAGTTGACTTCCATCTCATCACAAATTTTTTTAATACATAAAATGTAGCTCATCGCAGCCATAAATTACACCATTTTTAGGTGATTTATGTGGCATTATTTAGTCAAATCATTGTTTTTATTATTGTGAGATTGCCTGCAATGATAATACGAGGTCTGTCAATAAAGTATAGGTCCTTTTTATTTTTTTCAAAAACTATATGGATTTCATTCATATGTTTTTACGTCAGACATGCTTGAACCCTCGTGCGCATGCGTGAGTTTTTCCACGCCTGTCGGTGACATCATTCGCCTGTGAGCACTCCTTGTGGGAGGAGTCGTCCAGCCCCTCGTCGGAATTCCTTTGTCTGAAAAGTTGCTGAGAGACTGGTGCTTTGTTTGATCAAAATTTTTTCTAAACCTGTGAGACACATTGAAGTGGACACGGTTCGAAAAATTAAGCTGGTTTTCGGTGAAAATTTTAACGGCTGATGAGAGATTTTGAGGTGATACTGTCGCTTTAAGGACTTCCCACGGAGCGAGACGTCGCGCAGCGGTCCCAGGCGCCGTCGTCAGCCTGTTTCAAGCTGAAAACCTCCACATTTCAGGCTCTATTGATCCAGGACGTCGTGAGAGAACAGAGAAGTTTCAGAAGAAGTCGGTTTCAACATTTTATCCGGATATTCCACTGTTAAAGGAGATTTTTTTAATGAAAGACGTGCGGGCGGATTGCAGCGTCGGCTCGCAGCCGCTGCGACGCTCCGCCACAGGAAAAACACCTCTGTTGGAAGCCTTAAGGACAAGTTGGAACATGTCCAGCTGTTAAACAATTTCTCATATACTCACTCCACTGAAAGCCATCAAAAGCCACCTGGATTTTACAAATGGTTATTTTTCCTGTGCCGCCGCACCGCGCCGGCTGCGTCCCGACGCGCGGACCCGTCCGCACGGACCCGTCCGCACGGACCCGTCCGCATGTCTTTCATTAAAAAAATCTTCTTTAACAGTGGAATATCCAGATAAAATGCTGAAACCGACTTCTTCTGAAACTTCTCTGTTCTCTCACGACGTCCTGGATCAATAGAGCCTGAAATGTGGAGGTTTTCAGCTTGAAACAGGCTGACGACGGCGCCTGGGACCGCTGCGCGACGTCTCGCTCCGTGGGAAGTCCTTAAAGCGACAGTATCACCTCAAAATCTCTCACCAGCCGTTAAAATTTTCACCGAAAACCAGCTTAATTTTTCGAACCGTGTCCACTTCGATGTGTCTCACAGGTTTAGAAAAAATTTTGATCAAACAAAGCACCAGTCTCTCAGCAACTTCTCAGACAAAGGAATTCCGACGAGGAGCTGGACGACTCCTCCCACAAGGAGTGCTCACAGGCGAATGACGTCACCGACAGGCGTGGAAAAACTCACGCATGCGCACGAGGGTTCAAGCATGTCTGACGTAAAAACATATGAATGAAATCCATATAGTTTTTGAAAAAAATAAAAAGGACCTATACTTTATTGACAGACCTCGTATATGTTAATGACAAGTGTGTGATTGTCTATAAAAGCCTTCAAAATGAGTGAACTGAGAGTCAGAAACAACAGAAGTGATTCTTCCTCCTCTTTTCTTTTGAGCTTCTGCAAATGTTTGCTTTTTCCACAAAGGGATAGAAGTAATTCCAAAGTAACAGAAGCTCTTCATCACTGCTGCGCTTTGCTATCGCTCCACTGTGTTATCCCTGTTTTGGTTTAAATGTGCTTTCCTCTCAGTACTTATGAAAAGCATGAGTGACTGTAAATGTTGATCCACAGAAAATCCCTACAACTGAAGAAAGGACTGAAAATCTCCCTTATACTTCTTCAGCACTAGTTCTTCTGGTGCCAATAGACTATGCATGTTTTTAGATCATGTGCAAGTCCCTTAGTGATCCATTGGGTTTCTTAGTACTACAATACTAGTATGTTGTGGCTCTACCACAAGATCTCCATCCAGCTTGATGTACTTGGAAGGCCCCCAACAGCCAATGTAATGAGTAAAGTTTTTATAGGGGAAAGTTGTGTCAGGATTTTTAAACTTGAAAAATAAATCCTGACGAAGCGCCAGCTGGAGTAACGAAACTGCGTGAAGGTTAAACGATGCCAACAAAAGTCAACGAAACTCCAGATTTCTTGTTTCGTTAGGGCTTTGTTGCCCTTCGTTAAGTGCCGTATGACTGGGCCATAACTACATCTTCTCCAAAAGTTAATGATTTTCTCCTTGGCCCGTATGCCCCACCCTTTCCACCAAGATAAAAAAATAGTTCAGTCATTTTTGCATAATTCTCTTAACAGTCAAACAGCACTGAATATATAACCTCCTTGGTGGAGGTAAATAAACACTAATATGTGAGAAAATTAATGCTATGAAAGAGTTACTGCATCTCAGAACCAGTAAGAATTAAACTAAAAATTCAGGAATATGGTAAATTATAACATTGTGACTTGAATGGACACAGGATTTAGCTGTGGTGAAACCACAGAAACGTCACAGTCGGCACAGAAAGACATAACTGACTGTTTGACTTGGAACTTGTGTCTCTGAGCTGACAGTACTAACTACTGCATCATCGTGTCACTCTTGGCGTGACGGTGCACATCAAGAGAAGTTAAACCAGTGAAGCGTGTGTGACAAAGCCTATTGAACTCTTTTATGCACTCAGACATGGTACAACAGTGGAATCAAAAGCTAAACCTTCAGTAAGGGTCCCTTCACACAAAGTACAAATGTGGTTGAATTGCGCTTCACTTTTAATTTTGTGCAGCCATCATGGAATGAATTAGAATGAATTTGTGCTGCCGTGACGAAAATGAGGCGCTTTTCATCACAATATCACAAACCAATAGATTAATGTATATTTAGTGTATATTTCATCAGCCAAATTCCAGGTGACACACACGAACATCTAACACCACTTGTTTGGCACTTAGAAAATGTGTGGCCATTCACGCTATTAGCACAAAAACAGTCAGCAGACAATCACTTTCGAGTTGGTGGTGAAATTTCTCTAAGTGCCACCATGAGTGTGAAGTTGCCAAGTATGCATGTGGTGTGCTGGAGTGTCGGCTCCCCCCACGTGTGCAGGTGTGTGGTTCGTGTGCTCCCCCACAGGTGAGATACCTCTTATTTGATCAATGAGTGACACCTTGGTCTGTGCGCTAAGCGGGCGGGGGCATGGCTGGCTGTCAACAGTTGTAGAGACATCTGTGGTCCTGGACGTCACTGCTGCAAAACACCACCCGTGTTTTGACAGACATGCGCGCATGTGTGTGCTTGCTGTCCTCACATGGTACAAGGAAATACAAGGAAATAATAGACCTTGGAAATACAAGGTCTATTAGAAAAGTATCCGACCTTATTATTTTTTTCAAAAACCATATGGATTTGAATCACGTGTGATTGCGTCAGACAAGCTTGAACCCTCGTGCGCATGCGTGAGTTTTTCCACACCTGTCGGTTGCGTCATTCGCCTGTGAGCAGGCTTTGAGTGAGGAGTGGTCCACCCCTCTCGTTTTTTTCATTGTTTAGGAATGACTCAGAGACTGCCGCTTTGCTTGATCATAAAAACACGTTACTCTTGCGACAGGCTGGAGAAAAGGACCATCAGTTCATGTGGACACGCAGCAGGCAATCTGAATGTCACGTTTGTGTGACAGGACACGCGCATGGGTCTGGCCTGACACGTATGTCCTGTGAGCAGCGCAGGACTATATGACAAGCCAACAGTGCGACAAATATGCCACTTTCAGTCACGTATCAGCAGAAATACGCCATATCAAATGCTGTTTGGTGAGTTATCATGGTGCTTCTTCTCTTTTTAAAAACAATATCTGCTTGTTGATTTTAACCATTTCACGCTTCTGTTATAACACAGTGATTGTAGGGCAGTGGTAAAGTTTCCATCTGGTAATAAGAGCTTTTGTAAATTGCAGGTTTGAATCCCATCAGTGGGATTTTTTTTTAATTAACCAGGGTTATGTAACTGCTGGGTTCTGTATTGCCTCCTCTTTTATTTATTATTTATATCAACCTAGTCATATTCACTAATTATACAGCTGGCTTTTATTTTATTGTTCTCTACATCAGTGGCGCAATGTGGTGCAACACGTCCCAGCTGCTTGCATTGTGTTCCTGCTTGTACAACACCGTCACGTGCACAACACCATTGCAGCAGCATCATTCATGCCTGCCTGTAGGCTCAGTGTTTTCATGGTTCTCTCATATGAGCTGTTCCATCGCAATTCACACTGATTTGTACTTATTTGTACTATGTCTGAAGGGGCCCAAATTCTGAACTGAGGTTTTGCTGAAATTGTTTGACAGTATGTGAGAACATCTGCCAATAAATTGGTAAAGGGCCAGTCAACAGGCAGGCATCCAAAACCTGTTACAGGCTCATTGGATCCCATCATTCCACTGTCTCCACTGATCCCATCATTCCACAATGCTCCTGAGTCATATCACCACTTTGTGTAACTTTGTAACTGGTTATGTAACTGACAAAATATTAGAAAACTGTGAATGCACAAATCCACATTTGAAAGCAACTACTGTATGTTGAAAGTGTTTAACTGCTGCAGATTGTTGTACATTTTACACATCTGCAAACCAACAGCACAAGACAAAGGTTTGGACTCACCAGCTGTGCTGATATATTTGATCAAAAGTATAATGTTTAATAAAATGAAATATGTTTCTGGACCAGCACAAGTGAAAATGATTTGTTTGTTTCTTTACCAGGACTATAATCTGTGGCCAAAAATCAAAAGTAGTTTTGATTCTGTTTGAGGTGTTTTAATTCTCTGTGTTTATGTTCTTGTGTTGTTGACTTCATATTGGCTTCAAAGCTGTACTCATCAATAAAATGTTTCTTTTGGCTTAGCTCTACAGTTATGGGACTGTCACAATATACACTCAACAAAAATATAAATGCAACACTTTTGGTTTTGCTCCCATTTTGTATAAGATGAACTCAAAGATCTAAAACTTTTTCCACATACACAATATCACCATTTCCTTCAAATATTGTTCACAAACCAGTCTAAACCTGTGATAGTGAGCACTTCTCCTTTGCTGAGATAATCCATCCCACCTCACAGGTGTGCCATATCAAGATGCTGATTAGACACCATGATTAGTGCACAGGTGTGCCTTAGACTGCCCACAATAAAAGGCCACTCTGAAAGGTGCAGTTTTATCACACAGCACAACGCCACAGATGTCGCAAGATTTGAGGGAACGTGCAATTGGCATGCTGACAGTAGGAATGTCAACCAGAGCTGTTGCACGTGTATTGAATGTTCATTTCTCTACCATAAGCCGTCTCCAAAGGCGTTTCAGAGAATTTGGCAGTACATCCAACCAGCCTCACAACCGCAGACCACGTGTAACCACACCAGCCCAGGACCTCCACATCCAGCATGTTCACCTCCAAGATCATCTGAGACCAGCCACTCGGACAGCTGCTGAAACAATCGGTTTGCATAACCAAAGAATTTCTGCACAAACTGTCAGAAACCGTCTCAGGGAAGTTCATCTGCATGCTCATCGTCCTCATCGGGATCTGGACCTGACTCCAGTTCGTCGTCGTAACCGACTTGAGTGGGCAAATGCTCACATTCGCTGGCGTTTGACACGTTGGAGAGGTGTTCTCTTCACGGATGAATCCCGGTTCACAGTGTTTAGGGCAGATGGCAGACAGCGTGTGTGGCGTTGTGTGGGTGAGCGGTTTTCTGATGTCAATGTTGTGGATCGAGTGGCCCATGGTGGCAGTGGGGTTATGGTATGGGCAGGCGTCTGTTATGGATGAATAACACAGGTGCATTTTAATGATGGCATTTTGAATGCACAGAGATACCGTGACGAGATCCTGAGGCCCATTGTTGTGCCATACATCCAAGAACATCACCTCATGGTGCAACAGGATAATGCACGGCCCCATGTTGCAAGGATCTGTACAGAATTCTTGGAAGCTGAAAATGTCCCAGTTCTTGCATGGCCGGCATACTCACCGGACATGTCACCCATTGAGCATGTTTGGGATGCTCTGGACCGGCATATACAACAGCGTGTACCAGTTCCTGCCAATATCCAGCAACTTCGCACAGCCATTGAAGAGGAGTGGACCAACATTCCACAGGCCACAACTGACAACCTGATCAACTCTATGCGAAGGAGATGTGTTGCACTGCATGAGGCAAATGGTGGTCACACCAGATACTGACTGGTATCCCCCCCAATAAAACAAAACTGCACCTTTCAGAGTGGCCTTTTATTGTGGACAGTCTAAGGCACACCTGTGCACTAATCATGGTGTCTAATCAGCATCTTGATATGGCACACCTGTGAGGTGGGATGGATTATCTCAGCAAAGGAGAAGTGCTCACTATCACAGGTTTAGACAGGTTTGTGAACAATATTTGAGGGAAATGGTGATATTGTGTATGTGGAAAAAGTTTTAGATCTTTAGGTTCATCTCATACAAAATGGGTGCAAAACCAAAAGTGTTGCATTTATATTTTTGTTGAGTGTATTTTTCATCCTCATAAAGTGTAGGTTGGAGTTTCATAATGGATCACTCGTCATAGAACCAGTCATGACAAAATCATGGACAGAGAAGCACATCTGGGAATGTGAAGCTGTGCTACTGTAAAGCTACAACTGCAGTAATGTAAAGCTACTACTATGTGTGGCGAAGTGGACATGCTATTCTTTTATCATGAGACAACTGGAAATCATGAATGAACATGAAAAGTCGGACTTCTGGCACCGCCCTGGGAATTTCACCCAGGGAGCTCTCTCCATTCGAATGAACTCCAATGCTAGGCACACAGGTTCGTTGCAAATGATGCAGAGTAGGAGGTTCACTTACAAACAGTGTTGCCACAGTTACTTTGAAAAAGTAATCCAGTTACTGATTACTGATTACTCCTTGAAAAAGTAACTTAGTTACTTTAATGATTACTCACTTGTAAAAGTAACTAAGTTAGATTACTAGTTACTTTTTAATTACTTTCCTTGTTGAAATTATTATTAATATAAGTAGTATTAGTAGTTGTAGTAAAAAAAAAAAAAAAAGGCTTCAAAACTGGACCTTTTATCTATCAATCAATTCAATCAATTTTAATTATATAGCACCAAATCACAACAAACAGTTGCCCCAAGGCGCTTTATATTGTAACGCAAGGCCATACAATAATTACGTAAAAACCCCAACGGTCAAAACGACCCCCTGTGAGCAAGCACTTGGCGACAGTGGGAAGGAAAAACTCCCTTTTAACAGGAAGAAACCTCCAGCAGAACCAGGCTCAGGGAGGGGCAGTCTTCTGCTGGGACTGGTTGGGGCTGAGGGAGAGAACCAGGAAAAAGACATGCTGTGGAGGGGAGCAGAGATCAATCACTAATGATTAAATGCAGAGTGGTGCATACAGAGAAAAAAGAGAAAGAAACAGTGCATCATGGGAACCCCCCAGCAGTCTAAGTCTATAGCAGCATAACTAAGGGATGGTTCAGGGTCACCTGATCCAGCCCTAACTATAAGCTTTAGCAAAAAGGAAAGTTTTAAGCCTAATCTTAAAAGTAGAGAGGGTGTCTGTCTCCCTGATCCGAATTGGGAGCTGGTTCCACAGGAGAGGAGCCTGAAAGCTGAAGGCTCTGCCTCCCATTCTACTCTTACAAACCCTAGGAACTACAAGTAAGCCTGCAGTCTGAGAGCGAAGCGCTCTATTGGTGTGATATGGTACTATGAGGTCCCTAAGATAAGATGGGTCCTGATTATTCAAAACCTTATAAGTAAGAAGAATAATTTTAAATTCTATTCTAGAATTAACAGGAAGCCAATGAAGAGAGGCCAATATGGGTGAGATATGCTCTCTCCTTCTAGTCCCCGCTAGTACTCTAGCTGCAGCATTTTGAAATAACTGAAGGCTTTTCAGGGAACTTTTAGGACAACATCTAGGGGTGTTGTGGGGGGGGTGCACATCCTTGCCCCACGCCCCCATTCCATCTGGATTCACCCCTGCTTTTGGCATTTGAACACAAAGAATGGATAACATTTATTTATGCAGAAAACATGACCAGATTTGCAGGTAAGAAAGTTTTATTGCGTTTTCACATCATGTGGTCCTCAGAAAGAGAGTTTTAGTGCATTTGAGTGGAAAATAGTCATCAATTTATCATCATCAATTTTATTTATATAGCACCAAATCACAACAAACAGTTGCCCCAAGGTGCTTTATATTGTAAGGCAAGGCCATACAATAATTACGTAAAGAAAATAGTGTTAGTTGTGGACGCATCGTGGAGGATCAGCTGTTTTTAGCGAGCAGATACGGAGCGGCTCAGCTCAGAATTCTAAATAAAGGAGAAAAAAAGCATAAAAATGTCTTTGTAAAGCTCAGTGCAGGTGTGCTGTTGTCACCGTGCTTTAAGAGGTGAGGACGAGTCCACGGATGAAACTACGGATGAAAAGCTCACAGCTCGCTTAAAGTGGGCAGTTCAGTCGAACCCTGACCTCCTGCCCACGGACCAAGTTTAATGCTGCTATCGACCCACAATGCAAAAATAATAGTAACGCACAGTGACTTGGAGAAGTAACTTTAATCTGATTACTGATTTGAAAAGATTAACGCATTAGATTACTCGTTACAAAAAAAAGTGGTCAGAGTTAGCCAAGCCACCCATACCAGCCCAGTCTCACATTTTTTTTGTCCTCCCGTCATGAAATGAGTCAAATTTTTGTGACAGGGTTTTTTTAAACTCACAATTACTAACCCTACCCTTACCCCCAACCCTAACCTTAACCATAACCTAACCCTACTCCTTCCCCCAACTCTAACCATAACCACCCCAACCCCGCTTCACTTTTAATTTCATTGCAGCCATCATGGAATGAATTAGAATGAATTTGTGCTGCCGTGACGAAAATGAACCACTTTTCGTCACAATATCACGAACCAATAGATTAATGTATATTTCGTACTGCTGAATCACGACTTGCCATGAGACTGAGTTGCCCATACATACTGCTCAGTCAGTCCCAGCCAACACAGTACAAGCCGAAGAATTCACCACCGCACCAGAGCCTCCAACAGCCAGCAGCCACCCGGCACTACCCGCGCCGAGCAGCGCACAAAGCGACAACTCCCACAGGTCTCTATTAATGAAACCATTCGCATAAGCAGTTTAACAGTGCAAACACTTCAACACACACACAGCCGTAGCTGGCACCTCTCTCCCTTCACAGGAACACTGAAGTGGAAACGCCAGACAAACACCTGCAGCCAACCTCCACAAGTGAGAGAAAGAAGAGCACTCTCTGTCCCCTTTTATGAGAACACTCCCCTACACTGATTTGCTGAAATCCAACACCAGCTGAAGATAATTAAGCTCATTCATACTACTACATGTGGTACTTTAATGCTACTACTGTTCTACTGTAAAGTTACAGCTGTGGTAATGTAAAGCTACTACTGTGGCAATGTAATGCTACTACTATTCTACTATAAAGCTTCTACTGTGGTAATGTAATGCGACTACTATTCTACTGTAAAGCTACTACTGTGGTAATGTAAAGCTACTACTATTCTACTATAAAGCTACTACTGTGGCAATGTAATGCTACTACTATTCTACTATAAAGCTTCTACTGTGGTAATGTAATGCGACTACTATTCTACTGTAAAGCTACTACTGTGGTAATGTAAAGCTACTACTATTCTACTGTACAGCTGCTACTGTGGTAATGTAAAGCTACTATTATTCTACTGTACAACTACTAATGTGGTAATGTAAAGATAGTACTATTCTACTGTACAGCTGCTACTGTGGTAATGTATAGCTACTACTGTGGTAATGCAATGCTACTACTATTCTACTGTAAAGCCACTACTGTTGTAATGTAAAGCTACTACTATTCTACTGTAAAGCTACTACTGTGGTAATGTAAAGCTACTACTATTCTACTGTACAACTACTAATGTGGTAATGTAAAGATAGTACTATTCTACTGTACAGCTGCTACTGTGGTCATGTATAGCTACTACTGTGGTAATGCAATGCTACTACTATTCTACTGTAAAGCCACTACTGTTGTAATGTAAAGCTACTACTATTCTACTGTAAAGCTACTACTGTTGTAATGTAAAGCTACTACTATTCTACTGTAAAGCTACTACTGTGGTAATGTAAAGCTACTACTATTCTACTGTAAAGCCACTACTGTTTTAATGTAAAGCTACTACTATTCTACTGTAAAGCTACTATTGTGGTAATGTAAAGCTACTACTATTCTGCTATAAAGCTTCTACTGTGGTAATGTAATGTGACTGCTGTTCTACTGTAAAGCTACTACTGTGGTTATGTAATGCAACTACTATTCATCTGTAAAACCTCTACTGTGGTAATGTAATGCAACTACTATTCTACTGTAAAGCCACTACTGTGGTAATGTAAGGCTACTACTATTCTACTGTACAACTACTAATGTGGTAATGTAAAGATACTACTATGTTAATATAAAACCACTACTGTGGTAGTGTAAAGGCACTACTATTCTACTGTAAAGCTAATACTGTGGTAATGTGAAGCTACTACTATTCTACTGTAAAGCTACTACTGTGGTAATGTAAAGCTACTACTATTCTACTGTAAAACCACTACTGTGGTAATGTAATGCAACTACTATTCGTCTGTAAAGCTACTACTGTGGTAATGTAAAGCTACTGCTATTCTACGGCACAGCGACAACTGTGGTAATGTAAAGCTACTACTATTCTACTGTACAACTACTAATGTGGTAATGTAAAGATACTACTATGTTAATATAAAGCCACTACTTTGGTAATGTAAAGGCACTACTATTCTAGTGTAAAGCTACTACCGTGGTAATGTAAACCTACTACTATTCTACTGTAAAGCTACTACTGTGGTAATGTAAAGCTACTGCTTTTCTACTGCAGAGCGACTACTGTGGTAATGTAAAGCTACTACTATTCTACTGTACAGCTACTACTGTGGTAATGTAAAGCTTCTACTGTGGTAATGTAAAGACAATACTATTCTACTGCAAAGCTTCTACTGTGGTAATGTAAAGCTACTACTATTCTACTGTAAACCTACTACTGTGGTAATATAAAACTACTACTATTCTACTGTACAGCTACTACTGTGGTAATGTAAAGCTAATTCTATTCTACCGCACAGCTACTACTGTGGTAATGTAAAGCTACTACTATTCTACTGTAATGCTTCTACTGTGGTAATGTAAATCAATCAATCAATCAATTTTTTTTATATAGCGCCAAATCACAACAAACAGTTGCCCCAAGGTGCTTTATATTGTAAGGCAAGGCCATACAATAATTATGTAAAACCCCAACGGTCAAAACGACCCCCTGTGAGCAAGCACTTGGCTACAGTGGGAAGGAAAAACTCCCTTTTAACAGGAAGAAACCTCCAGCAGAACCAGGCTCAGGGAGGGGCAATCCTCTGCTGGGACTGGTTGGGGCTGAGGGAGAGAACCAGGAAAAAGACATGCTGTGGAGGGGAGCAGAGATCGATCACTAATGATTAAATGCAGAGTGGTGCATACAGAGCAAAAAGAGAAAGAAACAGTGCATCATGGGAACCCCCCAGCAGTCTACGTCTATAGCAGCATAACTAAGGGATGGTTCAGGGTCACCTGATCCAGCCCTAACTATAAGCTTTAGCAAAAAGGAAAGTTTTAAGCTTAATCTTAAAAGTAGAGAGGGTGTCTGTCTCCCTGATCTGAATTGGGAGCTGGTTCCACAGGAGAGGAGCCTGAAAGCTGAAGGCTCTGCCTCCCATTCTACTCCTACAAACCCTAGGAACTACAAGTAAGCCTGCAGTCTGACAGTGAAGCGCTCTATTGGGGTGATATGGTACTACGAGGTCCCTAAGATAAGATGGGACCTGATTATTCAAAACCTTATAAGTAAGAAGAAGAATTTTAAGAATTTTAAATTCTATTCTAGAATTAACAGGAAGCCAATGAAGAGAGGCCAATATGGGTGAGATATGCTCTCTCCTTCTAGTCCCCGTCAGTACTCTAGCTGCAGCATTTTGAATTAACTGAAGGCTTTTTAGGGAACTTTTAGGACAACCTGATAATAATGAATTACAATAGTCCAGCCTAGAGGAAATAAATGCATGAATTAGTTTTTCAGCATCACTCTGAGACAAGACCTTTCTGATTTTAGAGATATTGCGTAAATGCAAAAAAGCAGTCCTACATATTTGTTTAATATGCGCTTTGAATGACATATCCTGATCAAAAATGACTCCAAGATTTCTCACAGTATTACTAGAGGTCAGGGTAATGCCATCCAGAGTAAGGATCTGGTTAGACACCATGTTTCTAAGATTTGTGGGGCCAAGTACAATAACTTCAGTTTTATCTGAGTTTAAAAGCAGGAAATTAGAGGTCATCCATGTCTTTATGTCTGTAAGACAATCCTGCAGTTTAGCTAATTGGTGTGTGTCCTCTGGCTTCATGGATAGATAAAGCTGGGTATCATCTGCGTAACAATGAAAATTTACTATGATGAATTCTAAAACCTGACTGAAACTCTTCAAATAGACCATTCCTCTGCAGATGATCAGTTAGCTGTTTTACAACTACCCTTTCAAGAATTTTTGAGAGAAAAGGAAGGTTGGAGATTGGCCTATAATTAGCTAAGATAGCTGGGTCAAGTGATGGCTTTTTAAGTAATGGTTTAATTACTGCCACCTTAAAAGCCTGTGGTACATAGCCAACTAACAAAGATAGATTGATCATATTTAAGATCGAAGCATTAAATAATGGTAGGGCTTCCTTGAGCAGCCTGGTAGGAATGGGGTCTAATAAACATGTTGACGGTTTGGATGAAGTAACTAATGAAAATAACTCAGACAGAACAATCGGAGAGAAAGAGTCTAACCAAATACCGGCATCACTGAAAGCAGCCAAAGATAACGATACGTCTTTGGGATGGTTATGAGTAATTTTTTCTCTAATAGTTAAAATTTTTTTAGCAAAGAAAGTCATGAACTAGTTAAAGTTAATGGAATACTCAGCTCAATAGAGCTCTGACTCTTTGTCAGCCTGGCTACAGTGCTGAAAAGAAACCTGGGGTTGTTCTTATTTTCTTCAATTAGTGATGAGTAGAAAGATGTCCTAGCTTTACGGAGGTTTTTTTTTATAGAGCAACAGACTCTTTTTCCAGGCTAAGTGAAGATCTTCTAAATTAGTGAGACGCCATTTCCTCTCCAACTTACGGGTTATCTGCTTTAAGCTACGAGTTTGTGAGTTATACCATGGAGTCAGGCACTTCTGATTTAAAGCTCTCTTTTTTAGAGGAGCTACAGCATCCAAAGTTGTCTTCAATGAGGATGTAAAACTATTGACGAGATACTCTATCTCACTTACAGAGTTTAGGTAGCTACTCTGCACTGTGTTGGTATATGGCATTAGAGAACATAAAGAAGGAATCATATCCTTAAACCTAGTTACAGCGCTTTCTGAAAGACTTCTAGTGTAATGAAACTTATTCCCCACTGCTGGGTAGTCCATCAGAGTAAATGTAAATGTTATTAAGAAATGATCAGACAGAAGGGAGTTTTCAGGGAATACTGTTAAGTCTTCTATTTCCATACCATAAGTCAGAACAAAATCTAAGATATGATTAAAGTGGTGGGTGGACTCATTTACTTTTTGAGCAAAGCCAATAGAGTCTAATAATAGATTAAATGCAGTGTTGAGGCTGTCATTCTCAGCATCTGTGTGGATGTTAAAATCGCCCACTATAATTATCTTATCTGAGCTAAGCACTAAGTCAGACAAAAGGTCTGAAAATTCACAGAGAAACTCACAGTAACGACCAGGTGGACGATAGATAATAACAAATAAAACTAGTTCTTGGGACTTCCAATTTGGATGGACAAGACTAAGAGTCAAGCTTTCAAATGAATTAAAGCTCAGTCTGGGTTTTTGATTAATTAATAAGCTGGAATGGAAGATTGCTGCTAATCCTCCATCCCGGCCCGTGCTACGAGCATTCTGACAGTTAGTGTGACTCGGGGGTGTTGACTCATTTAAACTAACATATTCATCCTGCTGTAACCAGGTTTCTGTAAGGCAGAATAAATCAATATGTTAATTATTATATCATTTACCAACAGGGACTTAGAAGGGAGAGACCTAATGTTTAATAGACCACATTTAACTGTTTTAGTCTGTGGTGCAGTTGAAGATGCTATATTATTTTTTCTTTTTGAATTTTTATGCTTAAATAGATTTTTGCTGGTTATTGGTAGTCTGGGAGCAGGCACCGTCTCTATGGGGATGGGGTAATGAGGGGATGGCAGGGGGAGAGAAGCTGCAGAGAGGTGTGTAAGACTACAACTCTGCTTCCTGGTCCCAACCCTGGATAGTCACGGTTTGGAGGATTTAAGAAAATTGGCCAGATTTCTAGAAATGAGAGCTGCTCCATCCAAAGTGGGATGGATGCCGTCTCTCCTAACAAGACCAGGTTTTCCCCAGAAGCTTTGCCAATTATCTATGAAGCCCACCTCATTCTTTGGACACCACTCAGATAGCCAGCAATTCAAGGAGAACATGCAGCTAAACATGTCACTCCCGGTCTGATTGGGGAGGGGCCCAGAGAAAACTACAGAGTCCGACATTGTTTTTGCAAAGTTACACACCGATTTAATGTTAATTTTAGTGACCTCCGATTGGCGTAACCGGGTGTCATTACTGCCGACGTGAATTGCAATCTTACCAAATTTACACTTAGCCTTAGCCAGCAGTTTCAAATTTCCTTCAATGTCGCCTGCTCTGGCCCCCGGAAGACAATTGACTATGGTTGCTGGTGTCGCTAACTTCACATTTTGCAAAACAGAGTCGCCAATAACCAGAGTTTGATCCTCAGCGGGTGTGTCGTCGAGTGGGGAAAAACGGTTAGAAATGTGAACGGGTTTGCAGTGTACATGGGGCTTCTGTTTAGGGCTACGCTTCCTCCTCACAGTCACCCAGTCAGCCTGCTTTCCCGGCTGCTCGGGATCTGCCAGGGGGGAACTAACGGCGGCTAAGCTACCTTGGTCCGCACCGACTACAGGGGCCTGGCTAGCTGTAGAATTTTCCACGGTGCAGAGCCGAGTCTCCAATTCGCCCAGCCTGGCCTCCAAAGCTACGAATAAGCTACACTTATTACAAGTACCGTTACTGCTAAAGGAGGCCGAGGAATAACTAAACATTTCACACCCAGAGCAGAAAAGTGCGGGAGAGACAGGAGAAGACGCCATGCTAAATCAGCTAAGAGCTAGTAGCTACGCTAAGCTAGCGGATTCCTAAAAACACGCAAAGTGAATAATGTGTAAATAATTTAGAGGTGATTCAGCAGAAGGAGTGCTTTAGTTAAGGCACGTAAAGATTACACTGGGAAACAAATCGTAATCTAGATAACTAGATCAATCTAACTGCGCAGATTAAACAGCTAACAGATACAGAAAAACACAGCTGTGCTCCGGAACAGGAAGTGAAGCTACTACTATTCTACTGTACAGCTACTACTATGGTAATGTAAAGCTACTACTGTGGTAATGTAAAGATACTACTATGGTAATAGAAAGCCACTACTGTGGTACTGTAAAAGTACTACTGTGATACTGTAAAGGTACGACTATGGCACTGTAAAACAACTACTATGGTATGTTAATGTTACTATTAATCCACTGTAAAGCTAGTACTGTAGTACTGTGCAGCTACTACTGTGGTACTATATATAGCTATCACGAGACAAAAATCCCTTTTAACCTCAACACAGAGTTTGATGCTGTCCAGGTGCTGAAAAAGTGACTTTTAATGATGGATCGCTGACAACAGTGCTGAATTTCTTGCAGGCAAAAATACCACCACTGAACCATGCAATGTACAGTACCAGTCAAACGTGTGGACACACTTTCCTATCAGATAGATACTTGATAGCAAGGCCCATATGTTTTGGACAGTGAAAAAATAATTATTTCACACCTGTACACAATCACAGTGGAGATAAAGAAAAACCTGACATATTCCTCTAGTCCACCTCACTATTTAGCTGTAAACTGGTGATGCAACACATAAAAGTGGCACTTTGCATTCTCTCTAATCACAGTCACAAGCTTATAGCGTTCAGTGCTGAATTCACTTCATTTTATTTATATAGCGCCAAATCACAAGCTGCCCCAAGGCACTTCACACGGGTATGGTCTAGCCTTACCAACTCTCCTGAGCATGCACATAGGTGACAGTAGTAAGGAAAAATGCCCTCTAGCTTTCTTGAGGATGAAACCTAAAGCAGACCAGACTCAGA
Source organism: Thalassophryne amazonica (assembly GCF_902500255.1). Taxonomy (NCBI): domain Eukaryota; kingdom Metazoa; phylum Chordata; class Actinopteri; order Batrachoidiformes; family Batrachoididae; genus Thalassophryne; species Thalassophryne amazonica. The sequence continues at coordinate 16,793,134 of NC_047113.1, read as the reverse complement.
GGGGTGAGCCACTGCTTAGGCCATTCTAACCATTAGAAAGTTACAAGCAGTTACAAAAAGTGCATGATAATGAAAGTCCATCTTAAGGCCAAGCCGACACAGTCCAAGGTTAGTCCCTTATCCCTGCCACTGGCAAGTGGCACTTCTGGCTGTCGTGAGATGTGGTGAGTCAAATCAACCATCTATTATGTGCTACTGGACACACCTCAACCACTCACCCAGCCACGAGGCACTAACGTTCCCCAGTCGTGGCAATTATATCTCAGACAGAGAGAAAGAGCAAAATCAATCGAGAGAACTAACAGCACCTAGGGCATTAGTTTCAATAAATCAAAAGAGAAGCAAAGAGAGTACTAATGTGATCGCCGGCAGCTAACCCTTTGCTTTAATAACAAACTAAAAACTTTGGTATAATTAGACTGAGACCTGCTCTATTTTTAATAACAGATTTTAAAGGGGGAGGAAAAAAAATGATTCAACACTATGCACAAATTTTAGCCACATGAAAGGGAAAACAGACGAGTCTTTAATCTAGACTTGAATGACTCCACAGAATCTGACTGTTTTATCACAGCAGGCAGACAAGTGCACGGTAGGAGCACACTCGGTGGCAGCTGACTTCTTTTTAACCTTAGGAACACATAGTAATACAGCATCCTGAGTTATCACAGGTGTCTAAGTGGCTTCCCTCTGTCATGTCCTTCTTGTATGGCCAATCAGTTTTTGAGAACTACCTACTCCAAATAGATTAATCACTGGGTATTGCACAATTTGGCTTTGTTAGTGATTGAAGTAAATGAAGTTGAAGAGATTCTTTTTAATTTGGAAATGCTCAGGTGTCCGTCATCTGACGTCTCTAAAGAAAACTGACTTAAAAGTGATGAATTGCATTCAATTTCAATTTCTTTTCATTTATATAGCACCAAATCACAAGAAAGTTGCCTCAAGGCACTTCACAAGTCTAACCTTACCAACCCCCAGAGCAAGCACACAGGCAACTCTCTCTGAGGAAGAAACCTCAAGCAGACCAGACTCAAAAGGGTGACCGTCTGCTTGGGCCATGCTACGACACATCTGACAAAGCAATTCACAAAACAAATACGAGGGCTGTCAATAAAGTATAGGTCCTTTTTATTTTTTTCAAAAACTATATGGATTTCATTCATATGTTTTTACGTCAGACATGCTTGAACCCTCGTGCGCATGCGTGAGTTTTTCCACGCCTGTCGGTGACGTCATTCGCCTGTGAGCACTCCTTGTGGGAGGAGTCGTCCAGCCCCTCGTCGGAATTCCTTTGTCTGAGAAGTTGCTGAGAGACTGGTGCTTTGTTTGATCAAAATTTTTTCTAAACCTGTGAGACACATCGAAGTGGACACGGTTCGAAAAATTAAGCTGGTTTTCGGTGAAAATTTTAACGGCTGGTGAGAGATTTTGAGGTGATACTGTCGCTTTAAGGACTTCCCACGGAGCGAGACGTCGCGCAGCGGTCCCAGGCGCCGTCGTCAGCCTGTTTCAAGCTGAAAACCTCCACATTTCAGGCTCTATTGATCCAGGACGTCGTGAGAGAACAGAGACATTTCAGAAGAAGTCGGATTCAGCATTTTATCCGGATATTCCACTGTTAAAGGAGATTTTTTTAATGAAAGACGTGCGGGCGGATTGCAGCGTCGGGACACAGCCGGCGCGGTGCGGCGGCACAGGAAAAACACCTCCGTGTTGATAACCATTTGTAAAATCCAGGCGGCTTTTGATGCCTTTCAGTGGAGTGAGTATATGAGAAATTGTTTAACAGCAGGACATGTTCCAACTTGTCCTTAAGGCTTCCAACAGAGGTGTTTTTCCTGTGGCGGAGCGTCGCGGCGGCTGCGAGCCGACGCGCGGACCCATCCGCACGTCTTTCATTAAAAAAATCTCCTTTAACAGTGGAATATCCGGATAAAATGCTGAAACCGACTTCTTCTGAAACTTCTCTGTTCTCTCACGACGTCCTGGATCAATAGAGCCTGAAATGTGGAGGTTTTCAGCTTGAACAGGCTGACGACGGTGCCTGGGAGTGCTGCACGACGTCTCGCACCGTGAAAAGTCCTTAAAGCGACAGTCTCACCTCAAAATCTCTCATCAGCCGTTAAAATTTTCACTGAAAACCAGCTTAATTTTTCGAACCGTGTCCACTTCGATGTGTCTCACAGGTTTAGAAAAATTTTGATCAAACAAAGCGCCAGTCTCTCAGCAACTTCTCAGACAAAGGAATTCCGATGACGGGCTGGATGACTCCTCCCACAAGGAGTGCTCACAGGCGAATGACGTCACCGACAGGCGTGGAAAAACTCACGCATGCGCACGAGGGTTCAAGCATGTCTGACGTAAAAACATATGAATGAAATCCATATAGTTTTTGAAAAAAATAAAAAGGACCTATACTTTATTGACAGACCTCGTATACATGAATTGTTGCCGTGCACAGGACGGGAAGGTTGCACAAACAGACACCACACCCATCTCTGGATGGAGCCGCACCTCACACAGAGAGAAAAAAATACAAGGTCTATCCAAAAAGTATCGTACCTTTTTATTTTTTGCAAAAACCATATGGATTTGAATCACATGTGATTGCATCAGCCAAGCTTGAACCTTCGTGCGCATGCGTGAGTTTTTTCACGCCTGTCGGTTGCGTCATTCGCCTGTGAGCAGGCTTTGAGTGAGCAGTGGTCCACCCCTCTCATCCAATTTTTATTGCAAATAAATGTCTGAATGATTTGGAGCTTTGCTGCATCAAATTTTTCCAGAAACTGTGAGAGACCTCCAGGTGGACACCATTCGGAAAATTTAGATGGCTTTCAGCGATGATTTTATGGGGATTACACAGATTAAGGAGTGCTCCAGCTGGTTTAAAGACCGTCCACAGCATCTGAGAGCGCGGCGCGCTCCGAGCGCCGATCGACAAGCTCAAACAACCAGATCATTTCCAACGTGAAGGCTTTGTTGATCCGGGAAGTCGTCTAACTTCCACAAAAAAGGCAGAAGGCATGGACATCAGCACTTTTTCGGCACATTCTACTGTTACAGGAGTTTTTTTCATGGAAAGAGAAGCGGAGGATTGCACCACCAACACGGAGGTGGTTTTGTCCGTGCCATGAGCGGCATGGTGACGCAATCCACCGCTTCTCTTTCCATGAAAAAACTCCTGTAACAGTAGAATGTCCTGAAAAAGTGCTGATGTCCACGCCTTCTGCCTTTTTTGTGAAAGTTAGACAACGTCCCGGATCAACAAAGCCTTCACGTTGGAAATGATCTGGTTGATTGAGTGGGGTTTGAGCTTGTCGATCGGCGCTCGGAGCGCGCCGCGCTCTCAGACGCTGTGGGCGGTCTTTAAACTGGCTGGAGCACTCCTTAATCTGTGTAATCCCCATAAAATCATCGCTGAAAGCCATCTAAATTTTCCGAATGGTGTCCACCTGGAGGTCTCTCACAGTTTCTGGAAAAATTTGATGCAGCAAAGCTCCAAATCGTTCAGACATTTATTCGCAATAAAAATCCGATGAGAGGGGTGGACCACTGCTCACTCAAAGCCTGCTCACAGGCGAATGATGCAACCGACAGGCGTGAAAAAACTCAAGCATGCGCACGAAGGTTTAAGCTTGGCTGATGCAATCACACGTGATTCAAATCCATATGGTTTTTGCAAAAAATAAAAAGGCCCGATGCTTTTTGGACAGACCTCATATTCATAATGACACATATATCTCGCTTGTACATTTACTTATGGACTTTGAAAATGGCAGCAGTCTGTATACAAGTAAGTCCATCGCAGGCCCTGAGGCGCATTGATGCTGGTGTTTATACATGATTCCATTCCACATCATAAAGAACATTAGAGTCCATGAGTCCCAATGGATGGGAGCTCAGTTCATTGGTTTCTTTCTCAGCCAATACCTGTACCCATTTAGAATTGGGTGGACTGAGTCAATGCAGATGAAATACATTGTCCAAGGATGCAGACAAGTAGCGTGACTGGGACTAAAACCCATATCTACATACTGTTTGCCCAACGCATTATCCCATTGAGCCACCTTCCCTACACTTTGTATATAAATGGCTATAATTCCTAAATTGTCACAGATTTTATGTTAAAATCCATTAATTAAATCCTGATGTACAAAGGCAAAATTAGAAAAATGGTGTTACTGTCCAAATACGTATGGACCTGACCAGAGGTGGGATGAAGTCACCATCAAGTCACTCTCAAATCACTCTCAAGTCATGAATTAGCAAGTCCCAAGTCAAGTCTCAAGTCAGCTTGCAAACAATTGGTGGTCATTATGACTTGAGACACGAGCCAAGGCTAAGCATTAACTGGTCAAATTGATGCCGATGTCTCACTGGATCAAGAACCATCTTTTCAGTCTTATCAGAGTTTAAAAGTAGGAAGTTGCTAGACATCCAGCTTCTCACTGATGCAAGGCAATCTTCTAAGGATTTTATATGAATGAGATTACCAGCAGTTATCGGCATGTATAACTGAGTATCATCAACATAGCAGTGAAAGGTAATCCTAAAACACCACAATATGTGCCCAAGAGACGCTATATAAAGGGAGAAAAGCAGGGGGCCTAAGACAGACCCCTGTGGAACCCCAAATTTCATGTCACTAAGGTTAGAGGAAATGTTATTGTACAAAACACAGTGAGAACGACTGGACAAGTATGATGTCAACCATGCAAGGGCACTCCCAGTAATCCCAAAGTGATTTTCCAGCCTATCACTTAGAATATGATGATCCATGGTATCAAAAGCAGCACTGGGATCTAACAGCAGTAAAACTGTAGTGGTGTCTGAATCCACTGCAAGCAGAAATCATTCACCACTTTAGTGAGATCTGTCTCTGCTGAATGATATTTTCTAAAAGCAGACTGCAGTGGCTCAAAGAGATTATTCTCAGTAAAGGCCCGGTCCCAGTGGGGAGAGGATTAATTGCACATGAATTGAGTATACAAATGTTGGGTGTTCGTTGTCGTCCGCAACAAGCATAACCAAAAATTACAGATGTCTCAGTATGAATTACGGATATATCAATATTGTACATCGAATATATGACAAACAGTCACGGATGTATAACGCATGTATTGAGCAAACGGATTGGACACATTACGATTATTACAGATGTATTGAAAATGCATTGCGCACGTGTTGTGCATGCACGGCATCTGCATTGCGGTCATAAATGAAGCCCATTTGGGCCTTTCAGCATCACTATTCACACCAATACCACAGCCTCTGGAGCAATTGCTGGACAAGCAATGAACAGGGCGAGTGGTGACGTCAGCGGATCGCATCAGTGTGCAGCTCGTCTGAATGATTATAACTAGAAGGTAAATCAATCAATCAATCAATTTTTTTATATAGCGCCAAATCACAACAAACAGTTGCCCCAAGGCGCTTTATATTGTAAGGCAAGGCCATACAATAATTATGTAAAACCCCAACGGTCAAAACGACCCCCTGTGAGCAAGCACTTGGCTACAGTGGGAAGGAAAAACTCCCTTTTAACAGGAAGAAACCTCCAGCAGAACCAGGCTCAGGGAGGGGCAGTCTTCTGCTGGGACTGGTTGGGGCTGAGGGAGAGAACCAGGAAAAAGACATGCTGTGGAGGGGAGAAGAGATCGATCACTAATGATTAAATGCAGAGTGGTGCATACAGAGCAAAAAGAGAAAGAAACAGTGCATCATGGGAACCCCCCAGCAGTCTACGTCTATAGCAGCATAACTAAGGGATGGTTCAGGGTCACCTGATCCAGCCCTAAGTATAAGCTTTAGCAAAAAGGAAAGTTTTAAGCCTAATCTTAAAAGTAGAGAGGGTGTCTGTCTCCCTGATCTGAATTGGGAGCTGGTTCCACAGGAGAGGAGCCTGAAAGCTGAAGGCTCTGCCTCCCATTCTACTCTTACAAACCCTAGGAACTACAAGTAAGCCTGCAGTCTGAGAGCGAAGCGCTCTATTGGGGTGATATGGTACTACGAGGTCCCTAAGATAAGATGGGACCTGATTATTCAAAACCTTATAAGTAAGAAGAAGAATTTTAAATTCTATTCTAGAATTAACAGGAAGCCAATGAAGAGAGGCCAATATGGGTGAGATATGCTCTCTCCTTCTAGTCCCCGTCAGTACTCTAGCTGCAGCATTTTGAATTAACTGAAGGCTTTTTAGGGAACTTTTAGGACAACCTGATAATAATGAATTACAATAGTCCAGCCTAGAGGAAATAAATGCATGAATTAGTTTTTCAGCATCACTCTGAGACAAGACCTTTCTGATTTTAGAGATATTGCGTAAATGCAAAAAAGCAGTCCTACATATTTGTTTAATATGCGCTTTGAATGACATATCCTGATCAAAAATGACTCCAAGATTTCTCACAGTATTACTAGAGGTCAGGGTAATGCCATCCAGAGTAAGGATCTGGTTAGACACCATGTTTCTAAGATTTGTGGGGCCAAGTACAATAACTTCAGTTTTATCTGAGTTTAAAAGCAGGAAATTAGAGGTCATCCATGTCTTTATGTCTGTAAGACAATCCTGCAGTTTAGCTAATTGGTGTGTGTCCTCTGGCTTCATGGATAGATAAAGCTGGGTATCATCTGCGTAACAATGAAAATTTAAGCAATACCGTCTAATAATACTGCCTAAGGGAAGCATGTATAAAGTGAATAAAATTGGTCCTAGCACAGAACCTTGTGGAACTCCATAATTAACTTTAGTCTGTGAAGAAGATTCCCCATTTACATGAACAAATTGTAATCTATTAGACAAATATGATTCAAACCACCGCAGCGCAGTGCCTTTAATACCTATGGCATGCTCTAATCTCTGTAATAAAATTTTATGGTCAACAGTATCAAAAGCAGCACTGAGGTCCAACAGAACAAGCACAGAGACGAGTCCACTGTCCGAGGCCATAAGAAGATCATTTGTAACCTTCACTAATGCTGTTTCTGTACTATGATGAATTCTAAAACCTGACTGAAACTCTTCAAATAGACCATTCCTCTGCAGATGATCAGTTAGCTGTTTTACAACTACCCTTTCAAGAATTTTTGAGAGAAAAGGAAGGTTGGAGATTGGCCTATAATTAGCTAAGATAGCTGGGTCAAGTGATGGCTTTTTAAGTAATGGTTTAATTACTGCCACCTTAAAAGCCTGTGGTACATAGCCAACTAACAAAGATAGATTGATCATATTTAAGATCGAAGCATTAAATAATGTTAGGGCTTCCTTGAGCAGCCTGGTAGGAATGGGGTCTAATAAACATGTTGATGGTTTGGATGAAGTAACTAATGAAAATAACTCAGACAGAACAATCGGAGAGAAAGAGTCTAACCAAATACCGGCATCACCGAAAGCAGCCAAAGATAACGATACGTCTTTGGGATGGTTATGAGTAATTTTTTCTCTAATAGTTAAAATTTTGTTAGCAAAGAAAGTCATGAAGTCATTACTAGTTAAAGTTAATGGAATACTCAGCTCAATAGAGCTCTGACTCTTTGTCAGCCTGGCTACAGTGCTGAAAAGAAACCTGGGGTTGTTCTTATTTTCTTCAATTAGTGATGAGTAGAAAGATGTCCTAGCTTTACGGAGGGCTTTTTTATAGAGCAACAGACTCTTTTTCCAGGCTAAGTGAAGATCTTCTAAATTAGTGAGACGCCATTTCCTCTCCAACTTACGGGTTATCTGCTTTAAGCTGCGAGTTTGTGAGTTATACCACGGAGTCAGGCACTTCTGATTTAAAGCTCTCTTTTTCAGAGGAGCTACAGCATCCAAAGTTGTCTTCAATGAGGATGTAAAACTATTGACGAGATACTCTATCTCCCTTACAGAATTTAGGTAGCTACTCTGCACTGTGTTGGTATATGGCATTAGAGAACATAAAGAAGGAATCATATCCTTAAACCTAGTTACAGCGCTTTCTGAAAGACTTCTAGTGTAATGAAACTTATTCCCCACTGCTGGGTAGTCCATCAGAGTAAATGTAAATGTTATTAAGAAATGATCAGACAGAAGGGAGTTTTCAGGGAATACTGTTAAGTCTTCTATTTCCATACCATAAGTCAGAACAAGATCTAAGATATGATTAAAGTGGTGGGTGGACTCATTTACTTTTTGAGCAAAGCCAATAGAGTCTAATAATAGATTAAATGCAGTGTTGAGGCTGTCATTCTCAGCATCTGTGTGGATGTTAAAATCGCCGACTATAATTATCTTATCTGAGCTAAGCACTAAGTCAGACAAAAGGTCTGAAAATTCACAGAGAAACTCACAGTAACGACCAGGTGGACGATAGATAATAACAAATAAAACTGGTTTTTGGGACTTCCAATTTGGATGGACAAGACTAAGAGACAAGCTTTCAAATGAATTAAAGCTCTGTCTGGGTTTTTGATTAATTAATAAGCTGGAATGGAAGATTGCTGCTAATCCTCCTCCTCGGCCCGTGCTACGAGCATTCTGACAGTTAGTGTGACTCGGGGGATAGGCTCATTTAAACTAACATATTCATCCTGCTGTAACCAGGTTTCTGTTAGGCAGAATAAATCAATATGTTGATCAATTATTATATCATTTACCAACAGGGACTTAGAAGAGAGAGACCTAATGTTTAATAGACCACATTTAACTGTTTTAGTCTGTGGTGCAGTTGAAGGTGCTATATTATTTTTTCTTTTTGAATTTTTATGCTTAAATAGATTTTTGCTGGTTGTTGGTGGTCTGGGAGCAGGCACCGTCTCTACGGGGATGGGGTAATGAGGGGATGGCAGGGGGAGAGAAGCTGCAGAGAGGTGTGTAAGACTACAACTCTGCTTCCTGGTCCCAACCCTGGATAGTCACGGTTTGGAGGATTTAAGAAAATTGGCCAGATTTCTAGAAATGAGAGCTGCTCCATCCAAAGTGGGATGGATGCCGTCTCTCCTAACAAGACCAGGTTTTCCCCAGAAGCTTTGCCAATTATCTATGAAGCCCACCTCATTTTTTGGACACCACTCAGACAGCCAGCAATTCAAGGAGAACAGGCGGCTAAACATGTCACTCCCGGTCCGATTGGGGAGGGGCCCAGAGAAAACTACAGAGTCCGACATTGTTTTTGCAAAGTTACACACTGATTTAATGTTAATTTTAGTGACCTCCGATTGGCGTAACCGGGTGTCATTACTGCCGACGTGAATTACAATCTTACCAAATTTACGCTTAGCCTTAGCCAGCAGTTTCAAATTTCCTTCAATGTTGCCTGCTCTGGCCCCCGGAAGACAATTGACTATGGTTGCTGGTGTCGCTAACTTCACATTTCTCAAAATAGAGTCGGCAATAACCAGAGTTTGATCCTCGGCGGGTGTGTCGTCGAGTGGGGAAAAACGGTTAGAAATGTGAACGGGTTGGCGGTGTACACGGGGCTTCTGTTTAGAACTACGCTTCCTCCTCACAGTCACCCAGTCAGCCTGCTTGGGATCTGCCAGGGGGGAACTAACGGCGGCTAAGCTACCTTGGTCCGCACCGACTACAGGGGCCTGGCTAGCTGTAGAATTTTCCACGGTGCGGAGCCGAGTCTCCAATTCGCCCAGCCTGGCCTCCAAAGCTACGAATAAGCTACACTTATTACAAGTACCATTACTGCTAAAGGAGGCCGAGGAATAACTAAACATTTCACACCCAGAGCAGAAAAGTGTGGGAGAGACAGGAGAAGCCGCCATGCTAAATCGGCTAAGAGCTAGTAGCTACGCTAACCTAGCGGATTCCTAAAAACACGCAAAGTGAATAATTCAGAGGTGATTCAGCAGAATGAGTGCTTTAGTTAAGGCACGTAAAGATTACACTGGGAAACAAATCGCAATCTAGATAACTAGATCAATCTAACTGCGCAGATTAAACAGCTAACAGATACAGAAAAACACCGCTGTGCTCCGGAACAGGAAGTGATACAATACCGCAGTGAGAGCCAACCACCAGTAAATCTGTTATAAACATATTAATAAATACTTTAACAGCTGCAGACAGGAAGGAAAAAACATGCAACTGTTTTATCAAGCCTTGACAATGTAAACAATTCAAATAATTACCTTTTTAGAGGGCTCAAAATACTTTCTGCAGCTTGCTAGTTACACGCGTGCGTGCGCGAACGGCTTGGGCTGCAGCCTCCTTTGTGATTCAGGAAGTGATTAGAGCCCCTTTCAACGGCGACTTTGCAGAAAACAAAATAATTTGCAGAAAAGAAAATAATTATTTTATACACACAGCGTCTAGCGCAGAGTGCATGGGGCTGGTGGAACAAAGAAGGGCGTCCACCTGTGAACACAGAGGGTGGGATCATCAGAACATAGGTCGTGCTGGTGCGTGACGCCAAACATGCTCCTGTCAGTGCGCATTTATGTTGTTGGATGGCATTTTTGGGGATCCATAACTCCATCTGTATGTTTCCACAGATGGACTGGCACTGACTGGCAGGTATGTCGATGTCTGCCGTGGTACTTTGGGTTACATAGAGTGTTTTTGTGCATTTGCAAACTGTCTGCAAATCAGATGCAAAGCTGACGTAATACAACGGCTTTATTCATGGCCACTCTGTATGCAGTCGCTACATCTTATTTTAGTTTGTGATGTGGATGTGATAGGCACGCTATACGAGGTCTATTAGAAAAGTATCCGACCTTTGGCCGGGGGAAAAAAACTGGCTTACCTGGAGGGTTGGAAAACTAATCACCCTCGAAGTACACTCCTTGGGACTCCACACACTTCTCCCAGTGGTGTTTGGAAGCATTCCAAAAATGCCTCTTTCGGGATGGCGCGCAGCTCCGCCGTCGTTGCAGCCATGATGTCCTCCCTCATCTCAAAACGCGTTCCTTTTAATGGTCTTTTAATTTTTGGGAACAGCCAGAAGTCACAAGGGGCCATGTCAGGAGAGTATGGAGCCTGTGGAACCACAGGAGTTTGTTTTTTAGACAAATAAGTCCGAATCAAGTTGGAGGAATGAGCTGGCGTGTTGTTGTGGTGGAGGCGCCAATTTCCTGTGGCCCACAACTCCGGTCTCTTGCGCCGTACAGCTTCACGGAGGCGATGGAGGACATCCCTGTAAACACTCAGCATTACCTTCACATTGCTGTGCACTTGGCGCGCCTTCTTCGGTTGTGGCGACGTGGAATGCTTCCACTGTGATGACTGGAATTTTGTTTCCGGGACGTACCCGTACACCCAGGACTCATCGCCGGTGATAATAGTGTCCATAAAGCTGGGATCAGTATGAATGGAGTCCAGCATGTCCTGTGAGACTTCCACACGGAGGTGCTTTTGCTCCGCCGTCAGCAACCTCGGCACGAACTTCGCAGCCACTCGCTTCATGCCCAAATCTTCTGTAACAATGGAATGTGCCGAAAAAGTACTGATGTCCACTTCGTCCGCAATTTCTTGGATGGTCACTTGACGGTCCCGCATCACCACAGCGTTCACTTTGGAAATGATCTCGTCATTTCGGCATGTTGATGGTCGGCCAGAGCGCAGCACGCTCTCCACCGTTACGTGTCCGTCTGTAAACCGGTTGTAGCACTCCTTAATCTGTGTGGTGCTCATAGCTTCATCCCCAAAAGCCGTCTTTATCTTTCGAATGGTTTCCACTTGGCTGTCGCCAAGTTTCTGGCAAAATTTGATGCAGTAGCGCTGCTCCAATCGTTCCGCCATTTTCCTTGCAAGAAAAATCCGCCGAGTGCACAGGACCACTCCCCACACAAAGGCTGCTCACAGGCGAATGACGCAGCCGACAGGCGGGACAAAACTCACGCATGCGCACTAAGGATCAAGGTTGGCTGATGCAATCTCACGTGACTCAGATCCATAAAGTTTTTAAAAAAAATTAAAAGGTTGTTTTTTTTTTCTAATAGACCACGTATATCCATTTTACACACTGTCCCACTCCGCTGCCAAGCCGCAATACCCCATCAGTTGCGGATATCAGCGGATAATGGTGGATATACTGCGCATAGATTGAGTATGTATTGAGTGTGTAAGGCAGATGTCATCCGCAGCCAAAATTTTGTGCAGCTCAAAATTCCTGGCAACAGAAAAATGTGCCTCTGCGGAAATTGTGGACGTGTGTGGTTGTCGGCCGACTCATACAAGCATGTTTCACAGATACTGCAGACGTTTAGCAAATATGAACCAATCCTGTGCGCAATTCAGACGCAAATCTTCCTAAACGCCAGTGGGACTGGGCCTTAAGATAGTCCACGAGCTGCCGTGACACCACTTTTTCCAGAATTTTAGATCAAAATGATAGATTTGATATTGGCCGATAGTTTTTCAATACACTAGGTTCAAGATTAGGTTTCTTAAGTAATGGTTTAATCACTGCAGATTTGAAACATGTAGAACAGAGCCAGAAGTTAAAGAAAGATTAATCATTTCCAACACAGTCGGCCCAAGAGTGGGCCACAGGTCCTTAACAGTTTTGTTGGTTTTGTTGGATCAAATAAACAGGTTGTACTTTTGTTGACATTACGAATTTCATCAGCATGCCTAGAGACATCTAGGTAATACCTCAGTAATGGCGGCCACCTCAATAGCAGGGTGTAGTGGCTGGGTTAAGGCATGCTGGGATATGTTTAACCTAATGTCTTCTATTTCTTCTCAAAGTAATCCAGGAAATCTTGTGCTGTAAAAGGAGAGCGAAATACAGGTGGTTGTACATGAATAAGTGTTGCCACCATGTCAAACAAGAACTTTGAGTTATGCTTGTTTTTGTTGATCAAATCAGAGTAATAGGTCCGCTTTGTAGCCAGTAATGCATGCTTATAGTCTAAGATAGCATCACGCCATGCAAAGTGGAATACTTTTTAACACAGGTGGTGCAATCATGTCGCGTGTAGTTTTGAGCACTGAGTCACAGTCTACTGATTGGGTATTTGCCAAATGTGAAGATATCAGGCAGTCCAGCTTCAAGTTCAGTCTTACTTAAGGCATTGATGCATCGCCATAGTGATATATATGTGTATATATATATATATATATATATATACAATTATCATCATGTTGAGGAGTCAGTGCCAAAATTTTACCAGCTGTCCCCTGACCTAATAACCATTAATTAGCAATATTTCATCAAAATACATTT